>NC_047092.1:178204590-178829590 GCF_902459505.1 Geotrypetes seraphini | reverse complement strand
TCTCTTTGATGAATATATTGACCTTGCAAAGATCCAGTATGAGTTTCCTGGACTTTTTAGGAATAAGGAAGAAGTTAGAGTAGAGTCTCTTTTCTTCTTGGGTGGGTGGGAGGGACTTCCTTGTTTGCTGTTTTCTAAGAGGATATCATGCTTCAATGTCAGGAAGGGTGGGTGATGAAAATAGCATTTTACAGCGTAACTCAGACCTTGACTGGTCAGGTGGTTGTACTCCTTAGTCACAATACTGAGTACTCATGAGCCAATACGATTGCTTCCTATGCACCTGTGAAGGAGCCTGTCTCCCACTGGGTATCAAAAGGAGCCATGTCATAGTCGTCATCATCCATGGACAAATAAAGTGACAAACTCTTGTAGAGGCTCAAGGAAGGAATTTGTCCAAGATATACAACTCTTCCAGTTGGTGAAGAGCTAAATGATAAAGAGTATCTTGCCTTGGTGCACAATTTTATACATCCCTCCTTGAAAAGCTCGTCTGCCTACAGTCAAGAAGTCTTTGATCTCTGCCAGGTATGAAGGAGAACTGGAAACATGATTTTGCTTTCTTGACTGAATTCATTTGCTGGCAATAGCTAATATTTAGACTCATGTTTGCCAGATACTCAATGGAAGATTCTGTAAGGTCTAAGGCAGGGGTGTCCAACCTGCGGCCCCGTGAAGTATTTTGTGTGGCTCCGGTCGAGGGCGATGTATTGTTTTCCTCTGCTGCTCCCTCCTCTGTCTTGCTGCAGCGTTTGCACCTTTGTGCAGCTCCAGAAACATTTTTTTCAGCCAATGCGGCCCAGGGAAGCCAAAAGGTTGCACACCCCTGGTCTAAGGCATTAGAAGATCTATGACCTTTTTTTTAGAAGTGCATCAGGCATGGAGAATGACTTGAAAATTTTGCTTGCTGTCTGGGATTGGTGTGGAGATTACATCTAAGGTCTTCATTATCTATAGAAAATAGGTAGATAGGAATAGTCCACAGATATTTGAGGAAGCAGATCTGATGTATGGAAGGAAATCTCTTTGTCAGTTAAGTGCTTTCCTTTATAGGGCCAGTGGAATCCCAGCTGGACCTATTTGCTCTCCTACCCAGGATGGAATGGGGATAACTGAGGGAGTATTGCTATATCTTGTAGCAAGGCAACAGAAATCTACACAAAACTTTGAAGAAGTTGTAAACAGCACTACTAACTTCAGGAGGAGCAAGCAAGGTGGAGAATGTTTCTGGGCTTGGTCTCTGTCCCCAGTCCCACTTATGCTTGCTGGACAGAAGTGTATGTTAGGAGCCCACAGAGATAAGAGTCTCTAAGGTAGTATTGGGGTGCTTTCCCTTAGGAATATATATATATTTTTTTCTTTGCTGGCTTGGTCCCCCTACTGCTAAACATCTACAATTTGCATAGGGGAGGGCATTTGGACTGAAGCACTGGTTTTATTTCCATGACACATGCCCTCAGCTAAGCTCTTTGTGGGAAGACAGTGGGGTGCTTACCACAGTGATAAGAAGGTCAGCAGTAAGGAGGAAGCATCAGGCGCTCTAACCATTTTAATTCTTTGGTGCTGTGATACAAGTCATACCTGGAGCTAGAGAGAAGAGCTAATGCTAAAAGTGGTGTTAGAAGCAGCTTCTCCAGACAATACAAGATCTGGGCTTGTGAATGAAGCTGTCGTCAATATAGCAGAGGCAGCCATGGAAGCCAAGCCACTGCTTTTGCAACTGGAATCCTGCTCTTTTAACTGAAGCAAACTTTCCTCATACCTTATTTATTTCTCTCATTTTTTAAAAGATTTTTTTCTGAAGGCATGCAATGACAAAAATATTGAGGAGAGGTAATGCTTTGTACACGAAACAGGGAGATCTGCACCTTCCCAAACAAGTCAAGACATATCATCAATGTTATGTGAATTTGGACTTCTTGTACCTCCTTTCAAATCTGAGCACATTAAACAATTCTATCTACATGGCCCTGCTGGTCTCTGGAAAAATACTACCTTGAAGCTTGTTTGTGGCGAATAAAACTATACAGAATGATTTATCAGTGCAGCATATTAAAGAAATGTAACTCAATATATATACCCACTGGACAAACTGGCAGATTAGATGGATTGTGAGCCCACCAGGACGGATAAGGAAAATGCTTGAAGTACCTATATGTAAACCTACAAAAATGCAGTATACAAGTCCCAATCCCTTGCCCTAATGACCAGTTATAAAATGGCAATATTATGGGAAAATGTCACATGAAGTAGGACCTGCAAAGAATATCAGATACAAACCTGGACACCTTGCTAGACTGTACAATATTTACCGTGTTACAAAATGTCTTGACAGATTTTATTTAAATTAAGTTAAACCCTAAACTGGACCATTTTTTTTTCCATTTTGTAAGGTCTAGAACAGTGGTTCCCAAACCTGTCCTGGGGGATCCCCAGCCAGTCAGGTTTTCCAGATATCCCTAATGAATATGCATGAGAGAGATTTGCATACCTGTCACTTCCATTATATGCAAATCTCTCTCATGCATATTCATTAGGGATATCTAGAAAACCTGACTGGCTGGGGGTCCCCCAGGACAGGTTTGGGAACCACTGGTCTAGAGCTAGTTCTTTTGAAATAATGCATACAGTATCTGCTTTTTATTGTTTGTAAATAAAGTCTGTCAAGACATTTTTCTTTTCATATCCACTCTTTCATGACTGATGGCATATCCAACTTTGCTCCATAGCTAATATTGCTTCCAGATTTCAAACAGGTGCTAACCCTACTCTTATTTTCAATGGACATGCAATTGGTTTCTCCCTATCCCGTATCAACAATCTTCCTTCTGCTCCTTTTAAAAGAAAAGCCAGTTGAATTGATGGAGCCCTGTAAAAGAATTACTTTCTTTTTTTAAGCTCTCAAAATGGCTTGATCTGCACCAAAAGCTTTTTTTTTATGTGACAATGATCAAGGCAGCATCAATAATGGAACAAAGAGGTTTAGCAAAGGAAAAATCATCTGAAAATGCACTGGGGGGAGTCAATTGCTTTCATAGATTGATTATAAATAGAACACAAGGCAACATCAGACCTAAACAAAAAGAACATCATCCCCATTGCAAACAAATGTGCTGCTTAGAATAACTTGTTGCCATTACCAAAGTTCCCCCAAATTGTAACTAGTTGCAAAGACTTGGCTTTAAGTAAAATTAAAAATATTCTGGGACTTCCTAAAAACTACAGCCAATTCGTGCTACAGCTGTCTTGTCAAGAGATCGCATAAGAAGGCATATTTATATCTTTACTCTTGAGGCTACAGTCACTCTTTCCACCAAGTGACTGCTTCCTGCTGCTTTTCGGCCTTGTTAGAATTATACGCCCCTAGGAGAAGCCACAACAGTAAGGAAAGGGGGTTTAATTACATACATGTGTAAATGGATAGAATAATGGTACAGATACACACAAATGCAAAAAAATCCACTTGCACCTTAGTCTGTAAATGTGTGTGTGCATACCTTACACAGCACACAATTTGGGCAGGAGTCAAAGGTACACGTGTATCTCCAGCATTTAGGCACAAGCATTGACATCAGGTCTATGGCTGGTTAAGTACTTTGCCCAAATTGTAGATACATATCTAATCCCTTATGCTCATCTTCTGTAAGGGGAATGGAGGCATCTCCTTTCATTTATAGTTATCCTCTAGCTACCTTGATGTAGGCAGTGTTAATGCAGGTCTGTACCAGGTTTTTCTCATCATTTCTAATAAACCCATGAAGAGCAGCAGCAGCAATTCATATACAGTGGTGCCTCACACAACGAACTTAATTCGTTCCAGGAGCAAGTTTGTTATGCGAAAAGTTCGTTATGTGAAACGCGTTTTCCCATAACAATACATGTAAAAAAAAATAATTCGTTCTGTAGCATAAAATATGCTAAGATGACATAAAAAAAGATAAATTTACCTTGTTAGAGCTGTTAGCATGATATAGAGGGGATATATGTGAAGGGGAGGGGAGACAGGGGTTTTGTTGATCCTTGCTGTGTATTATAATCACCCCCCACATACTCCCCAGTACCTTTTTTAATTCCTCCCATCTTTCCCAGCCAGTGGCGTACAGGCCAGAAGCGCAGAGATCAGGAGCAATTCCTCTGCACGCCTGTGTGGGCCCATGCCGATCTCCGAATGGCTGCAGTTAGTTCTTGTGAGTCCCGCGAGAGCTGGCTGCAGTTAGTTCTTGTGAGTCCCGCGAGAGCTGACTGCAGCCATTCAGAGATCAGCGCAGGCCCAGGCGGCGGGGGGGAGGTTTAAACATATGCGGTGGCGGCGGGGGGAGGTTTAAACATATGCGGTGGCGGCGGGGGGAGGTTTAAAATATGTAGCGCCAGTTAAGCGATGCAGCTCGGGCGACTTCGTTGTGTGAAACGAAGTCCGTTGTACGGATCAAGACAAGAAGTTCGTTGTGCGCAGCGTTCGCTGTGCGAGGCGGCCGTTATGCGAGGCACCACTGTAAATGTATCCTTGAAGCAGACAGAAGACATCAAAGAATAGCATTTCCTAACCCAGGCAGTAAGGTTTTAAATATTTCCACACTAAACATGCATAAGATAGATTTTCTCGCAGTGAAAGTGCATGCAAATCTCTCATGCCAGTTCATTGTGGATGGCTGACTGAGACCCATTGCTAGTGAAAGATGGTTCAGAATTCTTCATGCTCAAAGGAGGAGGGGCAAAAAGGTGATTTGTTGCAGCTACAAGTATTTTTAGTTACTGTGTCCTATGTTCTGAAAATTTTGGCTTGCTAAGTTTAGTTTCAGCAAAATCTAGCTAGTTTATATTTTTGATATTTAGTCTAAAAGCTACACTGCACAGCTTACTATTAGGATGCTCAGGGAGTGGGCACTTAAACCTCATGCCTTAAAAGCTGTCACACTCCTTTAACCTTCGAAGCAGGCTGTCACCTCTTCTTCCTCTCCCCCCCCAAACAAATGATTAAAAAATATCCCTTTAGGTCCCAACTCCTCATTCCTCCATGCTTAAATTTCCCTCTGCTATCCCCACCCTTCAAAACACCCCAAACCAAATACAACTCAAGATGGGAAGATATCAGAGCAACACTGGCTATCGACTATTTTGGCTCTTGAGAAGGAATGAGGGAGTGGAAGCGGACATCCCATCCCCCTCTATTTTTAAGGGAGAACTATCTGCTCCTCCTATCCCTAATTGCACTTGTAATTCAGGTTAGGGACAGAAAGCTGAAGGCCAATATGGCAACATTTATATTATTTTTGCATGGAGGATAGTCACTATAATGAGATCACCAGTAGTAAGGTTGGCCAAGTTGATTAATTCAAATTCTGAACACCCATTCAAAGATCATCACAGCAGGGTCGTTTGATTTGCTTTTGGAGAAAAAGGATTTTAGAAAGTTTTGGAGCACTTGGCAAGGTGGAGAAGAAAAAAAAGCAGAACTCACAACATGAAGCCTACTCTTCATTCAAATCAAAAGACTTTTCCTTTAGCACTAATGCAAAGCCTCTTTGCATAAAGCATTAATACATCAGGGAAAACAAACAAAAACAAAAGTCTGGCAAGTTTTATAGTTCAACAAAATATACACCTGTAGTTCATTATTTCTATCTACATGTCAAAAGGTGCACCAGTTTAATGCAAATTCTCCCCTTTTGCTGCATGCGTTTTGCTTATATGCATGCTTATGTAATAAATATTAAATACCAGAAAAACACAAGAGTAAGCAAAGGTAGAACGTGGTGGGCTCCTACCAAAAGCAGCTTGGCCCTAAAAAAAGATTGGGGGGGGAAAAGAAGCCGAGGTAATCCGATGCTGCACCTAATGATCTGAAAGTGAAAGCAATGGAAGCATTCAGAAATTCAAGTATGAGCCGACGAGCTTGAATTCTTTCACAAGTCCAGGAGGGTTAGTCTGTTAGTCGGCATTCACACAACTCTTTGTAAATCCTCTTCCTTACTCGGGGCATATCGTCTTGCGAGAACTGAAAGGGCTGGTCTAGGGCGAGGCACTTGCAGTACTAAGAAACAAGAAAGTAAGAGCAGGAACCCCATTATAAAACAGGTTCATCTAGCAGACATCAAATAAAAGATGAGTTCTGAACCATCTTACCTGGAGCACAAATACTCCACAGTCACTGTCATTTTTCTGTTGTGGAATGCACTTCAAAGAAAAGGAAAGCAAATGTGTTCAGTATAAAATCTCCTAATGCCTTGCTAGTTTTAGAAACTTAGGTAGGCTTTTACAAAGCTGCGCTGACTAGCAATGCACACCAAATGCTGAGAACGGACTGCTTGGCAGCGCAGCTTTGTAGGAGTTGCTATTGAAAAAAATCAAATCATGAACTCTCATCACAGAGAGGACAGTATTCACAGCAGAGATGGGTCAAAGGAAGATAGATGAATATAATGTAAAATAAAAAAAAATTAAACAACTCTTAGAATAAATGTGTTTACAGAATATTTGACTTATGAATATTCTTAAGGCTATGCTATGCTTTCCTGGCTCAAACCCACCAACAGCCAGATCAGGGAGTGAAGATGACAGTTTCAGAGAGTCACACTTAGGGTCACTGGGAGCTGTCATGGGCCTTACAAACAATAAAAAACTGGTATCAGGAAACCTTCACCTACATGCTGACTGTATCAAACCACAATAAAATTCATTTATTAAGGTTTTCAGATGAGGGCAGAAAGCAACATTTGGTTCATGAACTAAAACATACTAGCCTGACTCATTTGCATTTTAAATAATCTATTCTAACAATGTTTTATTTTAAAAAAGGTAGTGCATCAGTTATTTATGATGTCATAGGTTACAGTGGAGATAAAAGCTTTGAGAGCATTCTTTGCTCAATCTGTGTCAGCTACTCTTCCAGCTATTTCTAAACAGCAGCTGTTCCAGTGCCATACTCAAGTCCTTCAATCTTTAGTTCCCGCATATCAGTGAGTTATGTGATTTAGAAAGCAAACCATTTTATGTCACACTGCAAAAACCATGTGTGAAAAGAACAAGGGTAGTGAAAGCAAAGCATTCCCAATACCTTTGTAACAGCTGTTTGCCAACCCTGAAGGAACTCTGGGTGGCTCTTCTCTCTAGCTTCTGTAAGTAAATACTTTCGGATGTTCTAAAAAGGAAATACATTTTATAAGCTTTTTCTGTCCATGTACTAATATACAAATATCTTCCTGAAGTGGCAATTGCCTTCGACAGAGGTGCTTACATTCGGAATGTCAGTTTAACTAATATATAGTAAACCCTCAATTTAATGGACTGCTGGGGGGGGGGGGTCCGTTAAATGTGATTGCCTGAAAAATCCAGCGAGGAGTGGGAGGCAGAACAAAAACAGGAGATCCCTCCCTCTATGAATAGCTCCCTCCTTCCTCCAAAAATACATACAGTAGCTATCTACCTGCCATCCGTGCTGAGTGGTCAGATGAAGTCTACTGATATATGGAGCAACCAATCTGTGATGAGGAGCTATTCCTGGAAGACAGACTCATTTCTGGTTGAATGCAAACCAGAGTCTCCTCCTCCTCCAGGGTTACAAGCTACAGCCAGAAGCTGAAAGAGACTTGTTATGCTGAGAAAGCCCTTCTTTTCCTCTGGGAGCTGTGGACGTCATGACACTGTCACTAGCGTCACTCGAAGAGCATCGCTGAAGAGGGTGATGCACTGCAAACTGGGAGTTGTAGTCACTGGTGTGTGGTCCGTTAAATCCGAAGTCTGGATTATTGAGGGTTTACTGTATTGTCAACATTAGAAATGCAGGTGAAAGATACAAACATTGCATATTTAGGTATAAAATTCCATTTTCAATTTAAAAAATGATACCATTTATTGTTATATGCTTTTTAAATGCCCAAAGATCTTCCTCCCCCGATTTTGTATTTCTGTGAACATTTGGTTAAGTGGTGTAAAGTTACTCAATGAAAACACAGCATGCTGCCCACAGCCATCCTGTCTTGTGTCTAGCACCGCACTAGCAAATTCTAAATCTAATTTACCACTTGTGAGAGAGAATCTCATTTTCCTTACAGAACATGTGTGGTGCAGTAGTTAGAGCTACAGCCTCAGCACCCTGAGGTTGTGGGTTCAAATACCATCCTGATCCTTGTGACCCTGGGCAAGTCACCTGCTCCCCCACTGCCCTAGGTACATTAGATAGATTGTGAGCCCAGACAGGGAAAAATGCTTGGGTACCTGAATAAATTCATGTAAACCATTCTGAGCTCCCCTGGGAGAACAGTATAAAAATTAAATATAGTGTGAAAAGTTTCAGCCTCTGAAAACCAGAACTGGTATTGTGACATCATAATGCCTCATTCCACCAATGCCTAATAGCCAACCTCATAGCGATGTCACAATGGCTTCATTGCCCTATACTTGACTCACTTCTACTATATTTTGATTTCTAGAGTGACGTGGTGGTTAAAGCTACAGCCTCAGCACCCTGAGTTTGTGGGTTCAAGTCCATGCTACTCCTTGTGACCCCCCCCCCCCATTGTCCCAGGTATTTTAGCTAGATTTTGAGCCCACCATGACAAGACTGGGAAAGATGCTTGAGTACCTGAATGTAAACCACTTAGGCTTTAAGTGGTCTATAAATACTAATAAAACATAAATAAATGAATTAATTCCCACAAAGTTGTTATTTGCCTAACAAGAAGCACTACATTTTTACTACAGTACCTGCTCTACAGCTGTTTATTGAACTGTTAAGGTCTTTTTTGTATTACTTAGTGTTGAGGAATTTCTGAAACTTACAGGTGCGATAAAGTGTTACAGAAAATTGAGTTTGTGAATGAATTAAAATGGGGTGCCTATTAACTCAGATGAGAGATCTATAAAGACAGTGAGGCATTGTAATTAAGAATTGAAATGTCTAAATTGTCGATTCTACATTTTAGCTAATGTTAAGGAAGTTCAAAAGTTTAGATGTTAAGGAAGTTCAAAAGTTTAGTTTAACTTGTGACTTTTAAGACATAAGTAAATTTATATCATTGTTTAATCATGGAATTTAAAGATAAAGATTAGAGGACAAAGTGGTTTTTCCTGTTGCATAGAGCACTCTGGACCCCTGTTCGTTTACAAAAATTGGATTGCTCTAGGTCTAATAGATGTTGGCATTGTAACCTTGATGCTGGAACTTTAGATCACTTGTTGTTTTATTGTCCATTAATTAAAAATTTCTGGATCTCTATTTGGGATCAAATAAATCATTTAATGGAAAATTATGTAGCATTATCATACGACACAATTTTATTTGGCATGCTGATGAGAGCTAAGTCTCAAATATCTGCTAATAATAAGCTTTTGATGATACCGACAGGAGTTGCCATTCAACAATTAACGTATAACTGGAAAGATTGTACAAGGCTGAATTATTGTTTCTGGTGGAATTCAGTATGTCATGTGTTTAAAATGGAAAGAGCGTTGGCAGTTCAAAAAGGTTACTATAATAAATTTAAGGATGTGTGGGGGCCATTTTAAAATTATTATAATGAATAATTTACACTTTTCCCAATTTTAATTCTTACATGTGGATCGGGGGGGGGGGTTGGATTTCTATTAATAATATATATGAATGATAAGATATTATATTCATGTGGTATATTTTTTTGTTGTATATGGAAGTGGGAGGGGGTGGGTGTTATATCTTTTTGTTGTATGATATGGTAGATTTTCAAGTGATATTGTATTCTAATTGTTTGATATTTACTATACACTTGTGAATTATAAAATGAATAAAGAATTAAAAAAAAAAAAAAAGATTAGAGGAAACAGGAAAACTGTCTTTGTATACAGACTTACACATAATCATGTGAATGCCTCCGTTTCTTGTAGATTAACGAACACAAAAGTTAATTAGGAGTTTACACAGATGTTAGGAAGTGCCTGGAAAGTCTGTCCTTATAAACTAGGAAGTAGAGCTTTTTTTACTGACAGGATGTATGTTTTGGCAGGTTACAAATGTTAGTTGTTATATGGAGAAAAGGAGTAATACCGACATCTATTGGATTTGATGAGCAAATACTGGTCTATTACTTTGGAAATTTATCTTTAGTTCAGGCTATCAAGGGTTAACTTGGACAATTATTTGAGGAAAAATATGTTTTTGTAAATGAACTAGGCTCCACAGGATATACATGTTTAGGAAGCTTACACGTCAGACTATTGTATGTTAATGTCATAGAAAGGATAAAATGTATAGCTTTGACTAGATTTTGTTGAAGGAATTTGGACAGGAGAATGTAATGCGAGTTTCTTATTCCTTCCAATTGAACACATAACTACTTTATAATTTGATATTTACTTTGCATTTATTATAATAAATCTCAAAGATTTTGTTCCAAGGTCTTCAGTGTTTTATGTCCAATTTTTTTACATATCAGGATGAGAAGCTCTTCTCTTACTGCTTAAGAGAGGAATTTTCATCCTGTGGAACTTCTCCTGAACCTGTATCCAGGTAAATTGCAGCCTCCTGGATATCAGATGTTTACACTGTTAGAAAGAAAAGGTTGGTTTAGTGGTCTTGTGCCCTTCAGCCACCTGCTGATAAAACTGATGACCCGCTGGTAGCCATGGTACTGAACAGATTTCACACTGCAGTTGGAACCCAAGCACAGTACCGCGTAAAGCTTTGGATTCTTGCCCAGAAATAGCTAAGAAGAAAAAAATTTAAAAATAAAATAAAAATCAAATCCCCAGTTTCACACAGGGTAAATAAAACAGGACACGCTGCATCGTGAGACAGTAGTAAGAAGTGCACAAAAACTCATTGTTGTCATCCATAGTTGGCCAATGGCTGCCAAGGCTCAGTGATACTTGCCCATTTAAGCCTGCTACTTCAGAAACATGTCTGTCTTCAAAAGACATGGTACCCACTGATGGCCATTTCCACCTTGTGAAAAGGATAATGAACAGCTGGGTAACAGGTAACTTTTCATAAGGTGGTTTGAGCAATGGGCTGAGAAGCAAGAATGATCTTGAGCAATCACTACTCTACAGCAAGCTCTACAGTTCCACCTACCCAGTATGTACTTGTAATTGGTCATGTACGTCTTACTTGTCAAATCACTAGTAGATTTGTTATCATGGCCAAGTATGTTCAGTATGTCTAATATTTGTTTATATGTTATTTTTTAATATTTTGTAAATCGCTTTGCATTTTGAATAAGCGTTTAATCAAAAACCGGAATAAACTTGAAACTTGATCACTTTCTCTCATTGCTTCAACAACCCATTTAGATTATAAACTGAGGGAAAGGGGCTTATCACACTTGAATAACCACCACCACTACTATTTTCTGCTACGCACATCCTATAACTTACAAAACTAAGGTGCTACGTCATACTAAGGCTAGAGGGACATTTCAAGAAAATAACACACATTTATAGCCAAGTTAAGCTGTGGAATTTGCTGCCAGATATGGTCCAGGCATATATTCTTTAGGATCTTATCAGTAATTTGCAGTGCATTTTTTCTAGCAAAAAAGAAAAGGTGCCAGTACTCATACTAGGCCATTCTTCAGAAATGGGGTGATAACTGAGGGACCCACCCCACAGTAGCCAGGCCCTATACAACCAGTCACAGAATCCAAGAAAAGGCAGTAACGAGTGTGTAGAAGCTTATCTTTTTTTTAATACTTCAGAATCATGGGTATTTATTTTTTATAAAACAAGCAATGAAAAGGTGTCAGTACTCCCGAGTACCCCCTCAAGATAAAGCTCTGGTTATATGTACATAAGAACATAAGAAGTTGCCCCCGCTGAGTCAGACCAGAGGTCCATCTTGCTCAGCGGTCCGCTCCCGCAGCGGCCCATCAGGCCTAGTGCCTGAACAGTGATCCCTGATTAATTCTGAAACTTACCTCTAATCCCATCCCTATAATCTACCTCTACTCTTATCTGTACCCCTCAATCCCTTTGTCTTCCAAGTACCTATCCAAAGCTTCTTTGAATCCCTGTAGCGTGCTCCTGTTTATCACATCCTCTGGTAGCGCGTTCCATGTATCCACCACCCTCTGTGTGAAAAAGAACTTCCTGGCGTTTGTTCTAAACCTCTCCCCTTTCAATTTCTCTGAGTGCCCCCTTGTACTTATTGATCCACTTAATTTGAAAAATCTGTCCCTGTCTATTTTTTCTATGCCCTTCATGATCTTGAAGGTTTCTATCTATTCTCCTCTAAGTCTCCGCTTTTCCAGGGAGAAAAGCCCTAGCTTTTTCAGTCTGTCAGTATATGAGAGGTCCTCCATGCCATCTATATTGGCCACTGTTAGACAGGAAGCTAAGGTTAAGGATGGCAAGTCTTATGTTCTTATAAAAGATTTTGTAAGGGTGAAACTTACATATAACAAGGTTCTTCTCCTTGTCCCTCTTAAAACTTCAAAAATAGACATATCAGAGAATAAATCAACTCCAGAAAGTAACAGATTAAAAACTTCAGCTTTCAGAAGAATGTCGAGTAAAACAAATTAGAAAAGGAGGTGGGAAACGCCAAAGGCTCGAAAAGTAGTCTCTTACCTCCACACAAAACTTAAAATGGATGCCTTGGGAATCATAAAATGAAATAATTCGATTGGGGATGTTCACAGTAATGAGGGACCAGTGAACTTCCAGATGGATGGGAATTAATAAGAGAGTCTTTTTAAACAAATCCACCTGAAACAAAAAACATTACACAAGAAAATGAATGTTACTTAACAGTTGCAGCAGTAAGCCAACACATATCTAGTTATGCACAAATCCACGAATAGCTACTGAAATGCACATCAACATTTCTGCTCTCTTTTTAGCTCTAAAACTGATAAAGGCCATCAAAGGTAATAGAATTCAGTCAAACACAGGAATCTTTCCTACGCCTAATACTTTGTTACTTTAGACTCTGCCATCGCAGGAGAAGGTTGGCAGTTTGCTGGACAAACAGTTGGGTTATAATTAGCAATTCAATTAGATTGTAAGCTCTCTCGAGAAGGGGTTGTCTCTTGTGTGTTAACGAACAATGCTGCATGCGTTTGGTAGTAGAGAATGACAGTGGGACAAATTTGTCCCCATCCCCCCGTAAGCTTTGTCCTCATTTGAACAAGCCTTGAACACTTACGATTTTAAAGTTTTCGATGCTTGTGCAGATGAGTACAGAGCTTGCAAGGTTGGGGCAGGGACAAATTTGTCCTCAGTGTGCCCAGACTGTGTTGCGCCACCAGGCAGGGAGGCCCACGCCAGGCTCCAGGGGTTCGCGGCGATGTTGGTGACCCACCCGACCCGTCATTCCCTATCTGGCAGCACTATAGAAATGATAATTAGTGGTCATAATTCAGCATGGTTCACCGAGTGTCATGTTCTTTGCTTGGGAATTTTGGAAAATCCCAAACACACATCACATTAGCAAAAGAAATTTATTATGTTTGAAAATGAGGCACATAAGCTTTTATAGCGTCCTGGATTTATATGCTATTATTGTTTCCTCTGATTGCCTCTGTTTAAAAACATTTATATGTGGCAAATTTCCACTGCAAAACAGTTTAGAAAAGATTTTCTCAGAAACAAATACAGTCATCATAGCTGAAATAAAACCAATTAACCAAAACAGCACAATAACTTATTCGTAGTAGACTTTCTGCAAGCACTATTTTGTATCTTCATGGTTCTTGTTTTCTCTTCTATTTTTTTGGCTTGTATAGTTATCCCGTATTAAATACAAATGAGGGATGTTTGAAAGCACTGGGTAGGTGGCTCAAAGGAAGTGCTTTACACCTCCATGCAAAAGAAACTGGGTTGGGTTCCTGGCTCATCTTGGACTGGCCAACTGTAAAGATGCGGCAAAGGAGTCACAATCAGCTACACTAGTGACATCTAGTGGCAAGATTTAGTTCCCAGCCGAGGCCTCGTCACTATTAACCAAGACAAAAAATAGAAATTCCTGGCTAATACTAAAGAAACTCCATAGCACTGGATCCCAGGTATGACTGCCTGGACTTGAAGCCCAAAAGAGCTACAGCAATGCGGCTCAGAGTTTTATCAAATGATCCATTTTCACATGTAAATTCACATGACCCTGGGATGATAATTGTTAGCAGAGATACTCTTCAGATTAATGAGTTGCTGGTAAAGATTATTGAAAAACATGTGCACAGATGAAACATTGATTAAGTTTTTGAATCTAGAATAATGTACCACATGGACACGTCCTTGTGATTATTTTAAACTTATTTTAGTGGCATGTCGTTACTTACATTATGAATGTACATATGTTTAATTGCACATGATATTTTTCCTGGATCCCTCACATTTTATATTTTCACACTTTTTTTTTTTTTTTTTTTTAATTATTGAATTGCTTTGTTTTTAGTATTGTACCTCAGAAGAAGCTCTTGAGTGGATAAAATATGGATCAGGTCAGGTAGATTCCTTTATTAAAACAATCTGCTTTTTTCTGCACCTAGATGACAACGTAAACAAAATAGTAGACCCTCAATCCTTTCCCCAAACTTATCCAGAGCCTGAAGGTAGTAGCAACAGCAGTGGTAACAGGATCCTTGCGGGCGTCCTGTTAGACTGGAGACCTATGGGGAGTAGACATGTTCTCTGAAATACAGGTCCACGCTGACTGCAACTAATAGGCATAAATTACAGTGGCGGTCCAGAGAGAGATATGAACACCTCTATTCCTGTGACCCCATTTGAGAATCACTGAGGTAGAGGAGACTATCAGGCTCCTGCCCCCACCCTTAAAAGAAAGAACATTTAAAAAATACCTTTTTAGTCCATCTTTTTACACCATTGTATCCTTTGGTTACCAGCTGTCTGTGAAAAAAGCTGTTAAAGAAGTGAACCTAGAGTCAAAATGCAAAAACAGAGTACATATATTACACAGAAGCAAGGCCAAGAACACTGAACACTATTTTCAAAATCTAAAGACAATCTAGTTCTCTACTAAATGTGTGTTAAATAAGCTCAAGAGGAAGCAGACTTACGAGTTAAATGGTTCACAGTCATTCGCGAACGGGACAAAGCTGCACCGACATTTGAGCCCAGACAATTGGGCTCAAGACTCCAGCGTGCCACCGGAAAAGTTAATTTTAATAATAATAATTTTATTCTTATATACCTCCATGCCCATCAAGTTCTAGGCGGTTCACAACAATTACATTAGGATCCGCATTGACATGCCGATTTACAAACAATGTATTGGATTTACAAGCAATGTATTGGATTTACAACACCTTCAGCCGAACATGGCTGAAGAAGCGGAAGTGGGAAGTAGAGAAGGAGGAAAGCGGTCAATAGAGGGGGGGGGGCAGGGCCGAACGGGACGATTTACCACAATTTATTGGATTTACAACAACTTTAGCCAAACTTGGCTGATGAAGAAGGAGGAGGGTAAGTGAGCTGGAAGACAGCGATCAATAAAGGGGGAAAGGGTCGGGCGTGTGAGCTCCAACGGGATGTGTGAGGGGGAAACCATCCCCCCCCCGTTTACTTAATAGTGTTCGCGCTGCCGTTGGGGGGGTGTTGGAACCCCCCATTATAGAGGAAACTTAACTTTTTCCCAATTTTTAGGAAAAAGTTAAGTTTTCTTTATAATGTGGGGGGTTGAACCCGCCACACCCCCCAACCGCAGCACAAACAGTATTAAGACACCCCCCGGAGCTGTTTAAAAGTAACTTTTACAGCGGCCTGCTGAAGTCTTGCACGCAATTGTCTGGGCCGAAATGTTGGCGCGGCTTTGTCTGGCACACTTTTGTCCCATCACCGAGTTAAATTAGGTTGCAGATCTACAATCTATGACTGAAATGCCTGTAATTTCTCCAATAGGTCTAAGAGTGTCCATATAATCTCACAGTGAAAAAAAAAAATCAAATAGCTCTGAATTTTAGGGATAACAAAACTGATCAGATTTATTTAGACATACGCAAACTATTCCACAGTCTCTGAGCCTGCAATACGTCATTAAAACATTATTACTGATATAGTGTGGAAAAATTAATGTGAAAACTTGTTTGTTTCACCTAGAAATTAAATAAGTTTTTGATCCCTTTCTATTCTACTTAAGACATAACATATGGAAACATGAAATGGTTTTTATTTTAATATAAACCACAGCAGGAACCACTTGCAGAATATTACATTGAGAATGCATGCAAAAACCAAAAAGGTTTTGATTATCTTTTGCAAGGAAAAGAGGCTAGCTGGTAAGGTATTCCACAGCATAAGCTCACTGCAAAGCGCAGAGTAAAATTTCCGGTGCGCTGGCAACAGATTACATAAGGTTTTATGTAGAAATACAAGCATATCAAAACGAATACAAAAAGATACAGAAACCAAATCAACAGAGACATGATTTCATAACAATAATGCAACTGTATTGGTAGCATAGAATATTGCTATACCTTGGGTTTTGGCCAGGTACTAGTGACCTGGATTGGCCACCGTGAGAACAGGCTACTGGGCTTGATGGACCATTGGTCTGGCTATTTTTTTTTTTTTAATTCTTTATTCCTTTTTAATCATTCAACAAGTGTACAATAAAAGTAATACATAGGCTCAACAACAACACAAGATAATAACATTTGTATATATATCTAAACCCCTCACCTACCCTTAACTTGCAGTCTAAATAGAAATTCCAATTTATTTCAAAAGCTGAAATGTGGACATAAGCAGGTGAGCTCCATCACAAAGAGAAAGCATGAAGCAACATTACTGCCTGAAATCAGCATTTATAAAAAATGCATCAGGGAGCTAATGGAAATCAAAGTCCAAGATATACAAAAACGTAGGCCACAAACATCCATTAGTAGCTAGATGTACAATATTCCTGCACTTAAGCAGAAGATGCAAGAAACTCTACCAAGTAGAATGATGTGGTGAATTCCATGCATATGTTTCTCTTTGAGGATTATTAACTAAATAGATTTTCTCTCAGAAAAAGTAGTAATGACAGACTTCCCAACCACAGCTCACTAGGCTGATTTGTTTTTAAGCTGTGCCCAATTTGCCTGATAAATGTGGTCCCCAGTTACTCTGTAAACAGGTCTTTCATGCTTGGAAACAATGCTGAACCCAGGGATCACACAGGATTTGTATATCTGTATTTATTGGCCAGTGCCCTAAATGTCAGGGTCAGAAACGGCCCTTTTTCTTTGTAATGCTTGTTACAGGCTCACTCTAGCTGGCTACATTTGGGAAAGAAAATCAGGAGAGGTGCTGAAGCAAACATAACCATAGCCATGTTCTCAGGATTTAGCTGAAGGTAAAGGGACAAGGAGAGAGAGAGGTGGCATATTGGAGCATGAATCGGAGAAGAAGTAAATGCTGAAAGGGAGGGTGATGCGAGGGAATGAATACTGGTCAAAATAAGGAGAGATGAATATTCAACTGACTAACAGTAGCTTAAGAGGAGTAATGTTGGGGGAAAATAGTGCATCCCCCCTAATGCCATCAATCCTATTTCCCCCTAGCTCCATAAAACTGGCAATGAAAATTTAGGTTGTCTGAGGTCATAAGAACACACCACATTAAGATACAAAATATATGAAAGGACTACAGGGGAAACGGTGGTAAGAGAATCAGAGGGGTTGAGGAAGAAAGTCACGTGGCAGAGCTCCATGTGGATGGCTGAGCATACAGGTTCTACTGTAAAAATTAAAACCACATGATGAAATTAGAATCTCATTAGCTTACTGCATGTGCACAGAACTTGCAGGCTAAGCGAGGAAGTCTGGCAGACAAGACAAAAAGCACAGTTATTTACCGTAACAGTTGTTATCCAGGGACAGCAGGCAGATATTCCCACACATGGGTGACGTCACCGACGGAGCCCCGCAGCGGACAGCCTCGAAAGCAAACTTGCTTGAAGATCTCGATCTTTCGAGCACTGTACCGCGCATGCACGCGTGCCTTCCCGCCCGAACTAGGGGGCGCATCTCCTGAGAGGATCCTCAGTTCAGATACCTAGCCAAGAAGCCAACCAGGGGAGGTGGGAGGGTTGTGGGAATATCTGCCTGCTGTCCCTGGATAACAACTGTTACGGTAAGTAACTGTGCTTTATCCCAGGACAAGCAGGCAGCATATTCCCACACATGGGTGACCTCCAAGCTAAGTAAAAAGGGATGGAGGGAAGTTGGCAATTTAAGAAAAAAGATTTTGCAAAACAGATTGGCCAAAGTGGCCATCCCTCCTGGATAAGGAATCCAGACAATAATGAGAGGTGAAAGTATGAACCGAGGACCAAGTGGCAGCCTTGCAGATTTCCTCAATAGGAGTTGATCGAAGGAAAGCTACAGATGCCGCCATAGCTCTAACTTTGTGGCCCGACACTCGACCTTGCAGAGGAAGACCAGCCTGAGTGTAGCAGAAAGAAATACAAGCAGCCATCCAGTTGGAGATTGTGCGTTTAGATATAGGACGTCCCAACTTGTTTGGATCAAATGAGATGAAAAGTTGAGGAGATGTTCTGTGAGGTTGAGTGCGTTGGAGGTAGAAAGCCAAAGCACATTTACAGTCCAAGGTATGAAGAGCGGCTTCTCCAGGATGAGAATGAGGCTTTGGAAAAAACACAGGTAGAACAATAGACTGATTGATGTGAAATTCCGAAACAACTTTAGGTAAGAATTTAGGATGAGTACGGAGGACCACCTTGTCATGGTGAAAAACTGTGAAGGGTGGATCTGTAACCAAAGCTTGTAGCTCACTGACTCTTCAAGCAGAAGTGAGGGCAATCAAAAACACAGCTTTCCAAGTGAGATACTTAAGGTGGGTTTTGTCAAGCGGTTCAAAAGGAGGTTTCATAAGTTGAGTTAAAACAACATTGAGATCCCAAACCACTGGAGGTGGTTTAAGCGGTGGATGAAGATTGAGAAGTCCTTTCATAAAGCGAGAAACCATAGGATGTGCAGAAAGGGGTTTTCCATCCAAATGCTGATGAAAAGCAGCTATAGCACTAAGATGGACTCGAATAGATGTAGTTTGAAGTCCAGATTGTGACAAATGAAGTAAGTAATCCAGAACGGATGTCAAGGAGGAAGATCTGGGTGGTAAGTGACGTGTAGAACACCAAGCAGAGAATCTAGTCCACTTCTGGCCATAACATTGTCTAGTTGATGGTTTCCTGGAAGCAAGTAAGATATCTTGAACAGACGGAGAGAATTGAGAAAAGTCTGTTATGCAGAAAGGTACCAAGCTGTTAAATGTAGAGACTGCAGATTGGGATGAAGCAAGGATCCGTGACTCTGTGTGAGTAGAGAGGGAAATACTGGTAGAAGAAGAGGCTCCCTGGTGCTGAGTTGAAGTAGAAGGGAGAACCAAGGTTGTCTGGGCCACCGAGGAGCTATCAGAATCATGGTGGCATGGTCTGACTTCAGTTTGACTAGTCTTGAGAATCAGAGGAAACGGAGGAAAAGCATAAAGGAACTGATTCCTCCAGTCCAGTAGAAACGCATCCGCTTCGAGACGTTAAGGAGCATAGATGCGGGAGCAAAATTGAGGCAGTTTGAAGTTGAGAGGTGACGCAAACAGATCTATCTGCGGAGTTCCCCAACGGGCAAAGATTTGGCGAAGAGTAGGAGAATTGAGTGTCCATTCGTGAGGCTGTAGAAGACGACTCAATTTGTCCGCCAAATAATTGTGTTGACCCTGAATATAAACAGCTCTGAGGAAGATGTTGTGAAGAATTGCCCAATGCCTCAATTTCAGAGCTTCTTGACAGAGGGAGTGAGATCCCGTCCCTCCCTTTTTGTTGACATAATACATGGCTACCTGGTTGTCGGTACGTACAAGAATCACCATGTCGTGAAGGAGATGTTGAAAAGCTTTGAGAGCATAGAATATCGCTCTGAGTTCCAACAGATTGATATGACACCGACGGTCTGCTTGAGTCCAGAGACCCTGAGTGCGAAGACCGTCCACATGAGCTCCCCATGCGTACATTGATGAGTCGGTTGTGAGGACTTTCTGATGAGGAAGAGGGTGGAACAGCAAGCCTCTTGAAAGATTCAAAGAGAGCATCCACCAACGGAGAAACTTCCGCAATGAAGGAGTTATGGAAATCAGTCGAGTTGGTGGATCCACTGATTGCTGCCATTGGGATGCCAGTGTCCATTGAGGAATACGAAGGTGAAGTCTGGCAAAAGGAATCACATGAACTGTAGAAGCCATGTGACCGAGCAGAACCATCATCTTTCGTGCTGGAACAGTTGAAAGTTGGAAGAGTTGTTGAGAAATCTGAAGCAGGGCGGCCTGGCGTGGTTGTGGAAGGTATGCTCTCAGATTGATAGTGTCCAGAGTTGCTCCTATGAACTGGAGAGACTGAGAAGGAGTCAACTGAGATTTGGGAAAGTTGATGTGAAATCCCAAACTTTGTAGAAAAAGAATAGTCTGTTGGGTCGCTGCAATAACCCCTGAAGAAGAGGGAGCCTTGATGAGCCAGTCGTCTAGGTATGGAAATACTTGGAGACCCTGGTTGCGAAGAGCTGCAGCCACCACCATGAGACATTTTGTGAAAACCCTAGGAGAAGAAGCCAATCCGAAGGGGAGAACTCGGTACTGCAGATGAAGGCTTCCTACTTGGAATCTGAGGTACTTGCGAAATGCTGGATGAATAGGGATATGAGTATACGCCTCTTTGAGATCGAGGGAACACATCCAATCCCCTTGATCCATTAAAGAATATAAAGTTGGCAGAGTGAGCATTCGAAATTTCTCTTTGACTAGATATTTGTTGAGAGCTCTGAGATCCAGGATCGGTCGCAAATCCCCCGTCTTTTTGGGAACTAGAAAATAACGGGAGTAGAATCCCAAGTTCCTTTGGGAAAGAGGAACTTCCTCCACAGCTCGTAGGAGAAGCAGAGCTCGAGCTTCTTGAAGAAGAAGGGGAAGATGCGACTGATTGGAAAGACACTCTCTTGGATGGCAATCTGGAGGCACCTGAAGGAGCCGAAGAGAGTATCCCTCTCGTAGGATGGTAAGCACCCAGAGATCTGATGTAATGAGCTCCCACTGGTGATAAAATGTGGAAAGGCGACCCCCTATGGGGAGGGGAGAATTTGGAAACAGAGAAATTGGAATGCTCATGTTGAGATTGTCAAAAAGACTGAGCAGGCTTGGTGGCAGCAGGAGTCTGAGATTTTTGTTGTCGCTGTTGTTGAGGAGGACGACGAGGAGGAGGTCTGGAAAAAGCAGGAGTCGTTTTCTGAGGATAACGACGTGGAGTCTGTTTGAAACCTCTAGTTGGTGAAGGTTTAGATTTTGGTCGAATGAGGGAAGCAAAAGAGCGTTCATGTTCTGAAAGAC
Organism: Geotrypetes seraphini; assembly: GCF_902459505.1. Classification (NCBI taxonomy): domain Eukaryota; kingdom Metazoa; phylum Chordata; class Amphibia; order Gymnophiona; family Dermophiidae; genus Geotrypetes; species Geotrypetes seraphini. The sequence continues at coordinate 178,808,287 of NC_047092.1, read as the reverse complement.
GCTTGGTAGCTGCCTCAATAGAGTCATCAAATAATTCATTTCCCTGACAAGGTAGATTTGCCAATCGATCTTGAAGGTTGGGATCCATGTCCACAATACGTAACCATGCTAAACGATGCATGGCTACAGCAAAGGCAGATACTCGAGACGAGAGTTCAAATGCGTCATATGAGGCTTGTAACATGAAGAGTCGTAATTGAGAAAGAGTCTTAAGGATGAGTTTAAATTCTGAAAGACGAGTGGTAGAGATATCCGGGTAAAAAGATGGTAAAATCTTCAGAAAATGGTTGAAGTAAGATGTAAAAATGTAGCTGTAATTAAGAACTCTATTTGCCATCATAGAGTTCTGGTATAAACGGCGACCAAACTTATCCATGGTACGACCTTCTCTACCTGGAGGAACTGAAGCATAGATTTTAGAAGGATGTGCTTTCTTTAAAGAGGATTCTACTACCAGGGATTGATGAGATAGTTGAGACTTTTCATAACCTTTGCATGGAACTGTTCGATAACGGGATTCCAATTTAGATGGAATGGCAGTGATGGAATAAGGAGTCTCCATATTACGAACAAAGGTTTGTTTCAGAACAGGAGTCATAGGTAACCTCAGGGACTCTTTCGGTGGATGAGGAAGCTCCATATCTGCTAAATATTCAGGAGTATACTTAGAATCTGAATGAAGATCCAGTTTGAGAGCTTGTCCCATATCAAAAATAAATTTGGCAAAAGAAATGGATTTGGAATCAGACGCTTCCTCAGGAGATACACTGCGAGATTTAGGAAGAGCTGAGTATTAGGGAGAAGCCTCTCTAGAATATGGTGAAAGTGGTTCTGAGTCTAGACGTAGAGTCACAGAAGAAGCTGCACTGTGAGGTGGAGTAAGAGAATGTTTTCTCTTCAGGCTCCTGGATGGAGAAGTACCAGGTGTACGTGGTACTGAATGAGTCGAGGTCTGTGGTGAACTGTCTCGACGGGGTGGCTTCGACGGTGGAGTCTTCGGTCGAGAAGGACTTCGAGTCGATGCACGATGGTGTCGAGATCCGTGCTTCTTCTTCAAAGAATGAGGCAGAGAAGTCTCGGTATCCAATGCCGAAGACTCCCTCCGAAGCTTGGAAGCAATAGGTCTCGAATGCTTCGACCGGTGCTTTGGAGGAGGTGAGTCTGGAGAAGAATCAGACGAAGAAATTTTCTTCGGTGTCCTGGATCGGCCTCGAGATACTGGAAGCTATGGTTGGGTAACAGGCTGATCAGTCCGAGGCAAGGTCGAGGACGGAACCAATTGAGCCACTAAGGAGGAAATCTGAGTGGTGAGTATAGATTTCAACATGTCCTCCAGCATCGGCACCGAGACAGATGATTCTGATCTCGCAGGTGCAGCAGTACGCTCCGAAGAGGGCGACCTCAAAGGTGAGTATTCCCTTATCTTGGAGGTACGCTTGGAAGATGGATGTGCAGAGGATTCTGGTGGCTTCTTGGGTACGGCACCTGAAAGAGAACCCGGAGACTTACCCCCTATAGAAGACTTCGCAGATGGCACAGTCTTCGAGGGAACCGAAGCAGGCAAGGTCGAAGCCTTCGAGACCGAAGCTCCAGCCGGAGCCTGGGTCGAAGCCTTCGAGACCGTAGTCGTTGATGTCGTCGGAGTCGAAGCCTTCGAGACCGGGGCAGCCGCCGAGGTCGAAGTAGAATCCGAAGGTTGCTCCATGTCTCCGAAAAGTTGAAAAAATTGAGCACACCTACGTCGAAAAGCCCGTGGAGTAAGAGTGAAACAACAGTGACAATCTTCTGGGGAATGAGAGGGACCCAGGCACTGTAGACAGCGGCAGTGGGGATCGGTGACCGAAATCACACATTACACTGACGACAACGTTTGAACCCGGTGAGAGGCCGGGACATGGAAAAAATAAAGTCCGTGTCGAACGAGAGGAGCAAATGGGCCTAGGCCCAAGGCTCACCGGCCGGACAAGAAATAAAAGAAACTTTTTATTATTATTATTATTTTTTTTTTTTTAAAGAAAAGAAAAGAAAACAATAGGAGAGCACAGCGACCGAACTTTACTGAAAGAAAAGAAACAGCCGCGGTGAAGAGAAGGCAATGCTGCAGAGATGTAGAAAAACGTGTCTTCTTGTCTCCGCGGAATTAAACGAACTGAGGATCCTCTCAGGAGATGCGCCCCCTAGTTCGGGCAGGAAGGCATGCGCGATACAGTGCTCGAAAGATCGAGATCTTCAAGCAAGTTTGCTTTCGAGGCTGTCTGCTGCGGGGCTCCGTCGGTGACGTCACCCATGTGTGGGAATATGCTGCCTGCTTGTCCTGGGATAAGCACAAAGTTTCTGCAGAGAGGGCGGCTCACTGTGCACATTTCCAAAAAGAGCTAGAACACATTTGTGCCTATTGTTTAGCACATAGATATTAACATAAGATTAAATATTGAACTAAGGCCAGTACTGGGCAGACTTGCATGGTCTGTGTCTCTATATGGCCGTTTGGTGGAGGATGGGCTGGGGAGGGCTTCAATGGCTGGGAGGGTGTAGATGGGCTGGAGTAAGTCTTAACAGAGATTTCGGCAGTTGGAACCCAAGCACAGTACAGGGTAAAACTTTGGATTCTTGCCCAGAAATAGCTAAGAAGAAAAAATTAAAAAATTTAAATTAAATCAGGTTGGGCAGACTGGATGGACCATTCGGGTCTTTATCTGCCGTCATCTACTATGTTATGTTACTATGACGGCAGATAAAGACCCGAATGGTCCATCCAGTCTGCCCAACCTGATTCAATTAAAAAAAATTTTCTTAGCTATTTCTGGGCATGAATCCAAAGCTCTACCCAGTACTGTGCTTGGGTTCCAACTGCCGAAATCTCTGTCAAAACCTACTCCAGTCCATCTAGCCATTGAAGCCCTCTCCAGCCCATTCTCTCCCAAACGGCCATATACTGACACAGTCTGTGCAAGTCTGCCCAGTACTGGCCTTAGTTCAATATTTAATATTATTTTCTAATTCTAGATACTGTGTTCATCCCATGCTTTTTTGAACTCCGTCACCGTCTTCCTCTCCACCACCTCTCTCGGGAGCACATTCCAGGCATCCATCACCCTCTCCGTAAAGTAGAATTTCCTAACTTTGCTCTTGAATCTACCACCCCTCAAACTCAAATTATGTCCTCTGGTTTTACCATTTTCCTTTCTCTGGAAAAGATTTTATTCTATGTTAATACCCTTCAAGTATCTGAATGTCTGAATCATATCTCCCCTGTCCCTCCTTTCCTCTAAGGTATACATATTCAGAGCTTCCAGTCTCTCCTCATACGTCTTCTGGTACAAGCCTCTTATCATTTTCGTCGCCCTCCTCTGGACCGCTCACATAATGTTTTTGCACATAAACAAAACAACTTACCTTGCTAGGGTCTGCATCCATTATGAGTTCACCGTACATATTAATAACCTGCAAAGATTCATGAAACATTTAAACATTACATTGCTTGGCATTTCTGAAACTCTGGGCAGTTAATCTGAAGCTTGCATTAGCAGAATAAAGCCAACCAAGAACAGTATACACAGAATGACCTAGTAACCCAGCAGATAAAAACCAACTGTACATCCACAGTCTGCCCAATTGACCAGGAAAGCAATACTTTACAGTTTATGTTCATTTAAGAGAATGACAAATGGACATATTTGTCCCCATGTCATTCTTTAGTGTATCTCATCCTCAGTCCTTGTACACCAGCATTATTCAATGAAAGGCTTGAGGGTCAGTGGCTGTGCCCATTCATACTCAGATTCCTCCCTCTCTCCTTATTAATGGATGAATGGGATGGGTATCTGCGGTTAGTCATAGGGCGAGTACAAACTCTGTCCCCGTGTCATTCTCTAGAAAGCATATCCCCCTCCTTTATTCACAAACACTGGAGAAAAGATACAATATACATAAGATGCAGGATAAGTCCAAATCCAGATAACTTTTTTATGCTATTAAAAAAATGATGAAAATATTCTAGTGAACCCAGGAGTTATCACATGTGTTTTCTTTTATATGTTTAAAAGTTTTAATCACATGGTTTTTTATTTATAAGATTTTACATTATTATCAAGCATAACTTGTACAGAAAGTATAATCAAGAAAATATAACATTTAGGTTAACTTCCAATCCTAATAATGGATCAAAGTATAAAGGAAAAAAGAAAACATTTCTTATCTTAATCACACACTAGTCCTCCATTTTGGATCCAAGATTAACGAAAAGAGTAATTAAATTGAAGAATAGTTTTACAAAGAAAATTACTGAATCTGTGCTGATGCAGAGCTAATTATCACTTAGGTACAGTTGGTATTCCACACTCAAGACGTTTCAGAGAAAGAAAAGCAATCAAATGAGCCGGTTCTACAAAAACATATTTAAAAGAACGGTATCTGATGACACATTTACATGAATATCTAAGAAAGAAAAAAGCTCCAATCTGGGTCACACCTGGCTTCAACATTAGGAATTCCCTTCTTCTCTTCTGAGTCTCCCTTGAGACATCAGGAAATATTTGAATATGGAGACCCAGGAAGTCCTTAGACCTATTTTTAAAGAAAAGTTTAAGTATCCAGTCCTTATCTGGAGCCAAAGCTACAGTCAGTAAGAGAGTGGCTGGAGTAGCCAATTCTCTTATCTGATTGTTCCAATAAAGTGGAAACGTCCAAGGGTGCTTCCTGCGACATTCCTTCATCTTCTTTCTTTTGAGGATCCCGATTTCTTGTGGGCAAATCATATACCCTTGTAAGAGGTGGTAAAGAATTCTCAGGTATTGTTAATATCTCCAGAAAGTAGCGCTTTATCATTTCTCATGGAGAAATTGATGAAATTTTTGGAAAGTTAATTAAACGCAAATTATTAGCCTGAGTCTTATTTTCAAGATCTTCCAATTTTGTTTTCATAATTAGATTATCTTTAACAAGTAGATCTTGATTACTTTTAATTGTTTTAAGTTCCTTGTTTTCTTCTTGTATTTCAGACTTCAGCAATACCATATCTTGCTTTAATAAATTGATTTCTCCTTTCTGGTTTTTTATCTCTTGATCCAAATAATCACATGGTTAATCATGCTGAATCACCTATTGAAGGAACTTGGAGCTGTACACTTCATATTTACATAACAGTTGGAGGACATTGTTTTGGTGTCAGGTCAAAAGCGCGTCGGGACAAAGGCGCGCCCAGACAATTGAGCGCAGCGCGCACCGCCGCGCCGCTCTAAATTACTGTTTTTAGTGCTCCGACGGGGGGGCGTGGGGGGAACCCCCCCACTTTACTTAATAGACATCGCGCCGCGTTGTGGGGGGTTGTAACCCCCCACATTTTACTGAAAACTTCACTTTTTCCCTGTTTTTAGGGAAAAAGTTCAGTTTACAGTAAAATGTGGAGGGTTACAACTCCCCAAACCCCCCATAACGCCGGTGCGATGTCTATTAAGTAAACTGGGGGGGTTCCCCAACAAAACCCCCCGTCGGCGCCCCTAAAAACTGTAATTTAGAGCGGTGCGCGCTGTGATCAATTGTCGGCGCGCGCTTTTGTCTTTCGCGCCGTTGTCTATGAACCCATTGTTTTAACTGGGCTAGGATAAAGTTATAACCTCCCATCTCACAAAATATGTGATAAAAAGATCATGTTGTGTAGATCCACTTTGAGCTCTTCTGCCTAATATTTTATAATATAATTTATCCATATTAAGGTGTTTCAGGAGAGTATCTAGCATCTTTAATATTGTGGAATTTGAATTAATGAAAATATATGACATTGAACTCAGAGTTTCACTGAAATCTGATTATATTTATTGAGAAGTTATAATTTACAGCCTTTTGTAAAGTAATATTTGGTTAATGAGGTTGCTTTTCATTTTTCGAATTAACAAGTTGTGACAAAGCCTGAAGCAAGCTGATCATTCAAGGAAGGTCTCAAAAATATCAGAGCTGAACAGTTCTGTATTGAAGAATGGGCCAAAACGTCTAAAGGGTGATACGAGACTGATAAACTGTTACAGGAAATATTTAGTTGACGTTATTGCTGCTTAAGTAGATGTCATCAGATACTGAACGGGAAGTTAATATACTCTTTTACACAGGGACACTTAGGGCTGGATTCTACAAATGGCGCTGGCTATCGGCAGCTGCCTAAAAAACACCCGCCGATTGTGTTTCACATACCGGCACCATTTGTAGAATTATGGCTTCATGAAAGGTAGGCACTGGAAATGTAGGCCACGGTTTTCAAGGCCTAAATTTCTGGTTTCTACCTTTCACTTGAGGCGCTTTGACACTTAATGCCAGCCAGTTCCAGCGTTAGCCATACTTAAGAGTGGCATTAGGCGCCGTAAAGAGCTTCCATAGCCTCGATGCAGGCGCCTACATCTTTTTAAACAGCGCTTTGCACTTGTTAGGTGCCTAACCTAACCGTTTATAGAATAAAGGCGACCTTAAATGTTAGTATCTTTTTGCTGATTATCAAATAATATTTTTGTATGAACTATTTATTCAATAGGATTCTCTCTTATTAGGGTTTAGATTAAATATAATCATATTTTCAATATAAACATGCTAAAATACAAGCCACCACAGGGGGCTTCACAATATTTTACTCACTACCAAGCAGTGAAAATTTTGATATCTCAATATAGAACGACTTTCATAATACATATAAATCCAAAACTGAAGTCTCTCACTAAATTCCAAAGCTAAGTACTAGAGAATGACACGGTGACAAAATTCATCACCGTTCCTGTCCCCGCGGATAACCGCGGGAAAGCATCTTCATGTCATTCTTTAAGGAGAGAGGGAAGAATCAGAGTATGAATGGCCACAACCACTGACCCACAAGCTTTGCTTTGAAGAATGCTGAGATTGAGCAGCAACATTCCAGAGCAGAGATTGTGATGTCATAATGCCTCATTCTACCAGTGCCTAAGAGCCAATCACATCAGTGATGTCACAATGGCTTCATTATCCTTGGCTTACATAAGAATCAGAGTATGAATGGCCACAACCACTGACCCGCAAGCTTTGCTTTGAAGAATGCTGGTGCAGAAGGACTGAGGTCGAAATAGACACTAGAAAATGACATGGGATCATTTCCCGTGGTTATCCACGGGGACGGGAACGGTGATGAATTTTTTCACCATGTCATTCTCTACTAAGTACCACCAAGTTAAGCCATAGTTTCTTCAATCAGGAGGACAGCAATATCCTTATAACTTGGATGGTGAATGTATCAAAAAACAAAACACAAAAAACAATTTCTCAACAGTTGCCTGGTCTAATGGATTTTTCTCAGGTGCAAATGATTAAGAAACAGTCTTGTAGAGAGACTTTGTAAAACAAAATGGACCTTCATTGACTTAAAAACCTAAATTCTTCAATCTGGTTATCAAATTTGCACTTTTCTGATTAGTGGACCCTGGTGCATGGTTGTGTGGAAAGTCAAAGTTACTGTACAATGAATGAGGACCTTGGATTTCTGCTTCTCAGCTCTGAATCTATACAGTAAATGTGAAATTCATCTCAAATGACCAGTTCTGTACTTCCTACCTGATCATTTAGCCAGTTCTGACCATCCAGAGTGGACAGATCATCCATATCAAGCATGTGCTTATTATAGAAGACCTGGAAATTGCACACAGGCAGTTTGGGATATTTTGCCCGATATCTTGTTATTTCCTTGGTGATAAATGATTTTCTGAAATACATTAAAGGTAAAAAATAAATACGAAGATTTGATCTCATTTCTTCACCTGTGTTTAAACTTTAGTTATAATACTGGAAAACATTTCACCGTCTTCAACATACAGGTAGTTCAGATTATGGGAAATATTCCTGGTGCAGAGACTTGTTAAAGGAAGAAAGGAACTGCAGGATGAATCAAAGAAAGTAAATCAGGGCAAGGGACAGAAAAGGCACCTCAAAAACACTTCTACTGAAAGGCAGTCGCTGATGTTAAGCTCCATTTAAAGACCACTTTCCTCGAAGTTCAGCACATTGCCGTTTACAGCAGAATCTGGAGTCCACACTAACAGGGACGTTATCAATATGGACTACCACCAAGATGTATTTTACTGATTAGTAACTATATTTCATTGCATTAAATGGGACTTGTACTAAAATAGCATTAGCGTTGCCAACTATGCCCCTGAACATCTCATCTTACAGAGGTTAACTTTTTATACAGAATGGAAGATAATAAAATGAATATTCATGTAATCGGACCCAAAGATTTATACTAGCCTATGCAATATGCTGTTTTAAGTTATGTAGTCCTCTTGTTTATAACTGCACTAGTCTTTAAGCCCGTTACATTAATGGTGCTAGAATAGATGTGTCTGTCTGTCTGTGTTTCTTTATCTCTCTCTCCTTGGCTGCTGTCTGTATCCTTCTGTCTCCCCCCCCCCGAGCAAAGCTGTCTGCCCCCAGCACACACCTCCCCTCCCAAAGCGTCCCCCTTTCCCTCTTCCTGTCTCTCCATGGCCCTCTTCTGTCTTCCACTCCAGAGCAAAGCTGTCTGTCCCCAGCACACCTTCCCCCCAAAGCAGCCCCCTTTCCCTCTCCCTATCTCTCCATGGCCCCTTCTGTCTCCCCCCAGCACACCCCTCCCCCCCCAAAGCAGCCCCTTTTCCCTCTCCCTCCTTGGCCCCTTCTGTCTTCCCCCCAGAGCAAAGCTGTTTGCCCCAAGCACACCCCTCCCCCCAAAGCAGCCCCCTTTCCCTCTCCCTCTAGTGCCCCTTCTGTCTTCCCCCCCAGAGCAAAGCTGTCTGTCCCCAGCACACCTCCCCCCCCAAAGCAGCCCCCTTTCCCTCTCCCCCTGGCTCCCGGTATTGATCCCCTTCTTACCCTCCCTCCATCCCGGCATCTTCTGGCCTGCTCCTCTTCCAAGCAGCCTGCGATCATGGTGGCCGGCTTTAGCGAACCTAGCAGGCCGCTCTCCAACTCGGTAGCACGTTCCCTCTGACGCGATCCCGTGCGTCAGAGGGAGCATGCTACTGAGGTTGGAGAGCGGCTTGCGAGGTTCTTTAAAGCCGGCCACGATCGCAGGCTGCTCTGAAGAGGAGGATCGGCAGCAGCGACGGGTGAGGGCGGGTGGTAACGTGGCAAGGACACGAGGAGAGAGCACAGTCGCGCGAGTGAGGGCGGGCGGTGAAGCGCCAAGGACGCGGGCAGGGAGAGAGCACAGTCGAGCGCTTTCAGCCACCGCACGCGCCTCCAGCCCCTGCAAGCGCCGTGAGGTGTCAAATAGAATATTGCCACAGAAGCACACCTCACGGCGCCAGGAATCACGGATTTTCAAGAGCGCATGCGCGCTCTAGGGTTTTATTATTATAGATAGATTCCATTCTTGCTGCAACTAGCCCTGGAGACTGTAACCTACCTTTATAGGCATGCAGCTCCAAGACTTGAATCCTTAAGTCCACCACAAAAAGCCTCCTCATGCTCTTTTGACATACTAAATCAAACCATGAAACGCATTGGAGGCTGGCACCATAAGCTTTCAAGCCTATTTTATATCTCCGCCTAGATCACTTAGCCAAGTCATAGAAACATGAAGGCAGATAAAGGCCAAATGGTCCATTCAGCCTACCCATCCGCAGCATCACTATCTTCTCTCCCTAAGAGATCCCTCTTGCCTTTCTTGAATTCAGACACAGACTTTGTCTCCACCACCTCTATCAGGAGACTATTCCATGCATCTACCATCCTTTCTGTAAAAATATATTTCCTTAAATTACTCCAGAGCCTAATATCTCTTAACTTCAATCTATGCCCTTTCATTCTGGAGGAAAGACTCACCTCATTCGCATTTATGCCACCTAGGTATTTAAGCATCTCTGTATCTCCCCCTCTCCTATCTTTCCTCCAAAGTATACCTATTAAGATCTTAAGTCTGTCCCCATACACCTTATGATGTAGACCAGGGGTAGGGAACTTCGGTCCTTGAGAGCCGTATTCCAGTCGAGTATTCAGGATTTCCCCAATGAATATTCATTGAAAGCAGTGCATGCAAATAGATCTCATGCATATTCATTGGGGAAATCCTGAAAACCCGACTGGAATATGGCTCTCGAGGACCGGAGTTCCCTACCCCTGATGTAGACCATCAATCATTTTAGTTGCCTTTCTGTGGACTGACTCCATCCTTTTTATCTTTTTGAATGTGCGGCCTCCAGAATTGTATACAATATTCTAAATGAGGTCTCACCAGAGTCTTATACAGGGGCATCAATACCTCCCTTTGCCTATGTACTGGCCATACCTCTCCCTATGCACCCTAGCATCCTTCTAGCTTTCACCGTTGCCTTTTCAACCTGTTTGGCCACCTTTAGATCATAGCATACTAAACACATGCCTCTTTCACACAAGTTCTTCACCCCCTAAACTGTACCGTTCCCTCAGGTTTTTGAAGCCCAAATGCATGACCTTGCATTTCTTAGCATTAAATCTTAGCTGCCAAATTTCAGACCATTCTTCAAGTTTCACTGGGTCTTTCCCCATGTTATTCACACCATCAGGGGTGTCTACTCTATTGCAGATTTTGGCATCACCCAGAAAGAGGCAAATCTTACCAGACAGCCCTTCAGCAATATCGCTTACAAAAATATTAAAAACAAGCCCTTGAGGCACACCAATGGTAACATCCCTTTCCTCAGAGAGATCTCTATTGACCACTACCCTCTGTCACCTTCCATTCAACTAGTACCTGACCCAGTCCATCACTTTGGGGCCCATCCCAAGAGCACTCAGTATATTTATTAGGGCTTTGCTAAAATCTAAATACAAAACTAGGGCACTCCCTCTATCCAATTCTCTGGTCACCCAGTCAGATCTGACTGACAAGATTTGCCTCTAGTCCTGTAATCCACTGGATTCCAGAAACATCACTATTTTCTGTTTTAAAAGCGCTTCCATTAATTTACTTACCACAGGTCAGACTTACGGGCCTGTAGTTCCCTACTTCCACCCTTCTCTAGTCCTCCGATACCACTCCCAACTCGAGAGAAGCATTGAACAGGTCAGTCCGCTGAGCCACCAGAACTTCAGTACCCTTGCATGTACACCATCCAGCCCCACAGCCCCACGCTTAGTTTAGCTAGCTCCTAACGGACACAATCCTCTGAAAATCGATCAAGGTCTACCACACCTCCATCCCTATTTGCATTTTTCTTCTGCGGTCCTGCTCTTCAGCTGTGATCACAGAACAGAAACATTTGTTAAGCAATTCAGCCATATCTTTATTAGCTTTCCTTACAACAACGGCTTTAGGCTAGGGACCATACAGCCCTAAATCCAGCCACAAGCTGTCACCAATGCACAATTAGCACTCTCTCAATCTGCCAGGAGCCGTGAATACCACTTTCACTGCATCCTTAGCTCTGCCTAACCTGGGAAATGGAAGAACTGAGCCAGGAAATCCTTCAGGAAATCCACTGCCACTGAGTCACCAAGCTAGCCACTATTTGATATTTCAATAAATTAAACACTGATTTAGAATTCACAAACCTGCCAGAAAAATCTTCATTGAAGACTTCTTTTAATCTTGCCAGCACATCTTTTTCACAAAGTGGAATTAAACTCCCATATTTCTTCACCACCTCTGCGAGGAATCCTTTAAAAAACAGTGAACAAAGAGAGAAAAAAATCATGCATGAAGAAAAAGCAAAGTTGCTTAACTGTAACAGGTGTTCTCGCAGACAGCAGAATTAATCAAGTACATAAGTAAGTGATGATGTTTAAGGTTTAATTTGATTGATCACCTTTTGAAAAGACAAACCAGTTTACAGTGTGAGTCTAGAAACTGCACACTAGGACCAGGGCTGTGGAGTTGGGAATCTGAAGCAATTTTTGGGTTACTGGAATCGGAGTCTGTGAAAATGTGCCGATCAACTCAGACCACCAACACAATTAAATTGTATGCCATGTAAATATTATAATACTCAAATTTCTTATTTCACATACAATAATTTGATTAACCATTTTTTCAGGATATGTTTTACTTTTAGAATATATTTTGATTATTAAGTTCTTTGATGATTTTACTGTAAAATGTAATATGTTTTATGATATTTATATTAATGAAAGCAGCACCTAGATAATGACAAGGGACAAAGTCTGCCCTCGTCCCCGCAAACTCTGTCTCCAGCCCTGCAAACTCTGTCTGATCCCATCTGCACGAGCCTCGAGTAGTTATGATTTTATTATATATTGAAATAATTTTGTTAAAGTATAAAAACGAAATGATACAGGCAGTCCCTGGGTTAAGAACGAGTTCTGTTTTTTTAAACCATTCTTAAGTTGAATTTGTATGTAACTCAGATCCTGTACAGTCTATAAAAACATCAAACATTAAATAAACAGGCCTCAAAATAAAGTACTGTAGTTTAAATAGAAAGAAAAACTAGGAGGGTTACACTTATTTTTGCTCATCTGTTCCCTCTCCACCACCACATCCAACATTTCTCCCTCTCATCTCTCTCTTCCCCATGCATCTGTACCTTATGCCTCTCCCACCACCATGCCAATATTTCTCTCTCTCCCTATGCCCAACAATTCACCTGCTTTCTTCTTTCCCCATGTGCACTTCTCTTTCCCTCTCAGACCCCCAATTTTCCCTTTCTATTCTCTCCCCACCTCGGCATCTTTCCCCACTTCCTCCATTCTTCCATCCTATATCCCAAGTTCACGCTCCCCTCCTTCACTCCATTCTGGGTCTCATGTTTGTGCTCCCTCCCTTCCTTCTTTGTACCAACACAACCCTGCTTCTCCCTTCCTATGCCAATGCAGTCCCTCTTTTTCCCTAACGTGACCCTCCTCCAACCTTCCGCGTCCCAACTCGCCCCTCATCATCTCCCTCTGTTCCACGTCCCAAATTCATGCCTCCTGCATTTACCTCTTCTGGCTGGCTCCCTCCTTCCAGCTGCACTTCTGTTGGCAAAGCTGTGAGGTGGCTTCTGCATGCAGTCCACTGACCCGGGAGCCTTCCCTCCAACATCTGCATCAGAGGGATGGCTTCCAGGTCAGCGGTCCGCATGCACAAGCCACCGATCGCTGCTTTGCGAAGCCCAGCGGACTGCGTGCAGAAGCCACTGCTCGCAGCTTTGCCAACAAAAGTATGGCTGAGAGGAGGGAGCTAGCCAGAGGTAAACATCCGCAAGAGGCATGAATTTGGGACACGGAACGGAGGGGATGATGAGGGACGCGTTGGGACAAGGAAGAGAGAAAGGAGGGGCATGTTGCCACAAGAAGGGAGAGGCAGTACACCAGTTTGTAAGTACGAGTTCAGTGTAAGTTGAGCGTTCTTAAACTGGGGACTGCCTGTATTCTGTACAACTGCCATCATATAGAACAAGGATCAACACAACCCCTGTCTCCTCTCCCCAATATCCCTTCCACTATCGAGACAACTGAATAAGCCAAATTACTACCAAATGGTGCATAGAAAAATCATGCTAACAGAATACCTCGGTCACACATACAGATCACAAGCCAAATCCATAATAGCTGACCAAAAATGATAAACAAATTAAACCAAAATCTCAAGGAGCCACACCTTGCATGTAGTACACCACCTGAATAGAAATATAAATAAAGGAATCAGTCGATGTGGAGATACCATAAACAAAGGAGTTGGAGTCAAAGGTTTTTTTGTACAAACTCGATCTTTTACGCAACGGGGATGAAGACGGACTGGCAAAAGGTGAGAGTTGCTTCTGTTCCATTTGCTTGCTGCGTATCCTGTACTTGTACCTGGGTCAGAGGCTGCCCTGCTGTGCTGGGGGCAGAGGGTGTTAGCCCTCAGAGGTGAGGGGCGGGAAATGAACAGGCTGCAGCAGTGTTTTGCAGAGGGGGCTCAGATGATTTTTCACTCCACTGTCTCTAAGGGGGATTGGACTTGTATACCACCTTTTTTGGAGTTACACAACCACATTCAAAGCAGTTTAAGAATAAACAAGTATTTTGTATCTGGGACAATAGAGGGTTGAGTAACTTGCCCTGGGCCACAAGGAGCAGCACTGGGTGCAGAGGCAGTAGCTCTACCACTAGGCCATTCATCTTACCTCACCTCCAGTGTAGGGTTTAAGGCTGGAAGGGGGTTGTAGATATTGCACGCACACACCACAAGAGGTCTGCCGCTTTGTTTAGGAGGCTGAGGCACTGTGAGTAGTGGCTTCTCTGAGAGGAGGGGAAGGGGTCAGGGTGGAACGGAGAGATCAGATGAGGGAAAAGGGAGACAGAGGAATGAGAAAGTAGAGAGATTGATGCTGGTAGGGTGTCAGCAGAGAAATAAGGAGAGAGGGACAAACATGCTAGATCTGGTGTAGGAGAGATAAAAATGATGAGAGCAGTGAAGCTGGATTGAATCATGTAAAAACAAGAGAGGGCTGGATGGAAAGGGGAGAGGGGTATAGAAAGAAGGCAGATACCATATGGAAGGGTGAGAGGGCATACAGTGGATAGAAGGGCACATCAGACCACCCCCCCTGTCAAATTTAAGAACCCATTGTGGCCCACAAGTCAAAAAATGTGCCCACCTCTACCCTAAAATGTAGGTAGCTGAGTGGCTATTTGACACAAACCATTTGTCACCTGATGGTCAGCCAGTACTAACTCAGGTAGACAAAACGGAGTAAAATATTGGATCTTAAATTCTAGATGATAGAGCAGTTGGCTTTTGATCAGTGTCAAACAGCCTAGAGGTTGACATCCTAGCCTAGCCTGTACTGGAAGCATCTCTGGTTAAGTACACAATGACACTTTGGATAAGTAAGGAGAAATCAGAAAATTAGCAGGTAAGAACCTTTAGTCCCTCCAGACCGGCACATAAACAGATGGGTTTATGTTCCTCTGCCAGCTGGTGGAGACAGACATTGACTTTTGGCTGTATAAGTGGGCTGTGCAGTCCCCTCTACAATCAGTCTGACAAATAGCCAAGCAAGAACTAAGAACTGTGAACTATAAATAGACACTGACACTTCCAGAAGGAGAATATCAAGTAATTGTCCAGAAAGGACAGGGAAAAAACACTGCTGGATATTGATTAGAATAAGAACCTTCAAAAACGTCCCCACAGTTCGCCAGCTAAGCCAGACGAACCAACACCACTGCTCTTATTGAACTCCCCAACAATCCTGATAAAAAGATACCGCAGAAAAAAAGTACTCTTCGAGAAAGACACTGAATAAAAACGCCAGGGCGGGTCTGGAGGGACTAAAAGAAAGAAAATTATCAGGTAATAACCTAATTTCTCTTTCTTTAGCGGCCCTCCAGACCAGCACAGAAACAGATGGGATGTAACAAAGCAGAACCTATCATGGGTTGGACCCCTGAAGGGCCACCACAAGAACACACTCACTGAACACAGTGTCCTGATGTGCCTGAACATCCACACGGTAGTATCGCACAAAAGAATGGATATCCACCGGAGGCACAAGAGAAGACTCAGCCCAAAAAGCTGCCTGCCTCCCGGGTTGAATGAGCTTTGAGAAAATCCAGAACAGGCTTCTTTTGAAGAAGGTATGCTGAAGCGATAGCCTCCTTGATCCAGCGCGTAATTGTAGCCTTGGAAGAACCATCCCCCTTACGAGGGCCCACTAAAAGGACAAAAAGATGATCCAACTGACGGAAATCCTTGGTCCGCTGAACATAAGCGTGAAAGACTCTACAGATATCTAATCTATGCAACTGTCTCTCCTCCAAAGAGCCCTCCCAACTACTTAAGACTGGGAGGACAATGGACTGGTTGACATGAAAAGGCGAAACCACCTTTAACAGAAAGGAGGGAACTGGCCGCAGCATGACCCGCTCCCTAGAGAACTCCAGGAAGGGAGGCCTACATGAAAAGGCCTGCAGTTCAGAAAAAGTGTCTCATGGAAGTAATGGCTACTAGGAACATCGCCTTAAGAGTAAGGTCCTTCAATGTGCAGGAGCCAAGAGGCTCGAAAGGAGAACCCATGAGCCCAAAAAGAACCATATGGAGATCCCAGGCTAGAACTGAAGGACGACCTGGAGGCTGGAGCAATTTCACCACTCTCAAGAATCGAATAACATCCGGAGAAGAAGCCAAATGCTGACCACGCAACAGACTGCGAAAAGAAGGCAAAGCCTCAATCTGACCATAACATATAAATTGACTTCTAGATTGCATAACCTTGCAGATTTATGCGGTTTACAAAGAGTACATCTACTTACAATCGAGCAATCATGGAATTTAATTACCCAAAAATCTAGAGAATAAGTACGTTTTCAAATGTTTTCTAAATTCCAGATATAAGAAAGACATAATAGATAACTGGCAGCATGATATAAAAGAATACATTCATGAAATCTTTGAACTTACAACCCTTCACCGACAGAAAAATAAAAAAAGCATGAGCTTTACGTGAATGTTTGAGTAGCAAAGGAAAATGAATTAATCAAATAAACTGGAGATTGACCCAACAAGACTTTATAATAGACACAACCCGACTTAAAAATAATACGTGCCTGATAAAAGGGAGGGATGGAGGAGTAGGCAAGGCCCCGATCTAAGTCATCCTATAAAACTCCATAATGTGAGGCAAGAAGCAAAAAGGGGAGCCACACCACACATGGAACATCACTCCTCAAAGAGACGCGAAACTCACAGAATCCTGAGAGGTGGAAAGTCTGAGAATCTGGTGATCACCTTATCTGAATAACCTTTCTTACTTAGGCATTCCCTTTCAAGCGCCAAGCTGTAAGACACAAGGGACTGGATCGAATATTGGAACAGGACCCCAGCGGAAGAGGATCTGCCATGAACTGGATCTACATACCACGGGTGCTTGGGCCAGTCTGGAGCCACTAGGATCACGAGGCCTGCATGCCGAGCAATGCGAAGGACTCTGCCTACCAGTGGCCATGGAGGAACGACATACAGCAGGTTGTCCGTTGGCCAAGGCTGCACCACAGCATCAAGCCCTTCGGCCTAGTAACCCCTGCACCGACTGAAGAACCTCAGCGCTTTGGCGTCGATACTCGTGGCCACCTGGGTTATACTGTGGATCTCTGCAATCTCAAAGAACCAAGAGTGTTCCGACTGTAGAGAAGGTGGTTACTGAATAGTTTCTGAGTTGCAGGAGGACCAATTTGGAATGAAGGGAGACTATTGGCAATGTTTGCACAGGAATTAACAGTGCTGCACCAGAATTGAGGTAATTTCTTCTGCACAGATGGTGGCACTGAAGTATTTTCTAACTTGTGCACTTTGTGGTGGGTGCTATGACTGCAGTATTCTGTGCTGAAATGTAGCATTTTGCAACTGCTTTCAAACCATGCAAATGAGGTGGTTCCACCTACTTGCACCTGTGAGACAGTGCCAATGAAGTCTCTGCTTTTGTTTGAGAAATCTCAGCTGAAACCATGATCTTCTCTGAAGAGTATATGGCACTGCTCTATTACAAATGGGATTTTTGAAGCCAGTGTGAGGTAAGGAAGTAACATTGAGTGAGAAAGACCCGCTGAACCACAGGATCAGCCAACCTCTACACTAAATATTTTTTTCTTCATTTTAAAAAAAGTTTCTTCACTACCTCATAATAGTCACAGAACCAACTGAGGTTACTGTTCTAGCTTGAGGGGACATGTATCTGATATGCTTTGCTCCAGTGACACAAATGCCTGCAGGTATCACCGACAGTCATCTTTCTCCCAACGGATGAGCAATCTGAAGCCTGGCCTTACTTGTACCAGGGTTCCATAACAAGAAAGAAAAAAGTATTCTTCTTCAGTAGAAATAAAAAAAAAAA
The DNA here is from genome assembly GCF_902459505.1 of Geotrypetes seraphini. Classification (NCBI taxonomy): domain Eukaryota; kingdom Metazoa; phylum Chordata; class Amphibia; order Gymnophiona; family Dermophiidae; genus Geotrypetes; species Geotrypetes seraphini. The sequence goes on along the minus strand of NC_047092.1, from coordinate 178,790,504 downwards.
AGGGTGGTTGTTTTAGTATCCTCTCACCAGAGCAGAGGGGAATTAAAAAAAGAAGTGGGGATTACTACATGTGGGATGGGATGTGCATAGTCGGAACCTTTACACAAGTTCCAAGCTCTGGGAGAGCCATTTCATTCCGGTGTTGACAGATGACATCATACTTGTGTACCCGATTCAATTGCTGCCCATTAGTCGGAGTAATATTGTGAAATTTAAGGATAGATTCAGCAAAAATGTTGCTACCACTTAACATTGCTTCTGTCTTATTTTGAGGGAAGAGTTCGAAGGTGTTATGCCCATGACCAGGGGGTAACTGAAATTCAAAATACTACGTAATATGCTCTCCTCAACATCTGACCTCCTTGACCTAAGTGTTGCCCAAACAACATCAAAGGGACTGGCCAGGGGGGTACACTGAAACTCAGCATACTACTGACATGAATCCACAAGTCTGTTTATCTGACATTCTGACCTCCTTGACCTGGGTGTTGCCAAAACAAGGAACAAAAGACCAGCACCTGCTGTTTATGCTTTTGAACTCAGCAGATTTCACCCTTTATAAGGACGGGACGCTGCTCCTAGAATTAGAATCCATGACGTCTGGAGGGAGAATCCAAGATGTCTAAAGGGGCAGTCCTTTGGTCCACCCACCTATCAATTGCCAGGATTCCCAATTGTGAAGATGGTAGTTGTATGGGGTCAAGGTGATGCTATTTTTATTCTTATATAATAAAGGGTTATTGTTTATGCTTTTATATTGTCTGTGTGCTTTTCTGAGTGTCACTGATCATCCCATTTGTCAGAAATTAGTGGCGGAACAGAAGGCGATTCACAATCTCTTTCTCGCAAGGTGAGGAAGTTTTCTGCATATTTCACGTGCTGAAGAGCACAACTACCCAAGTGATATTACTACCTGTATACAACATCTTCCATTGGAACTAGTGGACATATGAAAAACCGTTAAATCAGGTCTACACTACATAAGCTTTCTAATGAAATACTTCAATATCAATGTATATAGTTCACACATCAAATAAATGCAACCCTTACACAGCTTTGTTAAATGTGTTTTGTAGATTGAAAATGCAGAACACATACCACAAACTACAGCAGCAGCTGGCAAGGGAATAGCTGATTATTGGTGGTAGAGACATCTGAGACAACTTCTATTCCTCCTGGATATACCAAACTCCTACTGGTGAAAGTTTACTACTTAAAATGACATGCCAGTTACTGTACTGCTATCTAGATATATGACTAAGTAGTTAATAGTCATTATGTCAATAGTACTATTCTTTTTTCAAATTTTATCCATTCAAAAACAATCTCCCTCTTAAAAAAAAAAAAAAAAAAAGTTATAGCCAATGCCTATTGCAGCTAAAATCTGCTCCTCTGGCATGTAAGCTTTTGGCCTTGGCATATTCACTTATCCAACTAAATTACATCCTATGGGCAGCAAAATAAAAATTCAACTAAACAGATTCTGGCTTGGTTTAGTGGATTACAAAGCTTGGCAACAAAACTTGCTGTTTTCTTATTGTTAGGAAGCCTTGTAGAAGTAAAAAGGCTTTCAGCATCTGCCAGAAATGAAAAATATTGTTTTTTGTATTTTCTTGTACACATGGATTTTGTTAAATTAATGGTAATACAGCAAATCTACTGGCTTGCACAGTGGCAGGGCAATTAACCCAAGTTCAATATATAAACCCAGGAAAAAGGGTGGTAAACGCCACTTTCACACTAATATCTGCTTTGGATAATGGCTGGGAAAGCTGCATACTCTCCAATGCTAAAAGTATATACTAGAGCATTTAATTATAAAAAAAAAAATGAAACAAGGATTCACATTCAGAAGCAAGTTCAGCCTCCACCCTCCCAAACAGCCAGTTTAATCAGAACAAACATGAAGTTGGCTTATATATAGCAATGCAAACCCAAAGCCTATGCAATCTTTGCTGCTTAACAAAATTAATTTTTGAAGTTATGTATGACATCATAAACATTAAATCACATCTAACTGACACAAATTTATGCTTTCCTCACCAAATATATCGTGAATATGTAACCACCAAAAGAGGAACCAATCCAATATCAATAGTGGTGTGCAAATCGCAAAACAGATAAAAATTGATGAATCATCTGTTTTGCGATTTGCACACCACTATTGATATTGGACAAATTTATGCTGGCATGGGAAAGAGACAATGATTTTCATGCTTCAAGAAAACACAGAAGGGAGTTACAACCCTAACCACCTTCCTGGGCTGACTAGATGGGCCATGTTGGTCTTTATGTGCCCCGTCATAGTAACTTACATAGTAATATAGTAATCAGTTGATCCGCTGGCAGAGTCAAAGATTCTCAAAATACAAAAATACGACGGTGTTGATTCAAAACTAAATATCTAACCAAATGCTGCCTTGAAGAAGCTCTTGATAGTTGGAATAGAGCGAAAAGCACAATTACTTACCGTAACAGGTGTTATCCAGGGACAGCAGGCAGATATTCTTAACGCATGGGTGACGTCACCGACGGAGCCCCGGTACGGACACTTTTACTAGAAAGTCTCTAGTTGGGCCGCACCGCGCATGCGCGAGTGCCTTCCCGCCCGACGGAGGAGTGCGTGGTCCCCAGTTAAGATAAGCCAGCTAAGAAGCCAACCCGGGGAGGTGGGTGGGACGTAAGAATATCTGCCTGCTGTCCCTGGATAACACCTGTTACAGTAAGTAACTGTGCTTTATCCCAGGACAAGCAGGCAGCATATTCTTAACGCATGGGTGACCTCCAAGCTAACAGAGAGGGAGGAGGGATGGTTGGCCATTAGGAAAATAAATTATGTAGCACAGATTGGCCGAAGTGTCCATCCCGTCTGGAGAAGGTATCCAGACAGTAGTGAGTAGTGAACGTGTGAACTGAGGACCAAGTGGCAGCCTTGCAGATTTCCTCGATGGGAGTGGAACGGAGGAAAGCCACAGAAGCAGCCATAGCTCTGACCCTGTGGGCCGTGACAGCACCTTCCAGTGAAAGACCGGCCCGAGCATAACAGAACGCAATGCAGGCAGCAAGCCAGTTGAAAAGCGTCCGTTTAGAGACAGGACGACCTAGACGGTTAGGGTCGAAGGACAAAAAGAGCTGAGAGGACAAGCGGTGAGCCCTGGTACGGTCAAGGTAGTATGCAAGGGCACGCTTACAGTCCAGCGTGTGCAACGCCTGTTCCCCAGGATGAGAATGGGGCTTAGGGAAAAAGACAGGCAACACAATGGACTGGTTGAGGTGAAATTCCGAGACCACCTTGGGAAGGAATTTAGGATGGGTACGCAGAACCACCTTGTCATGGTGAAAAACAGTGAAAGGTGGGTCGGCAACCAGTGCATGCAGCTCACTAACCCTCCTGGCAGAGGTGATGGCAATGAGGAAAATCACCTTCCATGTATGAAATTTGAGTGAAGTTGTGGCAAGAGGCTCAAACGGAGGTTTCATGAGGGCTGATAAAACCACATTCAGGTCCCAGACGACTGGAGGAGGCTTCAGAGGTGGTTTGACATTGAAGAGGCCTCTCATGAACCGGGAAACCAGGGGATGAGCCGTAAGAGGTTTTCCGAGGATAGGCTCATGAAACGCAGTAATGGCACTGAGGTGGACTCTAATTGAGGTAGACTTGAGGCCAGCGTCGGAGAGAGAGAGCAAATAGCCCAGTACAGTTTCCACCGCCAATGAGGTGGGATCGTGATGATGTAGTAGACACCAAGAGGAGAACCGGGTCCACTTCTGATGGTAACATTGGAGGGTGGCCGGTTTCCTAGAGGCATCCAAAATACGACGGACAGGCTGAGACAGATTCTCTGGAGAGGTCAGCCCGAGAGAAACCAAGCTGTCAGGTGGAGCGAGGACAGATTGGGATGTAGTAGAGACTGATGTTGCTGCGTAAGTAGAGTAGGAAACACAGGGAGAGGAATGGGCTCCCTGGAGCTGAGCTGGAGCAGGAGGGAGAACCAGTGTTGGCGAGGCCACCGAGGAGCGATGAGAATCATGGTGGCTCTGTCCCTGCGTAGTTTGGATAACGTCCGCAACATCAGAGGCAGGGGAGGAAAGGCATAGAGGAACCGATCCGTCCAGTCGAGCAGGAATGCATCCGGGGCCAGACGATGAGGAGAGAAGAGTCTGGAACAGAACTGGGGCAGCTGATGGTTGTGAGGAGCTGCAAAGAAAGATGGAGCGGAGTGTCCACTTGTGAGGCTGAAGGATGCGGCTGAGATTGTCAGCCATGGAGTTCTGTTCGCCCTGGATATAGACAGCCCTGAGGAAGAGACTGTGGGCCGTGGCCCAGGTCCAGATGCGGATGGCCTCCTGACAGAGGAGGGGAGATCCGGTGCCGCCTTGCTTGTTTATATAGTACATGGCGACTTGGTTGTCTGTGCACAGGAGAAGAACCTGAGGGTAGAGAAGATGCTGGAAGGCCTTGAGAGCATAGAACATGGCTCTGAGTTCCAGGAAATTGATGTGGTGTTGACGCTCCTGAGGGGTCCAGAGTCCCTGGGTGCGAAGATCTTCCAGGTGAGCTCCCCACGCATAGGGGGAAGCATCTGTGGTTATGGTCATGGAGTGAGGGGGTAGATGAAAGAGTAGACCCCTGGAAAGATTTGAGGAGTTCAACCACCATTGAAGAGATTGCTGAAGAGACGATGTCACAGAGATGGGATGAGAAAGAGGATCCGAGGTTTGTGACCATTGGTTGGCAAGAGTCCATCGAGGCGTCCGGAGGTGGAGTCGCGCCAGAGGAAGTACATGAACCGTCGAGGCCATGTGGCCCAGGAGGACCATCATCTGCCGGGCTGGGATGGAGGAGCACCTGACGACAGAGGTGGAGCAGGGTCCGTTGTCGGTCGGAGGGGAGAAACGCCCTCATTAGAGTGGTGTCGAGAACTGCTCCAATGAACTGAAGTCGCTGTGAGGGAAGCAGATGCGACTTGGGGTAGTTGATCTCGAACCCCAGGAGATGGAGGAGGAAAGAGATTGGTGTGATTGAGTGGCTTGTAGCACAAGTGGAGACGTAGGTGCTTTCACCAACCAATCGTCCAAGTAGGGGAAACACCTGGAGGTTGTGAGACCTGAGGAAGGCCGCCACCACAATAAGGCACTTGGTGAACACCCTGGGCGATGATGCGAGGGCCAAAGGGGAGCACTTTGTACTGATAGTGTCGGTGTGTATATGAAATCGGAGGTAGCGACGTGAAGTCAGATTGATTGGGATGTGGAGTGTAGGCCTCTTTGAGGTCTAGGGAACATAGCCAGTCGTTGTTGAGAGAGAAGAGGGTAAAGCGTTGGCAAGGGAGAGCATTCTGAACTTCTCCTTGACCAGACACTTGTTGAGGTCCCTGAGATCGAGGATGGGACGGAGATCTCCTGTTTTCTTGGGAACCAGGAAGTAGCGGGAGTAGAATCCCTGACCCCTTTGGTCCGAAGGCACCCTCTTCGATGGCATTGAGAAGAAGGAGGGATTGGGACCTCCCTCAGGAGGAGGAGGGATTGGGAGGAGTGAGAAGCAGACTCGATGGGAGGATTGTCTGGTGGAAGAGTCTGGAAGTTGAGAGAGTAAGCCGTGGCAAATGATTGTTGAGGACCCACTGGTCCGAAGTGATGACTTCCCAACGGCTGAGGAAGAGCTGAAGACGTCCTCCGATAGGCTGAGGAAGAGAGGTAGCGACTGGTGGGAGACTGGCTATGCCCTGGAGAAAGGAGTCAAAAGGGTTGAGATGGTTTTGATGGAGGAAGAGGCTTGGCAGGCTGATGAGACTGCGATCGAGCCTGAGGTTGATGCTGGTGACGAGGACGGCGAGACTGTTGCTGAGGCGGGTTGAAAGGTCTGGCCGAGAACCTGCGCTGGTAGGAAGACTGCTGTCTGTAGGGGCGAGCAGGTGGAGTCTTCTTTTTAGGTTTGACCAGAGTGTCCCACCTGGTCTCGTGTGCTGAGAGCTTCTGGGTTGTCGAGTCTAGGGACTCCCCGAAGAGTTCGTCACCCAGACAAGGTGCGTTAGCCAAGCGGTCTTGGTGGTTAATGTCAAGGTCAGAGACTCTCAGCCAGGCTAAATGGCGCATAGCAACAGCCATGGCAGATGCTCGAGAGGTCAGCTCAAACGAGTCATAAATGGAGCGAACCATGAACTTCCTGAGTTGGAGGAGGCTGGAAATATGCTGTTGGAAGAGGGGGACCTTACGTTCCAGAAGATATTTTTGTAAGGAGGAGAGTTGTTGCACCAGATGCTTCATGTAGAAGGAGAAGTGGAAGGTGTAATTGTTTGCTCTATTTGCTAACATTGCATTTTGGAAAAGGCGCTTACCAAATTTATCCATAGTTTTTCCCTCTCTGCCAGGAGGGGTGGAAGCATATACACTGGAACCCTGAGATTTTTTCAAGGTGGACTCCACCAGGAGAGATTCGTGGGGCAATTGAGGCTTGTCAAACCCTGGGATTGGAATGACCCGGTACAAGCTATCCAGTTTGCGAGGGGCCCCGGGAACAGTGAGGGGAGTCTCCCAGTTTTTGTAAAAAGTTTCCCGTAAGATGTCGTGGAAGGGCAACTTCAAAAATTCCTTGGGAGGTTGCTCAAAGTCTAGGGCATCGAGGAAAGCCTGAGACTTTTTAGAGTCGGACTCTAATGGGATAGAAAGATCTGCTGACATCTCCCTAAGGAATTTAGAGAAAGAGAACTGTTCCGGTTTGGAAACGGTGTCGGCAATGGAGGGTTCTTTGTCGGTCGACGAAACGTCCTCTTCGGTACCATGTGGGGAGTCTTCCCATAAGTCCGGGTCCCTAACGTCGGGGTGTGCACGTCTGGACGTCGGCGTGGAAGGCTCGGTATGGCGGGTCTTTGAGAGAGATTTGCCTGAGCATTACCGAGGCGGTACCGGGGTGAGGAAGACCGATGTCGTTCCTGGGACCGGGAAGGGTCGGCAGCGGCACGGGGCATGCACTGTAGGCGGTTTCAGCCAAGAGTACCGGCATGGAGGTATTAATCGGTACCGAGGGGTTCGACACCGATGGGACAGTGCGAGGCTCGGACCAGCAACGCCGGCAACAGTTGTTGTAGTTGTTGCTGCAGCTGCTCCCTGTAATTGGGATTGGGAGTATGGCCGCGATGCAGTCATCCAGGGGGGGGCACCGGTACCGCTTTTTTCTTCTTCGGTACTATAGGTGCCGCTCTACGCTCCGGCGATGAGGAGGCCGATGACGAGGCACTCACCGATATCGGAGGCGGAGCGTTTACGGGGTCGGTGCGGTGCCGGATGGGTCGGTGTCGCGACCGTGGCAGGAGGGCGTTCTAGAGAAGTGGAAGGCTTCTTAGCCGGCTTACCTGGGCCCAGCGACCCCGAAGAAGGATCCGGTGTTGTCGACGTAGTCGGTGCCGACTTTGGAGGTGCCGTCGACCGTCGTGGCAGGTTCCATGGCAGATCCGGTACCGAACAAAATATTTTGTTGGATCTGCCTATTTTTTAAAGTGCGCTTTTTAAGCGTAGCACAGCGGGTGCAGGTGTCAGCCCGATGCTCTGGACCCAAGCACTGTGAGGCACCAATTGTGCGGGTCGGTGAGAGAGATCGGGCGTGCACACCGCTGGCACTTCTTAAAGCCCGGTTGAGGGGGCATGAAGGGAAACACCGGCCTCCGCAAAATCGAATCCGGAGGCCTGTATGGTGGGCAACAGGCCCCGCCGGGGCTGGGCCTGAAAAAATAAGGAAACTCGACGAGTGTTTATTTTTTTTTTTTGAAAGCAAAAATAAAGGGGAATCCGAATAAGAAAAATAGAAATAAGGTGAGAGAAATACGCTAGCGGGAAGGCAAAAAATTAGTTTTTCAACAGCCGTTGAAAACACATGCGTCTTCTTCGCTCCGCGGAAACGAAAAAAACTGGGACCACGCACTCCTCTGTCGGGCGGGAAGGCCACTCGCGCATGCGCGGTGCGGCCAACTAGAACTATTCTAGTAAAAGTGTCCGTACCGGGGCTCCATCGGTGACGTCACCCATGCGTTTAAGAATATGCTGCCTGCTTGTCCTGGGATAACGGAGATCTTCCGTCGGGATGAAAGCTGGGCGTAACATTTTACCCCGAGCTAAGTATCATACAGCAACAGCATTAGTGATATTGTGCGATTATGTTCTATTTTAAATAATAGCTCACAGATAAAATAAGACAATTTAAATAATACCTCTCAGAGAAAATAAGACAAATATCAATGATAGCCCAACTATAAGTACAGCAACTAAGATATGCTCTGGTGGCTGACTTTAGGCACTTGAGATATAAAGTCTTCGCCTCTAAAGGTGAGCAAGCTGTTCCTTTCATTCAACGGTCGGCTTTTATTTAGGGTGTTTGATATAGTAAAAGATGGCAGATAAATACCCGTGTGATCCATCCAGTCTTTTCAAGTCAGAGTTGTACCTGTTGTTCCATGCAGGGTACACTCCTCTGTGCAGACAGGCAAACAGAAGAACACCTCGCCATGGGATTATAAGTAGACAAGCAAAAAGGCATCTTTTCAGCCAATGATTGAGTCTTTATTCAAATCAAGCAGACCCACTACTTGATTGGAATAAAGACTCGATCATTGGTTGAAAAAGACACCTCCCTTGCCTTTTTGATTGTCTACTTACACTCCTCTGTGCCCCATTTATAAAACATGAATCATTTAATTTTACTTTGATCCATTTGTTTTTTTATACATAGTGTGCCCCGTTTATCTTATGCATTTTTGAATTTGGTCATTGTTTTTAGTCCAACCCACCCCATTCACTATGGTCCATATTCTCAAAATGGTGCCTAAGTGAAAAGATGCCATTTAAAACAATACTTAGAAAAACGTTTCTAGCGCCTATCGGCACCTAAAAAACAGCACCAGAATTGTACCACTGTACGCGTGGCTAATTAGTTAGGAACCAGTAGGTGCCTCTGGAAGCGCGATTCACATCAAAAGGTAGGCATCAGAAATGTAGGCCTTGAAAACCCTGGCCTACATTTCTGGTGCCTACCTTTGCCAGAGGCGAATTCTCTAAACAGCAATGCTGCGTGATAGACATGCGATTGGCACCTTCCAAGAATCCAGGCCTATGTTTTTAACCAGTGTCCATGAATGGAAGCCAGTTCAGACCTTTTGAAGCACTCAACATTACTTCATACCCCCATTAATAGGGACGCTAACTTGAAATGTACCAAATTTGTTTCCTAGTAAACATGTGAAATTATTTAACAAAGTCATTATCCTTAAAAGCTAGTGTTTTGTAGCTTAGAACAAATCTTAAGAGGTTTTTTTGTTTGTTTGTTTTTTTTACAGAAAGGGTGGTAGATGCATGGAACAGTCTCCCAGAAGAGGTAATGGAGACAGAAACTTTGTCTGAATTCAAGATAGGCTTGTGGGATCTCTCGGGAGAGAAAGAGATAATGGTTACTGCAGATGGGCAGACTAGATGGGCCATTTGGCTTTATCTGCCATCATGTTTCTCTGTTTCTATAAACTCATGACAGCTCATTTATGACAGTTCCTACACAGATGTTCCTCAATGCTTTGGGGATAACATTAGTTAGTAATGATAGATTAGGTTCTTACCTGGATAATCTTCTTTCTGTTAATCTTTTCAGTAGCCATACGTATGGTGATCAATCTGTTCCCACAAACTGGACTTGCAGAAGTGTGAATGTTACGGCTTAGAGCACCTCCCCTCATCTTCTTCCTCCATACAAACATCTAATTGCACAGATCTCATGGGGAAAACACCCCCATGAGATTCCACTCTAATCAAATGCTGGCACAAGTAAATGATCTTTCAATTCCTTTTTAAAAGACAATCCTTACTCAATCTCAGACAACCTGGCAAACCATTCCACAATTGTGAGTCTGCTACTGAAATTGCCATTGCTTCTGTTCTCTTGTAGTGTGATTCCCCTACTGACTCAACTGACAATCTCATTGCAGACTCTGACCTCAGTAAGTATAACAGCATATATTGCCTTAGAGAATCAACCTGCTCTGTGCAACTAGCACCAACAATAAGGGAGCCAGAGGCTTAAGAATACACCAACATATACAAGATTTCTTCACACACAGCCATCTGACTGATAGAAGTGCTCCAGGCCTGGAATCTAGAAACATCCGAGGCAGAAAAGCAGACGAAACAGTATACAGTGTTCCCCCTGCGAATTTGCGGTCTGCTCCGACCGCCTCCTTCCTGTAGTAAAGTTGGGCTACACCAATCAGGAGCTGCGTGTCAAAGCAGCTCCTGATTGGTGTAGCCCAACTTTACTACAGGAAGAGGCGGTCGGAGTAGACCATGAGTGATTTTTTTCACCCGCCTGCACTCCAGCTGTCCTCTCCTGCCTTTTGGCAGGCGAAAAACGGCATTTGTGGGTTAAAAAAAAATAAAATTTGCGGGGGTTCCGAATTTCAGGGGAATACTGTATATTAAGGGGGGGCTGTATGGACTCCTAAGAGAATTAACAGAAAAAAAAGATTATCCAGGTAAGAACCTAATCTTTCATTCTGTTACATCCACTCAAGAGTCCATATGTCTACATCTAGGGAGAGCCTGCGCACAAGACCAAGAACACAAAAGCGGTATCCGCTCAAGCTGCTACATCCACTCTGGAAAAAAATATGCAGATTAGACCAAGTTGCTGCTCTACAAATCTCTGCGGGAGGAACTGCCCGAAACTCCGCCCAAGAAGAGACAACACCCCTGGTGGAATGCACCTTGAGAGACCGGCGGCTGTTTATCACAGGCAATGTATGCCGAAGATATGGCCCTGTGAATCCATGTGTGTTTTTCATAGGACTTGCTTGCCTGGTCCTTCCTTAGGTTTTTCGTGCTCAGAGAGGTCCTTGGACTCCCGTGCGCCCAGGAGATATCTTCACAACCCCCTATATGCTTTGGGGGGGGGGGGGGGAAGAGGGGAGGATTGGAGGGGAGTTCTGGGATTTCTGGGGTTAGTGGGTAGATATAAATAACATATGACTTTGTAATGCTATGCTTTGTTTTAGTGGATCTCCCGCCTCTGTTCGCTGTCTTTTGTATAGTTTTCTTGTGGTTCCGCCTGTTTTTCAGTCAATAAAAATTGTTTACAATCTAAATTCATCACTGGCTTGTCCCAGTGGTGTACAATGACATCAAATGCCCTTTGGGAGATCGACTATTCCCCTGGGTCCAGGAACCTATGACTTAAGTCAGCCTGAACATTTCCACTCCAGCCATGTGGGCTGCAGAAAGAGCCTGAAAATGGGCTTCTTCCCACCTGAAGAGCATTTGAGCCTCTAGGTGTTAGAGGGCACATCTGGTGCCTCCCTATCTGTTCACATAGGCCATTGCTGTGGCGTTATTGGAGCAATACCCTTACCGCAATGTCCTTTTCCAGGACCTTCAAAGCTAGTTGGATGGCCTGGAGCTTGACGATTTATGGACTACCTCTTCTGATGGCAAATCCACTGGCCTTGAGTCGAATGGTCCTCACAATGAGCTCCCCAGCTGAAAAAACTGGCATCGGTCGTGAGAGTCACCCACTCCGATATTCAGAGATGCATGCTTTTTGACAAGGAGGCTTCCTGAAGCCACCAGTGTAAGCTGTTCCTGCCTGAGAGCTGCATCTGAAACGAATACCTTTGCAGCGACCATCAAGACAGAAAAGAATCCTGGAGAGGTCACATGTGTGACCTGGCCCACAGGACCGCTGCCATGGAGCCTAACACCTGAAGATAATGCCATGCAATGGGAATTTGCATCACCAAGAGAGACAAGATTTGTCATTGCAGCTTCTGTTTGCATGGTTCTGGAAGAAAAACGCAGTCCTGAGCCATGTCAAAAAGAAGTCCTAGATACTCCAGTTCCAGATGGCTCTTCATGAAGCTGACAATCCAGCCCAACTACTAGAGCAATTCCAAAACCTGTTGCACTGCTATCTTGCACTCCTGCCTGGACGGGGCTCGTCCAGGGAGGCCAGAAATTCTCCAGAAGCTACTCCTGCAATGACCGACCAGACCATTTCCATATGGAAATGGGGAACCTTCAGAAAGGCATTCATCGCTTTGAGATCCAAGATGAGCCTCCAATCCTCTGTGCGTTTCTTGGGCACGATGAAGTATCTGGATTATTTGCCTAAGCCCAAGTTGACATCAAAGACAGGTTTTATGGCCCGAATGTCTAGAAGCCTTTGAACACCCTCACTCGTATATTTGGTGGTCTGAGCCACCGCCAAATCCACCATCGACTGGTCGAATAGCTGTTGGACCTCTGGTGCCACGGGAAAAAGCGACATGGCCTTGGCAATTCTCAGATACCCTTCTGGGATCTCCCACTGTTCCGTATGCAGGTGCATTAATATCAAGATGTGCAGGAAAAAAAGGAGGTCAGAGTTAGAGAGCACTCATGAACAGTACTGGGAAGTGAAGGCTGGAACCTTCAACTTCAGTTCTTTAATAGCATCAACAATAAAGTGGTGGGACAAAGGCTGACTTGAAGAGGTGGTGGATCAGAGGGTCATCCTCCTGGTCAGGAAAGGCCTCATGATTGACTAGACTCAAACAGTGAGCCAGAGTTATCCAGGTCTGAATCAGAGTCCCGAGACAAAAAATGGCATGGAGTCTCACCTCCCAATCCAGCTTGGTCTGGCTCTGAAAGGTCATTGTAGCTCAAGCCTGGCTCAAGCAGACACTGGAGAAGAGGAACGCTCCCTGGGTCGACAGCTGCAGGCCTGCGCTAACTGACCTGGTCTTGTCAGGAAGGCTCTTCACATCATTATAAATTCTGGGGAGAATCCTTGTGCAGAGGTAGCAAATGAAGCCTGCTGAACCTCCGGCTGGGCTCTTGTGGTTTCCGCAGACTCCATGTGCCTCCGCTTTGTGTCACTGCAAGATAGGGGATCCCAAAGGGACTTTTTACCCATTTCTTGGACCCACAGTGGTTCACCAGCCCTGGAGGACATGGATGGGGCTAAGCACAAAACTCCCATCCCTCCCTTGTGTGCGCTGAGCACATGGTACATAGATGCTCCTCTGCTGAACCACCAGCACAATTTTTACTAGTAACGGTGTCCTCACACCCTGAGTTCATCCCAGTAAATTAAAATCAAATTCAAGGGGTTTTGAGGCAGCTAGGGGGTTTTGAAAAAAAAAAGATCAATTGACATCCAAGATGGCCGCCACCAGTAAAATCGTGGAAAAAACGGCCTGTGAAGACTTATTTGAAAATTCAGAAACGCAGAAAAAAGGAGTTTGAAGTGGGAGATCTAAACCCTAACTCCAAAACCCTCAAAAATTGAGATTTTCAGACCCACCCCGATTTTCCCATAGAAAATACTCACAGTTCTGTGGAGGTGCCTGCCTGTCAGTTATTTCAGTCCATTACAGTCAGTTAGTTCAGTCCTGGAGAAAGGGAAGGACTTTTTGCCTCAGATGCTTCCAAATCCATCTCCAAATCAAGAAATCTTTGGGCTGCCAGTCGGACCAACCCAGACCAAGACCTCCACCCCTCACGGAACCTCGGTGTGATGGGGGGGGGGGTTGAGCAAACCCCATAGGTTCCCAAGTTTATTTAATCTTTGACATACCGTTTATCAAAAACATACTTAAACGGTTTACAGTTATCAGAATATTGTTAAAATAAAAGATAAACTTCAAAATAAAAAGTGTTGGGGGAGAGGACAAAACATATAGACACTGGAATAAAAAGGAAAAATGGGAAATGTTAAGAGCTTAAATACAATGAAAAAATTAAATGTTAAAAGGAGGGAAGAAACAGAAGGATATCCACAGCCTGTGCTCAAGCCACTGAGAAACTCAGAAAGCAAGCTGGCTCTCAGGGGAGCAGACCCCGAGCCCTGAAGACACACAGCAGGCTGTCTCCCCAAAAGTCGAGCAGATCAGAATACCTCTGCACAGTTCGCTTGCAGAAGAAAAAACTGAAAGGTGACTTTGGGCTCCGCCTTCATGAGGGAGGAGCTCAAAGCTGTAAGTATTCACACTTCTGCAAGTCCAGTTTGCAGGAATGGATTGATCACCATATGTACAGACTCCCGCGTGGATGTAACAGAACACAAGCTTTAACACTTAAGGAACTTTATAACAAGTACAAAAAGATACCAGATATACAAGATGCCAACTGCTCGTCTGGGACTTGAGAGAATATTTTCTGTCCATTTTTCACTCTTCCCTTTTGCTTATCCAATTTGACTTCTGGGCCTTCTGACAAAGGTGCCTCAAAGGGACTTTTACAGTAAGGATGATCCAACAATTCTGTACTAAAAACGTCCAAATTTGTGGATCCAGCTACATCCATTTGACAAGAGGTGTTACCTAGAGGCACAGGCTCAACAGCAATAGGTCCACTGCCAGAAACATGATCATTCATAATGGCTACTTTACTGGATTCCAACAGCATTATTTCATTACCACCTGTAACCTGATTTGGTATGGCCTTTTTACTAGGAACTACAATCTTTTTCCAGTGACTGCAGGACAAAGCCCAGAGCAATTATTTACAGTAGGAGCTTGGTCCACTTCCTCCCCTGTCAGTGTTGCTGCTCCCTTCCACTGAGAAGCTGGTTTTCTCAGGGGCCGACAGTTTTTTACATTCTGATTGCTGGGTATATTCTCAAGTTGCCCTTCATTCTCCTGTAATTTAACAGGTGCATGCATTTTATTCCCGCTTACAGGTCCTGACATTGCAGATAGATCATATCATATTTGATGACACAGACAGATTCCCAGCAAGATTGTTAACTTTAGATTCCAGACAAACTAGATTGCAGACTTTCCTTCCAGAATTTCCTCTGCAGTTTCCCTTATGGTTGCTGGTCACTTTCTGGACCCAGGTTAGAGGAATTGTCTTTGATTTAGGTTTTCTGCTTCTTGGTCTAAATTGTGGTAATTTAACATCCAGTGCCAAAATCTAGTTACAGACAGCTTTTTATGCATCATAAATGAAAATAATCTTTTTCTGGAATGCCAGCTAAACTTCTTTTCGATATGTGAAGGGACACAAGTGCTGTATTGCTTTAAAGCATGGTGGTGGCTTTTTTTTGATTACGCAAAGTTACGAAGAGATCGTTTACTTCATCTTCTGAAACCGGTGTGTAACAGTTTCTCTTTACTGATAATGCAGCATTGCACTTTTTATCGTGCTCTGGAGATTCCCCAACACCTTTTGTCTGTAACTGAGTTACTTTGTCCAAATGTTTTTGTTCAACACACCTAAAGGCTGCAGGATCTGATTCTTCTGTTATTTTGTCCTTCAGAAATATTCTTTTGAATGCAAAGGGCAAATATTTTCTCTCTTTTTGTATTTTCTTATGCAAAGCCCCCTTCCTTACAATCAACTGTTGCTGCTTTCTTGCATGTAGATGCTCTGTGTTATTTCTCCTTTTTCTCTGGAGTAAGCACGCCTTCCATCTGCACTGGGAACACCTATGAGACTTGCTTTGTTTCCAGATCACAGCAGACTTTGCACTATGTCTCTTTTTCTTAGTCAATAAAAAACAAAATCGTTGCTGGAAGCATTTTTGCAGCGTCCCTTCTCCAATCATCCATTTTTTAGATAGGAATAGCAGGGCACTTCTTTTTCTTTGAAAAGTTCTTTTATGTTCTCTCATTTTGGGGCCACATTCTGATCTAGAAAGATGTCTACAAATAAAAAAATACAAAAAAGTTCAGAGACCACTAAATACACATTATAAAATTATAGCAACAAGGTCAGCCTCATACTAAGAACCCAGAGGTGGCAGACATTCATTCAAATAATTCTGCCTAAACACAGCTGTGACTAAGACATTAATGGGAGAATTGATCAATGTGGGCTGTTTAAGACGGGTTATTTTACCTTGTTATGCTATTTTAGCAAACAGTCCCATTATATTCAATGAAACCTCATGTTAAAAATACTGTAGTATAATGTATAGTAAGGTAACCCATCTTAACAGTAGCTCATGTTGATAACTTCCCCCCCCACCCCAGTGACTATGCCAGACAGGATTTAGCCATTTTAAGATCTATTCCCGAGATTGGTAGCTCAGATGGCAAGTGCTGTGTGTTCCCAACTGAACTACTGGGTAAAAGTAGAACACTGAAGTTCACAAAGTGTAGAACTCAACACCAAAACAAAAAATAGGAACTTTGACTATTTCAGCCTTTGTAACTAAAGCGGTGCTCAGAATCGTGTAACGGTGAGAAAATCATGAGTCGGGGAATGCTCCCCTGTGAGTGTTTTCAGTCGTCTATCATTGCACCATCTTCATTTGGTAGAAAGGGGATGAAATAGACTTCAACAAAATCTCAAGTGTACTTAGTAGTGTAGAACAAACTCTCAAAAAGTTCTAAATAAAGCTCATAAACTAACAAAAAAAGTTTTTTTTAACTTAACTGAAATAAAAGAGAAAGGAAGTTGTTTCACTCCAGCGGGTCCTGATGCGTTTCACCAGTGGCTTCCTCAAGAGAACCTCCATTTGCTGGCTGTGATCAAGAGTAAAACTTCTCCTCTGCTCCCAAAATTACAATCACTTCTATCACTTCTGGTTTGGTTACAAAGGCTGAAATAGTCAAAGTTCCTATTTTTTGTTTTGGTGTTAAGTGCTGTGTGCTGCCATGTGGAACGTCCCCAGTTTGATCTCAAGCAGTCTTCTGCTCCCCACATTGCTGGGGGATTCTGAGGAGGCGGCAATCATAATCCCACCCTTGACTATTATTTCTTTCCAATGGAAATTTAATGGCTGGATTCAAGGCCTATGATTGAAGGGTTCCAGAAAGAATCTTAATACATGGACCTTAACCCAGGATGATTATTGCTGCAGTGATTAAACCAGATTAAGTGGAAGAATACAAAATAGGTAAAAAAAAATCTCTGGGTAGCTGCAAATGAAGGCTGATTGTGCCAGTTCCCAAATGATATGAAGTACACAAGAATAGAAAAACTGGCAGATAAAAGAAAGAAAACAAAAGCACAGCTGTTCCTATGCATACCCTTCTTGGGAGAACTTATATAGTTTAAGCCTATAAAATGCAACAAAATAAGAATTGAAAGCCAAGAACATATTTTAGAAATGTCAGTAATAAGGTAGCATAATTTTGTACAATTTAACATGTCAACCCATTTGAAATAGGTAAGTGGAGTACCTTATTAGAGATGTGCATTTGTTAGGAACACCTAAAAAGTTTTACCCCCTCTTTCACTAAGGCACGCTAGCCACTTGAGTTTGTGCTAAATGCTAAAGTGTCCAAAGAATATAATGCACGCGTTAAAATTTAGCCTCAGTAAAAGGACTCCTTAGTGTATGTGAGGAAGGTGTGGCTCACTGGCAGAGCTGCTGCCTGTGCACCCAAAGGTTGTGAGATCAAATCCTAGTGCTTCTTGTGACCCTAGTCACTTAATCCTCCAGCACCCACTTCTTTAAATGTCAAAGCCACAATACAAGGTCCACATTCCCTTCCCATAATGTCAAGCTGAATTACAAGTGTTAATAAGTATTAAAATTAAACTGAATGTGTGTAAAGAAAGCCCCAATTTTATTTCTTGACCAAGGCAATGCATTTGTGACATTCTACAAAAACCTGGTGAAGGAAGCCTAACTCTCAAATTAGTCAGAAACATATTTAGTCAAAATAGTTCTGTTAAGTGATCTTTATTTTTAATAATTGTTAATAGTAAAGAAGATTTTCTAGAATGAGGAGGTCAAAGTATGAAGATAAAAGGGAGTAGACTTAAAGAGTAAAGCAAAAATAAAAACAAATAAATGAAAAATAAGATAATCAAAAATAAAGTTATCTTTTAGAAGATAAACTCCTATCCTAAGGTCATGATAGTAAATGTGTAAAACAAGAGTAAAGTAAAGAAAGCATTTGCTTACAAAGTATGAACAATCTCCGAGTGGAGATGGTGGGTGCAGAAGCCAAGTGAATTTTAAAAAGCCATGATTCAGTAATGATGGAGATAAGGAAGACTACACAAGCTTTGCAGTTTTCATCTGTCATCATAGGTTTTCCTCTTCTGTATTTCACTTCCTCTGTAGGGGAAGAAGTTTTTCTCTAAGATATAGTCAATAAAGCAGCTCTGTATTCAGTAAGAAAATTTACAATACAGTACTTCACCAGAGCACAAAAATCCCTAAAATACTTTTGTCTTTTAACAGTGGCAAGCTTTAAATTCATCGCAGCACAGAACATCTGAAAAACCAGCAGAGGCGAGCCACGAAGCTAGTAAAGGGTATAGAGAATTTGAGCTACGAAGAACGCCTCGGGAAACTGGGCTTGTTCACCCTGGGGAAGAGAAGACTGCGAGGGGATACGATAGAGACTTTTAAAATAATAAAAGGATTCGACAAAATAGAGCAAGAAACACCGTATTCACGTTGTCAAATGTGACTCGGACAAGAGGTCATGGACTGAAATTGAGGGGCAACAGGCCCAGGACAAATGTCAGGAGGTTCTGTTTCACACAACGAATGGTGGACGCTTGGAATGCTCTCCCGGAGGAGGTTGTGACGGAAACCACCATTCTGGGATTCAAGGGCAAATTGGATGCACACCTTCTTGCAAATCACGCTGAGGGATACAGGTAAAACAGGGTCTTCATCAGAGAGCATCTGGCTTGGCCTCCGCGTGTGCGGGTCGCCGGACTGGATGGACCTAAGGCCTGATTCAGTGAAGGCATTTCTTATATTCTTAATTTAACATTTAGACTCTTTTCCGATTATTACTGAGGAAATCTGTTATTTAAAATCATTCTGTACAGAGGTTAAAAATCAAAATCAAATCAAATGCACTTCTCCCTCCGAATCCGGAATTTGGTTATTCGCGATTTTTTGCCCAGGACCTCTGCCTTGTTTTTTAAGGCAGAAACGCTGCATCCCAGATCTCCCCAGTCCTTCCTTACCTGGTGGTCTAGCGATGACACGGGGCAGGAGTGATCTTCCTACACTCCTGCCCCGTGCAGAGAAGTCATCAAAAATGGCTGCCTAAGTTCCCGTTGTAGTCTCTTGAGATCATGGGAACCCAGGTCAGCCATTTTTTATAACAGCTCTGCATGGGGCAGGAGTGTAGGAAGATCGCTCCTGCCCAGCATCACTGCTAGACCACCAGGTAAGGTCTGGGGGAGGTCTGGGAAGCAGGAGGGAGGTGGGGGTGGGTCAGTCGGCCCTAAAAGTTATCTGCAAATTTTCCATATTCGAAGGCCGGCACTGCTTCTAACCCGCGCGAATATGGAAGGAGAAGTGTACCTATAAAGTCAAGAGATGGCAATTCTATAACTAAGCACCTCTGATTAGACACCTGGAGATCACACACTAGTAGGAGCTTATTCTACAAAAGAATCTAGGAGTCTAGGACAAGTTCCATTATAGAAAAAAAGCATAACTGGGTATCAACACCTAAAATTTAGAAGCTCACATTTTATACCAGTCATAAAGCAGTGTGTGCGCTTAAGTGTGGCAGGAATGCATATATCATATTCTGTAAGCAGTATCCCTGCTTCTGCCCCACCCATCCATCCACTCCTATATAAGCCCCTGCAAATCTGTACTGCAGTATGTATGTTAAGCAGATATTTACAGAATAGCTCTTAGGCATTATACTAGCAATTACATACATTGAGTGTGAATCTATGCACATAAATGCTAGCATTCTAAACATTTACATGCATGTAAGCAACTAACTTAAAAATAAATATCCAATCTGCACTAGAGGTTTTTAGTGCAGGCTGGCGCAGTAAATGCTCCGACCTTCATAGGAATTCTATGAATGTTGGAGCATTTACCGTGCCAGCTTGTGCTAATAGCCTTTAGCATAGCTTGATAAAAGGGGCCTTAAATTAAGACTAAATAGAATAAAGCCCTTTGCTGAAATAAGGCATTTATACTGGAATGTCTCAGTGGATACTTATATATCTCTTCTAAGACTGCAGAAATAATATCTATAATCTCAGAAGAAATTCATGAACACCTAGTAAAGAGAGAAATGAAAAAAACAAAATGCAAAACATATGAGTAGCAGCCTAGTAGTCAGCACACAAAGCCGACAACCAGGAATCCCATGCCAAACATCACTGCTGCTCTTTGCTCCTCCTTCACTATCTAAAATAAAAATTTAGATTGTAAGCCCTCCAGGAACATAGGAATATTGTTGGTTATTGAAACCTGTTTTGACAGATTCTCTCCCAAGTGGTATATCAAATTTTTGAATAAACTACTACCAAAATAGGCGATAGGCTCCGAAGTAATCTAAAGAAAAACTTTTTTTACAGAAAGGGTGGTAGATGCATGTAAAGTCTCCCAGAAGAGATGGTGGAGACAGAGACTGTGTCTGAATTTAAAGGGCCTGGGATAGGCATGTGGGATCTCTCAGAGAAAGAGTTAATGGTTACTGCGGATGGGCCGATTAGATGGGCCATTTGAACTTTATCTGCCATCATGTTTCTATGATTTAAATTGCTTTAAAAAAAACAAAACCCCAACTCTATAAACTTGAGTGGCATCTAAAAACTTGGCTATTTCAAAGTTGTAAATTCCACTTCTGTCCATACTATTCCAAATCCACATTGTATTTGTTCTCTTTCTAACTTGTAAACCGTGCCGAGCTCCACTGTTATAGAGAAGATGCGGTATATAAGCCTAAGGTTTAGTTTTAGAAAAGTCTATGAAGTAGGAGCCATGGGTAATTAGATACCTACCCAGTTAGTGTTTTGAGGTGAGAAATCGTGCAAGACCCCAGCGTGCCGCCTAAAAAGTTACTTTTAAAGAGCTCCGACGCGGGGTGTGAGTGGGGAACCCCCCCCAGTTTACTTCATACTCTTTGCGCTGCCGTTGGGGGGGGTTTGGAACCCTCCATTATAGAGTAAACTTAACTTTTCCCCTGATTTTGTAGGGAAAAGTTATGCTTTCTCTATAATGTAGGGCAGGGGTGCCCAACAGGTCGATCGCGATCGACCAGTAGCTCGCCAAGGCAAAGTGAGTCGATCATCCAGGACTCCCTTTGCCTTGGCGATCTATCGGGCCGATCAATCTTCCTCTCCCCGACGTCAATTCTGCCGTCGGAGAGGAAGTTCAGGGCAGCCAATCGCTGCCTGGCTGGGCGGAACTTCTTCTCCGACGGCAGAATTGACGTCGGGGAGAGGAAGATTGATCGGCCCGAAGCAGAGAGAGCATGGGGCGGCGTCGGGGCCTGTTATCTGTTGGCGGCGTTTGGGTCCTGTTCCCCGATGGCAGCGGCAGTGGCTTGGGGAAGGGCAGGGAGAAGAAAGAAAGGGAGCAGGCAGGAGATAGAAGGAAAGAAGAGGAAATAGAAAAAAAGAAAGGGGGCATGAAGAGAGAGAAAGAAAGAAAGGGCAGGGAGAGAGGAAGAAAAAGTTGGGGGAGGGAATGAGGTTTGGAGGAGAGGAAGCTATACAGGCTGAAAGAAAGATTGGATGCACAGTCAGAAGAAGAAAGTGCAACCAGAGACTCATGAGAATCACCAGACAAGGTAGGAAAAAATGATTTTATTTTAAATTTAGTGATCAAAAATGTGTCTGAATTTATATCTGCTGTCTATATTTTACAATATGGTCCCCCTTTTACTAAAACCACAATAGTGGTTTTTAGCGCAGGGAGCCTATGAGCGTCCAGAGCAGCGCTGGGCATTCAGCGCAGCTCCCTGTGCTAAAAAACTGCTATTGTGGTTTAGTAAAAAAGGGAGGGGGGGGGTGGGTATTTGTCTATTTTTGTATGGTTGTTACTGAGGTGACAGTGCATAGAGTCATCTGCTTTGACCTCTTTGAAAAAAACCCCGGAATAGGAATGATAATGAACATTTTCTATGCGTAACAGTGTGCGTTGCGTTTTTTTTTTAAATTTATTGTTGGTAGATCATTTGACTTGGTCATTTTAAAAGTAGCTCGCGAGTCAAAAAAGTGTGGGCACCCCTGATGTAAGGGGTTGTATCCCAGTCACCATGGGAGACGGGGGGGGGGGTGTAATATTTTTGTATGCTAGTGGGAAAAGATACTTCATTGAATAATTTATTTATTTATTTTTTTTTTTTTTGGGGGGGGGAGTGGATAGGAGGGAGATAGCTACCGATCCCTTGCTTTTGGTGTTCAGATGTCCCATCCTATATTTACTATTTCACTTCCCAACACCTGAGCGCCCCCCCCGCCCCCAAGTCAGGTTCTCCCCGCCCCCACCCCCGTTTCTTTTTACGTCCACAACCCTCTACAATTTGCGCTTCTTCTCTTTTCCGCTCGTGCGATTTCTTTCGTGCGTCCGGGCACTTCACGCGTTTCCTTTTGTTGACATTTGCGGCGTATCGAGTAACGAAGTAAACGCGTAAGAGAGACGCCGGTGTTTGAAGGCGATGGGGGGGGGCGGGGAGATAACGGTTGTCTTGGGGGGGGGGTTTAGACACATCCCTCCCTGTATTTTGCTGCCTCTTGAGGGGGAGGGGTCGACGGGAACGGTGACTGCGCGCGCGCGCGCGCTGCCCGCGATTCAAAACGTAACCCCTTTCAACTCCCGCCGCTTTTACCTTCAAACAGGAGCGCGAGGTCGGGGGAGGCCGCAGGCCGCGCGGAAGTGGGACCGAGCCGGCCCGGCACGTACCATTCAAAGCCGGGACGCGGCTTCCCCTCCTCCTCCTGCTGCTGCTTGCTCCTCCGCGGCCGCCTCTGGCCCCACCGGCATGGTATTAATAGCTTTCCCTCTCCCGGAAAAGGTTGAGGGGGGGGGGGGAGGTAACGACCCTCCCAGCGCACCGGCTCCGCTGCTTCTCCAGCGTCCCACACACGCACGCACTACGATGCCCCTCGTGGTCCAAAACTAGCCCGGAGTCGAAGCTAGGGGGGGGGTAAGGGGGTTTGGGATTGGCTGGAGTCGGCCACGTGGCTCTACGAGCGCGCGGCGGGACGCTGCGTAGGGCGGAGTCGGCTGGGCGCGTGCCGGGATTTCCAAGCGAGGAGGCGGGGCTCGGGGCGAAGTCTCTCGTTTGGTGTCTCCGTGTAATTAAAACAAGTCCAACAAAATTAAAAAAAATTTGGGACTCTTATATACAAAAATTATCCTCGAAAGCAAGAAGTATGATTCTTAATACTTTATATTGAAGCTATGTAAATGTTCTTTGCATTTTTATACATTTGGTATTTCATGTCACCTTTCATTCTAGGGTAGGGGGGAAATAGGAAAGATTTTAATATATGTTAAATTACTTGAACTGTATTTCTGTTTAATTCATTTATTATAATGTTATAATAATATAAAAAAACAATCTAAGGTAATTCTTTAAAAATGTTATAAATGAAATAAAAATAATGAAGGGGGAAGAGAAGGGATCAAGGGGGGATATAGAAAAGAATGGATTAGGTATATAGAAATATATTTTGGAGGTATGATAAAATATGTATGGAGATATTATTATTCTGAATTTAATTGTAATGAATATCTCTTTGTATCTTATTATTGTATATTTATTTGATTCCTTCAGTAAATGTTATAAATTAAATTTCAAAAAAAAAACAAGTCCAACGACACGGAGAAGGCTATGTTAAGGTGAATTTGAGAGTTAAAAGACGAATACGTAATTTTCTTTTTAAAAATCTGTTTTTGCTTGCTTTCCACCCAAAAGAAATTGGAAAAATGTACTACACAACTTTATGAAGAGATTTATCCATGAAACTTACAAGAGGAGGCGGCGGGGAAGGGGGCTGAAAAGTTCTCAGCCCAACAACGAAGAGAATGATGTGGATATGTGGTCAAAACAGAATTTCGTTTCTGCAAATTGGCACTTAAGGAAATAAGAGAACACTCTTTTCAGCTACAAAATAAAAGTGAGCAGAGTATGGGACAATCAAGCCATTGTGACATCACTGATGTGATTGGCCCTTATTGGCGGAACCAAGCATTATGACATCACAGTCTCAGCTTTCGTTACCAGAGGCTGAAACTCTTCCTAGAATGAGGGTTTTGCAAAGCTTCCAGCTTAGGTCCGCGTTGGGAACACATCTGCACATGCAGTGACACCTCGCGTGTCACACCTGTGCATGTGCCAGTGCCCTCCTGACGCGGCTCCGAGCATGAGAAGAGGAGGGAGGTGGGACTGTGTGGAACTGGGGTGGGACCATTGGTCTGGATTTTACAATTGTAAAATTTGGTAACCCTATGAATAACTCTATCTCAAAAATAGCCCCCCCTCCTCCGAACTACAATCCCACCCCACAAACTACTCTGTTCTGAAACACTAGCCCTGTAATTGCCATCATTGATCCAAATTGCCCTAATCCCAAAAAAATACAATCCCAACTGACTCATTACCCTGTAAATTGCCCCAACCCTAAAACCACTTCTAGAACTATTGTACCTCACTATGCTGCAAACTGCCCCACCCCTAAAAACTAAGCCCCCTACAACTAGGGTTAACTGATGCCCAGATTTCCCCGGACATGTCCAGGGGTCCAGAGGGCTTTTCAAAACCCAGTACTTTGTCCGAGATTTGAAAAGCTACCCAACAAAATCGCGTCGGGAAGGGGCATTCATGCATTCTTGGATGCAATGCGGTGATGTCACATGTGTGTGACATCGTTGCATCATGTCCACTCATGTGCGGATGCTGTCGGGAGGTGGTGTTGGAACAGGGCGTGACAGGCAGAACTGGGCAGTCCTGGGGGGCGTGGCTAAGGGTCTGGATCAAAGGAAAATCTGGTAACCCTACCTAAAACTGCTGTCATCCCACAAACGCGTCCTCCCCAAAACTATCCTATCTGCAACTTACACAACATCCTACAAACTGTCCGAGTTCGAAAAGCTACCCCTACAACTGACTTCTGAGCCAACTTTTCAAAATAACAGGAGATACTAAACCAAATGGAAATTACACCTTTCAGCACACAGTCAAGGAATGTGCCCAATTTGGGGGGGGGTCTCAAGCACCCACAGCACCCACAAAGCTGGCACCTGTTTCTGTCACAACACCCTATAGATTGCCATAACTGCAAAAAACTAGCTCTCTCTGCAACTACCCAACTAGCCCTCACAATGATCCACCCTGAAAACTAGTCCCCCACAACTTCCCCGACATCCTGTGGGCAGGGCCAGATTATACCATTGGTGAATTTGTCACATACTTTGTGTCTGTATATTTAGGAGGACCCTGTGAGATGTCCTCAGGCCTTAGAAGGTTAGGATTGCCAACTGTTTAGATTTTCACAGCAGAATCATAGATTAAAGTCTAGAAGGGAGCATGTACCTTGAAAGGGGATGTGGCCATTGGAGAAGCATGGGTGTGTCAGGGGTAGAGTTACCATATGGCTCCAGAAAAAGGAGGATGGATTGAGACATCCAGGTTTTACTTTCATTGATTTCAATGGAAGTAAAACCTGGATGTCTTAATCTGTCCTTTTTCTGGCGCCATATGGTAACCCCAGTCAGGGGCATTTAAAAAAATGTTATGCATGTCTAGGGTTATCATATTTTTCTCCGGGAAACACTGAAACACATGACCCTGCCTCGTTCTGCTTCCAGGCCTCACCCTGTTCTGCCCCAGACTTGCTCGGTTCTGCCTACAGCCCTGCCCCGCCCCCACAAAGCCGCCTCTCTTCTTCCAGATGAGCTCCAGCCTTGTCTGGATGGCCTGGAGCACATGCAGATGTGTGTGATGTCATCCACGCATGCTCAGAAGCCCTCCTTTCAATTCCCTAGTCTGGCATCTCACTCTCCTTCCTTTCCCCCCTAGTCTGACATCTTTGTCTTCCCTTTCTTCCCCCAGAGGTCTGGCATCTTTTTATTTCCCTTTCCTTCTCATCCCTGTTTTACAGCATCTTTTGAATACCATCCCCTTGTGATTCCCTCCCCATTTGCAGATGCTGCATCTCTCTTTCCCCCCCCCCCCACGTCTCCCTCAGTAAGATACAGTACTTTTCTTACACTTCTTGCTCCCAGCAGCGCTGCATTCTTTCAATGTTCAGGCTGTGGGCAGGATGAATGAAGTAAACATGCTGCTTTCAAAGTCCCCAGAAGCTTTCCCTTTATTACAGCTTCCTTTCCCTGCCTAGGCAGGACACTGCAGCAGAGGGAAAGCTTCTGGGGGCCACTGAAGGCAACGCTGTTGGGAGCAAAGCCATTGGATGGGTGGGAGATAGGTAGGTAGGTTGGATGGGGGAGGGGGAGAAATGGCAGAGTCAGGGAGGGAAGGCTAGAATGAGCAATGTTGGGGCCATGGGAGGACAGAGAGGTGCTCAACATTTGATGGCAAAAAAATACTGTCTCTGAGGGCCGCCATTGGCTCATAGGCCTTGCATTGATAAACACTACCTTAGAGTGTTATACTTCCGTCCAAAAAGCTAAAGCTTCAATGCTATTGGGCCATTTTGTAGAATATATATCCTATTTAGATTTGAAATGGTAGCTTTCCTGGAGCAGCTGCAAAGAAAAGTACATTTTGGCAGTCTGCCACTTTTTTGAATCTGCATTTAAGTCCTAGACCAACCAACTTGTAAAGCACCCATATCTGTTTTGTCATTCCCTCGTTAGTCCCCTGTCCTAGCTTTTGCAATTCCCTACCAGAGCAGCGTGTATAGATTCACCCTTTTTGCCTTAATTAGACTGTAAGCTGTCCTCGAGCAGGACTGTCTCTTTTGTGAGTTTAATGTTAGCATTGCATGCGTCTGGTAGTACTATAGAAATAATAAATAGTACGGTAGTAGTAGTAATTACAAGTGCAACCAGAGAATATGATAGGTTAGGAATCGACTGAAAAGTATTTCTTGTGCTCTGTGTTTATGAAAACTTTCTCTTGGCAATACAGCTGCTCAGCCCTGGAGGCCAGGGCTTTCATATACCTAGGGGACTACTACTAGGTCTCAGTAACTAAAAGTAATGATATGTTTGTATGCTTTTGACAGTAGAACTTCTGTAAAAATGAAGTATTGCCTTAGTGCCCTCTGCTGTTAAACATTCAGTATTGCAGGCAGGATGAAAAATGAATGATTTTGGCGTTTATATTCGTTCCAACTCAACAGATGTTGGAAAGAAATTATACATAAGGGAAAGGGATTTGGGATTGAGCTCACACCTTTTCCAGTTGTGTCTCAATTACATTCAGATACAGTAGGTATTTCCTTGTTCCTGGAGGGTTTATAATCTAAGGGGCCCTTTATTAAAGGGGTTTAGAATCTGGGCTTCGCACATCTTAATACAGGACTTTCGCATGCACTAAGCCCTGATTCAGTGGCATTTATGAATTATTTTTTTTCAGGCTGAGCACCAATGTTAGCTTTCTACAGGTAACACACACTAATGCAATCGCAGAGACGCTCGCGGCCTCCTATATAGGAGGTGCTAAGTGCTCCCGTGTTAACTTAGCATTAGCCAGTTACAAGTAGTAATATGGACATGCTAGGTGTTTAATGCTTCCATGCCCATTCCACACCCTATCCAAAAATATGTGTAGAAAACAGCTAATATGCAACTTAGCATGTGCGAACAGGCAAAATATCACAAAAATGCTTTAACGTGTTTTGCGGTAGCCTGTTTTTCATGCGTGTGTGTTAGGGCTTAACACCCTTTAGTAAAAGGGATCCTAAGTTTGTACCTTATGTAATGGAGGATTACATGAGTTGCACAAGATCAAAGCATGCAACAGCAGAATCTGAACTGGGCTTTTATGGTAGAGAATGACACGGGGAAAAATCTTCCCCCGTCCCCGCGGGAACTCATTTTCCCATCCCAGCAAGTTCTTTCCCTGTCCCAGCCCCGTTCCTGCAAGCTCTCTCTTCATCTGCGCAAGCCTCAAACACTTTAAAATCATAAGTGTCCGAGGCTTGTGTGGTTAAGGCAGAGCTTACGGGAATGGGGGCAGGGACAGCGACAAAACTCATGGGAGAGGACGGGGGGAACTGAGTTCCTGTGGGGATGGAGAAAAATCTGTCCCCGTGTCATTCTCTATTTTATGGTTCTCAGTCCAGTTTACATTACTCCTCCACTCCAGGGGGTGTTGAGAATGTCTGTCTGTCTGGGGGGTAAAACTCCAGATATTTAACAGGATCGATTGTGACATGGAGGAAAAATCAGAGAAAAGACACCTCAGGTTTAAAACCGTGCCAGAAGAGTCTGGGAGTTCCAAATAAATAAACTAACTCCACCCTCCAAAAAAAAAAAAAAAAAATATCCCAACCCAAGGCATTTCTATGGGAGAAGCCATTCCAGGTTCTTCAAAATAGAACTCTGATACAGTGAAACACAGCAGTTAGGGAGTTCCTCCTAATTTGCTGTACCTGCCTGATTCACTTGCAGATCTTCCTCCTCACAGGTCAGGTAGATGAACAGGAAGTTGACTTTTCCCAACACAATAACATAGTAAATGGTGGAAGAAAAGGATCCTTACAGTCCATCCAATCTGCCCACCAAGATGACCAGAGCCTCACCTACCACTCTATGTAGGGCCAGGTTACCCATATTTAAATGCTGGTTGTGAAGTCATCACCATGCCAACCATGATGGGGATGATATGTGGTATATTGCTGACAGTATTCAACTTTCCAGTCAAGGGGGGTGGGGGGTGGTGCAGTAGGTTAACCCTTTCAGGACCAAGGGACATATTTGTCCCATAACTTTAAAATCCTATAAATTTTGATTGGGATAGTCTACAGTTCTAAATTTGATATGTACGGATTCCATATGATACTGCCTTTATGTAAACAAACTGGTTCCGACATTCATTCATTAGCGTCGTTGCCAGATTGACGAGAAGATTCACTTGCCACACTGTCCATAAGCCAGAAGTTTGATTTTTTTTTTTAAAAAAATAATGATATTTCACAAAAAAAATCAATTTTTTGGCATCTGCAAGCCCTTTTTACCATAAAAATGTCGTCAAAACCACAAAAATTGGCCTACGATCCTTATGGTCCTGAAAGGGTTAAAGTTACAGCTTCAATACTCTGAGGTTGTGGGTTCAAACCCACACTGCCCACTGTGACCCTGGGCAAATCACCCAATCCCTCCACTGCGTCAGGTACATCAGATAGATTGTGAGCCCACCAGGACAGACAGGGAAAAATGCTCGAGAATCTGAATAAATTAAATGTAAACTGCTCTGAGATCCCTTGGGAGAACAGTGTAGAAAACGAAATAAATGCCTTCCCCTCCCTCTAAAGCTGCACAGTTCCCCCCCCCCCCTTCATGGACTGTGACAATAAAATAACACTTTGGAGTCTGATTTCAAGAGAGCCTGGGATAGTCACATGGGATCTCTTAGAGAGTGGAAGAGATAATGGTTACTGCAGATCGGCAGACTGGATGGGCCATTTGGCCTTTATCTGCCATCATGTTACAATCTATAATAATAAAACGCTAAGCGCGCATGCGCACTCACGCCGCGTGTTCCCTGATCCCTGATCTGTCGGGTTGTGGCGGCACGAGTGCACATGCGCGCCAGACAAGCCTCCCTGCTCTCCACCTCACAATACGGCCCTACCGGCCGAAGTTTCTTTAGACACTGCCGCGGCGGCTTGAGGCGAAAGGCGGTGCAAAGGCAGTGCGGAGCGGCGGCTGCCGGGAGGAGGCCTCTATATTTTTCTACTACTAGGGAACAAAAATATTCTAAAATTGTATAATATACTAAATAACTACATATATGTCACAATGTTGTGAATTTTATAATGTTTATTAAAATATTCTTTTAAATAGTGCTCAGACCCACAACCTTCAGTGTTTGAGTGTATAAAACGAAACACAGGCTGCCATCAGACCATTTATGTCTTATACCACCATATGTTATAATAAAACAATCTTGTGACTAATATCTTTAAGAACTTATCTTTTCTGGTGGTAATGTCACAGAAGATGGTCACATGGCAGGCAGCGCAGCGTTATAAAGTGCTTATGCTTTCTTTAAAATAGCTCCTGGAAGCCAAGAAACACAAGTCCTCCCTTCAGAAATCAATGGAAGTAAAACCCAGATGTTTCAATTCATTCTCCCTTTCCTGGAACCATATGGCAATCCTAGCAGGAACAGGAAGTTGCTGCAGAGAGGTGGCTTCTGGGGCAGGCTGATGGCAGCAGGCTCATGTCGCTGAGCTGCCGGCAGTCCGAAGAAAATAGAATTGCAGCACTGAGGAGGTAAGAGGGAGAGAGCCACTGGATTCTTTGTAAGCCGGCCCTGCCAAATCTGGACAGACTCCACAATTTCAAAAACCCTTCCGGATACCCAGATAGTCCTCTAAAAAGAGGACATGTCTGGGTTTGGTAACCCTGCCAAAATGTATAATGGATTTTAGGCTGCATATCCCAGCAGTAAACAGTGGATTTTCCCAAGTCCACGTTAATAATGGTTTATGAACATTTCTTGTAGGAGCTTGTCCAAACTTCTTAAAACTCTGCTAAGCTAACTGCTTTTACCACATTCTCTGGCAATGAAATATAGGATTTATTATCAATTTTTACTACTAACATTTAAAACATTAACAACAAAGGCCTCCCAATTCATTGATATACTTCTCATTCCTTATGAACCATCCCGGTGGCACGTCAAAATCGCATCAGACATTTGTCGCGCTGACAATCCCATTTGGTGCACTGACAATCCGACGTCTGTGCGCAGGACCAATGCGTGCCACTGGTTCCACTGCTTTCACGCCTTACCATTAGTGTTCTGAGGGTGTGTGTGTGTGGGAACCCCTCCATTACACTTAGAACTGCTCGCACTCCCACAGGGGGGGGAACCCCCTACTACACCAAAAACTCCTGAACGTCGGGAGAATGGAAGTTTTCAGTGTACTGGGGGGGGGTTCATCCCCCTCAGAATGGTACCGCTAAGACGTGAAAGCGGTGGAACTGGCAGCACGCATTGGTCCTGTGCGCAGATGTCGGCGCGCCAGTGTCTGACGCGATTTCATCAGTGTACCAAACATCCCAGACCCTTAGGGCTCCTTTTACTAAGGTGGGCTAGCGTTTTTAGCGCACGCAGGATATTACCGTGCGCTACTAACGCCAGCTCAATGCTGGCGTTAGTGTCTAGTGTGCACGGCAATGTATCACACGCTATTCCACGTGTTGGCGCACCTTAGTAAAAGGAGCCCTTAGATCATCTGATCTTGGATTACTAACCACACCTTCATTAAGAATAATTAGTACCAAACACCAGGACATTTTTTCTGTTGTTGCAGCGCAATATTGGAATTGTCTTCCCCCCAATCTGAGAACTGAAAAAAAAAAAATTGATCGTTTTAAGGGTTTACTTAAAAGCCATTTGTTTAAAGAACCATTCACATTATGACGTCCTTCATTTCCTGACTCTGTTTATTAACTAGCAAGGAAACAGGTTGATTCCCGGCCCTTTTTGTCCTTCCCTTAACCCTTTCAGGACCATAAGGATCGTAGGCCAATTTTTGTGGTTTTGACGACATTTTTATGGTAAAAAGGACTTGCAGATGCCAAAAAATTGATTTTTTTTGTGAAATATCATTATTTTTATTTAAAAAAATCACACTTCTGGCTTATGGACAGTGTGGCAAGTGAATCTTCTCGTCAATCTAGCAACGACGCTAATGAATGAATGTCGGAACCAGTTTGTTTACATAAAGGCAGTATCATATGGAATCTGTACATATCAAATTTAGAACTGTAGACTATCCCAATCAAAATTGATAGGATTTTAAAGTTATGGGACAAATATGTCCCTTGGTCCTGAAAGGGTTAAATATTCTTCTTTTTTTTTTTTTTACGATTGTATTTCATGCCCTTTAACCTTACATTTCCCGCTAGTCAAAGTATCCTAGTTTTAGTTTTATCTGTGCTGTATTTTTGGTTTTCAATCCCTGATAATTCGCTTAGAAGTCTAGATGAGCAATTTTATCAAATTTTAATAAAACTTGAATGAATTCCATTACACACTGAGTGAAGAAATATTTTCTCTGATTTGTTCTAAAAAGTACTACTTTGAATCTGCATTTAAGTCCTAAACTAACCAACTTGTAAAGCACCCATATCTGTTTGTCATTCCCTCTTTAGTCCCCTGTCCTATCTCTTGCAATTCCCTACCAGATTCACCTTTTTTGTCTTAATTAGACTGTAAGCTCTCTCGAGGTTCATAGACAATGGCGCGAAAGACAAAAGCGCGCGCCGACAATTGAGCACAGCGTGCGCCGCCACGCCGCTCTAAATTACAGTTTTTAGGGGCTCCGACGGGGGTTTTTGTTGGGGAATCCCCCCGGTTTACTTAATAGACATCGTGCCGGCGTTATGGGGGGTTTGGGGGGTGTTAAGCTGAGCAGGTGTCCTCCAGCTGCATTGCTACCACTAGGGGGTGGAATATTTTCAGTCGCTAAGGACAGGTTATGTTCCCTGGAGTCCTGCAGAACTTGCATGTCCCTCACAATTGAAAAATGTGACAGTAAAACAGCACCCTCTATTGGTGAGACTGTGGGTGGAGGACTCCTGCTCAGCTTAGAGGGAACAGTGGCCCTTGTAACCCTCCACATTTTACTGTAAACTGAACTTTTTCCCTAAAAACAGGGAAAAAGTGAAGTTTTCAGTAAAATGTGGGGGGTTACAACCCCCCACACCGCCCCACAACGCGGTGCGATGTCTATTAAGTAAAGTGGGGGGGGGGTTTCCCCATACCCCCGTCGGAGTGCTAAAAACAGTCATTTAGAGCGGCGTGGCGGTGCGCGCTGCGCTCAATTGTCTGGGTGCGCCTTTGTCCCGGCGCGCTTTTGACCTGACACCCTCTCTCGAGAAGGGACTGTCTCTTTTGCGAGTTTAATGTACAGCATTGCATGCGTCTGGTAGTACTATAGGAACAATAAATAGTAGTAATTACAAGTGCAACCAGAGAATATGATGGATTAGGAATCAGGTTTAAAACTGTGCCAGGTGAGCCTGGCAGTTCCAAATAAATAAACTAACTCCTTCACATTGAGTGAAGAAATATTTTCTCTGATTTGTTCTAAAAAGTACTACTTAGCAACTCCATTATGTGTCTTCGTAGTCCTTGTATTTTGGGGGGGGGGGAAAGCATGAACGAGCAATTCGTGTCTACCAGTTTCATCTTGCATGCCATTAATGTACCGCACGCGTGCCAAACAGGGAACTGAATTTCAATGCAGTTTTAACGCAGAAATTTGTTACATCAGCTCCTTTATAGACTTATAGCTGTAAAGTAATCACAATTCTCTTTTGAACATCGCGAATGCCTTTCCAATATCTCGTCCAACTATTTCAAAGCTCTATTGCGGCTTCTGCTGGAATCCTTCAGGGTCTTTTCTGCTGTAACAACCAAAGTCATAAGAACATAAGAAGTTGCCCCCGCTGAGTCAGACCAGAGGTCCATCTTGCTCAGCGGTCCGCTCCCGCGGCGGCCCATCAGGCCTAGTGCCTGAACAGTGGTCCCTGATTAATTTTGTAACTTACCTCTAATCCCATCCCTATAATCTACCTCTACTCTTATCTGTACCCCTCAATCCCTTTGTCTTCCAAGTACCTATCCAAAGCTTCTTTGAACCCCTGTAGTGTGCTCCTGTTTATCACATCCTCTGGTAGCGCGTTCCATGTATCCACCACCCTCTGTGTGAAAAAGAACTTCCTGGCGTTTATTCAAAACTTCTCCCCTTTCAATTTCTCTGAGTGCCCCCTTGTACTTGTTGATCCCCTAATTTGAAAAATCTGTCCCTGTCTATTTTTTTTATGCCCTTCATGATCTTGAAGGTTTCTATCATGTCTCCTCTAAGTCTCCGCTTTTCCAGGGAGAAAAGCCCTAGCTTTTTCAGTCTGTCAGTATATGAGAGGTCCTCCATGCCCTTTATTAGCTTAGTTGCTCTTCTCTGGACCCTCTCAAGTACCTCCATGTCCTTCTTGTTTTAACACAACACTTATACTAAACTTACTGTTCAAATTCACCTTCTCATTAAATAAATCAAGAATTAATGAATAATTGCTTTCTCTTTTCATCAGAATACCTCGACCTTGAACTCCTATCTATCAGCAAGCAAGTCTACCCACACACTATTGATTTTGGATCATTTTCCATGCTAGGTATCATTTGCATGCTAATGCCTGGACACTGCAGTTCTTCCCATAATCCCCTTTTTGACTACTCAGCTCATCTAAGATACTGGGGGTCTCTGAAAACCCATCTGTCTAGGTTATATAACTAGATATACAGCCCCTGGTTCCCTGTGACAGATTTTTGAAGGCTGCAGCAAGACTTTGCAAGTTCTGTTGTAACCGTGTGCCTTGTGCCAATGTACTGTATGTATTAAGGACTGCTACTTTGTATTTCACTTTGTAAAAATAAAGATCTCCTTCTACTGAAATGCTTTAAGTTTCAAGTTTATTTGTTCTTAATGAATCGCCTATTTAAATTGCTAGGCGATGTGCAACATAATAAAATATACAAATAAAATATTGGTGTTAACATATAAAATAACTTTGTTATGGGTTAAAACTTAACATACAGAATATATACATATAAAATAATTTTTGTTATGGGTTAAAACTTACAAGAATTGTGAGGGTAAGTGGGGAAAAAGTTACAATGTTTGGATAGGAGAGAAGGAAAAACATAAAAGAAAAGAACAAAAAAAGGGGGGTAATTTTAGCTGCTTAAATAAAAATCAAGAATTAATGTACTAGGAATCATAAGCATCTTTAAAAAGAAATGTTTTGAGAGTTTTTTTTAAAATAAGGTTAAATCTTTTAATTCTCTAATGTATTTTATTTTATTTATTTATTTAGATTTATATCCCGTTCTCCCAGTAGCTCGGAACGGTCTACAAGTAAACATACACAGTAGAAGTAATTAGGCAAATAAGATGTACAATAGGTTTAGATGCTTGGACATACAAGATTGTGCAGTATTTATCAGGGTACAAACAATTTTTCAGAGTACAGACTAAGAGAGGATTATACTGAAATTTAGGAGAAGTTAAATAGGGGAGAGAAGAGAGAGGTGGGGTTTAAGGGGGGGTGTAGACTGAGGGAGATCTTTAGTTGAAGAGGAGGGTCTTTACCATTTTATGGAATGTCAATAAAGAGTTCTGTTGCCTGAGTTGGGGGGGGGGGGAGTTTATTCCAGAGATGTGGGATGAAGTGGCTGTAGGATCGTTTGCGGGCAGTTTCTGAGAGGAGGGACCTTCCAGGGGGAATGCATAGGCGTATTTCCGATTTTGAGCGGAGGGTGCGAGTGGGGGTGTTGAGATTCCATGAATGGGGGGGCCATAACTGAAAACATATCGTGCCGTCTGATTCCTATAACTTTCATAGAGGGAACGGAGAGAAGATTGTAAGAGGTCGAGCGGAGTGCTATAGGGGATTAGCCACCTGTTGATGAATTGTGGTTCATTAAAACTTAAGGCTTCAAAAACTAAAAGCAGTAATTTAAAAGTAATACGATGGCTTACCGGAAGCCAATGGGATTTAATCAACAGGGGGGGGGGTAACATGATCATATTTTTTTGCATTGTAGATCAATTTCACGGCAGTATTTTGTATCAATTGCAGCCTTCTTTTTTCTTTTTGAGTAATGTTAAGAAAGAGAGAGTTACAGGACACCTGTGCTAACATTTCTTTCTTTTTCTATGCTGTTCTCCCAACGGAACTCAGAATGGTTTTACATGACTTTATTCAGGCACTCGAGCATTTTTCCCTGTCTGTCCTGACAGACTGTTCTGAGCTGCCCTGGGATAACAGTATAGAAAATTAAATAGGGCGAAAAGCTTCAGCCTCTAATAACTAGAGCTGCTATTGTGACATCATGATGCCTAATTCAACCAATAAGAGGCAACCTCATTGGTGATGTCACAATGGCTTGATTGTCCTATACCTGGCTCACTTCTACTACACTTTGATTTCTAGAGTGGCGCAGTGGTTAAAGCTACAGCCTCAGCACCCTGAGTTGTGGGTTCAAATCCACACTGCTCCTTGTGACCCTGGGCAAGTCACTTAATCCCCCCATTGCCCTAGGTACGTTAGATAAATTGTGAGCCTGCCAGGACAGACAGAGAAAAATGCTTGAGTACCTGAATAAAGTCATGTAAACTGTTCTGGGCTCCCCCAAGGAGAACGGTATAGAAAACTAATAAACTAGTGAATGGGATGGAAAACAAATTAAATAAATAAATTTCAGGGAGGAGGAATAGGAGATGGAGGGGTTGAGAAAGAAAGAGAGGGTGGGAAGTGCAGGACCAAGCAAAGGAAGATGGGTCTGCTTTCTCAAATTCATCCTACTAACATCAGTCCTTTCACGAACACACACATCCCAACCATTTACTCATCAGTCCTTCGTACTTCTCTGCCTCTTTCTGATCTCTTCATGCCCCCCCAATCCTCTCACACATACCCACCCCATCTCCAATCCCTTCATTCACACAAATATAACTCCCTTGTCCCTCCAGCTGCGTTGGCTACTGGTGCAATATAGAATACAGTTCAAAGTTCTAGTTCTGACCCGCCGAGCTCTTTATTCTGGTGCTTCACGGCTTCTCTTTGGTTCTTCCAGCTTCTTCTCAAGCCAGATGGGAGGAGTCTTCTAGGTGGAGTGTCTTCTTTGTAGTCTATTTGCTATCTTTGGCCTTTCCTGGGTTGGTAGCTGGTGTGTACAAGGCAGTGGAGGTGACTAGGGGTCACATTGGACATGCTTGTAGAAAGAAAAGAAAATATAAATAAAAATAGATTGATACCTTTTTTTTTATTGGACTAACTTAACGTAGTAAATAATGGCAGATAAAAACCTACATGGTCTATTCAATCTGCCCAACAGTCACAATTGATGGTTAGCCTCTGCAAGATATTGTATTCGACCCCCAAATCACGATGGCACTCCCCCTTGTCTGCCCGACGGACCACCACAGAAGATTCAGTTTTCAATTTCTGCTGAGCATCTTGTTCAGTACGAGATAAATTGTGGTGAAACCGTCTATCTATCCCCTCCACCTCCTCCATGTCTTTCAAAACAACGAGGCAGAAAGCACTAAGTAAGGGGTCTGGCAGGCCCGGGGGGGGGGGGGAGGGGGGTCCAACAAGACTTGTTCCTAACAACTGAGCGATCCATATCAGGATCCCCAGCTTGGTCAAAATACAGTTTCAACTGGAGTTTCCTAATGAAACATTCCAGTTCCACCCTAAACTGGAAAGGAGAACGTTTTTCCATAGGGACAAAAGATAACCCCTTGGCCAACAGACTCTCCTCTGCCCCTGACAGGACATAATTTGAAATGTTTACCACAGCTGATTGGCCCGGGATTGCAACCTGCTCTACTCTTTTTCCCCAAAAAGGACCAGAAATCTTTTTGTAAAACACCCTCTTTAACTCTTTTGTAATCCGCCTTGAACCGCAAGGTAATGGCAGAATAGAAATCCCCGATTCCTGCGAGTATTGCCTCGCCCCCTGGTCTGTCTGGGCTCTCCTTCCTTTTCTGCCTTTTGGGAGGAATCATCACTACCACTAGATCCCCCCCAGATGACAACTGCTTCTGCGAAACCTTCTCACCACCCCCATTCTCTCGCTTCATCCATACATAAACATATCCAGAGGAGTAATCTCTCTGGTCACATTGGAATTTCTTAATCTTCTGTTGACGCAATTCCTCTTTAAATCTGTCTGCTTTCACCTGCAAATCATTCAATTTAGTCTCATAGGACTCAGAATTTTTTAGAGCCTTTAGTGCAGGGGTCCCCAAAGTCCCTCCTTGAGGGCCAAATCCAGTCGGGTTTTCAGGATTTCCCCAATGAATATGTATTGAAAGCAGTGCATGCACATAGATTTCATGCATATTCATTGGGGAAATCCTGAAAACCTGACTGGATTCGGCCCTCAAGGAGGGACTTTGGGGACCTCTGCCCTAGTGCCTCAGTGATAATTTGTTGTTCCCCAGCTTATTTCATAGGGGTGATTTACTTGGAAGAGCAGCCTAGGCCTTAGTGGTTAGAGTACCAGGCTGATATACTGGAAAGTCAGGCTTCAAATCCTTGTGATTTGGGGCAAATCACTTCATCCTCCATTGTTTGAGGTAGAGAAGTAGGTCCTCTACTATCTATCTTTCTATATAAAATTGGATGTATCTCTGTGTATGTATGTTCCAGCTTAACTCCGAAACGCATGGAGAGATTTCAACCAAACTTGGTACACATATGACTTACTATCTGGGAAAAAATACTGTGGGGTGGGAAGGGGGGTGACATGTACAAATTATCGAAAACAACAGATGATTGAGATAAATAAATATCCAGGCAATGCCGGGTAATCAACTAGTGTATAGATATTACATTACATTACAGATTTCTATTCCGCTTGTGCCTTGCGGTTCTAAGCGGATTACAAATTAGGAGACTGGACAATTTCAGGAATATTACAGTACATAGAATCAGGAATGTATCAAGTTACAATTGTTAGTCTGGAAGTTTCCAGGAGAAATTTAGAGCACATAGTAGATAAATAGTAGGTTGATGAAGTGAGTTGTACAATGTTTAGGTATAGATATGGTGGGGTGTTCGTGTGTGTATTTTCTAGTGCTATGTTGAGGTTAAGATGATGGAAAGTATTTTTTGAAGAGATGAGTTTTGATTTCTTTTCGGAATTCTTTTATGTCTATTGATTTGATCAGTTGATTGGAAATGGTAGTGTCAATTTTTGCTGCCTGTGTAGCTAAAAGGCTGTCGTATAGTTTCTTGCGTCGTGTACCTTTGAGAGGAGGGTAAGCGAATAGGTTTTGAGTTCTCCTTAATCTGTGTGAGAGATTACGGTGTAGTTTTTTGTTTAGGTAGCTGGGTGCTGTTCCGTGTGTTACTTTGTATAGTAGACAGTAGAATTTGAACTGGGATCTTGCTTTTATTGGTAGCCAGTGTGAGTCAAGGTAAGCATTGGTGATGTGGTCAAATTTGCTGAGGGAGTAGATGAGTCTGAGGGCCGTGTTCTGAACAGTCTGTATATAATTGAGTTACCAGTTAAAAAAGATGAGCTAAATCCAAATAAATTTTCTTTGATAGCTCTGGTAGGCCTCATTCTGCTCTCTTTATATCATCCCGATAACAAATCAGTTCTCTGCTTTCCAATTTATATCACCTTTATAATAAGAACATAAGAATAGTATTACTGTACTGGGTCAGACCAATGGTCCATACAGCTCATTAGCCCATCCTCACAGTGGCCAATCCAGGTCACTAGTACCTGGCAAATACCCCAAAAGTAGCACCATTCCATGCAGTGGCTTCCCCCATGTCTGTCATCCAGAAAATTGTCCAAACTTTTCTTAAAACCAGCTATGTTAACCACTCTTTCCACAACCTCTGGCAATGCATTCTAGAGCTTATATATTCTCTGAGTGATAAAATATTTCCTCCTATTGGTTTTAAAAATATTTCCCTGTAACTTCATCGAGTGTCCCCTAGTCTTTGTAATTTTTGACCCATTCTACTCCCTAACCTTTATAGCCTTTCCTCATACCAGAGGAGTTCCATCCCCTTTATCATCCATGATTTATGTATGTAAGTATTGAAATAACATCTTTTGATCTGATCTCTTTTTCTGTTATGACATGAACAGAGTATCAGTCCAAGCAGCAAACAAATGCTATATAAAGATGTATCTTTTCATTGGTCTAATTTTTTGTCACTGACCCTTTATTCCCATCCTTGAATAAAGAGAAATCAACCAAATAGTGTATATTGCTCTCTCAGAGATCTAGAGCTTGATTTAAGAGCAGGGAGCTAAACTTCCTATTGATCCTTTAAAAACAAAATAAATTCCACACAGAAGCATTGCAGATACAGTATTCAAAGTGCAGGACGCTAAAGGTGCCCTTAGGTTTCCTTTGAGAGAGTTCACAGCATTCAGAGTGAGTTGTCTTTAAGTACAACCCTTATACACTTATACATAGTAGGGTTACCATATGGCTCCAGAAAAAAGGTCAACCTATCTGCTTTCTGTTATCCCATTCAGATCTCGTCAGGGAGCCATCAAACATGGCCTCCAATATCAGATGCTAGGGACCACCTTGGGGGGTTTTAAACACTATTGGCAGTATTCATGGAATCGGCATAACAAAGGGGAAAATACCTTGATAAAGCCCCCTGGGCGAAACATAGCCTATGTTGGTGAAGAGCCCCTGCTATGCTTTTCTAAAAGACATGAGTACCTTTCTAACTTATTTATAATTAAAATATTTAAATAAGAAAAATTTTTATAAAAAAAATATATAAAATATCAAGACCGATGAAGACTTTAGTGCAAACAATTCTGTGAATGAAATGCTCTCACAGCTTGCACCGCTGAGGTCCTAAACGGGAATACTATTTCAATCTAAGGTTGTGTGTATGTGATTCCAGAAAAAGAGGACAGGTTGAGACATCCGGGTTTTACTTCCATTGCTTTTAATGAAAGTAAAACCCAGATGTCTCATTCTGTCCTCCTTATTTCCATTGCTTTCAATAGAAGTCAAACCTGGATGTCTCAATCTGTCCTCTTTTTTTCTGGAGCCATATGAGAAGCCTAATACATAGTTATCTGCTTTCTGTTATCCCATTCAGATCTCGTCAGGGAGCCATCAAGCATGGCCTCCGATATCAGATGCTAGGGACCATCTTGGGGGGGTCAGCGCCTGAGGATGTGGTAAGAACAGTTAATATAGCTGGTTTTAAAAAAAAAAAGGTTTGGATAAGTTCCTGGAGGAAAAGTCCATAGTCTGCTGTTGAGACAGATATGGGATGGTAGAATGGAATGCTGCTACTATTTGGGTTTTTGCTGGCCTCTGCAAAATGGGATACTAGGCTAGATGCACCATTGATCTGACCCAGTAAGGCTGGTCTTATATTCTTATGTCTTCTTCTCCCTCTCCCTTATAGAAGCAGAGTTCTGTAGCTGACTACATGAGCAAAGAGAGGGCAGAAGATAAGGACTGACAAGCTAATCTGTGGTTATCTTTGGGGAAGGGGCTGGAAGGGTCACAATGGGGCAGGAGGTCAACCTAGACACCTAGGAATAATTCTTTTAAGCCAGGGAAAGAGGGAAGCCTCTAAGCAGCAGTGAATTATTTTCTTAAGTGAGGGAGAAAGGAGAGGGATTGGATTGGACAGGGAGGGGGGCTACATAAGAACATAAGAATTGACGCAGTTGGGTCAGACCAGTGGTCCATCATGCCCAGCAGTCCGCTCAAGCGGCGGCCCTTAGGTCAAAGACCTAAGTTAGGCTCCGGCCTAACTGACCCTAGCCCTACCTGCGTAGGTTCTGGTCCAGCAGGAACTTGTCTAGCTTTGTCTTGAATCCCTGGAGGGTGTTTTCCCCGGTGTCAGGTCAAAAGCGCGCCGGGACAAAGGCGCGCCCAGACAATTGAGCGCAGCGCGGAGGTGCGCGCCGCTCAAAATTACTGTTTTTAGAGCTCCGACTGGGGGGGTGTGTGGGGGAACCCCCCCACTTTACTTAATAGACATCGCGCCACGTTGTGGGGGGTTTGGGGGGTTCTAACCCCCCACATTTTAATGAAAACTTCACTTTTTCCCTGTTTTTAGCGAAAAAGTTAAGTTTACAGTAAAATGTGGAGGGTTACAACCCCCCAAACCCCCCATAACGCCAGCGCGATGTCTATTAAGTAAAGTGGGGGGGTTCCCCAACAAAACCCCCCGTCGGAGCCCCTAAAAACTGTAATTTTCTTCGGCGCGCGCCTCCGTCTTGCGCTCAGTTGTCGGCGCGCACCTTTGTCTTTCACGCCGTTGTCTATGAACCATTTCCCCCTATGACAGACTCCGGAAGAGCGTTCCAGTTTTCTACCACCATGGATTTGGGTTCATAGACAACGGCGCGAAAGACAAAGGCGCGCGCTGACAACTGAGCGCAAGACGGAGGTGTGCGCCGAAGAAAATTACAGTTTTTAGGGGCTCCGACAGGGGGTTTTGTTGGGGAACCCCCCCCCACTTTACTTAATAGACCGCGCCGGCGTTAGGGGGGGTTTGGAGGGTTGTAACTCTCCACATTTTACTGTAAACTTAACTTTTTCCCTAAAAACAGGGAAAAAGTGAAGTTTTCATTAAAATGTGGGGGGTTAGAACCCCCCAAACTCCCCACAACGCCCCCACAACGCGGCGCGATGTCTATTTGGTTCTTTGGGAGAGAGATGGTCACTGGGACCGATGCAGAATGCTACCAGGGGAGGGAGGGGAAAGTGCAGTCAGGGGTCAGGTCTTGAATATTGTGTCACCAGCTGATTACAGAGGTGGCCAAAATGACCTGGCGTTCATTCACTGCTGTTTCATGTATTAGTTGAACTTTCTGTGATAATAGCAAGTTATTTGAAACATCGACTAAAGTGCAATATGCTGAAACTAGAGTAGCTGCTTTTTTGTGTGGCAGGTGTTAAAATGTGGAACACACTAATGGGGCAATTATGCCTATGTGCTGACAGATTGAAATAAAAAAATAAAAAACCCCTATTAAAAACGCAGCTATTTGCATCTGCTTTCATGTAAGGAAAGATTTCTATTTGTGCAGGCAATAGATGGAAGTGGGCAAGAAATGTGAAGACTCAGCTTTTTGTAATGTTGATTTTATGTATGTTATATGTGGAAACCATCAAGGTACTGTATATAAATTAAAAAAATTAATTAATTAATTAATTATTTCTTCCTGTAGCAAGGACACTGCTGGTAGCCTCAACCAGATGGCTAATCCCCTAAGAACAAGACCATGCTGAAATAGTGACGGTACAGGGCTCGGCCCAAAATTCGAACACCTGCCCACCCTTTTCGCACTACCCACAGGCGATACACTACAGCTCGAATTCTCATGCAAGGTCCTTGGCATCACTATTGATTTCTCTCTCTCCCTCAATGACCACCTCAACTCCTTGGTAAAATCATGCTTTTTCAGCCTCCACATGCTGAGGAAAGTTAGATCCTACTTCAACCAACAACACTTTGCCATCCTTGTCCAATCCATCATCCTCTCCAAACTAGATTACTGCAACGCCATCTACTTAAATCTATCAAAAAAAAAGTCTTCTAAGACTCCAACTAATCCAGAACACTGCAGCCAAACTAATCTTCTCAAAACGCAAATCTGACCACGCCTCCCCACTCCTTGCCAAACTTCACTGGCTCCCAATAATCTCCAGAATCCATTTCAAATGTTCCTGCCTGGCTTTTAAGATCATTCATGGCATCTTCCCTCCCCTTATCCCACTATCTTTCAACTCCTC
Source organism: Geotrypetes seraphini (assembly GCF_902459505.1). Lineage (NCBI taxonomy): Eukaryota > Metazoa > Chordata > Amphibia > Gymnophiona > Dermophiidae > Geotrypetes > Geotrypetes seraphini. Next base: position 178,747,343 of record NC_047092.1, on the reverse strand, counting down.
CAGTCCCGACTCCTCCAGAACTGCCCAAAGGTATAAACTAGCCTTCCCCTCTCTACGCGGCATCCACTATGCAGGCAAACTGGGAAAATCCCTTCTCTTCAAAATCACAGGTCTTTGGAACGACCTTACCATCCCGTTGCGGAACCTGGGCTCCCTTTAATTATTCTGCAAACAACTGAAAACCTGGCTTTTCATCAAATTGTAACTCTATCCTCCCCTCTACACATAAGTTCATGTAAACCTTTTTCTTCTTCTCTACCTTCTTGTAAACCGTGTCGAGCTCCATACTCATGGAGATGATGCGGTATATAAACTTAAGGTTTAGATTAGATTAGAGAAGGGAGGTCTGAGATACTGTTTATAGCAGTGGGATTCACTCCCAGTTCTCAGAGACCTCTGAGAGGTCAAGTTTTCAGGATATATCTAATGACTATGCGTGACCACCAATACACAAAAACCAACGGGATGTATAAATTATCTTCAAAAGCTCTGGTTAATTTTTCCATAATTCAATACAAAAAGAGCTATACTCTTAAACCATTACGTATTATAAATATTTATCTGGGGGAAGAGCAAGCTATTCAGGAAGGACATACTCCACCTCAGCAGAGACGGAACGAGGCTACTTGCAAGCAACATCAAGAGAGAAGTTGAGAAGCTTTTAAACTAGGAAGAAGGGGAAAGCCGACAGTTGACCGAGAGAGAATCGATGGTTTGGGAACCGGTATACCCGGAGGATACCGAACAGGAAGGTATAGGGGAAGACTCACTAGATCGCAGTCAAAACAGACCGAAAGGGACACAAGAGGGAAGGACATGCAAGAAGGGAACAGGCTGCAAACTCAAGCAGTGTCTCACTACCGGCTCTCCACACAATTGTTTCCCATACACTCACCTTTATAGGACCCCCAGGGACCCCTGAAGAAGACTTTTTGTCGAAACGCGGACTGTGTTGGGTCCTGTATCCCTAGCAGACTAGGTCCTTTAAGGCTTTTATGTGGATGGAATTATTTTATGTGGATGATTTCAGTGTACCTTTGGAACTTTGACACTTTCAAATAAAGTCCATTTAGGAACATCGTCACTCCACAGAATTTTTTTGGTTTTCTCTGGACTTTCTTCTTTGTGGATATTTTGGGATCAATTCCTTTTGTTTTTTGCTACTTAGGATTTTAAAGTGTTTGAGGCTTGCGCAGATGAGGACAGAGCTTAGGCATTGGTGGAATGAGGCATTATGACATCACAGTCTGAGCTCTAGAATGTTGCAAACACAAGCAGTGTCTCACTTCCGGCTCACCACACAATTGTTTCCCACGTACTCACCTTTATAGGACCCCCAGGGACCCCTGAAGAAGACTTTTTGTCGAAACGCGGACCTTGTTGGGTCCTGTATCCCTAGCGGACTAGGTCATTTAAGGCTCTTATGTGGATGGAATTATTTTATGTGGATGATTTCAGTGGACCTTTGGAACTTTGACACTTTCAAATAAAGCCAATATCTACTTAAAAATGATAGCCATTTTTTAGTTTTTATGTGCATAAGAAATTTGAATTCAAAGAAAGTTACCTGTTTGGCCGATCTCCTGCTTCCCAGGATTTTCCATGCTATAAACCTGTAAAAAGTGAATTTAATCATTCACTTTCTATTTACCTTGAGTAGCAAAGTTAAGTTCATTATTACATAGGAACTTTGGCAGATGTGGCACTCGCCCTCACGTACTTTTTTTGCACAATCATTTCACATACTTTTCCGAGTCCTTTTTGCCTTTTATTTGGCTGCTCATAAAAGTAATATACTTCCCCCAAAGATGCTGCTGATAGGAAAGCTTCTGAGCTTGCTGATGGGAAGCTCTCGGACCCAGACCCCAAGCTTATATTCAGCTCCCTGCGATGCACAGAGCACAGAGAAGGCAGCTCGTCTTGCTATCACTGCCGTTAACGAAGACCGGAGGGAAGGCTACAAGCTCAGCCTAAACCGAATTAATAAAGCAGTAGTCCATGATCAGGTTGGTTTTATGGTCCATTCCCGGGAAATACAAGCGTCACAAGCATGAGAAGCAATATTAAGTGTAAGACGTTTCTTAGAGCAGTGGTTCCCAACCCTGTCCTGGAGGAACACCAGGCCAATTGGGTTTTCAGGCTAGCCCTAATGAATATGCATGAAGCAAATTTGCATGCCTATCACTTCCATCATATGCAAATCTCTCTCATGCATATTCATTAGGGCTAGCCTGAAAACCCGATTGGCCTGGTGTTCCTCCAGGACAGGGTTGGGAATCACTGTCTTAGAGAAGTGTTGTGAAGTCCTTTTGCAATGTGGTAATGTTTATAGCTCTGTCGGTCCTTTGAGGAATCCGGCCCAAATATCATAGCAAAGCAGCATTTGGGAAAGAGGAACCCGAACTATAGTTACGTGATGCTGGGGGGTTCTATATTAGGAATCACTGCCCAGGAAAAAGATCTAGGTCAGTGGTTCCCAACCCTGTCCTGGAGGACCACCAGGCCAATTGGGTTTTCAGGCTAGCCCTAATGAATATGCATGGAGCAGATTTGCATGCCTATCACTTGCATATTCATTAGGGCTAGCCTGAAAACCCAATTGGCCTGGTGGTCCTCCAGGTCAGGGTTGGGAACCACTGATCTAGGTGTCATTGTTGAGGATACGTTGAAACCCTCAGCTCAGGGAGTGGCGGCGGCGAAGAAAGCAAATGGAATGTTAGGGATGATCAGGAAAGGAATGGAGAACAAAGATGAAAATGTTATAATGTCCTTGTATCACTCTAAGGCGGGGGGGGGGGTCAAAGTCCCTCCTCGAGGACCACAATCCAGTCGGGTTTTCAGGATTTCCCCCAATGAATATGCATGAGATCTTTGTGCATGCACTGCTTTCAATGCATATTCGTTGGGGAAATCCTGAAACCCCCGACTGGATTGCGGCCCTCAAGGAGGGACTTTGTGTGCAGTTCTGGTCGCTGTATCTCAAAAAAGATGTAGCGGAATTAGAAAAGGTACAAAGCTGTGTGGGAAACTCAAACAGGCAGAATATAGAAAAATAAATGAAGGAATGGGATATCTTCATACATTCCGGTCGCAATCTGCAAATTTTGTTCTTTTGGATAGCAGAAAACCCCTCCAATCGCAATTCACATTCTCGTACCATAAACACACCATCCGAAGCTCAACATACGCGCCACATACACACTGTGTGCCTTGTGTCCTTGTACTGTTGGATTCCTGTTCGCTCTGTGTTGCAATGGCTAATAAACATATATTAAAAAAAAAAAGGTACAGAGAAGAGCAACAAAAGATAAAAGGGATGGGATGATTTCCCTATGAGGAAAGGCTAAAGCGGCTAGGGCTCTTCAGCTTGGAGAAGAGACGGCTCAGGGGTGATATGATAGAAGTCTATAAAATGCTGAGTGGAGTGGAAAGGGCAGATCTCAAACACTTGTTCTCTCTTTCCAAAAATATTAGAACTAGGGGGACATGCGATGAAGCTACTAAGTAGAAGATTTAAAACAAAGCAGAGAAAATATTTCTTCGCACAGCGTGTAATTAAACTCTGGAATTCATTGCTGGAGAATGTGGCGAAATCAGTTAGCTTGGCGGGGTTTAAAGAAGGCTTGGATAATTTCCTAAAAAAGAAGTCCATAGGCCATTATTGAGATGGCTTGTGGAAATTCATAAGAATATAAGGACATAAGAATAGCTTTACTGGGTCAGATCAATGGTCCTTCTAGCTCAGTATCCTGTCTTCACGGAGGCCAATCCAAGTCACAAGTACCTGGCCAAAACCCAAATAGTAGCAGCATTCCATGTCTGTCTCAACAGCAGACTATGGACTTTTCTTCCAGGAATTTGTCCAAACCTTTTTTAAAACCAGCTACATTAACTGCTCTTACATCAAATGAAGTCATGAGAGGGCAGAGGATGAAGTTAAGAGGTGATAGGCTTGGGAGTACATAAGAACATAAGAATAGCCTTACTGGATCAGACCAATAGTCCATCCTGCTCAGTCCTCACGGTGGCCAATCCAGGTCACTAGTACCTGGCCAAAACCCAAAGAATAGGAACATTCCATTATCTCAGAGTAAGCAACATTGTGGAACCCCAAATAGTGCAACAGTCCTTGCAGAATCCACAAAGAGTAGCAACTCTGCCGGAGTCTGTCATAGGGGAAAACACCCTCCAGGGATTCAAGACAAAGTTAGACAAGTTCCTGCTAGGGAAAAACACCCTCCAGGGATTCAAGGCAACATTAGACAAGTTCCTGCTGAATCAGAACATACGCAGGTAGGGCTAGTCTCAGGGCGCTGGTCTTTGTCCGGAGGGCCGCCGCGTAAGTGGACTGCTGTGCATGATGGACCCCGGGTCTGACCCAGCAGCGGCAATTCTTATAAGAACATAAGCAATGCCTCTGCTGGGTCAGGCCTGAGGTCCATCTTGCCCAGCAGTCTGCTCACGTGGTGGCCTAACAGGTCCAGGACCTGTGCAGTAATCCTCTATTTATACCCTTCTATTCCCTTTTCCAGCAGGAAAATGTCCAATCCTCTCTTAAATCCCAGTACTGTATTCTGCCTTATAACGTCCTCTGGAAGCACATTCCAGGTGTCCACCACACATTGGGTAAAGAAGAACTTCCTGGCATTTGTATTGAATCTGTCCCCTTTCAACTTTTCTGAATGCCCTCTTGTTCTTTTATTTTTTGAAAGTTTGAAGAATCTGTCCCTCTCTACTCTCTCTATGCCCTTCATGATCTTGTAAGTCTCTATCATATCCCCTCTAAGTCTCCTCTTTTCCAGGGAAAAGAGACCCAGTTTCTCCAATCTTTCTCTATCTCTCTCCCTTTCTCTCTCTCTATTTCTCTCTGTCTCCCTTTCTTTCTCTCTTTCTGTCCCTCTCTACTCTCTCTATGTCCTTCATGATCTTGTAAGTCTCTATCATATCACCTCTAAGTCTCCTCTTCTCCAGGGAAAAGAGACCCAGTTTCTCCAATCTCTCAGCGTATGAAAGGTTTTCCATCCCTTTTATCAGATGTGTAGCTCTTCTCTGAACCCTCTCGAGTAACGCCATATCCTTCTTAAGGTATGGCGACCAAAACTGGATGCAGTATTCCATGCGGAATCCCCAAAGAATAGCAACATTCCATTATCTCAGAATAAGCAAGATCCCGGAACCCGAAAGAGTAGCAACATTCCATTATCTCAGAGTAAACAAGATTTCGGAACCCCAAAGAGTAGCAACATTCCATTATCTCAGAATAAGCAAGATCACAGAACCCCAAAAAGTAGCAACATTCCATTATCTCAGAAAAAGCAAGATCCCGGAACCCCAAAGAGTAGCAACATTCCATTATCTCAGAATAAGCAAGATCCCGGAACCCCAAAGAGTAGCAACATTCCATTATCTCAGAATAAGCAAGATCCCGGAATCCCCAAAGAGTAGCAACATTCCATTATCTCAGAATAAGCAAGATCCCGGAACCCCCAACGAGTAGCAACATTCCATTATCTCAGAGTAAACAAGATCCCGGAATCCCAAAGAGTAGCAACATTCCATTATCTCAGAGTAAACAAGATCCCGGAACCCCAAAGAGTAGCAACATTCCATTATCTCAGAATAAGCAAGATCCCGAAACCCCAAAGAGTAGCAACATTCCATTATCTCAGAATAAGCAAGATCCCGGAATCCCCAAAGAGTAGCAACATTCCATTATCTCAGAGTAAACAAGATCCCGGAACCCCAAAGAGTAGCAACATTCCATTATCTCAGAGTAACAAGATTCTGGAACCCGAAAGAGTAGCAACATTCCATGCTACCGATCCAGGGCAAGCAGTGGATCTAAGGAAATACTTTTTCACAGCATGTTATTCTTTAATCTTGGGCAACCCAAAAGGGGTTGTGGCTGTGGGAGAAGCAGCGGGACAGTATCATTCCAAATATTTGGGTAGACTATTATAGAATAGCACCTTTTACATGCCCAAATACCACGAGTTGGGTGGCAGCATTTACACCAAACGGGTAAAAATGCTAGTGCCAAATCTCAGGGTACAATGCACTATGCCAAATAACACTACACACTATTATATAGAAGGCTCTCAGCCTAGAGCCTGGAGCATTCAGTAGAGAATAATGGTTAGCGCTGATTTTTTCAGCTTTATTTTTCCAGTGCCATCTACTGAATCTGGCCCTCAAGATGTAATTACTCCAGAGAAAATAATCAAAGACTTTGGTGTGGACGCGGTGCTTGGCTACACCAACAAGGGCAGTTTTGATCATCGTGCCCTATAGGTGTACATTTTTAATGTGTTGCAAGTTGATGGTTGATTGAAGTCAAGAAACATTTTCTTTCTCTTGTATGAATACTTGAGTTTGGAATGAGGCCACAGCTTAACTTGGCTTGGATGCCAGAGCTCGTAGACCAAGCACTAAGGATCACTGTACTTTCAGGGCCCTGCAGGCGCAGTATTCTACATCGACCTGGACACGCTAGAGACAAAATGTTACGCCAGAAGTAGCGTGCCATGGGAAGACTGTGAAATCAGACCTTTCGTTGAAACGGTAAGATGTGCTTCCTTCAGTCACTGATTCAGTGCCATAGCTAGAGAAGCACCCAGTGGCCTAGTAAGGGGAGGTGTGTGTTTTTTTTCACCCCGGGTGCCATATTGGTGGGGGCGCCGGCACTCCTCGTCCTTCTCCGCCCTCCCGCCTCTCCTCGCCACGCGTGGGCCCCCCTTCCCTTCCCCCGTGACTCTAGTCATTCACCGCCGCGAGCAACCACTTCAACGTGCTCCTTGCGACCGAGTCGGCTCGCCCACCGACATCAATTCCGGGTGACATCAGAGGGAGAGCCGACGGGGTCACGAGGAGCACATTGAAGTTCTTGCTAGAGATATGGGGAAGGGAAGGGGGAGCTTGCGCACGGCACAGGGGATTGAGGAAAGAGCTACACCACTAGAAGCAGCCGACACCCTCATCTTTTTGTCTGATGGGCGGCAGTAAGACTTCAGCCACCGTATCCCAAGTCTCATGTCTTAAGGTTGTGCCTAGTATTACAGTCGTACTCCTAGGCCACGGTTCATTTTTATGCCTTGACTGCTGCTGCATTAAATACCAGCTCCAGCTCCTGTGAATTAGACATTGGATGAGCTGCACTCCTGTAACCAGCGCGGTGACCCTCATTCTGTGCAATCATATCAGTGCTCGGAAACCTGTATAAACTCTCACAAGTGATCGCATGCCATGTAGAGTTACCGTATGGCTCCTGAAAAAGGAGGGCGGATTGAGACATCCGGGTTTTACTTCTATTGCTTTCAGTGGAAGGAAAACCTGAATATCTTAATCCATCCTCTTTTTTTCTGGACCCATATGGTAACCCCAATGCCATGACTTTGGTCCAGTGCTTTCTGAGACTCCAAATTCAAGGCCAGCTAATATTGCATTAAAGACCATTTCTAAGAATATCTTGGTCTCAACCCATGCAGAAGTGAGGATATTCTTGGTTTTCATCTACACGTGATATATATGGTAGGGTTACCATATGGCTTCAGAAAAAGGACGGATTGAGACATCTGGGTTTCACTTCCATTGAAAGCAATGGAGGTACAACCCAGATGTCTTAATCTATCTGGAGCCATATGGGCTGCCCAATTCCGGTCCTTGAGATCTACTATCAGGCCAGGTTTTCAGGATATAGTAACATAGTCCACAATGAACATGCATGAGAGAGATTTGCATACCAAGAAGGCAGTTCAGGCAAATCTCTCTCATGCATATTCATTGTGGATATCCTGAAAACCTGGCCTGCCAGTAGATCTCGCGGAATTGGGCAGCCCTGCATTAATGTATGGGACATCAAGTCACCCCCTTCCATCTGCTAAACCAGTGGTTCCCAATCCTGTCCTAGAGGACTACCAGGCCAATTGGGTTTTCAGGCTAGTCCTAATGAATATGCATGAGAGAGATTTGCATATAATGGAAGTGTTATGCAGATGGCCAGGGGGGTAACTGAAACTCTGCATACTACTGATATGTCTCCTCAAGTCTGCTTATCTGATCTGGGTGTTGCCAAGACAACATCAAAGGTTTCCACAACAAGTATCTGCTATCTTGACCTTTTTGACCTGGGAGTTGCCCAAACCGCATCAAAAGGATGGGAAACTGATTTCTTCAACACCTCCCAGCTTAACTAACATCCTGACTTCCTTTTGCCTGTGTGTCTCTCAATTAACATCAAAAGGACAATAAAGCCAGATGGGCCGGTCTCTGCAACACCTCCTTGACCTAGGTGTTGTCAAAACAAGGAACAAAAGAGCAGGACCAGCTGTTTATGCTTTTTGAACTCAACAGCTTTCACCCTTTTATAAGGACGGGATTCTGCTCCTAACATTAGAATCCAAGACGTCTCCAGGGACAGAATCCAAGATGTCTAAAGGGTCAGTCTCCCGTGTCTACCCCCCTATCAATTACAGGGATTCCCAATTGTGAAGGAGGAGTGTTTGCCTGAGATACGGTGATGCTATTTTATATATATAAGTATAATAAAGTGTTATTGTTTATGCTTTATATTGTCTGTGTGCTTTTCTGAGTGTCACTGATCATCCCATTTGACAGAAATAAGTGGCGGAACATATTGGTACCAGAAGTGGGGTGATCAATGTGGTCAGAAAAGCTACCTAGAAAACAAGGGGTTGAGGAGCAGGCTCCCAATCCCTCCATTCCGAATGGGAATGACAGTATAGGTAAATTAATGGCCACTGAGTGGTCTGTAGAAGTAGGATTAAGTGAATCCTGTACTTTTGGAAGTGGGGATCCACATGAATTATGTGCCTCCTTACAAAAGGTGAAAATCTCAAAAGGAGAAGAGCAAGAAGGAATTTCTAGACAAGGAAGGATGATTTTGTCAGACTGGAGGAATTTGCATGAAGCTAAACAGGAATTACAATTGAAATTAGTAGAGCTGGAAAAGAAAAGGTATAATCAACAGCATGCCATTAAAATGCTACAATGTCAGAATAAGTTGTTAATGGATAAGGGAGACACCTATCAAAATGTAACAGGAAAGGCAGCTGTGCAATGTACACAATATAAATATAAGAAAAGGAGGTGGAAAGTGAGTTACAGAAAAGTTAAAATCTTAATTTATCATCTGCCGGATGATTGGAATCCAAACAAACGGGATGGGGATATTTGGGATTCAAATTCTAATAACAGTGAGGAGAATATATGTGTTGAAGGAGAACAGGCAGAAAGTTTAGAAGCAGAGCCTGTGAGGAGACAAAGATTACAGGGAAGTCTGCAAACAGGAGAAAATCTAACTAGAAATAATGTTATGGAGGATGTTACTCCACATGAAATCATGGATACGATGGCACGCTTTACACAGCAGCCTGGGGAACCACTAATACAATGGGTAATTCGGGTGCAGGAGCTGGGCGCAGCAGTGATTATGTTGGATGCCACAGATGTCACTAAATTTGTTCAAATTAGTCAAGAAGTAGCAGTGCAAAATGCTTTGCGGGAGGATCCTTATCCTACAAAATATGCCCAATGGTCTTTATTAGAGATAATTAGTAGGGGGTGTCACGAGGCGATATCCACTTGAATCTGATTGGCCCTCAAATGATAAAATTTGGTATACATTAAAAGATGCCCAAATGAGAATTAAGGAGGAGGCTATGAAGGCAGCCTTAGTAATAGGTCACGCTGACACATATATGTCATTACCTTTTACAGTGTCCATGAGAAATAAAATTATCAAGTATGCTGCACCGGCATACAAACAGGTAATGATAACTTTGTTGATCAATCAAATAGACAGGACTATTTTGGAAGCCTTAGAAGCGGTCCGACAGTTAGGAGATCAGGGGGACTGGGGACCTCAAAATACTTTTGACAAAAAGAGAAAAGGACAATCCAATTCAAACAGGGCTAATCGGGTGTCTCGGAGGAATATGTTTTTGAAATTAATAAAAGATGGTGTAAAGGGGGAAGAAATAGATGGGAAGAATACAAACGGACACTCACTCCCTTTATGCGGATGATTTCTTATTGGGAGGTGCAGACTTGAGGATCCAGGGGTGGACTGTTATGCAGATGGCCAGGGGGGTAACTGAAACTCTGCATACTACTGATATGTCTCCTCAAGTCTGCTTATCTGATCTGGGTGTTGCCAAGACAACATCAAAGGTTTCCACAACAAGTATCTGCTATCTTGACCTTTTTGACCTGGGAGTTGCCCAAACCGCATCAAAAGGATGGGAAGCTGATTTATTCAACACCTCCCAGCTTAACTAACATCCTGACTTTCATTTGCCTGCGTGTCTCTCAATTAACATCAAAAGGACAATAAAGCCAGATGGGCAGGTCTCTGCAACACCTCCTTGACCTAGGTGTTGTCAAAACAAGGAACAAAAGAGCAGGACCAGCTGTTTATGCTTTTTGAACCCAACAGCTTTCACCCTTTTATAAGGATGGGATTCTGCTCCTAACATTAGAATCCAAGACGTCTCCAGGAACAGAATCCAAAGATGTCTAAAGGGGCAGTCTCCCGTGTCTACTCGCCTATCTATTGAGGGATTCCCAATTGTGAAGGAAGAGTGTTTGCCTGAGATACGGTGATGCTATTTTATATATATAAGTATAATAAAGTGTTATTGTTTATGCTTTATATTGTCTGTGTGCTTTTCTGAGTGTCACTGATCATCCCATTTGACAGAAATAAGTGGCAGAACAGGAAGTGACAGGTATGCAAATCTCTCTCATGCATATTCATTAGGGATATCTTGAAAACCTGACTGGCTGGGGGTCCCCCAGGACAAGTTTGGGAACCACTGCATCAGAGTTAGACTGAAAACCCAATTGGCCTAGTGGTCCTCCAGGACAGGATTGGCAACTACTGTGCTAAACTACTATATCTCGAATGGGAGGGTCTCTAGAGCAGTGGTTTCCAACCTGTCCTGGAGGACCACCAGGCCAATTGGGTTTTCAGGATAGCCCTAATGAATATGCATGAGATAGATTTGCATATTCATTAGGGCTCCATGCATATTCATTAGGGCTATCCTGAAAACCTGATTGGCCTGGTGGTCCTCCAGGACAGGATTGGGAACCACTGCTCTAGAGAAGCCTCATGAGGACATAGAGGGGTTTAAAGAGGCTTTAGTTACAATAATCTTTTTTTTTTTCCAATTTGAATCCTGGCAGCTGATGTGATCTAAATTTTCAATATCTGAAATGCCGCCTATGGGGATCTTGGTGGGTTCGCATTACTATTTGCTAGGATTACCATAAGGCTTCAGAAAAACAAGAACTGATAGAGACATCCAGATTTTACTTCCATTGACAGCAATGGAAAGTAAAATCTTCCTCCTTCTTCTAGAGCCATATGGTAACTCTACTGTTTGTACTTATTCCCATAGAAAGTCCTTTCTCAAGGTTGTCCTGGCCCACTGACCCCTTGAATTATGCTGAAGAAATGCACACACTGTTTTACCTAAACAATTTCTGTGATTGTCTAACAGGTGCAAAATCTACTGCCTGAATAGATTAATACAATTCTATTCCACTCATGTAAACTGTTAAAATAATTGTGTGTCCTTATACATACAGGGCACCTATGGCCTGGCTGCCCTGGGTCGGTCCACCCTTGCCATCAGAAGCTATGAACCTGGCTAGAACCTTGATGCGGGACCACCAGGGTAGGGTTACCAGAATGTCCTCCTTTTGAGGACATGTCCGGGGGGTCCGGACAGCTTTTCAAAACCCGGCACTTTGGGTTTTGAAAAGTTATGTCGGGCAGGGAGGAAGTCTATGCATGCGCAGTCGTCATGTGATGAAGTCACGAGTACAAGAGACAACCAGTAGATGGCAGTCTTGTAACATCAATAGACTGCTTGTAACAGTGGTTCGGGTGCAATGCTAGAAACATATCTCCCTCCGGGGAACCACGCAGCAGGTCAAACTCTGTAAAAGCATCTGAAAAATGCTGCATGGTTCCCCGGAGGGAGATATGTTTCTAGCATTGTACCCAAGCCACTGTTACAAGCAATCTTTGATGTTATAAGACTGCCATCTACTGGTTGTCTCTTGTAACCCTGAGGCAAGCATCAGTGCCGAAACACAGACCGTATCGGGTCCACAACACAAATATTTATTCATCTGTTTTATCTCTGGTTGATGTGCACTGTTCCATCCCCACTGTTGCATTTTCTCATAATATTTACTACAGCACCCTGGTGAGAACCTGAAATAAAGCCAAGAACTTCTATCCATCATGGCTACTGAAGGAATTGCCATAATTTGAAATTACTGCCATTATGTTAATCTATAATGAGACTGGAAAGCAGGACTGATTTTTTGGTTGAGGCCAGAGAATAGCACGGTTGGGCACCCAGAAAATGCGGATGTTGGCACCTGCTCCAGTTCTGAGCTCATTGGCTGATGTCACGGATGCTGACCGGTTGGGCCTGACTCCAAAGTGGCGGGGCCACAGCCCTCTCAGGCCCATCCGTGGCTGCTCTTCCGAAGTAAACAATCACCGAAGCAAACAATCCTCTTTTCAAAAGTGTTTTCCCATTGGCAGAGTAGGAGAAACGCATCTTAAGATGGAACTTGAACGTGTGACCTCTTTTAGCTACAAAACGTTCACTTTCTCAGCACCCTCTGCCAACTAGTCCAATAGGCAGTTAAGAAATGCACTTCTTTAAATTTATGCTATAAGATGGAACATGTGATATGCAAAACATGTTATATTTCTTGTTAGAAAGTTTCAGGAACTTGCACGGTTGTGCTATATGAGAAGCCCTGGACTCTGGCTGTACTGCACAGTTATACCTGCCTCTTAATTCCAGGTAAGTAATAGTGTCACTTAATTTTTATGCTTTATTACGTAATCATTATGGGCTCCTTGTACAAACCCACGGTAGAGGTTTCTACCAAAGGTCAGCAGGGTAAATGTTCCAACACTTATAGGAATTCTATGAGCATTTATTTATTTGTTCATTTACAATATAAAGCCTGTCCTACCCAGGAGCCCAGAACGGGTTACAGTAATAATTAGGTACTTAGAATTTCCCTGTCTCTCCCAAAGGCTCACAATCTAGCAATTACCTCACAATTTACCTCCCTGGCCCTTAGCAGAAACCTCTACTCCAGCTTTGCAAAAGCCAGCCTATAATGAAAACCAATTAACATCCTCAGGAGAAGAGAAATAAATTATGGATTAACTTTAAAAGGGTTTTTCAGGATGAATGAATAACTCGATGCTGTAGTCAAATGAAGAATATTAGCGGACAGGTAGTTCTTTATGGAGACAAGTCCTCCAATCTGGGAAATTTAAACCCTCAGGCAAGGAATATTCAAGGCCTATGGTGAAACAATGCTTAGCTCTGAAAGCCACCGTATCACAGCCCCACATCTGGGTGGTAGAGCTGTCTTGGCTTCATCTTCATTACCATACACACAAGTCTCATTATTTCACAGCTAATACGAGTAATTAGTTATGTGTTTGACGTTACAATTGGCCAAAAAGGGGTGCCAGAAGCCCCTCCCCTGACCATGCTCTCACCATGAGGCTAGCCAAAAATATATATATATATATATATATTTTTTTTTTCAAAATCTTTATTCATTTTAACATATACATCAAGTGTACAATAAATATAACTCATCATATTACATTATCACTTGAAATTCCATAACAATATATTTCCCAAAAATTTTTTTTCCCACCCCCTTCCATATCCATCCATACATATTATATTATAATTCCTATGTGTATTAATCAGTTAAAATATGCAATTATTTCTTTAGATTATCATAACCCCCCCACCCCCCCATTCCTTCAAATTATCAAATGATAATCAAATTATCAAATGATAGGAGGCTTGCGCCAGAAGACGTATGAGGAGAGACTGGAAGCCCTGAATATGTATACCCTAGAGGAAAGGAGAGACAGGGGAGATATGATTCAGACGTTCAAATACTTAAAGGGTATTAACGTAGAACAAAATCTTTTCCAGAGAAAGGAAAATGGTAAAACCAGAGGACATAATTTGAGGTTGAGGGGTGGTAGATTCAGGGGCAATGTTAGGAAATTCTACTTTACGGAGAGGGTGGTGGATGCCTGGAATGCGCTCCCGAGAGAGGTGGTGGAGAGTAAAACTGTGACTGAGTTCAAAGAAGCGTGGGATGAACACAGAAGATTTAGAATCAGAAAATAATATTAAAGATTGAACTAGGCCAGTTACTGGGCAGACTTGTACGGTCTGTGTCTGTGTATGGCCGTTTGGAGGAGGATGGGCAGGGGAGGGCTTCAATGGCTGGGAGGGTGTAGATGGGCTGGAGTAAGTCTTAACAGAGATTTCGGCAGTTGGAACCCAAGCACAGTACCGGGTAAAGCTTTGGATTCTTGCCCAGAAATAGCTAAGAAGAAAAAAAAAAAAAAATTTAAATTGAATCAGGTTGGGCAGACTGGATGGACCATTCGGGTCTTTATCTGTCGTCATCTACTATGTTACTATGTTACTATGTTACTATGTTATCACATAAGGAAAAAGAATAGTAAATTAACCTTAATCATTATAATAGTCTATTAATGGCCTCCACACATCCTGAAACCTTTTAAAATGACCATTTTGTACTGCAAGTAGTCGTTCCATTTTGTACAGATGACATACTGAGTTCCACCAGAAGCTGTAATTCAATCTAGAACAATTCTTCCAATTAAACGTTATTTGCTGGATCCCCACACCGGTAAGGATCATCAAAAGCTTATTATTTGCTGCAGATATTTGGCATTTAGCCCTCATACACATTCCAAAAATAACCATATCATAGGACAATGCCACATGATTTTCCATCATTAGGTTAACTTGATCCCAGATTGATAACCAAAATGCCTGAATATATGGACAATAAAATAAAAGATGATCCAGAGTTCCAACTTCAATTTTACAATGCCAGCACCTATTAGACTAGCCAAAAATATTTACACAGCCTCATTTAAATACACTCATAAAATACTTAAGAATCCCAACACCATGGAAAACCATAGAATAAAAACTGAAATAAAAGCCTGTCTTAAGCAGAAAGAAGTTAAAGAGAGTAATCTAATAGACTTAGATCCACAATGCACAATTCTACGACACCACAGTACAAAATACCGTGATGGGAGTGATTTTTCTTTACCGTGTGATATTCAGCACATTAGCACGCAAATTATATGTACGCTATTCATAGGGTTGCCAGATTTTCCACACCTATTAAAAGCTCCACCAAACCGCATCTTATCTCTTTTCTTATTTTTTTTTCTTATCTCTAATAATCAAGTTTCAAGTTTCAAGTTTATTATATTATTTGATTAAACGCTTTTCAGAGTACAAAGCGTTTTACAAAGAAATAAAATTAAATTTCTAAAATCACAAATACATTGTAATTAAAATTAACTATTTTAAATTAAAAACAAACTGGGATAAACAATCCACACGAAACAATGGGAAAAGGGGAAGAAAGAAAAAAATACAATTTATAAAATAAAAAAAAAATAAAATAAAATAAAAAGTAAGCAGGTTGGGTTAGTACATAGGGAAGGTATGAAGAGAAGGAGAGAAAGAGAAAAAAAAAAATAATAATTTTTTTGAGAACTAGAAAAACTAAAAAGAAGGGGAAAATAATCTGAATTTAATGAAGAAAGAAGAAATTCAGAATTAATCAGAAAATTAAAGTTTTAGTTAAAAGCTTCTTTAAAAAGAAGACATTTTAAACTATTCTTGAATTTTTTCAAATCTTGTTCAAGCCGTAAATATAGAGGGAGTGAGTTCCAAATAGATGGGGCAGTAACTGAAAAGATCAGGTCACGGCGAGTACCAATGATTTTTAATGAGGGAACATAAAGGGTAGCTTGAGAGGAAGATCTAAGAACATTTCCCCACTCCTCCCTTTCAATCATCACTTTCAAGTCCGTCTTGTCAATGTCCTTAATGTCCACCTCCCCTTCTTTTTTTTTTTTTTTTTTTAAATTTCCATAGACATTTCTTTTAACTACGATCTTTTATCTCTATTTTAGTATTTTATTGTAAACCGGCTAGATACTCGTTGATGGTCGGTATATTCAAAATCAATAAACTTGAAACTTGATCTATAGAGCCGTCTAAAGTAGGCGTAGTTTATGTTGGACGTTGATGTCGGCTAGAGAATGACACTGGGAAAAAGTTTATCACCATTCCCGCCCTGTCCCCGTTCCCAACCCGTCCCCGCGTGTTCAGTCCCCGTCCCCGCCCCTTCCCCGTGAGCTCAGTCCCCGTCCCCACCCTGCAAACTGTCAGATCCCATCCGCACAAGCCTCAAATAGTTATGATTTTATACTGAACTTATTTTGTTAAAGTATAAAAAGAGACAATTCTGCACAATTGTCATTTTATAAACACAAATAATACAGAGCAAGGATCAGCAAAACCCCTGTTTCTCCTCCCTTTTACAAATATCCCCTCCACTATTGTGAAAACCGAACAAACCAAATTACTACAGAATGCTACACAAAACATCAGTCACACGTGGCAGGAATAGGGTTAGGGGAGAGCAACTAGGGCAACTGCCCTTGGTCAGAGAAAGAACCCTAAGCCAGCTGGAAGCTAAAGAAGCACTGCCTGGGCTTTGCGGTCCCCAGTTATGTCTAATATTAGATCTAGCAGGATACATATTTCAAATCTGAAATATTCTAATCACAAAATATAAAATCAATTTATTTTTTACTACCTTTTGTTGTCTGGTAATTTTGTTTTTCAAATCACATTGGTCTCAGGCTTTGGTTTTTGGTCCCTTCTGTCTTCAGCGTGGCATGGCTGGCTCCTGAAGGTAAAATAGGCGCCAGAAGAGCTGGGGAGGAGATGCCGAATCTGACACGGGCGCAATTTTTTTCACTACAGGAGCAAGACTTTTCACCGCTTCCACGGGGTGGTGAAAGATCTTGTCCCCATTCCTGCGGTAAACCAGTTGCAAATGTCCCCATTACTGTGGATTTACTGTGGTGACCACAGTTTACTGCGGTAAACGGTCCCCGTATCATTCTCTAATGTCGGCGTCCTTCAGTGCCTCTATGGACGTGATTCTCATGTAAAGTAGGCACTGGAAATGTTGGCCTGTAAAATCCTGGCCTTCGTTTCCAGTGCCTACTTTAGTCATGGCCGCAGTTCTGAAAATGGCTCCGTTGCATGATGGACATGTGAACGGCGCCATTTGCAGAATCTAGGCCTAGGTGTCACTCTTAAGTAATGAGCACAACTCCCTCCATCCTATCCCTAACCAACCATGGAAAGAAAGAGCAGAAGGCTCAACTTGGGACCGAACTGGGACTGCCCTACTTGTTAGGAATTATCAGGAAAGGAATAGAAAAGAACATAAGAACATAAGAAGTTGCCTCCGCTGGGTCAGACCAGGGGTCCATTGCGCCCAGCAGTCTGCTCCCGTGACTTGTAAGTGATCCTTTGGCTAAAACCTTACAATCCTCATTATTCTTCTATCTATACCCTTTTATGAACCAATCTCTACCTCTATCTATATCCCTCAATCGCCATATCCTTCAGGAACTTGTCAAATCCCTCTTTGAATCCCCTTAATGTACTCTGTCCTATCACAGCTTCCGGAGGCACATTCCGGGTGTCCATCACCCTCTGAGTGAAGAAAAATTTCCTAGCATTGGTTCTAAACCTGTCCCCTTTCAATTTCTCCGAGTGCCCCCTTATTCTTGTAGTTCCTAATAGTCTGAAGAATCTTCCCCTTTCCACCTTCTCTATGCCCTTCATGATCTTGTAAGTCTCTATCATGTCTCCGCTTTTCCAGGGTGAAGAGCCCCAGCCTTTCTAGCCTCTCAGCGTATGAAAGGTTTTCCATATCTTTTATCATTCTTGTCGCTCTTCTCTGAACCCTCTCAAGTATCTCCATGTCCTTCTTTAGGTACGGCGACCAATATTGGACACAGTATTCCAGATGCGGTCGCACCATCGCGCGATACAGTGGCATGATGACTTCCTTCGTTCTGGTTGTAATACCCTTCTTAATAATACCCAACAAACAAAGATGAAAATGTTATAATGCCCTTGTATCGCTCTACAGTACAGCCACATATCGAATACTGTGTGCAATTCTGGTTGCCATACAGACTACAAAAACCTTCAGAGAAGAAACAAAAACCCTACTTTTCAAAAAATACATAAAACCAACATAACACAACCAGACCTATCCCAAGCTTCACCTGCAATACTATCTAATCTTTAGCAAATCAGAAAATGTCCAGACTATTCCTTATGCACTTCTAAATATCTTGACAATTGTTATGTAATCCACCTTGAACTGCAAGGTAATGGCGGAATCGAAATCACAAATGTAATGTAATGTAATATAGCGGAATTAGAAAAGGTACAGAGGAGGGCAACAAAAATAGTAAAACGGATGGGACAACTTCCCAATGAGGAAAGGTTAAAGCGGCTAGGGCTCTTTAGCTTGGAGAAGAGATGGCTATAAAATGATGAGTGGAATGGAAAGGGTAGATGTGAAACACTTGTTTACTCTTTCCAAAAATACTAGGACTAGGGGACATATGATGAAGCTACTAAGTAGCAGATTTAAAGCAAACCGGAGAAAATATTTCTTCACACAACGTGTAATTAAACTCTGGAATTCATTGCTGGAGAATGTGGTGAAATCAGTTAGCTTAGCGGGATTTAAAAAAGGTATGGATAATTTCCTAAAAGATAGGCCATTATTGAGATGGCTTGGGGAAATCCATTGCTTATTCCTAGGATAAAATCTAGCATGATATCTGTTTTACTACTTGGGATCTAGCTAGGTACTTGGGACCTCTTGGACACTGTTAGAAACAGGATACTGGGCTTGATGGACCTTTGATCTATCCCAGTATGGCAATTTTTTATGTTCTTATTATAGCAATGCACAACACTGCTGCCGAACCACAGACAGACTCAGAAAAATCCCGTTTATTTGAATGTTAGGTTTTGCTGCCTCAGGTCAAATAATATGTAGTATCGATGAGAGGTAACCAGTGTTCTTGGATATGGGTTTTTTTTCCCAGATACAAAGGAAGATGTCACTAGCATATGTCCAGATTGCCTGGTACTTATCGACATGAACAGTACAGAGGCAACACGTGCTCTTGGATTGTCTATGCTGAAATTCAATGAAAGGAGTAATAGATCCAATTACTTTGCCCCAGCACATGTCTTCAGAGCTGCAAGCCTGGTACGTGGTGTTCATGCCTTTGTGCAAAGCCATTAGAGAAATAGAAACACCTGGAAGGCAAGAAGCAAATGCTTATAGAAATATACCCTACAAGGCTTAAGGCTGGGACCCTGGATAATCTGTGCAGACAATCCCCACTTCCCTTTTCTCCTTCCCCCCCTTTCCTTTTGATTATTATGGGGTCCTTATACTAAGGTGTGCTAGCCGTTTCAGCACACGCTAAATGCTAACGCGTCCATTATAATCTATGGACGCATTAGCGTTTAGCGAACGCTAAAATGGTTAGTGCGCCTTGGTAAAAGGACCCCAATATTTCCTTCTTTAACCTATCTTCAACCCCCACCTATATTTAATTTTCTCCCTCATTGCTTGTGGTACTGCGGTATATAAAAAGAAAGTTATTATTATTATTATTAAACCACTTAAGAACATAAGAACATAAGAAATGCCTTCACCAGATCAGACCATAGGTCCATCTAGTCCGGCGACCCGCACACGCGGAGGCTAAGCTAGGTGTTCCCTGATGAGACCTTGTTTACCCGTATCCCTCAATGTGATTTGCAAGAAGGTGTGCATCCAACTTGCGCTTGAATCCTAGATGTTATAACAATAGACGGTATATCATGCTATTATTAAACTTAAACGTCATACATGTATGCCACTATTCACATGTATAGATACCATCCACCCCTTCTAAAATGACCTCATAAATTTTGGCAAATGAATTGCAAGTCGAAATTTAGAAGCCTAAATATTAGGTTCTTACAGTAAGGAGAATTTTCGGCTGAAAAACCTGGGATCCTATATTCAGCTGAAAATCTTCCTAAATTCAGGAACCTTAACATTGAAATAATTTCGGTGCTGAGAGATTTTTGAAAACTGACCTCATCACAGATGCCGCTGGGCAGGATATGACCTTGTCTCAGTGACTCCTTTGATGTAATTAATATATACAGTGTTCCCCCGCAAATTCGCAGTTCGCGAAACTCGGACCTGTTCATTCGCGGTCTGCTCCAACCGCCTCTTCCTGGAGTAAAGTCGGGCTACACCAGTCAGGAGCTGTGTGTCAAAGCACTCGCCGGAGCTCCAGCTGCCCTCTCCTGTCTCCCCTGCCTTCAAAATTCGTGGTGGGACCTGGAACCTCAGTTTAATAGTTAAGCATATGTTCTGCTTTGCAATTCTTTACTCCACAAATCACAGCTCTGGCTTCTTATATTTTTTAATATATCAAAAAGTGATTGTAAAGTGCTCAGATCTGTAACCAAATAAATCTGAGATAACAACAGACTATGGTTATTATGGGACCATCATCGCTCTTTACGGTCCCAACCCACTCGCTATATTTAAAGTATATAAATATGTATAAATAGTAATGAGATCACTTATCTGATGGAGCGAGCGGTTGATGGAAGTCATTGAGGATAACCATAGTTCAATAAAGTGCCCGTGCTCTTTTTTCACTGCAAGGTTGTGTTGGTTTGTAGCGTCACAAGATTCGGAGCAACGGTTTGATCGTTGTGTTTTAGAGTATATTTATCCAATTGATACCCAAAGACTCCTAAGACTCCTGATGCAGGCCGGGTGGCCGAAACATGATCATGTCGAGTCATTGAGTTACTTTGGATGAATGAGTTATTTTGGATGAATAAAGACATTTGGATTTATCAGATGAGTTGAAAGACACTTTTTGTGCACCATTCTGATTGGACATTTCCACTTTTGCTCTTGCTTGTTTGATTTTTGTGGATTTGTTTCCCCTGTTTTAGTGTGCCGTCAATGAGGATAACCATAGTTCAATAAAGTGCCCGTGCTCTAGTGAATGCTAATGAAAAACATTAGCCATATTAAAATGGATGACCCTCCGACTCGAGTTTCGATGACTCTTTCTCAGGAGGGGACACTGATGTAGTGAGCGGTTGATGGACGTCATTGAGGATAACCATAGTTCAATAAAGTGCCCGTGCTCTAGTGAATGCTAATGAAAAACATTAGCCATATTAAAATGGATGACTCCCCCCCCACCCCGACTGTGTTTGGCTTAATTGTTAGACTGAAAGTGTTTTTTTTCCACCAGTTGGGCAAAGGTTTTTCATTGTGATTTCAGTATTTTGATCTTTTGTACTGAACTACAACACTTTCTGACTCCTGATGCAGGCAGAGATGCCGAAACACGGCCTGTCCATCATTAAAATAGAATTGTCCGGAACTAGAAAACCCTTGTGCTTTTTTGTGTTCCTCTGTGGTTTGTACTCTGAATCCCTCTTATTTTCTACACTTTTCTCTAATTTTTGACATTTTTGGATGCTTATTGTTTTTTTAACACTGGGTAAGACTGAAGACTGCAACCAGAGGGCACTAGGGGTATATTTATGGCCATTTCTCATCCTTAGCAGCAAGAATAACTCGTATTTATACAAAGGTTTGTGGAATATATGTTTTTAAATCTAGTACACGTATTTTAACTACAGCTGATACTTAGTGAAATTTGAAAGCAAAAAATTGACCCTAGAGAATCCACAGAGAAGAAAGTCCAAGACAAACCAAAGAAGCACTGTGGAGAAAAAATGTTCCTGATATGGACTTTATTAGAGAATCAACATAGCAATCCACATAAAAACCTTTAGGACCCAGTCCGCTGGAAGGGTTGGACCCAATGTGTTTCGACAAGAATGTCTTCTTCAGGACTGTTAGTCCTGGGGTAGAGGATAGGTGGAAAAGCTAAACAGTCCAAAAGTACAAATGTGCAGAAGTTCCGCGTGAAATCACTGATAGCCAGGATTAACAGGGACCCCTGAAGAAGATATTCTTGTCGAAACACGGACCGTGTTGGGTCCAACGCTTTCAGCGGACTGGGTCCTGAAGGTTTGTATGTGGATTGCTATGTTGATTCTCTAATAAAGTCCAATCAGGAAATCGTTTCTCCACAGTGCTTCTTTGGTTTGACTTAGTGAAATTTGATCACTGATACTACTGTATTTACTAAAACATAATTCTATTTCTGTCAATAACATACCTTACATTCTGTCGATCCTTTGCAGCCAACTGGACAATAGAGGCCATTTCATTGACATTATTTTAGTGAATTTCAGGATTCAAATAAAAAGGAACAAGAATATCACATCGAGTTTGTCATCAAAGAGACTAACTGTGCCAAAAAATATGATGTTATGGGTTCAAACTGCACCTTCGAGCCTTCAGCAGTAAGTATGGCAAGTCATGATCACAAGTGTAACGAGATTTTCATCATTAAAAATGGTCCTTATGCTGAGAATAACAGCTACCTGGACCTAATGACGTTAATGAAAATTTTCTAACAGATGGCAATTTCATATTAACGTGGAGGGGCATTTTCGATAGGACGTCTAAGTCAAATTTGGACGTTTTGGAAAAAAACATCCAGAAATCCAGTAGAGAAAATATCCATTTTTAAAAACACCAGACGTCTATTTTTTATTTTTGAAAATGACCTATGTAGACGTTTTGGTCCTTAAGACGTCTTTTTTGGACATTTTCAAAAATAAAAACGCACAAAAGCAAGTTTTGCAGATGTACCCAACTACCTTGTCTGAACGCGGTAGTGCCGATATTGGCACTCAACACCTCACAGTCGTCTTTAATTGGACATAATTGAAAGTTAGGCACATTAATTCAAATAATGCCATTCTATAAAAAGTAGGCGCCTAGCTCAATGCGCCTACACTAAACGTAGGCATGGTTAGAGGCGGATCATGGGTGTGTTTTCAAATTAGGCACCTCTTTGTGGATTAGGTGCCATTAGGTTCCAATATCAGCACCTAACTTGAGGTGAAGCAAAATCCTGGCATATATTGGAGACACCTAAACGTTGGAACGCTGAGCATGTTCTATAATGGGTGCATAAGTTTCATAGAATCGGGGCTGAGATCGAGGCCTATCTTTAGGCGAACTTTATAAAATCAGGGCCTGATTGTACAACAATGTGAACTGTTTAGATTTTTGTTAAGTAAGTAGAAATTAAATCAGATAATGATAATTATTTATGTTTAAATGTATTTATTGGGAGGTGGGTGGGGGGAATTAAAACATGTATAATAATATTGTGTAAGAATGTCAAGTGAGTTATGTGAATTAATTGTAATAATATTGTACACTTGTTGAAAGAAATAAAAAAGAATAAAGATTTAAAAAAAAAAAAAAAGAACAAATTGCACAGAGATCAACAATAGCAATACAACTTTTTCTTAATAGAAAAGCAGGAGTAACAACCTCCCATTCAATCCCCACCCAAGAAAACTCAGGGTAGGCACAAAATATAATTGAACAGAGTATGAGTTACGCATTCAATAGATGACATCTCGCAAGTGGTGTAAGGTCCCCCAAAAGGGCTCCCAAATCAGATGAAAGCACTTTCCTGCTGCAGAATCAAGGTCTACAAATCTTCGGCGTTCCAAAGAGGCCCTGCACAAGCATTGCCGATCTCCACTGGCCGTTGGAGAGCCAACTGGACAGAATTGTCTTTTTGCCCGGCAGCATAACTCGTGCTACAAACGCTAACATAATGATAATTATTTATGAATCATAATTAGAAATCAAAGGGGAAGAAGGCTGCCTTTGACACCATAATTTTCTTTTGTAGCATACTGGTTTCTGCGTATCTGACGTTTATGTTGGGATAAGCGTTACTGTTGACATGTCCTGCGACTTCTATGATTCACAGGTAACAGATTCATCATGATCACTAGGGTTGGTGGGTTCTGCTTAATAAACCCTGGGTTGGAAACAGGATACTGGGCTTGATGGACCTTCAGTCTGTCCCAGTATGGCAACTCTTATGTGAGCCAAGTATAGGGCGATGAAGCCATTATGACATCACTGAAGAGGTTGGCTCTTAGGCATTGGGTGGAATGAGGTATTATGACATCACAATCTCAACTCGTTGGCTTTCTGCCTGGTACTTGGGACTTGGGTTGGCCACTGTTGGAAACAGGATACTGGGCTTGATGGACCTTCAGTCTGTCCCAGTATGGCAACTCTTATGTGAGCCAAGTATAGGGCAATGAAGCCATTATGACATCACTGAAGAGGTTGGCTCTTAGGCATTGGGTGGAATGAGGCATTATGACATCACAATCTCAGCTCGTTGGCTTTCTGCCTGGTACTTGGGACCTGGGTTGGCCACTGTTGGAAACAGGATACTGGGCTTGATGGACCTTTGGTTTGTCCCAGTTTGACAACTCTTGAGTTCTTATGTACATCTGCATATACACTGCATGCGGTAAGGATGACATTCAAGCTGATATCTAAATAAGGCCCCCTTTTATCAAGTTAACGAGTCAATGACACCTAACTGACTAACTGACCCCCCCCCCCCCTTTATGAAACCGCATTAGGCTTTTTTTTAAATCACCGACCAAGGTGGTATTAACTACGACACACATAAACCCCTCTTGTACTAAGGTGCGCTAATCGATTTAAAATATGCTATATGCTAACGCGTCTATTATATTCTATGGACACATTAGTGTTTAGCACACGCTAAATCGATTAGTGCGTTCTAATCCGTTAGCGTACCTTAGTAAAAGAGGGAGATAGACTTCTTATGAGCATTGGCGATAATACTGCCACGGCTGGTGATATAAAAGCCTAACATGGCTTCATAAAGAGAGGGAGGGGGGGGGGAGTAACTTATCAAGCCACATAAGTGTTTTTTAAAAAATCACAGACCACTGCGGTTAAAGCTCCAATGCTCGTAGAATTCCTATGAACATCAGAGTTTTTACCGTAGCGGTTTGTGATTAAGAAAAACAAAAAAAAAACCCCAACAACCCTTATGCAGCTTGAAAAAAAAGGGGGCCTAAAATCACAGCAATTAATTTGAAGTAATGTTGAATTGCACAAACAGAATATACAATTGAGCAGTCAAACTAAACAACAAAATACCTTTGTAGGGGGCCAAAGAACCTCAGAATTACAAGTTGGGACTTGATGTTCATGATGGGACTCCAAATCATTCAAAGGCTCCCACTAGAGGGAAAAGAATAAGTGAAAGGAGATCTGGTGGCCAAAATATGAAGACGTTTTCTGATTCCTCTGAATCAGTCTCTTCAGAAGAAGGAGGGAGAGCCGTTACGAACACCAGGAAACAGTCAAAGGTTTTCTCAACTTCATCCTATATACCACCTACTACCCAGTCTTCAAAGGACTTTCCCCCAACGATGGACTTACCCTCATCAAAAGAACTGCCCCTATCAGAGGACCTTTCCCCTGCAACAGATTTACCCCCATCAGAGAAATTGCCCCAATCAAAAGACTTTCCACCGGCAAAGGAATTGATTCCTGTCTTTTTTGAGACCTTTCCTGATCTGCCTCCTCATGTACAAACCTGCCCAGGTGAGGCCATCCATTTAATTTTATAAGAGCTACAATGGAAGGGAATGGCTAACATGGATCGATTGTTTACTCTTTCAAAAAGTACAAAGTTGGGGATTTGCCATGAAGTTACTACAGTATGTAAAGCACTTGCTATAATTAGTAGAAACAATTGTGTCTGCAGATACCTACTAAAAGCGCCACCGAATTGCGCCTGAGGACGCCTAAGTCTAAAGTAGGCGTGGTTTACGCTGGAAGTTGATATTGGCATTCTTCGGCACCTCTATGGACATGATTTTTTTTTTTTTTTTTTTCATTTAGTGCATAATTAAGATCTGGAATTTGTTGCCAGAAGATGTGATAAAAGGAAATAGCATAGCGGGGTTGAAAAAAAAAGAAAAAGATTTGGACAAGTTCTAGGAGAAAAAGTCCATAAACTCCCATTAAGGTATACTTGGGAAAGCCATAGCTGACTTGGTATTGCAGTTCCAATGTTCTTATGGGAGAGGGTTGCATGCTTAAACCTCATTCAATATGTATTTTCAATATGTGTAGACCTCATTTGGGTCTTTCCATCGTGTATGCTTTTTATTTTATGACTTCCCACACCAGACCCACATTCTGAGCCCACGTTTCTTGATCCTGTAAGGACGTGGCTCGAGGTGCCTATTATAATTTTTAATATTGCAAAGTAATTGTTAGACAAGTTTCAAAATCTGTAGCTGCTTTGTAATTAAGGTCACACACTAATGCTTATCATATAGTACATCAACTTGTGATTTTGTTTTATAATGCACAATTCATTTAAAAAAATAAATATTTATGCTAAGTTGCTGATTAATTTTGATAGAAATCAAATGTTTGGACTCTCACAAGTCTTACTCTCAATATAATATACACCTTCCTGCCCCTCAACTATCTAGGAAGAAACTCTTGATAATGGAAACCATCATTGCTTTGTGTTGGTAAATTATATTTATTGTTAAAAAGAAAAATAATCAAGAAATAAAATGTATGATATATTATTTCATTTACTGTTTTTTGGTCCTTTGATAACCACTTGACTTGACCTTTTTCTACTGAATTGAAATATTTTAGAAAGATGCTTCTGCTTCTGTATGACAAACCTCCTCCAGAAATATGGTCCTTAGCTGGGATTTTTTTGTGTTCGTTAGAGTTCTGCTCGGGAACAGGGATCATGGGAATCTCCCCTAACCCATGGGACTCTCACGGGGACCCCCCTCTGGCCCACGGAACTCCCACGGGGACCCCCCTCTAGCCGACGGGATTTCCACGGGGATGGAAGGCTTTGGAAGCAGGGTTCTTCCATATAATATAATGTACATGTCAGCCTTAGTAAAAGAGGGGGTTTATAAGTTACTTACCTGAACAGAAAACAAAAAAAGGGTTCCACCAAAGAGATTCCACAAGGAAAACAGCAAAAGAAACTGTGGAATTGATGATCCTGTCAGAAGTAATTGCTGCTTTTTATGGGGACGGGCGGGGATGGAGGCAATTCTTTGCGGGGATGGGTGGGTGACGGAGAGGATCCTGGAGGGGACGGGTGGGGACAGAGAGGATCCTGGCGGGGACGGGTGGGGAAGGAGAGGATCCTGGAGGGGACGGGTGGGGAAGGAGAGGATCCTGGCGGGGACGGGTGGGGACGGAGAGGATCCTGACGGGGACGGGTGGGGACAGAAAGGCTCCTGGAGGGGACGGGTGGGGACGGGCGGGGATGGGTGAGATTTCTGTCCCCGCACAACTCTCTAGTTCCAGTTAAGTCCCACTGGGGTCCTTTTACTAAGGCGCACTAATCGATTTAGCGCGTGCTAAATTGGTTAGCACGCGATAAATCGGTTAGCGTGCCTTAGTAAAAGGACCCCACTGTCTTTTTTATTTATTTAATTCATTTTCTATTCTGTTGTCCCCAAAGAGCTTACAGGTTAAACATATGTACATATTATATAGTTGACAGGTTACAATTGACATAATTACAGAACAAGTTTACTATGCAAGGTTGTCTCCTAACTTGATACAAACTAGGGATCTAGTACAGAGTTTCCAGGTGACAATTTGCATAGTTGTCTTTGGCAGTGCCTGTTTTTTCAATACAAGTTTTTAACCTAATCTGACACATATTGAGATCTAGTACCAATGTACATTTTTCTGCAACCCATTTGTCATGGGCAGGTAATGGCTGTTTCTTCCAGCCCTTAATAGTTTCGCCCCATTTTTCCACTCTTCTTAGAAACTAGGCTTGGCCAACACATGGCTTGATGATTGAAAATTGCTATTAGTAAACCACATATGGAGGTGGCACCTGAAATGGGCTCTTCACACCATCATTAAAAAGCCCACAGACTAGTTGTACAATACA
The DNA here is from genome assembly GCF_902459505.1 of Geotrypetes seraphini. Lineage (NCBI taxonomy): Eukaryota > Metazoa > Chordata > Amphibia > Gymnophiona > Dermophiidae > Geotrypetes > Geotrypetes seraphini. The sequence continues at coordinate 178,719,364 of NC_047092.1, read as the reverse complement.
AGTCCTTCACAACCTGAGTTTTATACTCACACGTATACACAGCAAGGATTATGCATTTTTCATATCCCTTCTCTCTTCTACATATTGCCAACAGAGCCAGTAACAGAGTTAGTTTAAGGCACATTTATTTTAGCAGGTCTTTCCAGGTTCACCCTTGGAATTGGTTATTTAGAGTTTGGGATTTTTTTTGGGGGGGGGTTTATTATTATTTATTTATTCAACTTTTCAATTTTCAAACAAGCAAATCAAATCCTTGCATACAGATTTATAATCATAATGGAAAGAAAATAGGCACACCGCTAGTTATAGGATGGGAGGAAAAAGCCTGAAAACATGCCAGAAACATTGTCCAGTCAATATTCAACCCACAGCAGTCAGTGTGGTTTTAAACACTGACCACAAGAGGGCAGAATTAGATCAGGATATTGAATGCTGGGCCATGTCTGGACAATGGCACTGAATATACAGAGTTAATTCTACATGTCATGGCCACTGGAACTTATGGGGGTCTTTGCCAATATGTGGCAGGGACCCACATAAGACACATTATGCAGGCCCCAGCTTAATATTGACCGGGTCCTGCATGCCAGTGTTGTAATTCTCCCCCCACCCTCTCTCTCTCTCTCTGTGTAGGGTTACCAGATTGGACCCCCCCTAGACCCGCCCCGAGGCCCATCCAGTTCTACCCTATCCCCGCACAAACCCCCCCTATCCCTCCCGCTGACTGCTCTTGTCTCGACATGTCCAGAGAAATCAGGACGTCTGGTAAACTTATCCCTGTGATCCCGCTCTACCTCCCTCCCACCCACTCATCCTCCACCAAAACTGAAGCCCCAGTCCACATCTCTCCTCCTGTCCCCAAAGAAAGTCCTGGTCTGAGCTTCTGCTGCTGGTCCCAATCCTCCCCCTCCCCACTATAGAAAGCTGAAGCTCCAGTCTGAGTCCCACACCCACTGCTGTAGGGATCCCAGGTCTACCTCAAATGTCCCTGGTGGTCTAGGGCAGTGTTTCTCAACTCGGTGGCGGAGTACCCCCCTTGCCAATCAGGTTTTCAGGAGATCCACAATGAATATGCATAAACTTGATTTGCATATACTGCCTCCATTACATGCAAATTTCTTTCATGCATATTCATTGTGGATATTCTGAAAACCTGACTGGCAAGGGGGGTACTCCGGGACCGAGTTGAGAATCATTGCCCTAGACCACCAGGGACATTTGAGGTAGACCTGGGATCCCTACAGCGGTGGGTGTGGGACTCAGACTGGAGCTTCAGCTTTTTTTAGTGGGTGAGAGGGAGGGGGAATTGGGACCAGCAGCAGAAGCTCAGACCGAGCCGAGAAACACAGGTCTAGGGGAGAACATACAGGCCAGAGTGATGCTAACTTGCTGTTGCCCGCTACTTGTCCAGCCTCAAAATGGCAGTCTTGCAATACTCTTCCAATATCTAACCCTTAAAAGTTGTGCTTACGAATTTAAAAAGGCCACTTAGGAGCCCAGTGCCTCATGAAAATCATTGCTAAGCTCATAACAATTTTTTCTCTGTCTCGTATCTGTCGCTGTTGCTGTCCACCTTTATGACTCCAAATTTAGGCCTTCAGGAGCACAAATCATTTGAATATCGGGCCCCTAATTACCCAAATGGAGGAATTTGAGTGGAGATGAATTGGGTGGAGTGATGTCTTCAGTCTAATCAGCTTTCCATTATTGATTTCCGGAAGCTCAGAATGGGTTACAATAGGACATTCACAAAGTAAATTTAAGGACATGATTGGCTACAAACAAAGGAGCACCTAGAAGAAGAAGAAGAAAAATTTATTGATATGCACCATACCGGGGAGGTTCTAAGCGGCTCACAGCATTGAAAATACATACATTTCAATAAAAAAGATGTAATAAAATACAGCGAAAAAGCAATACATACCTTTCAATAAAATTAATTCAAAATAGAAATGCAGACCATGCGAATGAAAACATAAGAATGAAATACTAAATGTGGTTAAATTAAAAGAAAAAAACATTAAAGGCTCCTTTTACAAAGGCACGTTAGCGGTTTAACGCACGTAATAGCACGCGCTAAACGGCCGGCCGCACTAGCCGCTACCGCCTCTTCTTGAGCAGGCGGTAGTTTTCCGGCTAGCGCGGGGGTTAGCGCATGATTATAGGTTGTGCGCGATAAAGCCGCTAACGCGGCTCTATAAAAGGAGCCCTACGATACCAGCCTGTTAAATAATTGAGTCTTTCGTAATTTCCTAAAATCTAAGTAAGAAGAAGCTTCTGACATCATTTTTCTGAGCCATGTATTTAATTTGGCGGCCTGATAAAAAAAAGTTCTCTCGAGGAATTTCTTATAACGGCAGGATTTTATGGAAGGAAGCTTATAGAGAGTTTATAGAGAGAAGGAATCCGTCTCCTGATGGCAGTTTTAACAGAAACTAAACTAAACTAAAACTTAAATTTATAGACTGGGTCATTGCCATAAAAATGGGGCTCGACTCAGTTAACCTCGTGGAGTAAACTAACAGTGACATTTAAAAAAAAAAAAAAGAAAGAAAAGAAAAGAAGAGAAAGGGAATAGACTTAGTAAATAAGGACAGGTTGTTCACCCTCTCCAAGGTAGGGAGAACGAGAGGGCACTCTCTAAAATTGAAAGGGGATAGATTCCGTACAAACGTAAGGAGGTTCTTCTTCACCCAGAGAGTGGTGGAAAACTGGAACGCTCTTCCAGAGGCTGTTATAGGGGAAAACACCCTCCAGAGATTCAAGACAAAGTTAGACAAGTTCCTGCTGAACCAGAACGTACGCAGGTAGGGCTAGTCTCAGTTAGGGCGCTGGTCTCTTGACCAGAGGGCCGCCGCGTGAGCGGACTGTTGGGCACGATGGACCACTGGTCTGACCCAGCAGCGGCAATTCTTATGTTCTTATGAATAGACTTAGTAGATAAAGACAGACTGTTCACATTTTCCAAGGTAGGGAGAACATAGAAACATAGAAAATGACGGCAGAAAAGGGCCACGGCCCATCTAGTCTGCCCACCCTAATGGCCCACCCCTAACTACCTCCATGAAGAGATCCCATATGCCAAATAGAAACATAGAAGATGACGGCAGAAAAGGGCCACGGCCCATCCAGTCTGCCCACCCTAATGGCCCACCCCCTAACTACCGCCATGAAGAGATCCCACATGCCAATCCCATCTTTTCTTAAAATCTGGCACGCTGCTGGCCTCAATGACCTGTTGTGGAAGATTATTCCAGCGGTCAACCACCCTTTCGGTGAAGAAATATTTTCTGGTGTCGCCATGAAATTTCCCACCCCTGATTTTCAACGGATGCCCTCTTGTTGCCGTGGGTCCTTTAAGGAAAAAGAGATCCTCTTCCACCTCGATACGGCCCGTGACATATTTGAACGTCTCGATCATGTCTCCCCTCTCTCTGCGTTCCTCGAGTGAGTACAGCTGCAACTTACCCAGTCGTTCCTCATACGGGAGATCCTTGAGTCCTGAGACCATTCTGGTGGCCATTCGCTGAACCGACTCAATTCTCTACACATCTTTTTGATAATGCGGCCTCCAGAATTGTACACAGTATTCCAGATGGGGGTCTCACCATGGATTCAAGACAAAGTTAGACAAGTTCTTGCTGAACTGGAATGTGCTCAGGTAGGGCTAGTCTCAGTTTGGGCGCTGGTCTTTGACCAGGGGGCTGCCGCGTGAGCGGACTGCTGGGCACGATGGACCACCGGTCTGACCCAGCAGCGGCAGTTCTTATGTTCTTAACCCCAAGGCATAAAATAACGATAAGGAAAATTAAGCGGAACAGGTTGTTAGATGCTTAGAGAATAAAAATGTTTTCAGTGTTCTATGGAATAGCTGAAGAGAACTTAAGGCCGTCTTTTATTAAGCTGCGCTAAGCGTTTTAGCGTGTATTTAGCTTGTGCTAAATCAACGCATGCGCTAACCGCTAACGCATCCATAGGATAACATGCATGCGTTAGTAAAAGAAAGGGCGAGTCTCTTATTCAAGCGTAATAAAAATTTGTATATCGCCTCTTAGTCTTCTAAACGGTTTGTACGTAATAAAAATAGCAAAATAGGGTAACATACATTAAAACATACAGGACCTACTGGAACAATAGGATTAAGGTAAAGGAAGGAGTGCACTTCCCCTTCCATATTCGCGAATTCCGTATCTACGGATTCGCTTATTCGCGGTTTAAAAAAAAAATTGCTTTCATTTTTCGGGCTGTTTTAAGCCCTGTAAGCCCCCCCTTAAGCCTTACCTGGTGGTCTAGCGGATTTTCGGGGCAGGAGCGATGTTCCCACGCTCCTGCCCCGTGCAGATCGCTCGCAGGAAATGGCCGCCTTGAGCTCCCGTCGCCTCTCGAGCCATTTCCTGCGAGCGATCTGCACGGGGCAGGAGTGTGGGAAGATCGCTCCTGCCTGAAAACCCGCTAGACCACTAGGTAAGGCTTAAAGGGGGGGGGGGGCGTTCAAGGCTTAAAATAGCCTGGGGAAGCAGGGGTTAGGAGCAGAACCTGCCCGAATATTATTCACGTTTTTTTTCATATTCGCAGGCCGACTCTGCCCCGAACCCCCATGAATACAAAGGGGGGAAGTGTACATTCTAAAATAGGAAAGAGAGAAATATAGGAGAAATACAAAAGGAAGGGGGGGATCCCTTATGTTTCATAAGGGAAGTGCGTTAGATGTTGAACGTTTTGTTTTCCGTTGAAACGATCTAGCATGGGTTAATCAAGTTTCAAGTTTATTAATTGGCTTGTTCAATCGCTTAATCGGATTTCTAAGCGATGTACAATAAAATATGCATACATAAGGAGACAAAAACATTACATACACTTAATTAATTATAATATAAACAAAAGGAAAGAGGGGATGAAATCCATTTTTATAGTAAAGAAAGAACATACATGGTAAATACAAAAGGAAGCTGGGAAGAGAAAAAAAGACTTAAAAAATAACAATAACACTTTATAATAAAATTTAATTAAGTAGCAAATGCATCTTTAAATAGAAAGGTTTTTAATTCGCTTTTAAATTTCCCAAATACCTTCTCCTCCCGTAAAAACATGGGAAGCGCATTCCAAATCTGGGGAGCTGTACATGAGAAGATAAATTGTCTTCTTGTACTAATAATTTTTAGTGAAGGAATTGATAAAAGGTTCCGTTCACTAGATCGTAAGGTTCTTTTAACTGAATATGGGATAAGCAACCTAAATAAAAATGCTGGAGTCTTATTTTCTAATGTTTTAAAAATAACTGTACATAATTCCCGTAGTTCTAGGGGTAATGAGTTCCTAAGAGATGGATTCCAAAGCTCCATTAATTTAAACATCTAAGAATTCGCCAGTTTTCCTTCTGATCTAATTCCCAACCAGAAATAGAGACACTTTGCTTTCTTGCAACTGTCTCTATCTGGTGGACTGCTGGTGCCATCCTAGGTGAGTGGGAATTGCAATGCCCAGCAGAATCATATTTACCTTGGCAGTGACAAAAGGGCACATTGATTTATTGATTTCTTAACTATTTACTTTTGTGGTTCAGTGGTTGCAGATGCAGGGCGACCGAACAAATATTTATTCTGCCTTTTTCTCCCCCCCTCAATTCTGCATATAAAAAACGCTGCCTCTTGTAGACTTTTGCAGCCTGCCTCTTCTAGAGCTGATCCTCAGACACTGCTGGAGGTGTTTCCTGAACCAGGGGTGCCATGAGGTCCTTATTTCTTCCAGCTTGGCTAATTTATATACAGCTTTTCAGCTGCACAGCTTTACCAGTTGCATTTAAGCCACCCTATGAACAATTGGACTGCAATGATCCAGAGGTTGAAAAGTTAGCTCTTCTAGGCGTGGACCACATCAATAGACGGCATAACAATGGATATAAATACACTTTAAATAAAATTGAAGATGCCAAAAAGTGCTTCAAGGTAAGTTGTATTTTATATCCATTCAAGGGCACTGAGAGCCAGGGCTCAGGGGAGAAATTATCAATGTGGGCTACCGTTAAGGCAGGATATTTTACCATAAGGTGCGCTAATGCTATTTTAGCCCAGGGTCTCGTTGCATGAAATAGGACCCTGTACTAATAAATCCCCTTTTAGCGCCGGCTGCTGCGGTAACAGCTCTGACGCGCATAGAATGCCTGTGAGTATCTGAGCTGTTACCGCCGTGGATGGCGCTAAAAATGCTAACGCGGCTTTGTAAAGGAGGAGGATAGTCCACGTATAGAAAAATAATTCCCCCTTTTTTTATTTATTTACATTTAAAATATTTATAATCCGCTTAACCCCTCCTTTACAAAGCCACGCTAGCGTTTTTAGCAATTCTATGAGCGTCAGAGCTGCTACCATGGCGGCCAGCGCTAAAAACGGCTTTTTAAAGGAGGGAGTTAATAAATTAACCCTCTGTTTTACTAAGGTGCGCTACGTGTTTTAGCACACCTTAAGGGCTCCTTTCACAAAGGTGCGTTAGGGCCTTAACGCATGGAATAGCGTGCGCTATATTGCCGTGCGCGCTAGCCGCTACCACCTCCTTTTAGGCAGGTGGTAATTTTTCAGCTAGCGTGATAATACGGTGCGTGCGCTAAAAACGCTAGCGCACCTTTGTAAAAAGAGCCCATAGCGCGCGCTAACCGCTAACACATCTATAGCCTAACATGCACGCATTAGCAATTTAGCGCATGGTTAGCGCGCGCTAAAAAGCATAGCGCACCTTAGTAAAAGGAGCCCTAAGCGACTCCCAGTCTCACGTTCACAATATCATCAGACGAAAGCGCATTCATCCGACTTTACAAACCACACTTTTAAAATTTCAGCCTTACTTCCCAGAAGTCCAGTTGCTATAATCTCATCTTCTAAGTCTGATTCCACCATCTCACTTTTAAATATAAATTATCTATATTAATTAAAAGCCGTGAGTCTAGTTCTTTTTTTAAAAAAAATGTTTCAATTTTGTACATACGACACAAAGGGCTCCTTTTATCAAGCCGCACTGGCGGTTTAACACGCGTCACCACCAACCGCTACCGCCTCCTCTTGAGCAGGTGGTAGTTTTTGGCCAGCGCAGGGGTTAACGCATAATGAAAAGTCGCGCGCGGCTTGATAAAAGGAGCCCGAAACAAATGTATATTATCAGAACATGTACAAATGAGAAAGAATGAAATGCCATCTAGCTCAGGAAATGAAAACCTAAAAAACATCCTGGGGGAAGGGGAAAGGGGTGTGTGAAAGGGAGGGATAGGGTAGGTCATATAAAAATTTTTTGGAGGAATGATAGTAATATGTATGGAAATATCAGAATTGTGAAATTACATGTAATGAATATTTCTTTGTGTTACATTATTGTATTTTTTACTTGATTCCTTCAATAAAATGTTATATAACATAAAAAATAAAAATAAAAAAATAATTTTTCATATATTGCTTGGACAAGATCCTCCCCTTAAATCTCTTACTATCCTACACATATTTTATGGATTCCCCCTTATCCTTCTGTCTCCAAAATGTTAGTAATGTCTTGTCCGTACAATTTTGTTTTATTAGTTTGTAATTCCTCTTTTTTTTTTTTTTACTATTTTATATTCTGTATACTGCTTAGAAGTACAATAAGCGGTATAACAAATTATAAATATACTAGTCTTATAGCCCATTACATTAACGGGTGCTAGAATATATGTGTGTGTGTCTGTGTTTATTTATTTCTCTCTCTCTGTCCTTTGCCGCATTCTGTATTTCTGTCTTTCTTTTTCCTCGGCTGTCCACCCATTCTCCCTTCCTTTTACCTTCCCTGTGTCCACCACCACCCCTTCACTGCTCCCCTTATCCAGCAGCAGCTCTTCTCCCTTTTTTATCTCCCCCCTGTCCATCAGCACCTCTTTCCTGTCCCCCTGTCCAGCAGTAGGCCTCCCTTCCTTTTTATTTCCCCCCTCCATCTCTTCCCCTGTCCATCAATACCTCTTTCCTGTCCCCCTGTCCAGCAGTAGGCCTCCCTTCCTTTTTATTCCCCCCCGTCTCTTCCCTGTCCATCAGCACCTCTTTCCTGTCCCTCCGTCCAGTAGTAGGCCTCCCTTCCTTTTTATTCCCCCCTTGCCCAGGCCTCCCTTCCTTTTTCTCCCCTCCCCCGTCTGTTCCCCTGTCCAGCAGCACCCCTTACCTCGTGTCTGGCCTCCGAACAGCCGGGCGGCCTGCAGCCGCCAAGAGCGACAATCTTGACCTGCATTGCCCCCGCCGCCGACAGCCGCCAAGAGCCGTCGCGGCCGACAGTCTCCACCTGCATTGCCCCCGCCGCGCCACTCACCAGCCCTTCGCTCTCCACCAGCAATCCCGCCATCTTGGAAGTGCCGAGCAGTGACGGAGGCGACGGTGGATTAGCCGCTGGAGGAGGAGACTGGCTCAGGTTCCGCAGCGGGGTGGTGAGGTCATTCCAAAGACCTGTGATTTTGAAGCGAAGGGATTTCCCCAGTTTGCCTGAATAGTGGATGCCGCGTGGAGAGGGGAAGGCTAGTTTAAGCCTTTGGGCAGTTCTGGAGGAGTCGGGACTGGAGGAGTTGAAAGACAGTGGGATAAGAGGAGGCAGGATTCCGTGAATGATCTTGAAAGCCAGGCAGGAACATTTGAAATGGATTCTGGAGATTATTGGAAGCCAGTGAAGTTTGGCAAGGAGTGGGGAGGCATGGTCAGACTTGCGTTTTGTCTGCATGACTTCTAGATCCACCCCCAAATCTGCCACCAGACCACCTGGCACCAATTAGAGGGAGCTGCAGTGTTCAGAGGAGATATTTGGTGGCACTGTCCAGTGAGGTCCTGCTGAATATCTCCCGCTGCTCAGTGCGATTTCACCAGTCAGGAGCCCTCCTGGCTGGTTAAATCCTTTTGGACATCAGGCAGATCGCAAACAGAAGTTTGGTGTCATCGTTTGAAAAACTGGTTTTTGTGGTTTTGTTTTTCAGGGCTCAGAAGAGATATATGACCTAGAAGTTGACATGCTGGAGACCATATGCCCTTTAATCAGTCCTGAACCATCTGAAAACTGCCCAGTGAGAGAGAAAAAAGATCAAGTATGTTTCTGAAGTCCTATCTGTGCTCACATGAAGCCTGGAAAATGGACAGCCTGATTGGGGTTCTTCTCAACGTCCCTTTGCAATTGCCAATAAAGATATTAAAAAAAAAAAAGCACACAGCTGTCAGGGAGCATGAGCTGTGGTGGAGCGAGGGTGACAGGGTGCCCGGCGAGGTGGTGCCTCTACCCTATCTTTTTCCCCCCACCCGCTCTTTCCCCACGCCCTCCTGCGCACCCTTCCCCGTACCGCGTTAATATTCGTAGCACGAGCAGCAACCCCCCCCGACCTGCCACTCGCACCAGCGTCGGCTCTTCCTCTGATGTCACCTCCTAGGCGCAGGTCCAGGAAGTGACGTCAGGGGGGTTGCCACTCGCGTCATGAACGTTGAAGAGATACGGGAGAAAGGAATTGGCGCGCATGGAGTGGTGGGGAGTAGGGAAGGACTGGGGGGGCGGAGAGAGGATGGGGGCTGGCACCCCCCACCAAGATGGTTCTCGGGTGGACTGCCCCCCCCCGCCCCCACTGAGCATGGGCAGCACATGGGCTTGTCACCAATGTGGCTCGGCGCTAGTAGGCGCTCCCTGAAGCTGCTGTAGAATTGGCGCTATGCGCATCCTTTTCTGGGGCCTGAAATGAGGCGCTAAATTATAGACTTGGTAAAATGTCATCTTGAGACAATTGCAGGTGGGGGGGGGGGTGTTTCCCTCCCACACACATATACTGTACTCAGAGCCCGTCAAGTTACCCAGTTAGAGGAAGAGCTGACGCTGGCACTAGCAGCAGGTTGGCGTTACTGCTTGTGCTGGGAATGTTATAGAGGTATGGGGGAAGGGAAGGGACGGGGTTCGCAAGCGTGGCAGGAGGGGGTGGGAAGGAGCGAATGTGAGGGGTGGAGAAGGGGTTAGGACGCCACCGCCCCAGGCTCGCCCTACCCTCGCCGTGCCACTGGTGGGGAGGGAAGAGATCCGAGACTAGAGGAAGACTCAGGGCGCTGTAAATCCAGCGTAATTACCCTGAAAATCAGACCCGTTGGTGGTCCTTAAGTTAAGGACCCTCAGAATATGATAAAAGAATTGAAAACATGGTTACAAAAGATTTTGCCCTCACATCACTCCGTCATCTGTTCTTTTATTAAGATTCTGTTATGAGACTGTTTCTTTTTTTTTCTTTTAAATCTTTATTGATTTTCAAACTTTGACAGTGCAATACAATTAATTGAACATAAAATACTGCATAAAACGCACTATTAACTACACAAGTAATACATAAAACAATCATTTTCTCCCACCCTCCTCCCAATTATTAATACAATAAGACATATGATGTGATTACAATATTATAATTAAGTAATTTTAATCCTCAAAATACATTTCCCTCCCCCCACCCACCCACCCTCGATGTGTAAGGAAATCTAGGAGAGATATATGACCCTTATTGCGAGGTAACAAATGTAGTCACTGGGCTGCACACTTTATTAAACGAATTACTAAACCCCAAACATCCCGCATTCATTCTCTCATATTTATATGTGGTACACACATTTGCCCACCAAAATGCGTAATTAAGACTGCCGTGGCTCTTCCAGTTATGTGTGTTTCAGTTATGACTCTTGTTTCTGTCCCCAAAATAAAATGCACGTTCTGCTTTTATTCGCAGCCAATTGAAGGCGAATGTGAATTTAAATTGGTAATGTCTAATGGTACCGCCAGCGTTCGCCATGCGAAATGCACATCAAAGATAGGTAATGCTAACTGTTCTCTTGAATAAGGGGCCATGTTTATGTTTCTTGAAAGCTTCTATACTGCCACTAATAACTGGGGAGTCAATTCAGAGCGATTTGCTTGAGCTTCTGTAATGGTGTTACAATACAGAGTTAGTGTTTTGTGAGATGGTTTTTAATACAGACACATTTAAGAACATAAGAACATAAGCAATGCCTCTGCTGGGTCAGACCTGAGGTCCATCGCGCCTAGCAGTCCGCTCACGCGGCGGCCCAACAGGTCCAGGACCTGTGCAGTAATCCTCTATTTATACCCCTCTATCCCCTTTTCCAGCAGGAAATTGTCCAATCCTTTATTATACCCCTGTACCGTACTCTGCCCTATTACGCCCTCTGGAAGCGCATTGGCTAAGGCTCTTAACATTTGCATCTCCTCTTCCTATAGGCTAAGGCTCTTTGCACCTGCATTGTGATGTCATAGAGCTTTATAGAAACATGATGGCAGATAAAGGCCAAATGGCCCATCCACAGCATCCACTATCTCCTCCTCTCCCTATTGGCTAAGGCTCTTAACATTTGCATCTCCTCTTCCTATAGGCTAAGGCTCTTTGCACCTGCATTGTGATGTCACAGAACTTTAGTAACATAGAAACATGATGGCAGATAAAGGCCAAATGGTCCATCCACAGCATCCACTATCTCCTCCTCTCCCATAAGAACATAAGCAATGCCTCTGCTGGGTCAGACCTGAGGTCCATCGCGCCCAGCAGTCCGCTCACGCGGCGGTCCAAACAGGTCCAGGACCTGTGCAGTAAATTTCTATCTATACCCCCCTATCCCCTTTTCCAGCAGGAATTTGTCTAATCCTTTCTTAAACCCCAGTACCGTACTCTGCCCTATAACGTCCTCTGGCCATAGTCAATCATCCTACGTATATACTTGTATAATACTAATATTATCTGCTGGTCAACTGGGGGTGTCCTGACTCCAGCACTATCTCAAATGTTGCCCAGTGCTTCAAAGGTATCCTTGTATTTGGAAGGTAAGCCTTCTAATGAGGTTTGCAAGAGGTCTAAGTTGAACAAATACGAGTGATGAGGAATTGGCTAACACACCTGATCCTTGGGGAGAAAAGTCTAAGGAGACGGGGCAAATCTACAAATTAGTGAATAAATAATAAATAAATAATGGACATCAGTATGAGCCCTTCATAAGTGAATGAACGTAAACCTCTGGCTCGGGCAATATCTCAAAAGGTGACCAGCACCAGACCGCAGTCTAAATGAGAATAGCCTCATACATCATATAGTCCATATGTGTCTGAAAATGCAAACTGCATTCCACAACCTCCCAAAACTGAATAGACTTTTTTACACCAAGGAAAAGGGGTTAAATGGGCAACACATACATACTTTCCCTAAAAACACACCTAATATATTATATTTATTATATTCATTGCTGCATGTATTAGAAAATTATATTTTTTTCACAAGGTGTGTTTTTAGGGAAAGTATGTATGTGTTGCCCATTTAACCCCTTTTCCTTGGTGTAAAAAAGTCTATTCAGTTTTGGGAGGTTGTGGAATGCAGTTTGCATTTTCAGACACATATGGACTATATGATGTATGAGGCTATTCTCATTTAGACTGCGGTCTGGTGCTGGTCACCTTTTGAGATATTGCCCGAGCCAGAGGTTTACGTTCATTCACTTATGAAGGGCTCATACTGATGTCCATTATTTATTTATTATTTATTCACTAATTTGTAGATTTGCCCCGTCTCCTTAGACTTTTCTCCCCAAGGATCAGGTGTGTTAGCCAATTCCTCATTACTCGTATTACTTTTTGGATATTATTGGCTATTATCCATTTAGGGTTTTTTACTTGTGCTAAGTTAAACCAAGACATGTTATGTTACTGTTTTAGGTCTAGTGTAGACGGTATGTAAATTTTTTTTTAAATAAAATAAATTAAACACCTTACAAAGAATACATGACACAAGGATGCATGTTTAATTGATCACCCTACTGATTAAATGCAATGTATTCATGGTGATCCCTATTGAAGGAGTTCTTCCATCCCTACTTCCATTTGATGTTGCATCCCTACATCCCCATGATGTTGCATCATCCTTTTATCTTGTACATCGCCTCAAACCTATTCTGGAGAAGTGCGATTAACAAATCCTGGTTAGATTAATCAGTGTGTATCTTTGGCAGTTAGTAACAAGAAATGCCAGCTATTGTTTGAGAAACACTATAAGAAAGTTTCCTTTGGGTTTCAGACTCAGCTGAACATGGTGCCGTGCCCTGTTTAGGCTGTCCGAAGATGGTACCTTTGAATCACACCGATCTGTTACAAGCTGTTACCTATTCTCTCAAAGAGTATAACAGCCTTGACGACCAAGTATATTATCAGCTTATGAGTGTTTGTCGTGGTACGATTCAGGTAAGTACTAAATGGATGTCTTCCTTGCATCAGGTATCTTACCTGAATTGTCTTAAATAGAAACATAGAAACATAGAATATGACGCCAGAAAAGGGCCGACAGCCCAACAAGTCTGCCCACTCAAGCACCCTCCCTCCCAACAAGTCTGCCCACTCAAGCACCCTCCCTCCCAACTAGTCTGCCTACTCAAGAACCCTCCCTCCCAACTAGTCTGCCTACTCAAGAACCCTTCTTCCCAACTAGTCTGCCTACTCAAGCACCCTCCCTCCCAACTAGTCTGCCTACTCAAGAACCCTCCCTCCCAACTAGTCTGCCTACTCAAGCACCCTCCCTCCCAACTAGTCTGCCTACTCAAGAACCCTCCCTCCCAACTAGTCTGCCCACTCAAGAACCCTTCTTCCCAACTAGTCTGCCTACTCAAGCACCCTCCCTCTCAACTAGTCTGCCTACTCAAGCACCCTCCCTCCCAACTAGTCTGCCTACTCAAGAACCCTTCTTCCCAACTAGTCTGCCCACTCAAGAACCCTCCCTCCCAACTAGTCTGCCTACTCAAGAACCCTCCCTCCCAACTAGTCTGCCTACTCAAGAACCCTTCTTCCCAACTAGTCTGCCTACTCAAGCACCCTCCCTCCCAACTAGTCTGCCTACTCAAGAACCCTTCTTCCCTGGAGTATCTATCATTTGAGCATAACTCTGTTTGTCCCATCGACTCCTGAAGTCGAGCATGCTTCTGTAATGTAAGGATGTAGCCATTCCAGCCTGGATAGAAAACAAACAGGGACATAGTACAGTTTTCAAGCCAAAATATCTCAGCACACCAGATAATCTGATAGTTTTTCATAAATCTGTTGCTGCTGTTACTTGAATGAATACAACGAAACTGTGATTGTACAGAAGAGTCGACTCAGGGACATGAGATTTAAAGATTTTACAAATGAAATAAATAAATAAGAAGGAGGAAAATAGTTAGGAGAGAGCAGGTCGATCCCTTCTAATCTGCCATTGACTGACTATATCCATCATTTTCCAATGCTGGGGGTGCTGAAAAGTTTCAACCAAGAAGAGAATGACCTGGACATGGTTCAATCAATGGTCTGAAAGAATGTCGTTTCTGGAAATTGGCACTTAACGAAATAAGATCACACTCTTTTCAACTACGGTGGCAAAATAACGCTCAGAATCTAGGAAGTTGGTCGCTTGGGCTGAGAACTTTTCAGCACCCCCTCGTAGACCATAACAGAAAACAGACTGGAAAACGTCTTGGGTTTTTTGCCCACTTTTCAACTATGGTTCGGTATCACTGTAAAAATTTTTTTTTTTTTTTTTTTTTAAAAATCATCTGGTGAAGCTAAGAATGTTGATTTTGAGGAATGGATTGTCAGTGATGTCTTTCTATTTAAATCTATCATTTGGACCTTAAGACCTCATCAGTGTACTAACATCTCCCTCACCTTCAGCCTTTTTAATTTGCCCGTTTCAAATGTAGAATGTTAAAGAAAGTCTTTCCCTGTTATGATACGTTAACTTTGCTCAAATTAATAATCTGTATATGCCTGTATTTACCCTTATACCTGATTACTTATAACACAGTTCTTTCTTTACTAGGTGATTAAAGGTTTCCGCGTGAAAGCTGAATATACAATCACAGCTACTAATTGCACTAACCAACAAGCTAGTGAGTCACCGGATAACTGTGCTCCTCGGAAAGGCAATGAAACCGTAAGTGCATGGCATAGGAATGTTGGTCTGTTCTACCCCAAAAGTTAGAAAACCTTTCTGGCCTGTATCATCTGAAGTGAATATAAGAACATAAGAATAGCCAACCTGGGTCAGACCAATGTCCATCTAGGCCAGTTTCCCTCGTTCATGGAGGCCAATCCAAGTCACAAGTACCTGGCAATAACCCAACTAGTAGCAACATTTCATGCAAAATCCCCAAAGAGTAGCAAGATTCCGGAACCCCAAATAGTAGCAACATTCCATGCGGAATCCCTAGAGTAGCAAGATTCTGGAACCCCAAATAGTAGCAACATTCCATGCGGAATCCCCAAAGAGTAGCAAGATTCCGGAACCCCAAATAGTAGCAACATTCCATGCGGAATCCCCAAAGAGTAGCAAGATTCTGGAGCCCCAAATAGTAGCAACATTCCATGCGGAATCCCCAGAGTAGCAAGATTCTGGAACCCCAAATAGTAGCAACATTCCATGAGGAATCCCCAAAGAGTAGCAAGATTCCGGAACCCCAAATAGTAGCAACATTCCATGCGGAATCCCTAGAGTAGCAAGATTCTGGAACCCCAAATAGTAGCAACATTCCATGCGGAATCCCCAAAGAGTAGCAAGATTCCAGAACCCCAAATAGTAGCAACATTCCATGCGGAATCCCCAAAGAGTAGCAAGATTCTGGAACCCCAAATAGTAGCAACATTCCATGCGGAATCCCCAAAGAGTAGCAAGATTCCGGAACCCCAAATAGTAGCAACATTCCATGCGGAATCCCCAAAGAGTAGCAAGATTCTGGAGCCCCAAATAGTAGCAACATTCCATGCGGAATCCCCAGAGTAGCAAGATTCTGGAACCCCAAATAGTAGCAACATTCCATGCGGAATCCCCAAAGAGTAGCAAGATTCCGGAACCCCAAATAGTAGCAACATTCCATGCGGAATCCCCAAAGAGTAGCAAGATTCTGAAACCCCAAATAACCTTATGTAATGAGTATAATGTATAATGTATTAGTTTTCCACCCAATGTTATTATTTAAAATCTGTATTGTATTGTTTTTATTTGACTATATTTTAATATGTTCATCGCTTAGAATTTGATTAAGCGATCAATCAAGAAAAATAATAAACTTGAAACTTGATAGCAGCATTCCATGCTACCAATCCAGGGCAAGCAGTGGCTTCTCCCATGTCTGTCTCAACAGCAGTTTATGGACTTTCCACCAGGAACGAGTCCAAACCTTTTTTAAAACCAGTTATATTAATCGCTCTTATCACTTCCTCTGACAATGCATTCCAGATCTTAACTTCAGTGCTCCCCCGTGAATTCGCGGTTCGTGGTCCCGATCATTCACAGTATTTTCTGACTGCGAATTACCGGGCAGGAGAGGGCAGCTGGAGAGGCAGGAGAGGGTAGCTGGAGCGCCGGCGAGTGAAGGAAATCACTCGCTGTATGCTCCGACCGCCTCTTCCTGTACTAAGGTTGGGCTTTACCAATCAGGAGCTGCATGTCAAAGCAGCTCCTGATTGGTGAGGCCCGACTTGTGATTTCCTTCATTCGCCGGCGCTCCGGCTGCCCTCTCCTGTCTCCCCTGCCTAAAATCCGTATTTGGGTTTTTTTGAAATTCATGGGGGTTCCTGAAACGGAACCCCCATGAATTTCGGGGACTGAAAAAATATTTCCTCCTATTGGTTTTAAAAGTATTACTCTGTAACTTCATCGGGTGTCCCCTAGTCTTTGTAAAACCTGATGGCCAAATGGAAGCTCTTCTTGGCACCACATAATCTTAGAAAGAGAAATTGCAGTAAATTTGAGAGGGGGGGTGTCATACTGAATGAGGTAGGTTCTTTTTCTGTCATGGTATGTGCAAAACATACCCATTCAGAGTCATTAACCCATTAGAGACTTCATCCACATATTGCACTGAAAGAGGCATATTTTAGCTTTGTAAGTAGATTTGAAAATTGTCTTCTGAATCCTCAAACTTATGGCATAATATTTAGGACCTTCATCCTGGATCCACTAGATGAGTCTAGACTAGAGATTGACAAGGGGACAAATTTTTCCCTGGCCCCTTGGGAACTCATTTTCCCATCCCGTCCTGGCGAGCTCCTTTCCTGTCCCTGCCCTGTCCCTGCAAGCTCTGTCCTCATCTGCTCAAGCCTCAAACACTTTCAAATCCTAAGTAGCAACATTCTAGAGCTGAGATTGTGATGTCATAATGCCTCATTCCACCAATGCCTAAGCTCCGTCCTCATCTGCACAAGCCTCAAACACTTTAAAATCCTAAGTAGCAACATTCTAGAGCTCAGATTGTGATGTCATAATGCCTCATTCCACCAATGCCTAAGCTCTGTCCTCAACTGCGCAAGCCTCAAACACTTTAGAATCATAAGTAGCAACATTCTAGAGCTCAGACTGTGATGTCATAATGCCTCATTCCACCAATGCCTAAGCCTCAAACACTTTAAAATCCTAAGTATCAACATTCTAGAGTTCAGATTATGATGTCATAATGCCTCATTCCACCAATGCCTAAGCTCTGTCCTCATCTGCATAAGCTTCAAACACTTTCAAATCATAAGTGTTCGAGGCTTGTGTGGTTAAGGCAGAGCTTACAGGAATAGGGCAGAGACAGGGACAGCAACAAATCTCACAGGGCAGGGACAGGGACAAATTTATCCTCATGTCATTTTCTAGATGAGTCCAAAACTCAGCTGCAGGCTTTTTCAGGAACAGCCCCTGCACTCTGAAACTCTTTCCTGATACAACTGTGCCCCACTTAGGATGACCACGTTCATATCACAAAGTAGGTGAAAGTCTAGATCTCCAGAAACAGGTGAAAGTCTGGCTGTCCTGAGACACGCAAAAGTCCTGCACTTCCGTCAGGCTTTACAGCAAGGGTTCCCAATTTGGGAGATGCAATTTCAGAGGTTGCAACAAAGAGTGGCTTGTGTCCCTTCAGTAACAAGACATCACTCAGCCTTTAGCTGTGGTTGTAGGTGTTTGTGATACTACTTTTATGGGGGGGGGGTTAACATTAATTAAACATTTCCTAGGGGTGTGGGCAGGGCTGGCTCTAGCTATGGACCAGGTGAGGTCCTGGCCCAGGGCGCCAGTAAAAAAAGATGCCAAAAAACTAGTTAGATTTTTATCCCTTTCTCTCAGGACGGCCTAACTGGGATCACATATATGAGACAGGTATGTGAGACTGACACTATTCTGTAAACAGAGACTGAAGAATACAGAGGAGTTCCGTAATACAGTAAAGAAAAAAAAACTAACTTTATCAAAAACGTGCTCTCAAATCACCTAAAACAGTGTTTTTCAACCTTTTTACACCTATGGACCGGCAGAAATAAAAAAAAATTATTCTATGGACCGGCATCGGTCCGTGGACCGGTGGTTGAAGAACGCTGGGCTAAGTCGTTGGCCAGACCCCGCCCTCTCTACCCAATCTCCACCCCAGACCCCGCCCCCATAATAGTACTAATTGCACCTTACCTCATCTGGAAGCCTTCTCTCTGACGTTGCAACATCAGAGAAGGCTTCCGGTTCAGGCGCCGGATGCCCGTAGGAGCCACTGCCCGTGGCTTTGTGCACTGAATCAGTGAGGAAGAGGGAGCTGGCTCGAAGATAACGCCGCATCGATCGCACCGTGGACCGGCGGTTGAAGAACACTGTTTTGGGCCTGATGCACGTGCTGGCCCTGTGGACCGGCAGGAAATTTCTGTGGACCGGCACCGGCCCATGGACCGGCGGTTGAAGAACACTGATCTAAAATGTGATGTAACTAGCAGGAGGTACAGAGAAGGGCGACATAAATGATGGAAGTGATGGGACGACTTCCCTATGAGGAAAGGCTAAAGCGGCTGGGGCTCTTCAGTTTGGAGAAGAGACGGCTCAGGGGGAAATGATAAAGGCTTATAAAATACTGAATAGAGTAAATGCGTAGATGTGAATTATGACCCTGGACTAGTCACTTACGGCCTCTTTTACAAAGCCGCACGGAAACAGCCCCGAAGCCCTTTAATTCTCTATGGACTTCGGGGCCGTTAGCGCAGAGCAGCCGCAAGTGCAGCTTTGTAAAAGAGGCCGTTATTCCTCCATTGTCCCAGGTGCAAAATAAATACCTCCTATATGTAAACCGCTTTGAAAGGTTAAACACAAAAAGGCAGTATACAAGACCTACTCCCTTTTCCTTTCTTTACTCTTTCCAACAATACTAGGACTAGGGTACATGTGATGAAGCTACTAAGTAGTAGATTGAAAAGAAACCAGAGAAAATATTTCTTCACTCAACGTGTAATTAAACTCTGGAATTTCTTGATGGAGAATGTGGTGAAATCGGTTACCTTAGCAGGGTTTAAAAAAAAAAAAAGGTTTGGATAATTTTCTAAAACACAAGTCCATAAACCATTATTGAAATGGCTTGGGGAAATCCACTGCTTATTCCTAGGATAAGCAGCATAAAATCTGTTTTACTTCTTGGGATTTTGCCAGGTACTTATGACTTGGATTGACCACTGTTAGAAGCAGGATACTGGGTTTAATGAACCTTCTGCCTGTCTCAGGATGGCAACTCTTATGAGGAACTCGTCGTCCTGATATTTTTTCTGTAATGGCCCCGCAACTATGGAACACTCTGCCTCAGTATCTAAGAGAGGAAAGCGATCTGAAACATTTTAAAGGCATTCTGAAGAGCTTCCTTTTTAAAGACGCTTTTAATTTATAATCATATTTAATGATTACCATTTTTTTCCCCCGCTCTAATACTCTTTTTTATTTTGTTTACCTTACCTGCTGTTTTTTACCATTTATGTTTTCTTTTATACATACAATTGTAGTTCTGCCCTTTCTTCCCTCATGTATCTGTTAGTTTGTATGATAGTATGACAAATTTATGTCATCTTTTATAAATAATTTAATGTGTACACTTTTGTTTTTTTATTTGTAAATCGCTTAGCAAATTAAATTAAACGATTCAAATAAGTTAAAAATAAACTTGAAACTTCTTAAAAGCTTCATAAGCTTCTAAGTGCACTTCATTCAATGCTATTACTTGCTTATAATCACTGGCATAAAACTTCCTGGTAAATATTAGGTGAATTAAATGTGAAAAGAAACCAACGTTCACTCTGTTGCTAATATCTCTGGGCATTTAGGTGATGCACAAAATTTCAATAGATGGTGTTACACACGATCTCACAAAGAAGTACAATCCAGTGGCTTCAAATGTGAATTAAAATTTCATATCATTATCAAGGGTATGGAATGGAAAACCAACTTCATTTTGTATCTTCAGTTTTTGTAATTTGGTTGGGTTTGTTTGTTTTTTTCATTTTCATAGGTGTTCGGTTTCTGTGCAGGATCGGTGACAATACCCAGTTTAGATGAGCCTATGCGCTCGGATGTGCTCTGTAAAATCTATGATGATCAGGTACCGTCTGCTTGGCTTTTCGATGCGTTAACATTAGAGAGTTGCGCGGGGACAGAAATCCCACCCATTCCCGCCTGTCCCCGCCAGGATCCTCTCTGTCCCCACCCATCCCCTCCAGGATCCTCTCCGTCCCCATCCGTCCCCGTCAGGATCCTCTCCGTCCCCACCCATCCCCGCAAGAAATTACCTCCATCCACACCTGTCCTTGTCAGGATCCTCTCCGTCCCCACCCGACCCCGCCAGGATCCTCTCCGTCCCCACCCGTCCCTGTCAGGATCCTCTCCGTCCCCACCTGACCCCGCCAGGATCCTCTCCGTCCCCACCCGACCCCGCCAGGATCCTCTCCATCCCCACCCGTCCCTGTCAGGATCCTCACCATCCCCACCTGTCCCCGACAGGATCCTCTCCGTCCCCACCCGTCCCCGCCAGGATCCTCTCCGTCCCCACCAGGATCCTCTTCATCCCCACCCATCCCCGCAAGTAATTACCTCCATCCCCACCCGTCCCCATAAAAAGCAGCAATTACTTCTGACAGGATCATCAGTTCCACAGTTTCTTTTGTGTTTGCGCTGCTGTTTTCCTTGTGGAATCTCTTTGGTGGAACCCTTTTTTTTGCTTTCTGTTCAGGTAATTAACTTATAAACCCCCTCTTTTACTAAGGCTGACGTGTCCATTATATTATATGGATGAGCCCTGCTTCCAAAGCCTTCCATCCCCATGGGAGTCCCATGGGCCAGAGGGGGGTCCCCGTGGGTTAGGGGGGATTCCCGCGGGACCCCCACGGGACTCGCGGGATTCCTGCGATCCCCGTTCCCGTGCAGACCTCTAGTTGACATGTCACTGTGCAGAATTTATCACCAATCTGGTTCCAAAGCTAAAGCACTCATTGGCCAGCAGATGGAAATGTGGGCGACATTTAACATTTGCTCTGTGGGATGAACTCGATGGCTTAGCGTTAATGGCTTTGTACCACTGCATGAAGAATTTGGGCTCTATTCCCAGGTCCGTTCTGGCGATGGCTGCATAGGCAGTGTTCAGGGCTGCTGTTAGAGGGAGGCATTACTCATAGGTGACACCTACTGGCCAGAATTAGCATCCAGTTAGCAGAGTTCCAGAGAATAATAAATAGGGAAGGAGAGAAACAATCCCAGATGACTTTGAGTGGAGACTTGCTACACTGTAGCCCAACAGAGGCTGTCTCGAGTTGAGGTGAAAGCTCAAATGAATAGGGTGAGTGTGATGCAGTGGTACAATTGAGGTTGTGGGTTCAAACCCCTGCTCCTTGTGACCCTGGGAAAGTCACTTAATTCCCTTCCCCCCCCCCATTGAGAGCCCTAGGCAGGGAAAAATGTTGAGTACCTGAATAAACAAACCAAAACTGCAGATATGTACAACGATGTAGGCGAATTTTATTGTGGCAAGCAAACTATATATTAAAACCTTTTTACCAAACGGGGGACCCAACACGGTCCGTGTTTCGGACAACCTTCATCAGGGGTCCATGGTAGATAAAGGAAAAAACATATGTCACAACAAATATTGAAAAAGATAATATAAAACCAAACAGATGATGTGTCACGCCGAGAGTCTCTGCAAATAGTAAAAATCGCTCGGCGTGACACATCATCTGTTTGGTTTTATATTATCTTTTTCAATATTTGTTGTATGTTTTTTCCTTTATCTACCATGGACCCCTGATGAAGGTTGTCCGAAACACGGACCGTGTTGGGTCCCCCGTTTGGTAAAAAGGTTTTAATATATAGTTTGCTTGTCACAATAAAATTCGCCTACATCGTTGTACATATCTGCAGTTTTGGTTTGTTTGTTCCTGGCTGGTTTTTTTTTTTTTTTTTTACTGCAGATGAGGTTGGACCTCCCTTCTTTTGGTTCTGTTGCTGAGTACCTGAATAAATTCATGTAAACCATTCTGAGTTCCCCGGTAACCCTTCTTCTTCAGATCAGAGAGGTGTGAATGAAGAAAGGCTCATGGCCCTGGAAGAGAAAGGAGAAAATTTCCAAACCAAATAATGAAAATATTTGCAGGAGCCGGCTGAATGTCGTCCTGATACCGTGTTTTCCCGATGATAAGGCAGGGCCATCAAATAAGACAGCCCCCCCTTTTTAGAAAAAAATTGTAAAATAAGGCACCCCCCCCGCAAATAAGCCACCCACCGATACCTGTGCTTACCCGAATCGGGTGGTACGGTGGGTGACTCCGTGTGGTCCCTCCGTCTACCGCGGGGGTCGGCAACCCGCGGCTCCAGAGCCGCATGTGGCTCTTTTCCACCTTTGCCGTGGCTCCGGTAGTGTGTCACACAGGAATGCAACTTACAAGTCCGGCGTCGCGGCGGGAAATAGCCATGCTGAGCAGTGAGCTCAGCACGTACACAGATGAAAGCCTTGCTTGCTGATTGGTCCGGCGGCTGTGCCGCCGGATCAATCAGCAAGCAAGGCTTTCATCTGTGTAGTGCTGAGCTCACTGCTCAGCGTGGCTATTTCCCGCCGCGACGGACTTGTAAGTTGCATGCCTGAAAAAGAAATCATCCTGGCCGGGGTCGGTGTCATGCTCCGGAGATCTACAGCCTTCCTATCTCCCTCTCCCTTCTACCTGCTTCCGGCCACATCCCCTGCTCCGCGGCTCTCTTCGGCAACTCAGCAGCAGCAATCGACACAAGCTTCTGACGTCGGGGCCTACCCTCTGCGAGTCCCGCTTGTTTCAACTTCCTTTTTCCACAAAGGCGGGACTCGTAGAGGGAAGGCCTCGATGTCGGCAGCTTGTCTTGATCACCGCTGCTGACGAGTTGCTGAAGAGAGCCGCGGAGCAGGGGGATGTTGCCAGGTGCAGGTAGAAGGGAGAGGGCCAGATGCAGGACTCGTGGGTGGGGGAGGAGAAGAGAGAGGGGAGGGAAACAAAAGGAAATATTTCATACTGGGCTGGGCCGGAGTGGAGGGAGGGTGGAAAGACATTGAAAGGGTAAATAAGGCATCCCCCCGAAAATAAGCCCTAGAGCATATTTTGGCCTTCCAAAAAAAAATAAGACAGTGTCTTACCATCGGGGAAACACGGTATCACTGTACTAAGAAGCCTTGAATAATGTATTCAGTATGCATTATACTGTAAAAATATATCTGACTTGTGTTTTTCTGCAGCATGATTCCGACTTTCACCACATGGGATATAAGGATTCTTCAGGAGCCACAGTTCCTCACACCGAGCTGGGTTACACTTTCCACAATCTTAGGTATTCTAACTTCGGCCCACAGTCATCAGAATCCTCCTCCACAGAAGACTTTGTTCCTGTCGTAAACCCACTTTCACCAGTCATACACCATCCCATTGCCAAAAGATCTGTGGCAGCGGTTGATCCGGTTAGCCCTCAAATATTCCTTCAGTGTCCTGGTACTATTCGTTTCTATTAGGTGACACGTCTTTGGTTCATTTCAGGCAATGGCGTACCGTAGGTAATTGGCGGTATCCTGAAAACAACGAAACATTGTAACGCTAATCAATCAATGACTTAGTAAGTCCTTTTGAGGACATGTCCGGGTTATGAAAAGCTTCCCGGCAAAATCTTTAGCTCCCATTGCAAAAACAGATGTGTAGTAATTTGTGTGTGAAATAATTTCCACTCTCCTTAACTCATTAAACTGAGGTGGGGGGGGGGGGGGGGAGTTAAATGATCCAAATATGAATTTAACAAATAAGATCCCTAAGATTAGGGATCTTCCCTAAGATCCTTAAATATGGATGAATAAAAGGTGGCATACATCACTTGTGTTAAAGTACATTGCATTGCTTTGGATATATTTCTGGTGAGATAATCAGTGTGAACCCAAATACTCCCTCTAAAGCAGTGGTCTCAAACTCAAACTCTTTGCAGGGCCACATTTTAGATCTGTAGGTACTTGGGAGGGCCTCAAAAAAAAATAGTTAATGTCTTAATAAAGAAATGACAATTTTGCATGAGGTAAAACTCTTTATAGTTTATAAATCTTTCCTTTTGGCTAAGTCTTAATAATAATATTGTCATTTATAGCTAAAGAGACATATGATCAAGAAACTCTTTTATTTGACTTTTGTGATTATGATAAACATACCGAGGGCCTCAAAATAGGACCTGGCGGGCCGTGAGTTTGAGCCCACTGAGTTAAGGGGAACGGTTAATCTGCTGGCTGGGTTGGAGGGCAGAGGGGAGAACAGGACAATCAAGCCATTGTGACCTCACTGATGAGGCTGGCTCTTATTGGTGGAATGAGACATTATGACATCACAATCTCAGCTCTGCTTCCCAAAGGCAAACAGGATGTCATGGTTACAGTTTAGCCAGTGGTCTCCAACTCCAACCCTTTGCAGGGCCACATTTTAGATCTGTAGGTATTTGGAGGGCCTCAAAAAAATAGTTAATGTCTTAATAAAGAAATGACAATTTTGCATGAGCTAAAACTCTTTATAGTTTATAAATCTTTCCTTTTGGCTAAGTCTTAATAATAATATTGTCATTTATAGCTAAAGAGACATATGATCAAGAAACTGTTTTATTTTACTTTGGTGATTATGATAAACATACCGAGGGCCTCAAAATAGGACCTGGCGGGCCGTGAGTTTGAGCCCACTGAGTTAAGGGGAACGGTTAATCTGCTGGCTGGGTTGGAGGGCAGAGGGGAGAACAGGACAATCAAGCCATTGTGACCTCACTGATGAGGCTGGCTCTTATTGGTGGAATGAGACATTATGACATCACAATCTCAGCTCTGCTTCCCAAAGGCAAACAGGATGTCATGGTTACAGTTTAGCCAGTGGTCTCCAACTCCAACCCTTTGCAGGGCCACATTTTAGATCTGTAGGTACTTGGAGGGCCTCAAAAAAATAGTTAATGTCTTAATAAAGAAATGACAATTTTGCATGAGCTAAAACTCTTTATAGTTTATAAATCTTTTCTTTTGGCTAAGTCTTAATAATAATACTGTAATTTATAGCTAAAGAGACAGATGATCAGGAAACTGTTTCATTTTACTTTTGTGATTATGATAAACGTACCGAGGGCCTCAAAATAGGACCTGGTGGGCTGCATGTGGCCCCCGGGCCGCGAGTTTGAGACCAGTGCTCTATAGCTACTTCCACTTGTGTAAATCTAGAAAATACCTTTGTGATGTCCTCAATTATGGTTGCCAAAGTTCCTAAACGTTTTGCTAATGAAGTCAGTTTGTTAATGAGAGCTTCAATTTGCATAGAATTTAATCCTTCCATTACTGAACCTGCAACACCTAACGATCCCCCCAGGTCACGTACTTTCCTCTCTTAACTCCTTTGGCTTCGGAACTAAACCCTTTGCCACAACTTTCATTAGATTTTCTAATGGTCCTGTGTATAACCTACACCCTGTACTCTGCTCAGACATGAATAAATTGTTAAAATTTAATTTCATGAACATAGCAAGTGTGGCAGTGGTGGACAACACATCTAAGGGATGTAACGTAAGGGGTGAAATATGTGATGTATAATTCCACATTGCTCCATGACTAACCCCCCCGATGAGCTTTAGCAAGCGTATAGCGCACACTAAATATACGCGTGCACTAACTGCTAACCTGTCCACAGACTAACACGCCCGCGTTAGCGTTTAGCTCGCGCTGAAACGCTTAGCGCACCTTTGTAAAAGGAGCCCAAAGTTCTGTCGAGCTGTCACTGGGCTCCCTTTTACGAAGGTGCCTTAACGCGTGGAATAGCGCGCGCTAGCCGCTACCGCCTCCTCTTGAGCAGGCTGTAGTTTTTCGGGTAGCGCGCGCTAATCCAGTGCGAGCGTTATAAACACCGGCGCACCTTAGTAAAAGGAGCCCTCAGTCCAAAGAAACTGTAACCAACAGTCCCCAGAAGATCACTCTTGGAAAATCTGGATTTTGGAAATCTACAGTCTCGTCCCTTTAAACTTTCATTCTCAATGAAATGTTACGATTATCAATTAATAAGGTAAACTCACAAGCATTTGCCACTGATATTTGTGCTGGAGACCACTGATGGTATGTATTTGTAGGCCAACGGAATGTTATTTCCAAAGTATCAAAGTACGCGGATTCTGGCAAAGTGGATGGACTTGCTTTCCTGTTGCAGTTGTAATCTCATCTTTGCTATTACTCTGTCTATTTAACCAGGTTGAAACAGACCAATAACCCTTGCTGCACTGGGTTTTCAATATCCCGCTTGAATCTAGGCTTACTTTCATTTGCATTCTCGTGTGGACCATTCCTACAAGCTGGTGTCAGGTCAAAAGCGCGCCGGGATAAAGGCGCGCCCAGACAATTGAGCGCACGCGCGCCGCCGCGCCGCTCTAAATTACTGTTTTTAGTGCTCCGACAGGGGGGGCGTGTTCCCCCCACTTTACTTAATAGACATCGCGCCGCGTTGTGGGGGCGTTGTGGGGGGTGTGGGGGGTTGTAACCCCCCACATATTACTGAAAACTTTACTTTTTCCCTGTTTTTAGGGAAAAAGTTCAGTTTACAGTAAAATGTGGAGGGTTACAACCCCTCAAACCCCCCATAATGCCGGCGCGATGTCTATTAAGTAAACTGGGGGGGTTCCCCAACAAAAACCCCCATCGGAGCCCCTAAAAACTGTAATTTAGAGAAGCGCAGTGGCGTGCGCTCAATTGTTGGCGCGCGCTTTTGTCTTTCGCCGAGTTGTCTATGAACCCCTATTTAGAGCACCTATCCAGGCAAAATAAATATGTGCGCTTTATCTCTTTTGCTGTGTTTACCCAGAAACTTACTTACAGCTGAGACCAGGAATCAGGTTAAATAAATCAAAGTGGTTTATTGGAAAATATATTTGATAATTGCAAATGAAGATTATTGACACCTCAAGAATCTGCATCATTGGAGGGTTTATAGACAAATCCTAATCTCTATTACAGTAAAACTCCTCTCTAAGTCCTACCCTTTAATTCTCTGTCTGTCTAATTCCTAAGTAAATCAGTTCCTACATTTAACTACACTATATCGTATATCAAATGAAAGGAAAGCCATACTTTACTCAAGTCTTTCTCTGTAACGAGTTAGAATTCAGCAGATAAGGAAGGGATACCACTCGGAATTCAGCCTCCTCAACTGAACTCCCCCCGCTTCCTTCAACAGCTTTAATACACTAATTTAAGTTTCCAAGTTTCCAAGTTTATTAGTTTTTAATATCCCGATCATAAAATGAATATCTGACCGGTTTACAATTATAAATAAAGAAAATTAAAAGAAAGAAATAAGAAAGAGTGTGAAAGAGTAGATAGAGTGAACGAGTATGACATTTACAGACAAACTAGAAAGTGAGGAAAGATGGGGAGGTGGGAAAAAGTTACATAATTAGAGAAGAAGAAAGGATATAGAGGGGAAAGGGGATGACACATAAGGGGTGGGGGCATAATAAAGAAAAAGGTGGACTGTTTCCAAAAAAAAAAAAAAAAAGATGATTTTGAGATTAGGGTTTGTCGTATGCATCTTGAAAAAGAAAAGTTTTGAGATTGATTTTAAATTTTTGTTGTTGTAATTCATCACGAAGATATTGAGGGAGAGAGTTCCATAAGGTGGGTGCTGTTATTGCGAAATTAGTTTTTCTAGTGTAATAGGATTCTTTTAAGGATGGTATATATAGAAGTTTTTGATCAGTAGATCTTAAAGAGCGAGGTGAACTTTGGGGTATTAATAATTTATCAAGAAATGAAGGTATGAAATTAAGCCATGTGATGGGTGGAAAATCCCCAACTTTCCTGCAGACATGACTTCTGGGCTCGATCCAAAATGCTCAAGTCCACAGAAGGTTCATGCATCCCTAATACTTGCAGTCAAACTTGAAGGACATGTGGACAATAAAAAAATGCAAATCAAGAATCTCTCTCCTAATTTCAAATGACCAAATGGAATACAATGTAATTGGTCACGTCCCATTCTGAATTCCTTCTATTTCAAATGTTCCATTAATATGTGGCAGGTATTGAGACATGCAAACAGTTGCATCAGTTGCCCATATAATATCAACAGCTACTCTAGTTGGCACCACATAAGTACAATTACCCAGGTCAGTGTATCGCAAACTGTGCTGCAGTACGCACGTGCGCCTCCTGAGATTTCAGGTGTGCCGCGACACACTGGGGAGGAATAGAGGTGCCTGCTGACTGCCTACAGGAAGTGCCTCTCATGGCGAGAGGCACGTCCTGTAGGCAGTCAGCCGGGGCCTCTCCTTCTCTCCGGCCCTCTTCCTTGCTGGCGCCCTTGGTATATGGGCGTGTTGTGCCACTGGGGCTTGTGCGCACCTGAGAAGCTGAAAGCTATGCCATCAGTAGTTTCACTCCCAACAGGGTCTCCCAAGGCGGACAGGTTTCAGCGGAGATGTCAGACTAATGACGTACCACCCGTCTGGGCAGAACAAAAAACTTACGGAGAGTTGATGTCCAAGATGAAGTAAATAATCCACATAAAAATGTTGAGGGCTTGAACCACTGGAAACATAGGGACCCAACATGATCCATGTTTCAATACAATTGTCTTCTTCAGGGGTCCTATGGATAAGAATATATGTGATAAACAAATATGAAATAATATGTGTTGTGATATGTGCTTTGTGAGAGTGAAATGAAATAAGATCCAGTGGACAAGAAGAGTACTGGAAAATATTTAAAAAATTAAAATAAAATAAAATAATGGGTGACTGGTACCATCATATACAGGTACACAAAAAGAGACTAGTGATGTCTGTAGGGAAATGGTGTTGGTGAAAGCATGATGCACACCTGATGAGGAGTGCAAACAATCAAAATATCAAAGTAAAGGGAAAACAGGATCCAAACCTCATATGTGTATTACCAACCTTGAGACAAGACAACAATTGTGTATAACCCTGATTGCCAATGTCATGGGTGTCAGTTTTGTTAGTGGCCCCCCCCCAATATTAGGTTGGTGGGGTCACTTGAGATGCGCACTGACCAACGCCAGGTCCCAGGTTCAGTTCGCTCACAGATGACTCACCAGGAAGTAGAATAAAGAAAGCACGGCCAGAGGTGATTATATAAAGAATATATTATAGAAATAGTGATAGCGATAGCTAGGCTGACAATGGGATTTAAAACTTTCTATTGGAATGTAAGCAAGAATGCAAATTGAAATTGTAGGTCCTAAAAGCAAACTAAGAGGGGACAAAAAATTAATAAAAATAATAATGAATAAGCTAAATATGAAATGATCTGTATCGCACCTTAACATAAAAAATGTGATTTAAGCATGTCATACAATGTAATTATAAACACAAAAACATATAAAATGTGATTATAAACTCAAAGGACGTGAGACGAAAAACTAACCCAAGACTAACCCAAACACATAGTGCTAAAATCCAAAACTAAAATCGGACATGTCCATAATGATAAAACATGTGGGAATCGGCTAAATGTACCGAGTCTGGGCAGCAGCAGATGGGCACCTGTTGGAGGCGGAGGATTGCAATGACAACATCGAATTTATACTGCACAGAAGAAAGGCCTGGCAATCTACTTCTATAGTCTGCCATGAAAACTTGATGAAAATCATCAAGTCATAGTAGATGATGTCAGATAAAGACTCGAAGGGTTCATCCAGTCTGCCCAATCTGATTCAATTTAAATTTTTTCTTCTTAGATATTTCTGGGCAAGAATCCAAAGCTCTACCCGGTACTAAGCTTGGGCTCCAACTGCCGAAATCTCCGTCAAAGCTCACTCCAGCCCATCTACATCCTCCCAGCCATTGAAGCCCTCTCCAGCCCATCCTCCACCAAACAGCCATATACAGACACAGACCGTGCAAGTCTGCCCAGTACTGGTCTTAGTTCAATATTTAATATTATTTTCTGATTCTAGATCCTCTGTGTTCATCCCACGCTTTTTTGAACTCATTCACTGTTTTCCTCTCCACCACCTCTCTCGGGAGCGCATTCCAGACATCCACTACCCTGTCCGTAAAGTAGAATTTCCTAACATTGCCCCTGAATCTACCACCCCTCAACCTCAAATTATGTCCTCTGGTTTTACCATTTTCCTTTCTCTGGAAAAGATTTTGTTCTACGTTAATACCTTTCAAGTATTTGAACATTTGAATCATATCTCCCCTGTCCCTCCTTTCCTCTAGGGTATACATATTTAGGGCTTTCAGTCTCTCCTCATACGTCTTCTGGCGCAAGCCTCCTATCATTTTGTCCTCTGGACCGCTTCAAGTCTCCTTACGTCCTTCGCCAGATACGGTTTCCAAAACTGAACACAATACTCCAAGTGGGACCTCACCAATGACCTGTACAGGGGCATCAACACCTTCTTCCTTCTACTGGCTACGCCCCTCTTTATACAGCCCAGCATCCTTCTGGCAGCAGCCACTGCCTTGTCACACTGTTTTTTTCGCCTTTAGATCTTCGGACACTATCACCCCAAGGTCCCTCTCCCCGTTCGTGCATATCAGCTTCTCACCTCCCGGCATATACGGTTCCTTCCGATTATTAATCCCCAAATGCATTACTCTGAATTACTTTGCATTGAATTTTAGTTGCCAGGCATTAGACCATTCCTCTAACTTTAGCAGATCCTTTTTCATATTTTCCACTCCCTCTTTGGTGTCTACTCTGTTACAAATCTTGGTATCATCTGCAAAAAGGCACACTTTTCCTTCTAATCCTTCAGCAATGTCACTCACAAACATATTGAACAGGATTGGCCCCAGCACCGAACCCAGAGGGACTCCACTACTCACCTTTCCTTCCTCCGAGCGACTTCCATTAACCACCACCCTCTGGCGTCTGTCCGACAGCCAATTTCTAACCTAGTTCACCATTTTGGGTCCTAACTTCAGCCGTTCAAGTTTGTTCAACAGCCTCCTATGAGGAACTGTATCAAAGGCTTTGCTGAAATCCAAGTAAATTACATCTAGCATATGTCCTCGATCCATCTCTCTGGTCACCCAATCAAAAAATTCAATCAGGTTTGTTTGGCACGATTTACCTTTTGTAAAGCCATGTTGCCTCGGATCCTGTAACCCATTAGATTCAAGGAAGTACACTATCCTTTCTTTCAGCAACACTTCCATTATTTTTCCAACAACCGAGCTGATGGCACCAAACAAGCTAAAATAACGAACCTAAAATTTTGCCAGTTTAAAATCTACTTGTATTTACTAAGACATAATAGCATTAGGTATCAATGAGTATCCATTATGTGCATACACTTCTCCCTCCATATTTGCGGGGGTTAGGGGCAGAGCCAGCCCACAAATATGGAAAAATCACAAATAACTTTGAGGGCCGTCTCTGACCCACCCCACCACCCTCCTGCCTCCTGGACCTTTCCACACCTTACCTGGTGGTCTAGCGGTGAAGCGGGGCAGGAGCGATCTTCCTAGGCTCCTTCCCCATGCAGAGCCGTCAACAAAAATGGCTGCCGTGAGTTCCCATGGTCTCACAAAACGACAGCAGGAACTCATGGCAGCCATTTTTGTTGACAGCTCTGCATGGGGTAGAAGGATAGGAAGATCGCTTCTGCCCCACTTCCCCACTAAGCCACCAGGCACAGTGTGGAGAGGTCCTGGAGGCAGGGGTGGGTCAGGGTTTAGAAACCCGTGAATAACTGAAATTGTGAGTTCTAAACCCACGAATCTGGAGGGAGAAGTGTAATGTGTTTATTTACTAATACTCATGCTAACGCTAACATCAGATCTTCCAATGGCCTGACTGAACAATCTAGCACGGGGAGCATGAGTTGTATGGCGTAAGGGGGACTTTCCTTGATAAAGCCCGGATAGGGCGAAACATAGTTTCTATGTCGGAGTGCTGTCCCCACCCGCGTAGACTGAGATGAGTATGACTATTTATACTACATGAGCTAATAAAGAAATTGTATCATTAATCTCAGCGTGTCATTTGTCTGTATGGATGAAAGGTTGCTTTCATAGAATAGACACTAATGAGGTTTATAAAATCTTTGAAAACATTTATGAAGATATACTTTAGAGAAATAACTAGTAAATATCTGACATTCCATGTGTTAGACATAAATAAATATTAAAATTCAGCCTAAACAGCATTGCATGAGTTGCTGTAGTAAATATTGTAAGAGATTGTAACGTAAGTTGCGAACTATATGATATATAATTCCATAGTGCTCCATGACTGGTAAACCCAGAGGACATAATTTGAGGTTGAGGGGTGGTAGACTCAAGAGCAATGTAAGGAAATTCTTCTTTACAGAGAGGGTGGTGAATGCCTGGAATGTTCTCCCGAGGGAGGTGATGGAGAGGAAAACGGTAACAGTTCACAAAAAGCATGGGATGAACACGGAGGATCTCAAATCAGAAAAAAAATTAAGGCCAGTACTGGGCAGACTTGCATGGTCTATGTCCGTATATGGCCTTTTGGTTGAGGATGGGCTGGGGAGGGCTTTGATGGCTGGGATAGTTTAGATGGACTGGAGTGAGCTTTGATGAATACTTAAGTAGATGGAACCTAAGCATAGTACCGGGCAAAGCTTTAGGTTCTGGCCCAGCAATAGCTAAGAAGAAGGAAAATGTCAATTAAATCAGTAATTTGAAGAGTGGATAAGGTTGGGCAGACTGGATGAACCATCCGGGTCTTTATCTGCCGTCATCTACTATGTTACTATGACTATGGAATTGTTTGTGGGCTCAGCCCAAAGTTAACTGAAGCCAGCGATCCCCAGAAGGTAATCTTGGAAAGCGGGATTCTGAAAATCTATATCCTCACCCTTGTAAACTTTCATTCTCAATGAAATATTATGGTTATCAATTAAGGTAAAATCATAAGTATCGGCCATCACTATACTGGCAGGAGAACATTGATGAAACGTGTTAGTGTTTACCTCCTGTAACCAAAATGTCACACCTGCTGCAGACCAACTGAAAGTAATATCTAAAGCATCATGATACCTGGTAGCATAATGATATGTGGTTGCATCTAACATAGTAACATAGTAGATGACGGCAGATAAAGACCCGAACGGTCCATCCAGTCTGCCCAACCTGATCCAAGAATCCAAAGCTCTACCCGGTACTGTGCTTGGGTTCCAACTGACGAAATCTCCATTAAAACCATCTACTCCAGCCCATCCTCCCCCAAACGGCCATATACAGACACAGACCGTGCAAGTCTGTCCAGTACTGGCCTTAGTTCAATATTTCATCTTATTTTCTGATTCTAGATCCTCTCTGTTTTCTAATGTAAAAATGGACCAGTAACAAAATGATCCTCTGTGTACTGGTTTCTTAAATTTAAGCCAACCCTCAATAAAGTTGTTATTTGGGCAATAGCTACAGACTTAACTAAATGAAAAATATTTCAACTTGGCCACACAAAGGATAGGTTGGAAGTGCTCTGGGCCTGGTAAAAATAAATTATTAGTCTTCAAAACAGGTTGGGGCTAAATAAATACCTCTATCACTTTTACTGCCTTTACTAAGTTAATAAAACGTGTACAATTCTGCGTCGGTCTTCCCTTCTCAACCTTACAGGACTTCTATGATCTCTAAAATCTGCTGCTTTCATAGTTACAGATGTATGAAAAGGACAAAGTCACTCAAATTGGTTTGTGGGCAAGATTCTCACTTGTTAAGAACATAAGAATTGCCGCTGTTGGATCAGACCAGTGGTCAATCGTGCCCAGCAGTCTGCTCATGCGGCAGCCCTCTGGTCAAAGACCAGTGCCCTAACTGAGACTAGCCTTACCTGCGGTACATTCTGGTTCAGCAGGAACTTGTCTAACTTTGTCTTGAATCCCTGGAGGGTGTTTTCCCCTTTTTGAATCCCTAGACAAATTCAACCTTCTGCAGAACAACCAATCAGGTTTCAGACCCGGCTTCAGCACCGAAACAATTATGACCTCACTCCTAAACCACCTACATTCCCTTCTCAGTCAAGGCATCAGTGCAATGATTCTACAACTGGACCTAAGTTCTGCCTTCGACCTAGTAGAGCACACCATCTTAATGAACTGTTTAGAATCCTTAGGCATCACAGAAAACGCTTACAACTGGTTTCAGGAATTCCTCGAGTTCAGATCCTATCAGGTATTCAAAGAAGACAAATTCTCCTTCAGCTGGAAAAACAACTGCGGGTTGCCCCAGGGCTCCCCGCTTTCTCTGACCCTATTTAACATCTACCTTATCACATTGGGACACCTGCTACAAAGCCTAAAACTCAACTTTTACATCTACGCTGACGACATTACTGTAGTGCTACCACTAACCTGTCTGTCGTCAGACTTTATTAATCTCTTAACCAACACCCTAAAGCAAATAGAGCTTTGGATGACGGCCTTCAAACTAAAACTGAACACAGAAAAAACTAAATTTTTCCTGGCATCTCCCAATGATAAGATAAAAGACAACACGATTCACGTGAATGGCCGTGATTACGAAATTGACCAAACTATAAAAATACTAGGAGTCACTCTTGACAAACACCTAACCCTGGAAAAGCATACAGATTTAATGTTCAAAAAAAGTATATCAGTTCTATGGAAGCTCCGCACCATTAAAAAATACTTCGATGATTCATCCTTGTACAATCATCCATCTTGAGTACGCTGGATTACTGCAACATTATATATCTGGGAGATTATAAGAAGACACTTAACAAGCTGAGATTAATTCAGAACACTGCGGTCCGGCTCATCTTTGGTTTACAAAAATGGGAACATATCACCCCATACTTCCAGATACTCCACTGGTTGCCGGTGGAATCCAGAATACTCTTCAAGTTTGCCTGCATTAGCTACAAAGCTATCTTTGGGATGCTACCAACTTACCTCGCCTCTCAATTCATCCTCAACAGTTCTAATAAGAGCTCTCGCAGAATAAATCTCTTTAATTACCCATCC
Source organism: Geotrypetes seraphini (assembly GCF_902459505.1). Classification (NCBI taxonomy): domain Eukaryota; kingdom Metazoa; phylum Chordata; class Amphibia; order Gymnophiona; family Dermophiidae; genus Geotrypetes; species Geotrypetes seraphini. The sequence continues at coordinate 178,684,075 of NC_047092.1, read as the reverse complement.
CTGAAATCATGTCTTTACAAGAAGTTCCTAGACAGAATGTTATCATTCCAGGCAGCCATTCTCGAGGCCTCTTCTTACGCCGAATTCAGAAAATCACTGAAGACCCGTCTCTTTAACAAATTCTAATTCCCAATTCTTGCCCAATCCCCCTCAGCTATCCTCATCCCAATCCCCAATTCTCTTGATTTTAGATTAACTCATCCTTCTTCCCATTTGTAAAGGTATTCCACCCAAATTGTTTTCCCCTGCACCCCAATCTCTGACTAGATACTTCCTTTTGATTCAAACCATCTTGGTTCTCTTCCATTTGCAATTTGTATCCCAGAAAGTACTTTTTCTGTTCCCCTTACATCTCATACACTCATTGTATGTATCTTGTTGTAAATATCTCTTACTTCTTGTTGTAAACATCTCTTACTCTCATTGTATGTAACTTGTTGTAAACCGCTTTGAACTTATGGAAATAAAATTATTATTATTATTATTTGAATCCCTGGAGGATGTTTTCCCCTATGACAGACTCTGGAAGAGTGTTCCAGTTTTCTACCACTCTCTGAGTGAAGCAAATACCGGTAATTTGCTTTTCCAAGTAATGGAGATCTGATACCTTTGCAATAAACACTGAAATTCTACTGTACAATACCTTCTCCCTATGTCTCCACAGGCCATCCATTCCCCAGTATATGAATTCTATAAATATATGGAACCATTCCTTAATGCAGCTTCTGATTTATAACCCAATAAATTTGCACGTAGAACTATAGTGTAATTGTGGTTATTGTGTTAAATATAATTGGAGTTCTAGGACACCTATGGAACACCCATCAGCATTTTATTTTTCTGGATCATATTTCTGTCTATCATATGGTGAACGATTGGGTGCTGATTTCTCTGGAGCTTTCATTGCAGTGGAGAAATTCCATAAACATTTGGGCAGGGCATCCGAGGGATTCATCTCTAATTCAGACATCTCTGACTCATTATCTGATCTGATGGACATTATGAGCTCCATCACCCTAGGTACCAGTTCTTTCAGGGGATAATGTTATGTCGACCAGTTAACATGTCTTCCACATTTGTATTAGATGGGGTTCCAATTCAAAAAGTATGATTTAGAAAAATATTGGAATAACCATCAAAGGTGACTGTCATTCTGAAAAACAACCAGGCTTGCCACATAGGTTTGTCAGTCATCTTAGGGAGAGAAACTTCCCCATCTTCCATTTTTTATATTTAACACTTATCTTACTATTCCCGTTGTCCCCAAAATTCATATAAACTTTTTTTTAGTCCTAACAAAAGAACCTGAATAATAAATGCCTACTCCATGTTCCCCGTGTCCTACGGTACAGATGATGCTCTGAGAGAGTAGGAAAAAGTTTGGTGACCCCATCACACATCCAGGTGATTCATTTCTACAGCTCATCATAGCTCCTAAACCTATCTGGATTACAGTGAGTCATTTAACCTCTCTCCTGTTCAGCTTGACCGGATAAAAACTTCCAAAATGCACGTCTGCTGTTTTTTTACTTGAACATGTAAGCTCAGTTAGATCCAATTGAAACCCTGTGGCTTGAAAATAGAGAATGACACGGTGACAAAATTCATCACCGTTCCCGTCCCCACGGATAACCGCGGGAAATAATCCCATGTCATTTTGTAGTGTCTATCTGAACCTCAGTCCTTCTACACCAGTATTCTTCAGAGCAAAGCTTGCGGGTCAGTGGTTATGGCCATTCATACTCTGATTCTTATGTGAGCCAAGGATAATGAAGCCATTGTGACATCACTGATGTGATTGGCTCTTAGGCACTGGTGGAATGAGGCATTATGACATCACAATATCTGCTCTGGATACCAGAGACTGTCATTCTTTAGTGTCTATTTCAGCCTCAGTCCTTCTACACCAGCATTCTTCAAAGCAAAGCTTGCGGGTCAGTGGTTGTGGCCATTCATACTCTGATTCTTATGTGAGCCAAGGATAATGAAGCCATTGTGACATCACTGATGTGATTGGCTCTTAGGCACTGGTGGAATGAGGCATTATGACATCACAATATCTGCTCTGGATACCAGAGACCATCATTCTGTAGTGTCTATCTCAACCTCAGTCCTTCTACACCAGCATTCTTCAAAGCAAAGCTTGCGGGTCAGTGGTTGTGGCCATTCATACTCTGATTCTTATGTGAGCCAAGGATAATGAAGCCATTGTGACATCACTGATGTGATTGGTTCTTAGGCACTGGTGGAATGAGGCATTATGACATCACAATCTCTGCTCTGAAATGTTGCTGCTCAATCTCAGCATTCTTCAAAGCAAAGCTTGCGGGTCAGTGGTTGTGGCCATTCATACTCTGATTCTTCCCTCTCTCCTTAAAGAATGACATGAAGATGGTTTCCCCCAGTTTTCCGCGGGGACGGGAACGGTGATGAATTTTGTCACCGTGTCATTCTCTACTTGAAAATAACAACCAACGATGAGTCTTGTATTTCTAGAAAACTAGCTAGGTTTGCCAGATAACCCTAGCCTGTCGGCCATCTTAGGGAGAGAAACTTTTCCCTATCCTCCATTTTATGATAGCATTACATTCCTTTACCCCCTGTTATCCCTCAAAATTCACATAAAACTCTAATCCTAACAAAACAAAATGGGGTAGGTGGTCACCAGAAAAGCGGTGAAGCTTCATACAGCACTGTAGCATGCATTGTGGAAGACCCTGCCAGAAACTAGATTATGGAGGAATGTATGCAATTGCCTCTCCTGTCCAGGGGGTTGCTTACTGATTTTGAGAAGGCCCAAGGTCATACTGGCACTTTTATGTGTAGGGTTACCAGATTTTCCCGAAGGAAAATCCGGACCCATGGCCGTGCCCCCAGGCCCACCCCGATCTGTCTGTGTCACAACCCGTTCCGCCCCGCCCCCCAGATGGCATCCGCACATGCGTGGACATGATGCAATGACATCACATGCACACGTGCGTGTGATGTCACTGCATTGCGTCCATGCATGGGCGGATGCCCCTTCCTAATGCGATTTTGACGGGAAGCTTTTCAAAACCCCGGACAACGTGCTGGGTTTTGAAAAGCCGTTCGGACTCAGCCCTTCGCATCTTCCAAAGTGGAGAAAATGAGTGCTGAATCATAGCGCAACCACGGAATCATAGCGCAACCACGGAATCATAGCGTAACCACGGAATCATAGCGCAACCACGGAATCATAGCATAACCACGGAATCATAGCACAACCACGGAATCATAGCGTAACCACAGAATCATAGCGTAACCACAGAATCATAGAGTAACCATGGAATCATAGAGTAACCACGGAATCATAGCATAACCATGGAATCATAGTGCAACCACTGAACCATAGCGTAACCACGGAATCATAGTGTAACCACTGAACCATAGCGTAACCACGGAATCATAGCGCAACCACTGAATCATAGCGTAACCACGGAATCATAGTGTAACCACGGAATCATAGCATAACCACTGAATCATAGCGTAACCACAGAATCATAGCGTAACCACTGAATCATAGCGCAACCACGGAATCATAGCGTAACCACGGAATCATAACGTAACCACGGAATCACTGCGTAACAACTGAATCATAGCGCAACCATGGAATCCTAGCGTAACCACGGAATCATAGCGCAACCACTGAATCATAGCGTAACCACTGTCATGTGGTGGTGCTCTGGGTATTATTATTTTCGGATATATCTGAGTCCCTTCAAACCTCAAGGAATCAGATTGATGGAATCTGGATCTGATCCCAATCTGAAATATCACAGGAAATGAGAACTAATTACCGTATAAGCTTTAAGTTGTCACATGAACCAGTTTCGGAGGGATATTTCTGGCCAATATGACTCGTTTTGGTCAACCCAGCCTAGGGTTACCAGATAAAAGAGGCCTTGTGTCCCTGTCCAGTTCTGTCCACCCCACCCTGCCCCCCAAACCTCATCTCTTCGGGCAAGGGTTGGAGTGCATCTGCGCAAAGTGCTGGGTTTTGAAAAGCTGTCTGGACTAGAGAGCTGCACGGGAACGGGGATCCTGCGGGTTCCCCCTCCGCGTTGCGGAGATCCCACGGCGTTGGAGGGAGCTCAGTTGATACGTACTCTTAACTGCCCTCCATGTTGTAGTCTTCTTTGCAGCTCAGCACGCCACCAGTAGCTTACCCGGAAGTCTTCCCTGACGTCAAAGCTGACGTCGGAGGGAAGTCTTTGCATCAGCTACGTGCAGGGCCCGCTGCCCTGTGAAGAAGTGCAACTGGAAATAATGCTGCCCTTCAGCTACCGTAATTAGGGCAGCCTACAAAAAAGATCGCTGGTGCACCTGAACTCTTACTGCCAGTCATTGTGCTGGTTCTAGACTAATGGATATCGGAGTTCAGATGCAAAAGAGCCTTTGAGGTATAGAAATGAAGAAATTCATGTGACCAGCGTGATACGGGAGTGGCCAGTGCTAGAAGTCTGGCAAAGGGGGAATTTGGGTCGGACTTCACCTTGAGAGCTATGTCCAGGAATTCTGAGAGAAATAGAGACAAGCTGGATATGGTGCTGAAAGGCAGTTCAGAAAAAAGAGGGCAGAGATCTCATCTGATCCCCAAATCCACATAAATCGGGCATAAGAGAAAAAGTTGCCTTCAGAGGAAACACCACAGGAAAAGGATCTAGGCTGCCCTAATTAGCTGAAGGTGAGACTGGGAGGCCAGAGGGGAAACCGGAGGACGCTGCAAAGAGGAGAGGTGGGGGGAGGACGCTACAAAGAAGGGGGAGGGAGGAAGTCTACGTGAATATGCTTGGGGGGGAGAAATAATGGCTCTGAAAACAGGAGAGGGGGAGAGATGGTGGACAATGGGATTTAGGGAGGGAAGGAACAGAAAGGGAGAGAAGTTGGACACAAGGGATGGGGGATAGAGATACTGGATAGGAGGGTAGTTGGGAAGAGAAAGGGAGAGTTGGTGGTCCCTGGGGTGGGGGGCAGAAAAAGAGGGAGGGAGAACATGCATGTGTTGCAACAAAGAGGAAACGCATTGGGACATGGGAGGGAGTGTGTTTTTGAACAAAGAAGGCATGAACTTGGGAGAGAGGATGGAGGAAGAGAGGGAAAGAGATGCTGAGGTGGGGGAGGGAAGGGAATAGAAAGGAAGAATTGGGTGTGGGTGTGTTAGTGAGAGGAAAAGAAAGATGGTGTACATGGGGAATGGAAGAAAGAGGAGAATTTTTGGTCATAGGGAGGGAATGAGGTACAGATGATAGGGAAGAGAAAGATGAGAGAGAGAAATGTGGTAGAAAGGGAACAGTGGGACAGATTGAAAGGGAAGCAAGAGGGAGAAATGTTGGACATAGTGGTGAAGGGAATGGAAGGAGAGATGTGACTTGGTGCTGGAGAGGGGTAATAGAAGGAGAAATGTTGGGCATGGGGTTGGTGGGCAGAGGTGAAAGATGCTGCACATGGTCTGGGGGATAAGAGAGGGATAAATGCTGGACTATGGTAGGAGGAACCAATGGATAGCAACAGAAGACGGAAAAGCAGAAAAAAGAAACTGGGACCAACTTGATGGAAAAATAGGTCTCCAGACAACAAAGGTAAAAAAATGGAATTTGTTGACCAAAATATGCTAGCTTTGGGAAATGTATATAGCAGATGTCTTTGTACCATAGTCCGCCCTGAACCGCAAGGTATTGGCGGAATAGAAATCACTAATGTAATGTAATGTAAAAGAAAAGGAAAAGCATTTCTGGTTTTATTTCTACAGTGTTGAAGTATTTGGGGATCCCCAAGCACCGCCAGCAGAGGACCTCCTCTAGAGATGGCCAGAACTCCCCTCCACCAAGCACAGCAGTCGCTGGCAGCATCCATGAGCCACTGAAGTGCCAGCATCTGTGACTCAGGGACGCTATTGCTGCCTGCCAAGCTTGGCAAAAGGGACCCTCGACCAACTGCAGAGGAAGTCCTCAGCCGACAGCTTGAGGGTCCTCATCGGCTGAGTATTTATATTTTATATTTACATTAGAGGCTCTGGTAGAAACCCATTTACAAAGTATATATTCTTCTCAATTAATATTTCCAAATTGATTAAAGTGTCTTTGCTTATTTGTAAATGGGTCTCTACCAGAGCCTTAAATTCAGTAGCAAAATTAAATGAAATAACTACTTCTGAAGTTTATAGGGACGGGCGGGGACGGATTTAATTCCAGCGGGGGTGGGCAGGGATGGATTTGATTCCAGCGAGGATGAGTTTGACTCCTAGCAGGGATGGGGATGGGTTTGATTCTACCAGGGACAGGCGGGGACGGATTTGATTCCAGTGGGGATGGGTTTGACTCGTAGCGGGGACGGGTTTGACTCGTAGCGGGGACGGGTTTGATTTCTGTCCCCGCACAACTCTGTAGTCTGGACACCTAGACATGTCCGGGGAAATCCAGACATCTGGTAACCCTAACCCAGCCTCCAACATTTCGGTGCTTGTAGTGCTGATCTCAAACAGAAGTGGCAACATTACAAATAGCAGAATCCATTATGAAAGTCAAATTCACAAACAGGTGAAAAGTCTCTCTCCTGGAGCTGGACTATATGGCATAAGAACATAAGAATAGCCTTACTGGGTCAGACCAATGGTCTATCAAGCCCAGTAGCCCGTTCTCACGGTGGCCAATCCAGGTCACTAGTACCTGGCCAAAACCCAAGGAGTAGCAACATTCCAGAATCTCAGAGTAAGCAAGATTCCAGAACCCCAAAGAGCACAACATTCTATGCAGAATCCCCAAAGAGTAGCAACATTCCATACCAAATCCCAAAGAATAGCAAGATTCCGGAATCCCAGAGAGTAACAAGATTCTAGAATCCCAAAGAGTAGCTACATTCCATACAGAATCCCAAAGAATAGCAAGATTCCGGAATCCCAGAGAGTAACAAGATTCTAGAATCTCAAATACTAGCAACATTCCATGCTACCGATCCAGGGCAAGCAGTGGCTTCCTCCTGGCTTTCTCAATAACAGACTATGGACTTTTCCTCCAGGAACTTGTCCAAGCCTTTCTTAAAACTAGCTACGCTATCCGCTCTTACCACAACCTCTGGCAACGCGTTCTCTGAGTGAAATAATATTTCCTCCTATTGGTTTTAAAAGTATTTCCCTGTAACTTCATCGAGTGTCCCCTAGTCTTTGTAATTTTTGACGGAGTGAAACATCGATCCACTTGTACAAAATCCACTCGGGATTTTATAGACTTCAATCATGTCTCCCCTCAGATGTGAACAGAAAAGAGTGTTGTTTAAGTATCATTTATACAGTGTGCCTGTGAATATCATATAAAGCCGAAAAAGGTGTCATAAATGGTGTGACGCCTATGCGTGGTAAGTACAACATGTGAAATAAGTGATGTGAGATTGTATAAAACTCTGGGGCCATAGCTGAAGTATCAGGTTTGAACAAATATACAATCTCATAATCGAAAGAGAAAAACGTCCAAAAACCGGCCTAAGTCGGCACTTGGACGAACATTTCTCAAAAATGTCCAAGCGCCGATAATCAACCCGGGTTTTGGATGTATTTCTAAACGACCTACGCCTTCATAGTGCTGCTCAACGTCCAAAGCTAAACGGGGCGTTTCGGGAGGCGTGTCGAGGGCGGGAGTTGGGCGGGACATGGGCCGGGTTAGACTTAGTCGTACAGCATGTATAACCCAAAGTTGAACAACAGCCATTTCAAACATGGTCTAAGTCACAACAACCCACCTAAACTCGCCAGATAATCACTGAAAACACTTAATACAGACCCCCACACACTACCCCAGTGATCACCAACACACCCTACCCCCCATAAAAATTTTAATCATAACTTTAAATTTCAGCCTCCAGACCATCATCACCTGGCCGCCTGGCATAGGAAAGCCTAGTCATCCAGCACAGAGGCAGCTTAAGTCGTCTTGGGGGTGGGTTAGGGACCCATAGAGAGGAGGCCCCATGCCCATAAGCCCCTGTAATCACTGCATTGATACTTAAACATGTGCACTGCCCTATACACCCCCAAAACCTTTTTTTTACTGGCATATAAGTGGCTCCTGCATCCATAAGGGCTATTGGGGTGGTAGATAAGTGGGTCTAGGGGATTCTGGAGTTGGTTTGGGGGGCTCACCATCACCTATAAGGGAGCTGTAGTGAGGGGAAGCCATGGCACCCTATTTGTGAAGTTCACAGCAGTGCCCTGTAAGGTACCCCACTATTTAGGTGCCCTGTCTGGGTGTTCTGTCAATCACTTTGCAGACCCCTCCCACGTCCAACAGGGCTTGTTCTAGATGTTTTTGACTTGGACGGACAGTTGGACGAAAATGGGGTATAAATATAGATATTTTAGCGGCTTAGACGATCAGATCTGCAGGACGTATAATTGGACGATTTTCGAAAGTCAAAAGAAGTTGGACATCTCTTTCGAAAATGTGACTTAGGCACTTTTTGACTTTGGACGACTTGCGAAATGGACGTAAACGGACTTAGACGTCCCTTTCGATTATGCCCCTCTGTATATATACCGTACCTACACAACACTCTTTTCTATTCACATCTGTATCTTTTTTCTTTTCTCTTTTTATTTCTATTGTTTTTACTTTGTTCCATTTTTGTTTTTACCTTTAGGACCCTTGAAAAAGGCTTGCTAGCTGAAACACGGCCCATGTTTGACGTGGTCTAATTTTACCATTGTCCGAAGTTACCTTTTAAGAAATGAAGGAAAGTCAAACTCGACTACTGCAATTCTCTGCTCAAAGGAGTCTGCCAAAAAAGATATCCGACGTTTACAATTAATCTAAAATACTGCCATAAAAATTATAATCAACAAAAAAAAAAAAAAAATTGATCACGTTACTCCTCTGTTAAAAAGTGCTCACTGGCTACCTATCCATCACCGTATCACTTACAAAATTGCTTTAATCTCCGTCAAAACTATGACAACCAAGGAACCCACTTTTATCCATAAATGATCCTCCGAGAACTTTAAGATCTGCATCACAGCATCTTCTTCATGTCCCACCCCTAAAAATCATTAGTACCCGTAGGGCTTCCTCTTTTGCAACCAGGGCCGTCATCAGGGCAGTACTACCAGTCCTGCATTCAGGGGCCCGGAGCTGACAGGGGGCCCGGGCTCCCCCAGAGTCCTAGGCAGTGTTCTAAGGCAGGGGCGCCAGTAGCTCACCAAGGCAAAGTGAGTTGATCACCCAGGACTCACTTTGTCTTGGCGATCTAATCTATCGGGCCGATCAGTCTTCCTCTCCCCGACGTCAATTCTGCAGTCGGAGAGGAAGTTCGGGCCAGCCAATCGCTGCCTGGCTGGGCGGAACTTCCTCTCCGACGGCAGAATTGACATCGGGGAGAGGAATGCTGGTTGGCCCGAAGCAGGGAGAGCATGCGTCGGCGTCGGCTTTGGGGCCTGTTATCCATTGGTGGGTCCTGCTTCCCGATGGCAGCGGCAGTGGCAGTGGCTTGGGGAACGGCAGGGAGAAAGAAAGAAAGGGGGCAGGCAGGGAGGCAGAAGGAAAGAAGAGAAACAGAAAAAAAGAAAGAAAGGTCAGGGAGAGAGGAAGAAAAAGTTGGGGGGAGGGAAAGCATATAGGCTGATAGAAGGGAAGAAAGATTGGATGCACAGTCAGAGGAAGAAAGTGCAACCAGAGACTTATGAAATCACCAGACAAGGTAGGAAAAATGATTTTATTTTAAATTTAGCAAAGTGGAGGCAGTATTACCACAGTTTTCAAAGGAATTTGCCCAAATAACTTAATAGTTAACTGGGTAAATTCCTAGAGATGAAAACTTCCCTTCACTTACTATGCACAGTTCTGAATTTATATCTGCTGTCTATATTTTACAATATGGTCCCCTTTTACTAAACCGCAATAGTGGTTTTTAGCGCAGGGAGCCTATGGGCGTCAAGAGCAGCGCTGGGCATTCAGCGCAGCTCCCTGCGCTAAAAACTGCTATTGTGGTTTAATAAAAAGGATGGAGGTTATATTTGTCTATTTTTGTATGGTTGTTACTGAGGTGACAATGCATAGAGTCATCTGCCTTGACCTCTTTGAAAAAAACCCAGAATAGGAATGATAATTAACATTTTCTCAGCGTATAGTGTGCTTTGTGTTTTTTAATTTTATTGTTGGTAGATCATTTTGACTTAGTCATTTTAAAGTAGCTCACAAGCTCAAAAAGTTTGGGCACCTCTGAGCTAGAGCATTGAAACTGTGTATTTCTATTTTATCCCCCCTTTTACAAAACTGTGGAGCGTTTTTTAGCGCCAGCCATGGTGGTAGCAGCTCTAATGCTCAGAATTCTATGAGCGTCAGGGCTGTTACCACTGTGGCTAAAATCCACACTACAGTTTTGTAAAAGAGTGAGGGGTTAGTTTGTGATGACTTATTCCATACTAGGCGAAGGTGTTTTCTGTATTCTGTGTGTTCGAAAGACATGGTTTTCTGTTAGGATTGACGGTGTAGGATTGATCTGTGCTGGTCTGGCTTGTTTAGTTTTACAATGGGTGTATTGATGTACTGCTCACTGCAATATGTAAGATGCTGCCTTTTCCTAGGTACTCATGTGTGACGTGTGGTTTGTTACTAAAAATCATGTTTTTCTTACAGATGGGGGGGTGCCAAAAATGATGGGCCCTAGGTGTTACATATGCTACGTACGCCACTGTATGTAAAGATACCAGAAAGCTGGCGTAGCAAAAACTTTAAGTAAATTGTAATTCTTCTAAGTTTTGAGTATTTAACCCTCCCACAATCTCACGGGCACTCGTTTCAAGTTTCAAGTTTATTGAGATTTTGATTTAAACGCAATATCAAATATTTTCAATGCATATAACAAAAATAAATTTGGGGAAATAAATAAAACCATTTGAACAATAAACATACAAACATATCCATGGATGATTAAAATTACATAAGGAGTACAAGGATAAACTACATTTGTTTAAAAATGCGTCCTCCGCGCCTGCTCATAAATTTGTTGACTGGAAGGATCCAGCAATGTGGCCAGATGCCATTCAGGACAAAGACAGAGAAAGAATTGTGCAATTTGGATTAATGATGGAAGATGATTTAAAGCAAATGGCACAGTCTATGAGTAAAGATCTTGACGGACGTTCTTTTTATGAATATCTCCTCTATGCCAAATCACCCATTGGACATGAGAAGATTTTACGGGACTGGCTTAGGTGGAGCATTAGCAGAAAAGTATGTGTGTATTCGGCCCATGGAAGAAGGGAGGGGGCGTCGGGGGGGGGGGGGGAAGGGGTGCGTGGGGGGCCCAATAGGATTGCTCAGTAAGGGGCCCAGAAATTTCTGATGGCGGCCCTGTTTGCAACAATAGCCCCAACAATATGGAATTTGTTACCATCATATGTAATGTCTGAACAGAATTTAGATAAACTCAAGGGTGGCCTCAAAAACATTTTATTTAAAGACACATATGACTGTTAATTGATCTATGCGACTTGTCTAGCTCATTTTCTATACTAAAATGGATTTTTCCCTTTCCCCTTGTTATTCCCCTTAATTGTTCTCTCTTTCTTTCAAATTGTATTTCTCCCCACTATCCTATTGTCTCATGTAAGTAAAGTTATGTCATTAATAGTTTAACTGTTTTCAATTTTTTACTGTAAAACGCGTGCCTGCCGCGGTTCGGAGGGGGTTGGGCGATCACCATCGCTGGCAGGAAAGATGATCGCAGCAGCCAGCATCAGCTCAGCGGCCCCTTTTTCGGCACTTAGACCTGTTTTGACTTCGTCTAAGTCAAAACGTATACGTGCCGACTAGGCAACCTGCCTAAGGTTTTGGCTATACCTGCTGCACGCCTAGGTGTAGGTCGGCCCACCTCCCGCCCACCGCCCGCCCTTTCCCCTCCTCTAAACACGCCTCTTTTCTCTCTGTGCGTTTAGTGGCAGGGGAAAGGCCTAAGCTGGTTTTAGATACGTCTAAAACCAGCTTTGATTATGGCTACTTGGAGGATCAGGCTTTTTGATCGTCCAAGTAGCCATTTAGGACACTTTTTAGACGTTTTTTTCTTTTGATTATGAACCCGTTAGAATTCATGATGAGCGTTTTAATAAACTGGAAGCTTGACTATTGTGTTCCCCCACAGTTTGCTGTCTTTTGGGTTGCTCCTTCTTCTGTGGAACCTTGGCTCTTCCTGTTCTGTGTCTGAAAACGAGGGCAGATCAGAACTCTGTGCCGTACTAGTAACTGATTAAATTGTCTCCTAATGGTTTACTTTGTGTTTGCTGATCTGTTTGAAGGTCAAAAAAGGTGATGGACAACGAGCAGGGGTACTGGGTGAACTTTTACAAGTGCCGCTCTATATAAACAGAGGCAGGCGTTGAAATCCCTGCAGATCGGGGCTGAACTCGCTGGTGTGCCGTAACGACGCCATCTGACTTTTGGTTATCTTCTCTTCCCCGAAGGATGAAGCTGCTTCTGCTTCTCGCCTGTGTACAATTGTGCCGCTCTGTGTCTCCGCCTGAGTCTCCGCCTGAGCCCGTCCTGCTGGATGCCTCCTGCAATGATTCTTCTGTGGAGATGGCTGCAGGCCTCGCCCTTAATGAGTTCAACTCCATGCGAACTGAGGGCTACATATTCAGCATGAACCGCATTGCGAGTGCACATACACAGTCGGTGGTAAATATAACTTTTACTAGGCCTAAAATTCCATCTTACCCAATATAAGCTGTTTAGAGGAAATGTTTGTATGTAAGAGCTTTAAGAATTTTTAAAAGTGCATGGCGTCTATATAAAATTCTCACTAGGGAACTGAGGTGAGCATATCATAGCATATTAGATAATCAGATCATAGGATCTCCTAGGATCTATATATCATTCCAGGTCCGCATCCTGAATTTGATGTTAGAACATAAGAATTACCGCTGCTGGGTCAGATCAGTGGTCCATCGTGTCCAGCAGTCCACTCCCGCGGCAGCCCTTAGGTCAAAGACCAGTGCCCTAACTGAGTCTATCCTTACTTGCGTACGTTCTGGTTCAGCGGGAACTTGTCTAACTTTGTCTTAAATCCCTGGAGGGTGTTTCCCCCTATAACAGCCTCTGGAAGAGCGTTCCAGTTTTCCACCACTCTCTGGGTGAAGAAGAACTTCCTTATGTTCATACGGAATCTATCCCCTTTCAACTTTAGAGAGTGCCCTCTCGTTCTCCCTACCTTGGAGAGTGTGAACAGTCTGTGTTTATCTACTAAGTCTATTCCCTTCAGTACCTTAAATGTTTCTATCATGTCCCCTCTCAGTCTCCTCTTTTCAAGGGAGAAGAGGCACAGTTTCTCTAATCTTTCACTGTACGGCAACCCCTCCAGCCCCTTAACCATTTTAGTCGCTCTTCTCTGGACACTTTTGAGTAGGTGTAATCATTTATGCTCTAACCCTCCTTCCTACCATATAAATTGATTATCCACAAGTGCTAAAAATATTATTTTACTACACAAAAAAACCTTCTTTTTGTGTTCTGTATACAAAACCCCCTTTTTAAATTTTATTCAAATGGTATATATCGAACAACCATAATGTTGTTAAGGGAAAAAAGCCACCACCAATGCTGGTATGTAGATACAAACTCCCGACGCCTGTTGGTGAGAGGCGTTTCAATCCTGCACGGATCTTTCTCGGGGGATTTGTAAAGAAGTGACTGCCTCTCCTTAAGAATTGATCAAAAAAAGGGGTTTTTGTATACAGAACACAAAAAGAGAGATATGCATACAAGGAAGGTATTATGCAGACAAATCTCCTGCAAAGAAAGTGGAAAAGTAACATGGAAGTGGTAAAGGAATTTTAAAAATACGACCAATGGAAGCAATACTGATAAGAACAGGCAAACTATCATTTAATTTATTATAAAACATTAGTTGGCTCCTGTAGTAGTGAAAGTGATTTACTAATGGGAAGACTACCAAATGATTATAAACATCACCCAAAAGTTTACAACAAAGCACAAAAATTTAAAAGTAATTGTAAGATCAGATATGACTTCACACGAATCAATAAAACAGGAGAGCAACAATCTAAACAAAACCTTAAGAACATAAGAATAGCCTTATTGGCTCAGACCAGTGGTCCATTAGGCCCAGTATAATGTCTTCATGGTGGCCAATCCAGGTCACAAGTTCCCGGCAAACCCCCAAATAGTATCAAGATTCCAGAACCCCAAAGAGTATCAAGATTCCAGAACCCCAAAGAGTATCAAGATTCCAAGCAGAATCTCAAGGATTCCAGAACCCCAAAGAGTATCAAGATTCCAGAACCCCAAAGAGTATCAAGATTCCAAGCAGAATCTCAAGGATTCCAGAACCCCAAAGAGTATCAAGATTCCAGAACCCCAAAGAGTATCAAGATTCCAAGCAGAATCTCAAGGATTCCAGAACCCCAAATAGTAGCAACATTCTTTACTACCAATCCAGGGCAAGCAGTGACTTCCCCCATGTCTCTCTCAGTAGCAAACTATGGATTTTTCTTCCAAAAACGTATCCAAACCTTTTTTAAAACCAGCTACTTTAACCACTCTTACCACATCCTCTGGCAATGTGTTCCAGAACTTAACTATTCTGAGTGAAAAACTATTTCCTCCTATTGATTTTAAAAGAATTTCCCTGTAACTTCAGCGAGTATTTTCAATGGAAGTAAAAACCGGATGTCTCAATCCATCCTCCTTTTTCTGGAGCCATATGGTAAAACCTATATATAGCTCAAATATTTAGTGCTTTGAAAACCTGTATGATCATCTCCAGTGAAATTCATAGCAACATTGTATCATCATAAAACTCTGGCACTAGTAGGGGGGGAGTGTCTTTTGTTGAGGGTTTGGATCCTTTAGATCAGTGGTTCTTAACCTTGTTAGAGGTACTGAACCCCACCAGTTTCATATGCATGTTCACCGAACCCTTCTTTATTCCCTTAGTTTTGCCGGAGCTAGACTAGAATTACTCAACTTGGCATTGCAAATAATAATAATAATTTTATTTCTTATATACCGCTGTACCGTGAGGTTCTAAGCGGTTTACAGTAGAAACAGAAGAAACGCAATAAGTAAGATTAATTAAGATGAAGAGAGAGTACTTAGAGTTCCCTGACTGTCCCAAAGGCTCACATTCTTGCTAAAGTACTTGAGAAAAATAAATTAGTTAGGTTATAAACATAGAGTGGAAGAAGGTAGGTAAACAGTTCATAGGAAAATTAATTTCGAATATATTATACATTATATATTGTTCAAGGCGGAATACAAATTATAGGAGATTTGGACTTTACCAAAAGAATTGCGTAATAAATCATGCAATTAGGACGCTGACTCCCATCACGTTCCGTTATACACGTGAATCCATATTGTACATATTCGTCCGACCACTTTCGTATTTTGCTCGACATAGTAAGGGATTAAAATATTAAGATAGGTATCACACGACGTACCATCACAACAGTTACAATTCGACTACTGTGCGCATCAAATCCCCTGCAGCACAGATAGGCCAAGCGATGTTGCGTGATCACCTGCAGCCAATTATGGACAAGCGGGGCGTATCATCACGAATCATAAGCGCTTCGGTCACGTTCAATCATCTATCAGTTAAATCACAAATTTTGATCAGGAATTGATTGATGTATATAAGGCGTTAGTTACAGATTGATAGATCAAGAAACCGAGTACACGATCAGTCTTGATCAAAATCACTGAATAACTAATAGATGATTGAACGTGACCGAAGCGCTATATGAGTCGGAGGTGTGTTTTGACCTCCGCCGAACCCGCAAGACTGACTCACCAAACTCCTGGGGTTCGGTCGAACCCAGGTTAAGAACCACTGCTTTAGATCTTTGTGAAGGATTAAAATGGAAGACCTTACTGGTTCTGCTATTGTTTGATTGTTGGTGTGTTTTCTATGTAACTCATGGAAAATTTTAATAAATTTTATTTACAAATATTTTTTTTAAAAACACCTCGCACTAGGAATTAGTAATTCTACATTATTAAGAATATTCAAATTGATATAAATGATATCTGTGATAGAAAACAGATTTCAATGGCCTGGCATTGTACACAGAGCTGAAATCTGGTTTCATGTGATTTAGATTGCACTTTCAGTGGTAAGAATATTCTGCTTCGCAATTCTAGATCTTAAATGCTGTCAATGTGACTTTTTAAAAGATACCTTGTATTCCAGCCAGGACAAAAATCAAGTTTCAAGTTTATTTGGTGCTTCTATGGTAGGGGTAGGCAATTCCGGTCCTCGAGAGCCAGAGCCAGGTCAGGTTTTCAGGATCTCCACAATAAATATGCATGAGATAGATTTGCATCTCAAGGAGGCAGTGCATGCAAATCCATCTCGTCATATTCATGGTGGAGATCCTGAAAACCTGACCTGGCTCCGGCTCTCGAGGACCGGAATTGCCTACCCCTGTTCTAGGGGCACCGCCTATGAGGGGCCTTTCTGAGTAGTACACATAACTGATTAAAAATAAATTAGAATTAAGAAACACAATCTTAAGTTTTGAAAGATAAAGCACGGGACAGAGTCAGTAGGTACGCTTCCGAATCTGGTCCTGTGGAGCCAATAGCAGAGGATTTATCAAATGTGGTACAATTTTCCATTTTAAGCGAAGGCATCCTGAAAGAAGGATGTCTTCAAAATCGACTTTAAAGGCTCCTTTTACTAAGCTGCGGTAGCGTTTTTAGTGCGCGCTAACCCCCGCGCTACACGGAGAAACTAACGCCAGCTCAATGGAGGCGTTAGCATTTAGCGGGCGCTAAAACCGCCAGCGCAGCTTAGTAAAAGGAGCCCTAAATGTTTCTAACGAGGGCTCTAGGTGTGAGACGGGAGGGTGTGATAGGCTTCATGGATGGCGCGCAATCTGTTTTGTGCTCCCTGTGATCTGATTCTCCGCTTCTGCTGTTTAGGGGAAGACAGGCAGAGTCTTCTACATGAGCCTGGATATGCTAGAAACGAAGTGCCATGTGCTGAGCAAACGATCCGCTAAGAACTGTGAAAATAGACCTATGCATGAAGAGGTGAGTCTAGAACTGGCAACAACGGTGGCTCATTTCAGCGTCTTGTGGGGAACAAGGGTGGATTGCCATTGGATACGAATATTGTTTGCTGATAACTGTGCCCAGCAGTGGCATAGTAGGGAGGGCGGGGGGGGGGGGCAAAGGGGGGGCACATTGCTCTAGATACCATCTTCGCGGTGGGGGGCAATGGTGCCTCTCCTCCTCTTTGCCCCTCCCGCATACCGCTTGAAATGTTTGCCAGCTCGAGCAGCTTCTTCTACTCGCTGCTCGCACCGGCGCTGGCTCCCTACTGACATCACTTCCTGGTTGTAGGATCAGAGCTTAATGTCGAAAGGGAGCTGACGCTCGTGTGAGCAGCAAGTAGAAGATGCTGCTCGAGCCGGCAAACATTTCAAGAGGTAAGTGGGGGCTGGGAGGGGGGAGCGCTCAAGCAGTGGGGAAGAGTCGGGAGTACCCAAGCAGGGGGAAGAGTTGGGGGCAACCAAGCAGTGGGGAAGAGTGGGAGGGCACCCAAGCAGGGGGAAGGGGGCACCCAAGCAGGTAGAAGAATGTGAGGGGCAACCAAGCAGTAGGGAAGAGTGGGGGGCACCCAAGCAGGGGGAAGGGGGGCACCCAAGCAGGTAGAAGAATGTGGGGGGCAGCCAAGCAGAGTGGAAGAGTGGGGGGGGCACCCAAGCAGAGGGAAGGGGGCACCCAAGCAGGTAGAAGAGTGTTGGGAGCAACCAAGCAGTCGGGAAGAGTGGGGGGCACCCAAGCAGGGGGAAGGGGGCACCCAAGCAGGTAGAAGAGTGGGGGGGCACCCAAGCAGTGGGGAAGAGTGGGGGGTACCCAAGCAGTGGGGAAGAGTGGGGGGGGCAACCAAGCAGTGGGGAAGAGTGGGGGGGGGGCAACCAAGTAGGGGGAAGAGTGGGGGACAACCAAGCAGGTAAAAGAGTGTATGGGGGGCAACCAAGCAGTGGGGAAGAGTGGGAGGGCACCCAAGCAGGGGGAAGGGGGGCACCCAAGCAGGAAGAAAAGAGTGTGGGGGACAACCAAGCAGTGGGGAAGAGTGGGGGCAACCAAGCAGTGGGGACAGTGTGTGTGTGTGGGGGGGGGACGATGCACAGCATGGTGACACCAGGTGCTAACCTCTCTCGCTATTGCACTGGTGCCCACTATAGAAAAATGATAGGCGCTCTCTCTTAGATTCCATATATGGTGTGCTTCTGAGATGCACTTGCAACTTAATTGGCTAATGAGCTCTTAACCCTCAATGATTGGGTGCTAATAAGCAGCTCTTTATTTTTGGGGTGCCTACATCTCATAGGAACTGCAGCATTTGTGGTCTACGGAAAAAGTAGATTTAGTTCATGTAAGCTATATGGTTTCTTTCCCTTTATCGATGATCCCATCTGAGTTACGTAAGCAAGTGCATTCTTGTAAATTGCAATTTTGAAATCTTTAAATAAAAACTTTTTTTTTCCTAAAGGGGGGCTGCAGCCATGAGAGGGGTATAGTCATGTGAGGCAGGGGCGTTCCAAAACGTTGCGCACGGAGAAGCCAGCATTCACATCAGCTATCAGCGGGCACAAGTCTTACGCCCAGAGCTAGGCCATGGGAATCGGCTGTAAGGACCTGATTCTCAATCTGGCACCCCGATGTTGGGTGGTGACGGGTGTCCTACCGCTGCCGATGGACCGATCAAACAAATGTTTGCTGCGAAGGACGCCCACAATGTAAGCGCCTGACTGATGGATGCGGAGGTGTCTAGGCACGCCTACGGATGCCTAAGGCTGGTGTAGGCGTGGCGTGGACATGCCTAGGTGTTTCTCTAGGTGTGAGTCAGATACCTTAAATGGAGGCCTGCAAACTGCTGGTCTGTATTTAATACAACCTAATTTCTGGCTCTATTGATTTTTAATCTTCCTTCAAGTCAAACATATATATATATGTCTGTATTTAAGGCATTTGTAACAAAAAAACAAGAAAGACGCAATTGTTGACATGGCGCCTACTGGTGATTTAAAAAAAAACAGGAGAATCTAGATAAATGTTATTAAATAATGAATCAATATAGATGAATTAAATGTGTGCTCAGTGAAATCAACATCAATAAATGCCACTGGAAGGCTAAAAAAGATAATAATAATAATTTTATTCTTATATACCACCATACCCGGTGAGTTCTAGGCGGTTTATATCAATTAAATTAGTATCTGCCTTGACACGCAGATTTACAACAATTTATCAGATATAAATAGTTTATCAGATATAAACAAGTGTTAACCAAACTTGACAGAGGATGACGGGCGGTGGGAAGATAGGGAAGAGAGAAGCTATTAAGGGGGAGGAGAAGAGCGGGGGGGAGGGCGTGGGGGCGGGTATAATGTAAGCGGGGGGCGGGTAGTAATGTACATCATCGCACACGCCCTCCCTCCATCAAGCACACTTCAGCATGTAGAATGTAGGAAAAGAAGAAAATTACGTATCTCAGCTGTTTCTCCAGCATCCTGATCAGGAAGTGACACGTCAAAACCCCGTGAGATAATCGCTTGCAAAGCCGGGCCAACAATCACGTGCAGGACATCAGCGCGCCGGATTTCAACTGGATTTGAATGCACTCCAAGGGTGTGTGTGGGGGAGGGGGGAACCTCTCCACTTAACCTAGTAGGGTTGGCACTATAATGGGGTTCCCCCACCACCACCACACCCCCCCTAATGGCAGCGCCAATACTACTAAGCTAATCGTGGTGGTGACCCGCCCAAAACCCTCTCGGAGCGCTTTCAAATTCAGTTTAAATCCGGCGCGCTGATGTCCTGCGCGATTGTCGGCCCAGCTTTGCCTGCACGGTTTTAAGAACATAAGAAGCGCCATCTCCGGATCAGACCTTCGGTCCATCAAGTCCGGTGATCCGCACACACGGAAGCCCTGTCAGGTGTACACCTGGCGTAATTTTTAGTCACCCATATCCTTCTATGCCTCTCGTAAGGAGATGTGCATCTAGTTTGCTTTTGAAACCTAGGACGGTCGATTCCGCAATAACCTCCTCTGGGAGAGCATTCCAGGTGTCTACCACTCTCTGAGTGAAGCAGAACTTCCTGATATTAGTCCTGAACTTGTCCCCCCTTAGCTTCATTCCGTGTCCTCTTGTCCGTGTCCAACTGGATAATGTAAATAGTTTTTTCTGCTCTATTTTGTCGATTCCTTTCAGTATTTTGAAGGTCTCGATCATATCCCCTCGCAGTCTCCTTTTCTCAAGGGAGAGCAATCCCAGTCTCTTAAGTCGATCCTCGTATTCCAGATTCTCCATACCTTTTACTAATTTTGTTGCTCGTCTCTGCACCCTCTCTAGCAGTTTTATATCCTTCTGTAGGTTGGGAGACCAATGTTGGACGCAGTATTCCAAGTGGGGTCTCACCATTGCTCTATAAAACGGCATTATGACCTTCTTCAATCTACTCGTGATTCCCTTTATCATGCCCAACATTCTATTTGCTTTCTTTGCCGCCACCGCACATTGTGCTGATGGTTTCAGGGTCCTATCTATCAGTACCCCCAGGTCCTTTTCTTGTTCGCTCTTACCCAGAGTTGCACCTGACATTCTATACTCATGTTCCTTATTCTTACTGCCTAAATGCATCACTTTGCATTTCTCCACGTTAAACTTCATCTGCCATTTCTCCGCCCATTTCTCCAACTGACCCAAATCTCTCTGGAGTTCCTCGCTATCCTTTTGCGATCTGATCGCCCGGCATAGCTTTGTGTCGTCTGCAAACTTGATGATCTCGCTGGATGTTCCTTCTTCTAGGTCATTTTAACTATGTACCGGTCAGTAAGGCGCTAATGAAAGTGCAATGGTGCGCTATACCAGCTGGCAAGCAAGTCCTTGCGTTCCCATGCCCCCAAATAGCCTCCGTGAAAAATATCCAAATCAACATCACATCAAAAATAGTCCATACATACTCCACAACCGCGACTGAAAAATCCAGAAGAAGCGCAAACTCCACTCTGCTTCCTCGACACAGATTGCGATTCAAGCTGTTCTTTCTCAAGAGGAAGAATCCAAATGCTGAAAATGCATATGGTTAAATATCGTTTTTAGCCTTCCAGTGGCATTTATTCATGTTGATTTCACTGAGCATACATTTAATTTATATACAGGTACTCGTCGACTTACGACCGTAATTGGTTCCAGGACGTAAGTCGGCCTATGTTAGACTAAGGGCTCCTTTTATCAAGCCGCGCTAGCGGGGTTAGCGCGTCAAACATTTTATCACGCGCTAACCCCTGCGGCCGGCTACAAAACTAACGCCTGCTCAATGCAGGCGTTAGCGGCTAGCGCGGCAGGCGGTTTAACGCGCGGTATTACGCGCGTTAAACCCCCCTACCGTAGCTTGATAAAAGGACCCCTAAGGTAAGAATACTGTATTAGACTGGGTAATGATATTGTACTCATCTTAAAGTCATATTTTATCAACGTTTTCTTACTTTCTAAGTCAAGCACAGCGCAATCTCTTTGTGGTGAACATCCGGTGTGGCGCCTCCTCCTCTTTATATTCTTACTGCTGCGTAGCGAGACTTGGGAGTGCGGGAGTTTGGGGCTGCTGGCGGGGGGAACTGTCGTAAACGCGTCGTAAAGTCGAACAGTCGTAACTTGAATAGGTTGGAAGTCGACAAGTACCCGTATATCGATTCATTA
The DNA here is from genome assembly GCF_902459505.1 of Geotrypetes seraphini. Lineage (NCBI taxonomy): Eukaryota > Metazoa > Chordata > Amphibia > Gymnophiona > Dermophiidae > Geotrypetes > Geotrypetes seraphini. Next base: position 178,662,339 of record NC_047092.1, on the reverse strand, counting down.
TCCAATAACATTTATCTAGATTCTCCTATTTTTTGGTGTTACATTTATTTCAGAATTTAGTTATTTTATATTTTTTTCTCTCGTTTGAGTTTTCTGGCCTACTGGTGATTGATACATGGTAGGGGATGCAGCCCACCCTGGGCACCATCTCAGTGGCGGTGCCACCACCTGTCCACCGCTCTGCCCTTGTTCCTTCCCAACCCCCCCCCCCCCTCCACTAATATGTGCCTGCATCCCTTCCCTTCCCAAATACCTCTTTAATTTCCTATATAATAAAACCCTAAGCGCGCATGCGCACTTAGGGTTTCGTGTTCCCTGCCGCTGTGGTGTGTGATCCGTGGCCGGATTTTATTTTAGAACGTGGCGGCAGGGAACACTCTGGAGCTTCACCCCCTCATTCACTGCGAAAGAAATCGCTGTCGCCACCGCCGTTCCTTCTGCTCCCCTCTTTGGAGTGTGCAGTGCAGGCCGTACACGTGGACCCGGAAGCGCACCGAGAGTGTAACGGGGTTCCTGGGCAGCTGAACGCAGTCTCCAGGCAGCCGCAGCCTCAGCAAATGCCGGTCTTCCTCCCAGCTCGCGTCCAGAGCCTTTACGCCCCCAGCGAGAGATTCAGTGTCGTCTTCGCCCCCCCCCTCCCCGGCGCACCCGATCCTCCGTTGAGCCTCCCATCCGGCCCTCCAACTGCGGTCTGGCTGGCTCCCTTAGTCCCTTGCTGCCGCCCCCCTTCCCTTCCCACAGTCCCGACAAACCTCTTGACTCCAGCAGCGTCCGCAGCACTCTAAGGATTCAAGACAAAGTTATACAAGTTTCTGCTGAACAAGAACGTGCGCTGGTAGGGCTAGTCTCAGTTAGGGTGCTGCCGCGTGAGCGGACTGCTGGGCATGATGGACCACTGGTCTGACTCAGCAATGGCAATTCTTATGTTCTACTGCCCTGATTTTCTCTGCCGGTGACGCGGCAGAGGGAATCAAGGGCAGTAGAAGGCCGCGAAGCAGCGTGTTTAGAGTGCTGCGGACGCTGCTCGAGCCGGGAGGTTTCTGGTCGTCTCGCGGTGGAAGGGTCGGATAGGAGGGTAAGTGGGGTCGGCTACACTTCGGCGGTAGTTGTTGGGGGGGAGATGGAAACATGCTGCTCAAGGGTTCTACTGCACAAGGGGATGGGAGGGAGGGATAGAAAAATGATAGGTTCTACTGTACAGGGGGGAGGGAGGGAGGCAGGCAGGGTGGCTGGCTTTGGGGGTGGGGGGACAAAGTCTGGAAGGCAGTGAGGGGGGCATAGGAAGGAGACACTGGGGACACTAAGGACATAGGAAGGGGCATTAGGATGGGACCTAAGGACATAGGAAGGCGGCACTGGGGGCACTGAGGACATAGGAAGGAGGCACTGAGGACATAGGATGGGACACTAAGGGCAGGAAGGAGGCACTTGGGGCACTAAGCACATAGGAGGCACTAAAGTCACTAAGGACATAGGAAGGAGGCACTGAGGGCATTAAAGACATAAGATGGGACACTAAGGACATAGGAAGGAGGCACTGAAGGCATTAAAGACATAAGATGGGACACTAAGGACATAGGAAGGGGGTCACAGAGAGTCAGGCAGGCATGGCACAACAGAGAAATACAAGCAGGCAGGGGGCCAGGGACACAGAGACAGAAAGAAAGACAGACAAGGGGCCAGGGAGGGACATAGACAGAAAGAATGACAGACAGACAGACAGCGTACACGGAGAGAGAGAGACAAAGAAAAAAAAAAAAAAAGATACACAGACATCTACTCTAGCACCCGTTAATGTAACGGGCTTAAACACTAGTAAAGAATAATCTAATCTAATCTAAACCTTAAGTTTATATACTGCATCCTCTCCATAATTATAGAGCTCAGCACGGTTTACAAGAGCTTAATATAAAGAAGAAACAACTTAGTGAGGTTGGAGGGTGAGTAGGAGGGAAGAGAGCATTATATTTTTGTGAATAGTCTAGTTTTCAGCTGCTTTCGGAATAGTTGGAAGGAGCACAGATTCCGAAATGGGGCAGTAAGGTTATTCCAAAGCTCAGTGATTCTGAAGAAGAGAGATTTCCCTAATTTTCCCGCCTAGAGATCTGGAAAGGAATACAGTAAACCAAACAAAATGTTTGATGAAATAATACCAGCGTCTTAAACACCGGTCTATATGATCCTGGAAACCATGTCCTTAATCGCTCTTTGAAAGGCACATTGACTGCTAAAGGGTGGCTTTTCTTATGTCTCGGTTGTATGGCGTCACTGGATTTCTCTATACGGATGAAATTTTGCCTTCATTCCATGGCAGCAATGACCTGTTTTGTAAAATGAGATGTCAAGATTGATGCTTTTATATGAATTTATCGTGTTGATGTTTTATGACATGTCGGTTTTTGTTTTGTCGTTATTTTTAATTATGGATGTATGGTGGGTTACAGGCAGAATATAAATAATAAAACCATAAATGAGGGATGTTTCTTAATGAGAACTGAAGGTTACCAAACAAAATGTGCAGATTTGGAGATATCCAGGTGATGGTTCATGAATTCCTTATTGTGTTCACACTGTTGCAGGTTTCTGGGCATTGCAATATGACGTATTATCTCAACAAACCACAAAGAGTTGCTAATCTACATGGTTACAGCTGTGCTTTCCTTCCAGGTAGGACATTTTTGAAACTAACAACTGGTCTGAGTGCAGGATTCGCCTAATGGGTGGTGCAGTGGTGTGCAACCCTGAGGAGCTGGGTTCAATTCCCCTGACTGCAGGTCTTTGTGACCCTGGGCAAGTCACTTAACCCTCCCTTTGCCCCAGATACCTGCCTATAGTGTGTATAACACTGCATAAGTGTAGTAGTGCTATAGAAATGATAAGCAGTAGCAGTGTTAAGAACATAAGAAAAGCCTTATTGGGTCAGACCAAGGGTCCATCAGGCCCAGGAGCCTGTTCTCACGGTGGCCAATCCTAGTACCTGGCCAAAACCCAAGGAGTAGCAACATTCCAGCATCTCAAAGAATAGCAAGATTCCGGAACCCCAATGAGAGCAACATTCCAGAGCTGAGATTGTGATGTCATAATGCCTCAGAGCCAACCTCATCAGTGATGTCACAATGGCTTAATTGTCCTATACTTGGCTCACGTAAGAACATAAGAAAAGCCTTACTGGGTCAGACCAAGGGTCCATTAAGCCCAGGAGCCCGTTCTCATGGTGGCCAATCCTAGTACCTGGCCAAAACCCAAGGAGTAGCAACATTCCAGCATCTCAAAGAATAGCAAGATTCCGGAACCCCAATGAGAGCAACATTCCAGAGCTGAGATTGTGATGTCATAATGCCTCAGAGCCAACCTCATCAGTGATGTCACAAAGGCTTAATTGTCCTATACTTGGCTCACGTAAGAACATAAGAAAAATCTTACTGGGTCAGACCAAGGGTCCATCAAGCCCAGGAGCCCGTTCTCACGGTGGCCAATCCTAGTACCTGGCCAAAACCCAAGGAGTAGCAACATTTCAGCATCTCAAAGAATAGCAAGATTCCGGAACCCCAATGAGAGCAACATTCCAGAGCTGAGATTGTGATGTCATAATGCCTCAGAGCCAACCTCATCAGTGATGTCACAATGGCTTAATTGTCCTATACTTGGCTCACGTAAGAACATAAGAAAAGCCTTACTGGGTCAGACCAAGGGTCCATTAAGCCCAGGAGCCCGTTCTCATGGTGGCCAATCCTAGTACCTGGCCAAAACCCAAGGAGTAGCAACATTCCAGCATCTCAAAGAATAGCAAGATTCCGGAACCCCAATGAGAGCAACATTCCAGAGCTGAGATTGTGATGTCATAATGCCTCAGAGCCAACCTCATCAGTGATGTCACAATGGCTTAATTGTCCTATACTTGGCTCACGTAAGAACATAAGAAAAGCCTTACTGGGTCAGACCAATGGTCCATCAAGCCCAGGAGCCCGTTTCTCACAATACACCGACAATTGCAAGCAGGATAATCGCACGCCGACAATTGCACCCCGTCAAATGCGTGCACCGACAAGTGCGCGCATGACAATGGTGGCGTGTTAAAACATTCACTTGCTCTCTAGTGTTAGGATAAGGTTTACATGATGATTATGGGAACCCTTTACAGGTTCCCATAATCCCTTTACGGATTCCCATAATCATCATGTAAACCTTACCCTAACACTAGATAGCAAGTGACTGTTTTAAGTTTGTAACCCTCAAAAATACAAAATTGTCAGATCACCCCCTCCCCCCCCCATTTAGTGTGCACATTTGCCTTGCATGCAAATGTCAGGGCGTAATTGTCGGTGCATGATTGTCCTGCACGCATTAGACAGGTCACTGTTCTCACGGTGGCCAATCTGCTCAACAGTGGCGTAGCGAAGGTGGGTGGCACGCCCCATGCTTCTTTCCTTCCACTGTATCTGTTTAACTTCCCCGACCCAAGCACCATCTTCAACTTGCTTCCTGTACTGGCCTTGGCTCTCCCTCTGATATCACTTCCTGGTCCTATGGTATTTTTTATTGTACACTGCCTAGAAGTTTGATTAAGCAGTATAAAAAATGTTAAATAAACTTGAAACTTCTGTTCCATTACATTTTCAGAGTTATTGTGCTGTAACATCTTTACATAAGCTCATGTATTGTAACACCAGAAGCTCGTATAAACTACTCTGAATTGACTCCCCTGAAGCTTTCAATAAATAATGAACAATTGTGTCCCCTGATAGAATGATAGATATTATTTAACCTCATTTTTTCTAATTTCTTTCTGTTGGATATGAAAGAATAAAAAGTCATTGGACAGCTGCAATGACCTGTCACAGTTTGATAAACTTAGGGCTCCTTTTACAAAGCCATGGTAGAAATTTCTACTGAGGCCCAGCGAGGTAAATGCTCCATCGCTCATAGGAATTCCAGGAGCATCGGAGCATTTACCTCATCGGCCCGTAGTAGAAACCTCTACCGCAGTTTTGTAAAAGCCAGCGTTAGTTTAAATGTGGTCTGGAGAAGGTGGACAAATCCATAACGCTTGTTAGCCACATAAACTTAGGCGTCTCTACATCATACATCTGGACTGAGTAATAGAGAATGGACTTTGCTGTTAACATCTACTAGACTCTTGCAAATGTTGGAGAAATGTTGGTCTGCTTTGGCTTTACATATTTTATGAATTGTTTTTGGCACATACCATATATACTCGAATATAAGCCAAGATTTTGGGGCTAAAAAATGATCCAAAAATGGGGGTCTCAGCTTATATTTGGGTAAGCACCCTCCTGCACCCCTCCCGGACCTGTTGCAGGCCTCCGCCAGGCCAGCTGTAAGACCTTGTAGTCCAGCAATGGACCAGGACAGGAGGGATCTCCCCCCCCCCGCCCTCTGTCCCCGACAACTCTAAAAAGTTTTATTTCCTTCCTGCCTCTCCCGCATATCTTTTGCATGCCCTGGTGGACTCGCGGTGGGCTGAGACAGGAGGGAACCCTCCTGCCTCCTGTCCTTGCCGACTGTGGCAATTTTTACTTCTCACCTCCCCCCGCGTACCTTTCAATTTCCTGGTTGTCCACTGGTGAGCCGAGCAGGAACGATCTTCCCGCATTCCTGCTCGGCAAAGAGCCGCTAGCTGAATGACTGCTGCGAGTTCTTTGCCGAGCAGGAACGCAGGAAGATCGCTCCTGCTCAGTTCACCACAGGACCACCAGGGAATTGAAAGATATGCAGGGGAGGCAAGAGGGAGGTAAAAATTGTCACAGTCAGCCAGGACAGGAGGCTTGAGGGATTCCTCCTGTCCCAGTTCACCGCTCACCAGCTCATCGGGAGGGAGGGAGGGAGGGAGGGAGAGGGTACAGGGGAGGGAGGGATGGGGGACTGGGCGCACAGCCTGTTAGGGCAAGAAGGGAGGGGGCTGAGTACATAGCCGAGTAGGGCACTTGAATATTAACCCCCCTGGCTTATATTTGAGTCAACCCTTTTTCCTTCCTTTTTTGGGGAAAAAGCGCTACCTCGGCTTATATTTCAGTATATACAGTACCTTTCCTGCACTCCTGTAACTAGGATACACATAAAAACAATCAGCAGAAATATTAGAACAGCATAATTAATAAAGGCGGGGGTAATTTAAAATAAGTATCGTAATCCATGCCAGGTGAAAGATTTATTAGAAGCATCTTTTTTGAGAGGGGGTTCAAAGCAGAATCTTATTCAAATATGGTTAAACTTACAAATAATTACATCTGGACTCTGTTTTCAAGTGTTTTCTCACCATGTGGATGAACCAACTTTACTAGGGGCATAATTTATAGGTGTGCCTACATTTTGAAATTGTGCGCAAAAATTCGCTAATTGCTTGAGCATTTCTTTAGCTCCCATTTGCAAACAGAATGCAAATTACGCCATGCAGAAGAGAAATTGCAGCCATTTAAAATCAAATATTCACTTTCAAAACTCACGCTTCTAACGGTCCAGACTTTATAAATGAGTACACTTCTCCCTCCGTATTCGCAGTTTCAGCAATCGCGGTTTCGATTATTCACGGTTTTTAGCTCGCTGGCTCCTCCCCCCCAAATGACATCAGCTTGCATAGAGAAATCGCTGATTCCAAGCGTTTACAGAGAAAATCGCTGATTCCTGGCACTTTCTTCACCGTATTTTGCCTCTCCTTTAGGAACAGGCCAGGTCTCCCGCCATGTTATTCGCGGTTTCACCATATTCACGATGGTTTTTAATAGAAAACAGTGAATGACATGAAAAAGCTATTTGCGGTTTTTCTGGATTCGTGGGTCTGTTAATCCCCTATCACGGCGGGAGAAACATAGAAACATAGAAAAATGACGGCAGAAAAGGGCCATAGCCCATCAAGTCTGCCCACTCTAATCACCCACCCCCTCGACTTTACCCCTCTAGAGATCCCACATGTGTATCCCATTTACTTTTAAAATCTGGCACGCTGGTTGCCTGAATCACCTGCAGTGGAAGTTCGTTCCAATGATCAACCACCCTTTCGGTGAAGAAATACTTCCTGGTGTCGCCATGAAATTTCCCTCCTCTGATTTTCAGCGGATGCCCTCTTGTGGCCGATGGTCCTTTAAGAAAGAAGATATCATCTTCCACCTCGATACGGCCTGTGATATATTTAAACGTCTCAATCATGTCTCCTCTCTCTCTACGTTCCTTGAGCGAGTACAGCTGCAATTTATTCAGCCTTTCCTCATACATTACATTACATTACATTACATTAGTGATTTATATTCCGCTTGTGCCTTGCGGTTCTAAGCGGATTACAATTTATGAGACTGGACATTTCCAGTAGCGGTGCAGTACATAGATTCAAGAGTGTGTCAAGATACAATTGTTAATCTGGGTTTTTCGGAAGATCTTGAAAGCTAATAGTAGATTGTGATAAGTAGTTGTGATGAGTAGATATAATAAAGTCAGGATTCTGGTAGGTTGTTGTGATGAACAGAAATAATAAAAGTCAGGGTTCTGATGTATTGCTATGGTGGTGATGGTGGTGGTCATGAGAGTATTTTCTATTGTTGTTGAGGGGTTATGATGATGGAAAGTGTTTTTTGAAGAGATGAGTTTTGATTTCTTTTCGGAATATTTTGATGTCTGTTGAATTTATCAGTAGATTGTTGATGGTGGGATCAATCTTTGCTGCTTGTGTCGCTAAAAGGCTGTCGTATATTTTCTTTCGTCTTGTTCTGTTGAGAGGGGGGTGAATGAATAGGCTCCGAGTTCTCCTTAATCTATGAGATAGGTTACGGTGTAGTCTGTTATTTAGGTATATGGGTGCTGTTCCGTGTGTTACTTTGTATAGTAGACAGTAGAATTTGAACTGGGATCTTGCTTTTATTGGTAGCCAGTGTGAGTCTAGGTATGCATTGGTGATGTGGTCATATTTGCCAAGGGAGTAGATGAGTCTGAGGGCCGTGTTCTGATCCCTAAGCCCCGAGACCATCCTGGTGGCCATTCTTTGAACTGACTCAACTCTCAGCACATCTTTTTGGTAATGTGGCCTCCAGAATTGAACACAATATTCCAGGTGAGGTCTCACCATGGATCTGTACAACGGCATGATGACTTCGGGCTTCCGGCTAACAAAGCTTCTGCGGATGCAACCCATCATTTGTCTAGCCTTGGATGAAGCCTTCTCTACCTGATTGGCAATTTTCATGTCTTCACTGATTATCACTCCTAAATCCCGTTCTGTTACAGTCTTGGCTAAGGTCTCGCCATTTAGTGTGTAAGTTCTGCATGGATTTCTGCTGCCAAGGTGCATGACCTTACATTTTTTTGCATTGAAGCCAAGCTGCCAAGTCGAGGACCAATGTTCCAGTAGAAGTAGGTCTTGTGTCATACTGTTGGGCAAAGTGCAGAGTTTGGTGTCATCGGCGAACAATGTTATTCTACCTTTAAGCCCCTGAGTCAGATCACTTACAAATATATTGAATAGGATCAGACCTAATACCGAGCCCTGCGGCACTCCACTGGTCACCGCTGAAGTTTTGGAGAGGGTACCGTTTACTATCACCCTCTGAAGTCTACCGCTTAGCCAATCGTTGACTCATGCAGTTAGAGTTTCTCCCAGTCCCACTGATTTCATCTTGCTCAGTAACATGCGGTGTGGGACGCTATCAAAAGCTTTACTGAAGTCCAAGTACACAACGTCCAGGGACTCCCCGGCATCCAGCTTCCTTGTTACCCAGTCAAAGAAGCTAATTAGATTAGATTGACAGGACCTACCCTTAGTGAATCCATGTTGGTGAGGATCCCGTAGATTCTCCTCGTCCAGGACCGTATCCAGTTTACATTTAATTAGTGTTTCCATGAGTTTACTCACTATGGATGTGAGACTCACCGGTCTGTAATTAGCAGCCTCTGCCCTGCAGCCCTTTTTGTGAAGTGGGATGACGTTAGCTGTTTTCCAGTCCAAGGGGATTCTTCCCGTACTCAGGGAAAGATTGAAGAGCATGGATAACGGCTCTGCCATGACATCACATAACTCTCTAAGCGTATCTCATTCCCTATGCTCCATCAAGATCACTGAGATCTATCTCACAGCATCTATTAACCACACCATACTTTGCTTACGCCCTTCTTCCCAGTGACCGCCCCATCACTATGGAACTCCGCTCCTATTACTCTGAGAGAAGAGACATCATTGAATCAATTTAAATCAAAACTAAAGGCATTTTTATTTAAAGATGCCTATAACCCCTAACCGTCCTTATCAGGATGATATGTCTCGGTCTAATTTTATTAGTATCATTCTTTTTTTTTTTTAAGCAGAGCAGAATTTTTTTTTTACCCTTCCTTTTGTTTTAACCTTAAATGTATCTTTCCTACCAAAAATGTAGTTCTCCCCGCTTATCCTATTGTACAAGCAAGTTATTTATTATCTTTAAATGTACTGGCTATTGTAAAGCTACCCAAAATTTTGACTGTAAACCGCCTAGAAACCATGTATAGGTGATTTAATAAATTTTATGTTTAAATGATTTTTATTATTCCAGCAGTAAGAAGCAAATACAATCAGTAGTACCATTCAGGAAATAACATTTTCAACAATATAATCAGTTCCCCTCCCCTCCCCCCCCTCCCCTCCCCAAGAATCCATGGCCGGTCCAACAGCTGAGAGTGGGAATAAAATCTTAAAGATTCAAAAGTCTACTACGAGCACGCGGTGTGAGGTCCTGCAAAATTTGCGACCCGGGCCAAGAGTCAAGTCTCCCACCATGCGTCTCTCCAGTGTTGCGTGCACTATCATTAGGGATCTCCATTATGCATATGACGGGGGATCACGGGAGAGCCAGTTGGTGAGGATGGCTTTTTTTTCCCATCAAAAGGGCTCTGGAGATAAATGCTGACATTCCCCTGAGTTTGGGCGAGGCTATATTATAAAATCCAAATAACGCCCTCGGTTGCGGAAGCCATCGCCTTCCCCAAAGCGATGTGGTATATAGGCCCAGATGTCTCCAAAACTGTTGGATTGCGGGGCAGGCCCAAAACATGTGACTCAAAGATGCGTGAGCCTGATTGCATTTCGGGCAAGAATGTGACGCAGTAATCCCCATCCGGGCTGCACGTTCCGGTGGAATGTAAAGTCTAAGAACAATTTTCAATTGCATTTTTAAATAAATTTTAAATAAACTTGTTTATTCTCTTTGCTACTCAGTTTCAAGAGAGAAAGTCAGCAAGATGTGCCCCGACTGTCCGACCGCGAGCTCCCCCGATGCACCTATATTTCTGGAGACTGCTACATTGACTTTAGAAAAATTTAACCAGGAAAGCAACGAGACACATTATTTTGCCATCCTGAATGTCACAAAAGGCTCAATGCAGGTAAGGCTGAAAACAGATCAGGGGGGAACAAAGGGCGAAGATAGTCAAGAAGTTGAAGAATTGTGTGGGTGTGCTAATCTCCAACAAATCTGGCGTTTTCTCTGTTTTCTCAGCTGTTTCAGAGTAGGGAGGGCATGATTTGATGCATTACCAGCTGTTGGATGCCTCTTGCCACACATCCACATTGAACGACTAGTTATCAAGTGCATGTTGCACAGATTGGCCTCTAGATAAATATAAGAATAGCCATACTGGGTCAGACCAATAGCCCATCTAGCCATGTTTCCAACACTGGCCAATCAGGGTCACATTACCTGGCAGAATCCCAAAGAGTAGCAGCATTCTAGAGCTGAGATGGTGATGTCATAATGACTCATTCTACCAATGCCTAAGAGCCAATCTCATCAGTGATGTCACAATAGCTTGATTGTCCTATACTTCGCTCATATAAGAATAGCCATACTGGGTCAGACCAATAGTCCATCTAGCCATGTTTCCAACACTGGCCAATCAGGGTCACATTACCTGGCAGAATCCCAAAGAGTAGCAGCATTCTAGAGCTGAGATGGTGATGTCATAATGACTCATTCCATCAGTGCCTAAGAGCCAATCTCATCAGTGATGTCACAATAGCTTGATTGTCCTATACTTCGCTCATATAAGAATAGCCATACTGGGTCAGACCAATAGTCCATCTAGCCATGTTTCCAACACTGGCCAATCAGGGTCACATTACCTGGCAGAATCCCAAAGAGTAGCAGCATTCTAGAGCTGAGATGGTGATGTCATAATGACTCATTCCATCAGTGCCTAAGAGCCAATCTCATCAGTGATGTCACAATAGCTTGATTGTCCTATACTTCGCTCATATAAGAATAGCCATACTGGGTCAGACCAATAGTCCATCTAGCCATGTTTCCAACACTGGCCAATCAGGGTCACATTACCTGGCAGAATCCCAAAGAGTAGCAGCATTCTAGAGCTGAGATGGTGATGTCATAATGACTCATTCCATCAGTGCCTAAGAGCCAATCTCATCAGTGATGTCACAATAGCTTGATTGTCCTATACTTCGCTCATATAAGAATAGCCATACTGGGTCAGACCAATAGTTCATCTAGCCCAGTATCCTAATCTAATCGCATTTGAGTAACACAGAATACGGCAGTGCGCTAGATCTTTGGATTAAAATAATATGATCATGTGAGTCCTTTTTATCGGCAACTTCATTGGTTGCCATTCGAAGCGCAAATTCTCTTTAAATTCGGCTGCACTTGCTTTAAGGCTCTTTTTGGTCTGGCTCCAGGATACTTATCCTCCCAATTTCAAATATATAGGTCGAATAAAAATACTTTATGTTTCCATCTGTAAAAGCTTGTCATTACAAAAGATTTTTAGATAAGACTTTCCAGTTAGGAAAGATGAATTCCTGGTTAAGTCCTTTGATTTCTCAAAATCAATCGTATCACGCCTTTAGAAAGTTGTTGAAAACCTGGTACACCTGGCTGGGCCTCCGCGTGTGCGGCTCGCCGGACTTGATGGACCGAAGGTCTGATCCGGAGATGGCAGTTCTTATGTTCTATTTGTTTGATAAGTTTGTATCATGATTATTCTCTTAACCTGCTTCACTGCTTGTACAGTTCTTCTCGACTGTTCTGCTTTGACATGCAGCTCCTGATCGGTAAGGCCCGACTTTAATACAGGAAGAGGCGGTCGGAGCATACAGCGAGTGATTTCCTTCACTCGTCGGCGCTCCGGCTGCCCTCTCCTGCCTCCCCTGCCCGGGCATTCCCGGTCAGAAATTACCGCGAATGACCGGGACCGCCAACCGTGAATTCGCGGGGGAGCACTGTACCGCCTTTTACAGTGGGAAAAGAGTTTAAATATATGGATAGTTCTACTTCTTGAAGATCTCGAGGAATTTAAAGCTAGATGAATCAGTGAGTCGTAGATACCATGTAAGATTTTAAAAACTATGCAGGCACATTTAAATTGAACTCTCAATCGAAAAGGAAGCCAATGTAAACTCCTTAACAGAGGTGATACATGATTATACTTGGTTTTACCAAAAATCAATCTAGCAGCAGTGGCCAAAACAGGTCTCAAGTTCCTGGCAGAAACCCAAATAGTAGCAACATTCCATGTTACCGATCCAGGACAAGCAGTGGCTTCCCTTATGTCTGTCTCAATATCAGATTATGGATTTTTCCTCCAGGAACTTGTACAAATCTTTTTTAAACCTAGCTACATTGACTGTTGTTATCACAGCTTTACTATTCTTTGAGTGAAAAAATATTTCCTCTTATTGATTTAAAAAGTATTTCCCTGTAACTTTTATAAGCTTTAGCCAATAGGGGAGTACTTTCTATGCAAGACAGTGGCCTATCTGCAAGGACAGGAACCTGGGGTGGAGCACCACTTCCTCCAGCCGAACCACCCTCCCTCCTCTAGGCTATGGGAAGGTGCATCGATTAGTCGTAGTGTTGCGAGCTACCTGTGCATGGCCGTTGGCTCTGCTAGTCTGCCGTCCTGGAACAAGAAGTTGATGTCAGAAGGGGTGGGGCTGACAAAGCCAATGGCTTCAAGCAGGCAGACTGCAGACCCACGACCACTCCAGCACCTCCGAGCTTCCTGCACCTGAGGCACACTGCCCCCCCCCCCCACACACACACACACTGCCCTTGATATGCCACCGATGCCAGGTACCTGGGAATATGAACTAAATTGTACAATATACAGAGATTTCCTGCAGGATTTAGCATTATCATCTAATGTTCTTCCTCTTTGTTCTCTCTGAATCAATCTGACAGTGGGTCGTTGGCCCGTCATACTTTACAGAATTCACAATTATGGAAACCATGTGCACCAAGGACAAACCAGTTACAAATGTGTCTGAGTGTGAACCCGTGAAAAGAGAATTTGCAGTAAGTAATTGTTTAAAGATACTAGATTTGTTTCAGAAGAATTGCTCCTATTTCATGCCAACAGCAAAAGTCTTGCCTTGAAGTTCATTGTTAGCTGGGATGATGGCGTTGAATGCGATTCTGGAATTCTCAGGGAAGGAGAAGGTGCATCCCTGCGCCCTCTGCCACCCCATCATGGCGGAAGTCTTCTATTGATCCTGTCTGCAGGAGAGGCGCTGTGAGGAAAAGGGGAACGAGTGATGGGCTCCTGGAATGACCAAAAAACTTTACAGATATATAAATATGAGGAAAGTACACATATAAACATAAAAATAGGACCTAAAACATAATCCATAAAATCTCTTCTTCTCTCTAGGGCAGGGGTGTCAAACTCAATCATATTAAGGGGCCGAAATCCAAAACACAGGCTAAGTCGCGGACCAAACTCCGCCCATCTCCTCCCCAGACCCCACCCCCATAATAGTACTAATTGTAACACCATTTTTTCCATTCATTTTTCATAGATACACACAATATAATCTTTTTAACAACACATAATGGTTAACCACAAAATTAAACTACACAAAGCACATTGTATGCTTCTCAACATTCATTCCTACCAGAACACAGATAACCCCTGTGCAAATACGGGACCAAAAACTAAAAATACTAACATATGCAAACAAACCCCTAAGATGCAAGACACTACATGCCGTATCCTCCAGAGAAATAGAAACAAATGCATTTCTTCCTGAACAGTGCAAAATATAGACAGCAGATGTAAATTCTCAAAAGTGACACAATTCAATCACTAAATTCAAAATAAAATAATTCCCCCTACCCTTGTTGTCTCCCTCCATGCTTTGCCTCAACTGGGTGCCTCCCTCTGGCGGGTGTCTTACTTTCTGGCCGGCTTCCACCTGGCCATTTTATGCGGCCCACGGTGCAATGCCCCCGGTGTTATCTTTTGGCCGGTTCTCTCCTCCTCACTGCCGCAGCGTGCAGAAAGCCACGAACTGCATCCTGCGCCTGAACCGGAAGCCTTGTCTCTGACGTTGCAACGTCAGAGGGAATGGTTCTGGATGAGGCGCGGGACGTGTGAGTAGGGAATAGAGGTTAAGTGACTTCCCCAGAGTCATAAGGAGTTGCTGTGGGAATGAAATCCAATCGGAAGACTACAGTAAGAGACATAGTTAACCAGTTTCTTCTCTTCAAAGACCAGCTAACAATTCACAGAAATGCAGTAACATTGCGCATGCAGTGGCGTAGCGAGGGTGAGCGGCGCCTGGAGAGGCGATGCCCCTCCCCCCACCGTGCGCTCGCCCCCCCCCTTCCTTTTCCCTGTACTTTTTTTTTTTACTTCTCTAGCGTAAGCAGCAAATGCCCGTGCTGGTGTCGGCTCGCCCTTTAACGTCACTTCCTAGACGCAGGTCCTGGAAGTGACAGAGAGCGTGCTGATGCTGATGTGGGCAGCAACCTTGTGAAGGGGAAGTAAAAATGGAATGGGGGAAGGCAAGAGGTGCTTGCGTGGCAAGGAGAGGAGTGGGGGTGGGGCGTGGAGAGGAGGAGTGCTGCGCACTTAGGAAGACCGCGCCCGGCACAGATAGAATAGCGGTCAGTGGCATAATAATAGGGGGGTCAGGAAGCAGCGGGGGCCGGCACCTGTCCGACCCCCCCCCCCATCGCACGCATGCGCCCCTTCCCTCGTGCCTCTAATTTTTCCTGCGTGAGCTGCCAGTGCCAGTGTCGCCTCTCTCTGACATCACTTCCGGGCCCCACACTCAGGAAATGATGTCAGAGGGATAGCCAACACGATGTGGGCAGCAAGTTCGTAACGCTGCTCATGCAGTGATAATTAGAGGCCCGAGGGAAGGGAAAGGAAGGGGGGGGTCAGGAAGGAGCGGAGAGGCAGAGCAGAGGAGGGGCGCCAGTCACCCTCGCTACGCCACTGATAGCAGTAGCTTTTCAAAGCGTTGCATCTAGACAGCTGTACAGCCCTGATGGGTCCCCATAAAAGCGAATGCTACTTTACAGAAGGGGCTTTTAAACTGGAGCTTCTTTTGTTTTTAATCTCACAGCATTTTGGTTTGTGCAAAGGCTCTATTATGAAGTCACCTCTTAAGGAATACAAATCTGCATCCTGTGAAATCTATGAACCAGAGGTATTGTTACCTTTATTTTCCTTGAGACTATTGGGACGATGGGGAGGGATTTACAACGAAGAGCCATGAGGGTGGCACTGCATTTACTATAGTAGATGATTTCTAGAAAAGTGTTTTCGGGTAATTGTTTTTAACTACATCAATCAGAAAAATGTTAATGGGTAACAGAATTTGACACAGACTGAAAAATTTATTTATTGGGATTCTAAAGCAGTTTGCAATACACTGAATAGTAATCGGGTACCCTTAAGTATTTCCCAGCAAGCTCGCAAACTAACTATGGTACCTGGGACAATGGAAGGATTAAGTGATTTGCCCAGACTCACATGGAGCAGGCTGGGATCGCACTCACAACCTCAGGGTGCTGAGGCAAAAGTTCTAACTACTTGGTCATTCCTCCACTTAGTTGCTTAATACTAGTCTCTCTCCTTCCCTTCCCCTCCCCCCCCAGCCTCCCTGCTCGACCCTCTCTCCCCCTTCTCTCTGTAAGTTGCCTTGAGCCTGCATAGGTATGCGCGGCGCACAAATAGATTAGATTATATCTGCTATGGGGTAATGAGCACAGAACAATGTGGACTGAAACTGACGCACGTCTTGTCTTGTTCGTTTTCTCTGTGAAATGGGACGGCAGCAGCGCCAAGAGGCTGAAGATGATCACGGACAGAAAGACGACCATCCCGAGCATCATCGTGGCAAGAAAGGACATGGACACACGCACCATGACCGTCATGGACACCATAAGCATCCTCATTCTTCTAACAGCCCCCATGTACAGCCCGTAGAATCCGTTCAAGTTGATGAACATAGCACGGAGCCCTCTACAGCCTCTGAAACAGCAGAGGCGTTAAAGGTGGTGACATTACCTGTTATCCCAAAGAGGCCCTCCTTCTTCACAACAGTAACAACTCTCCCTTTCCCAGAAACACAATCTGAATCTGACCAATGCCCAGGAGAATACAAATATCCTAGTCCCTTCCTTGATAGAGAATAAACCGTCACTACAAAGTTTATAATTATACAGAAAACTCTGTATATGGAAAAGCAATAAAATCTTTTCAAATATTTATCTGCCTTTTTTTAATGCCATTTTTAAAAATTAGGGTTACCAGGTGTCCAGGAAAACCCAGACATGTCACCCTTGGCTGTCTCTGTCATTAATTTCACTTCCAACTGAATCTTCTATGAGGGTATTGAACCCGGGACCAGGCGGAGTGTAAGGCCGCCACATTATATCATTGGGGGCTTGTTTGCTTCAACATTACCCCTCCAAAATGTTACATTTTGGGTGGGGGCTCATCCTTACAAAGATCACAGGGTTATACCGAAAAGAAAACCTGTTTAGTTGAAACCAGTGACACGGCTGAATTTCTTTGTTTCTGTCAAAAGAACTTAGGGCCAGACACTATATAGAGCAGTGTTTTTCAACCTTTTTACACCTATGGACCGGCAGAAATAAAAGAATTATTCTGTGGACCAGCATCGGTCCGTAGACCGGCGATTGAAGAACACTGGGCTAAATCGTGGGCCAGAACCCGCCCATCTCTACCCAATCTCCACCCCAGACCCCGCCCCCATAATAGTACTAATTGCACCTTGCACGTCCTGTGCCTCATCTGGAAGCCTTCCCTCTGACGTTGCATCGTCAGAGAGAAGGCTTCCGGTTCAGGCATAGGATGCCTGTAGGAACCACGGCCCATGGCTTTGTGCACTGAATCAGTTAGGAAGAGGGAGCTGGCTCGAAGATAACGCCGCATCGACCGGCGGTTGAAGAACACTGTTTTGGGCCCAATGCACGTGCTGGCCCTGTGGACCGGCAGGAAATTTCTGTGGACCGGCACCGGTCCGTGGACCGGTGGTTGAAGAACACTGATATAGAGTACCCAAAAAATTGACGCCAACTAGAACAGCCCTTAGCGTGATTCTTCAAGAAGTGCATATCTTTTATAGAATCATGTGTAGCACATGTGTGAGTCGCATAACTTAGGTGCACTCTTTTAGGCCAGCCAAAACCAGGCCAAAATCCTGTGCCTAAGTTGTGCCTAAGTTCTTCTATTTACCTAATGTTATCTAAAACCACATAATTCACCCTATTCTTATCTCCTAAAGACTTCTACTTCCAGTTGGTAACATCTTTACCCAACGGTTTTTTAAAAAAAATTTTTTATTACCTTAAAAATTTTATGTCATCGCTTATTCTATTCTTTCAGATTTTGAATGTAATTCTTGTTTTAGTTTGAATGTAATCCACCTTGAACCGCAAGGTAATGGCGGAATAGAAATCACTAATGTAATGTAATGTAATTGAGCACATTCCATAACAATGCAGATCATTTTTCGAAACACCCACGATCCCCCCCCCAGTCATTCCCCCATTTCAAATTCATGCACTACAACTGACACATGCTTTTTACAGAATTGTATTTTCCGAGTTCTGCGCTTAATTTTTAATTAGCGACAATTAGCGTCAATTATGAAATGTTACTTCCCAATTATTGCCACTGATTAGGCCAATGAATTGACTTGTGTGCGCACATGAGCTCTACGCTGATGTGTGCACGCAACCATAAGTGTCATATACAGAATTGGGGGGTTAGCGTGAACACTTTAGGCCGGTGACGGGACAAACGCGCGCCGACAAACGTGCGCCGACAATTCAGCACAAAGACTTCAGCGCGCCGCAGGAAAACCTTCTTTTAAAGGGCTCCGACGGGGGGTGTGGGGGAGAACCCCCCCGCTCTACTTAATAGGGATCGCGCTGCTCGCATTACCATGTTGGGGCGTGTGGGGAGTGTAACCCCCCACATTATACTGAAAACTTAACATTTTCCCTGGGATCACAATGTGGGATCACAAGCTCCCAACCCCCCCCAACGCCAGCGTGATCACTATTATGTAAAGTGGGGGGGGGGTTCCCCACCTACACCCCCCATCGGAGCCCTTTAAAAGAAGGTTTTCCTGCGGCGTGATGAAGTCTTGCGCTGAATTGTCGGCGCTCGTTTGTCGGCGCATGTTTGTCTCTCGCGCTTAAGACTATGAACCCTTTAGGTCTCAGGTAGGAATGGCAAAATGGGGCATAGCAGAACGCAGGAGCTTGGCCCAACCAGCATCAAATTGAATGTTTGAGGGGTGAGACAGGTGATTGGTTTGTTTTGCCCCACCAATCAAAAAGATGTTGTGCTGCCCCTCCAGGTAAGAACATGAAACATGTAATAAATCGTTGAAATATTGGGGCTCCTCAAACTTTTAAAGACTATTTATTTATTTGGATTTCTATCCCATCCTTCCAGAATAATAATAATAATAACTTTATTTTTATATACCGCAATACAGCAAACAGTTCAGAGCGGTTTACAGAGGAAGAGATTGTATACAGACAGCGATATTACAAAAACTAGAAATACATTAGCCCAGAATGGGTTACAAGTTTACATACATAATAAAACATTACAAGGTATATAATAATGTAGAGCATAACAGTACATAAGAATAGTCTTACTGGGTCAGACCAATGTTCCATCAAACCAAGCAGCCCATCCTCATGGTGGCCTATCCAGGTCACTAGTACCTGGCCAAAACTCAAAGAGTAGCAATATTCCATTATCTCAGAGTAAGCAAGATTCCGGAACCCCAAAGAGTGCAACATTCCATGCGGAATCCCCAAAGAGTAGCAACATTCCATTATCGCAGAGTAAGCAAGATTCCGGAACCCTAAAGAGTAGCAACATTCCATGCGAAATCCCCAAAGAGTAGCAACATTCCATTATGTCAGAGTAAGCAAGATTCCGGAACCCCAAAGAGTAGCAACATACCTTGCGGAAACTCCATTGAGTAGCAACATTCCATTATCTCAGAATAAGCAAGATTCCGGAACCCTAAAGAGTAGCAACATTCCATGCGGAAACTCCATTGAGTAGCAACATTCCATTATCTCAGAGTAAGCAAGATTCCGGAACCCTAAAGAGTAGCAACATTCCATGCGAAATCCCCAAAGAGTAGCAACATTCCATTATGTCAGAGTAAGCAAGATTCCGGAACCACAAAGAGTAGCAACATATCATGCGGAAACTCCATTGAGTAGCAACATTCCATTATCTCAGAGTAAGCAAGATTCCGGAACCCTAAAGAGTAGCAACATTCCATGCTGAAACTCCATTGAGTAGCAACATTCCATTATCTCAGAGTAAGCAAGATTCCGGAACCCTAAAGAGTAGCAACATTCCATGCGGAATCTCCATTGAGTAGCAACATTCCATTATCTCAGAGTAAGCAAGATTCCGGGACCCTAAAGAGTACAACATTCCATGCGAAATCCCCCAAAAGTAGTAACATTCCATGCTACCGATCCAGGGCAAGCAGTGGTTTCCCCCATGTCTGTCTCAATAACAGACCATGGATGTTTCCTCCAGGAAATTGTCCAAACCTTTCCTAAAACCAGCTAGGCTATCCGCTCTTACCACAACCTCATGACATGATAGGACAATACATAGGGGAGCATGATAGTCAAAAAGCATGGCAATGCTTAATAGGATATGACAGGACAAGACCTCATACAGCACGGGGTGATGATGTTATGAGTTTGGTATGACATTAATGAAACTTCTCATAAACTGAATCTGTTGCTTAACAGGGAGCCAGTATAACTCATGCATGAGAGGTGTGACTTGGTCACACTTTCTTTTCTGCATCGCTATCTTGACTGCTGTACTCTGAAGTGCATCAAGCATTTCACAAAGTCCTAGGCAAGCCCTGACATAACATATTGCAATAATCAATGTAGGAAGTAACTAATGAGTGTACAAGAATCAACACTGGTTATACAACTAGATCTCGCCTGGTAGACCATGACATCCTACTACAAATACTAGGAATCACAGGAAAGGTGCACACTTGGTTTCAAGGATTCATACAATCCAAGAACTACAGAGTAAAGACAAACAAAGAAAAATCAGAATCATGGTCCAACCCCTGCGGCTTACCCCCAAGGGTCGCCATTAACCCTCTTCAATCTCTACATTGCATCCCTCGGCACCTGCCTAGACAAATTAGGCTTAACTTCTTGTAGCTATGCAGACGATATCACCATCCTCCTTCCTTTTTTTTAATTAGATTTTTAAATTACATTTACAATAATAACATATGAAGATTTATAATAACATATGAAGAGGAAACCGAAAAACACCCCAAAAACAATTATACAAGTATTAACTATGACATGATACGTTCCAGTTGTTCAGCCAAATGGAATATATGAGGAGAATAACATGAACAAGATATTACAACACAACCAGGTACCTTATGTCAAACAAATATAACAGTTCAGTACACTTATTTTATTTGATGATGCACATGCAAAGCATGGAAGAAGTTCTCAACGAGCATTCCAGCATAGTATAGATTAAGCGATCTAATATACAATATGTCAACGATCTAAAGTACAGTAAGTTTGTACAGGCCTCCATATTTTGAGAAACGAATTAGTAGAATTGTGTTTTTTTCGCAATGGCGCTTTCAAATTTAATGGTTATACAAACTGTGTTCCACCATACCATGTATTCCACTTTTGATAAGTCCTTCCAACAATGCAAAATGTTTTTGATGGCCAAAAATAATAAGATGTTGAGCAAGCGTGCATTATGTTCAAATCGGGAGTGCTTAAGGCCCTTTAGACAGATTCTTCAGACTAGCGGGGACAACAAAAACAAGAAGTCATTCAGAAAAACTGAGAGGAGACAGATTCAAAACGAATGCAAGGAAGTTCTTCTTCACTCAGAGGGTGGTGGACACCTGGAACGCGCTTCCAGGAGAGATGATAGGACAGAGTACAATACTGGGGTTCAAAAAGGGACTGGATGACTTCCTGGAAGAGAAGGGGATTGCAGGGGTACAGATAGAGGGTTACTTTACAGGATATTAAATGTTTATCTCATTTATTCTTAAAATTGAGCACGTTGTTGGCCTCTACTACCTGAAGTGGAAGATCATTCCAACGATCAACCACCCTTTCGGTGAAGAAATACTTCCTAATGTCACCATGAAATCTCCCACCCCTGATTTTTAGCGGATGCCCTCTTGACTATTGATGTTCTGGAAAGATCCTTATATCTAATTTTGTTTACAGATGAAACAGCTGCTAAGTTCTTGGAGTACAATCAAAAACTGGAAAAACTGAAACGATCAGTAAATACTATTGGATGCCAGGTTTCTGGGTTACAACATCCAGTATGACCTTGAATAAGTGAAATTTCATCCTGTTCAGTAAAATAAGAGATTCTGGAGAATCATTCCAGCGTATGAAATCTCTGTTCTGTAGACTTCCTTAAATAAAACTTTCAGCTCCTCGGAAACTTTTCCGGAAATATTGAAGGAGGTGCTTGATGCACCATCTGGTATTTGGACTTGATTACCCACGTTTCCAAATCTATCCTGTGTAAAGGAAAGACACCCAATGGAAAGGAAGAGAACAGGTGATGGTTTTCATAGAGCGGTACAGGGAAGCGGCGCACACGCACATGGAGAGGGGGGGAAGAAGAGGGGCGCCATCGCCCCGGACACCTCTCACCCCCGTTATGCCACTGAATGGACCACTATATGTAGTGAAGTGAGTAAAGCCTCTACATGTGTTTTAATACAAGAGAATGCTTATAAAGTCTTGGCAAGGATATTCCACAGCGGTATATTCCAGAGCGGTTAAAAAAAGATGTTTCCTCAAGTCTTGGACCATTGTTGGCGCTGCACTACTGCCCAGGGTTCTTTTCTACACATCTTGTGGGGATACCCTGTCTTAATACAGTTTTGGTGAGACATTACAAACTGCCTATCTGATATATTGGGACTGTCCCCAGAGAATTTATTTATTTATTTAAGATTATGGTAAGAGCAGATAGCGTAGCTGGTTTTAAGAAAGGTTTGGACAATTTCCTAGAGGGAAAGTCCATAGTCTGTTATTGAGATAGACATAGGGGAAGCCACTGCTTACCATGAATCGGCACCATGGAATGTTGCTATTCTTTGGGGTTCCGGAATCTTGCTATTCTTTGAGATGCTGGATTGTTGCTACTCTTTGGGTTTTGGCCAAGTACTTGTGACATGGACTGGCCTCCGTGAAGACAGGATACTGGACTAGATGGACCATTGGTCTGACCCAGTAAGGCTATTCGTATGTTCTTATTTTAAAAACCTCCATGAACCATCATGGCCTCTGCAGCCTTGGCCTCTGCAGCTATCAATCGATCCATTTCATTAAAGTAGGATTTCTGAGGTGAACATTTTTAAACAAACTGACAGGGCAGTCCATGACCTCTTCCATGTCTAATTATTTGCCTTTTTGTTTGATCAGTGCAAGATGACTGCCAAGTGATAGGAGGACAGTATAAACTACCATGGGACGTTTGGTGAATACCTGAACCCGAGCGCTCGTTCTTAAGCCGCACAGGTTCAGCTGACAAAATAATCCTCAAAAATGAAGCTCTACACAGCGCTGTTGTCTTTCACGCTCTTCTCCTTGTCCGGTGCCCTGACCCCAGAATCCATAGTGTCTGCAAACTGCAGTGCTGTGTATCCCGTAGCAGAGAAAGCTCTGGATTTGCTCAATAAAGATCGAGAACAAGGCTTCAGTTTGAGTCTCTTCCGTGTTGTTGATGCACATGAGCAAAAGGCGGTAAGTAAACGTGGTTTTTGATTGGTCTACATTAGCGGTATTACTTTCACATGGAACCTCTCCCCCCCCACCCCCACCCCCCACCCCCATGACAACCTTGAGCAGAAGGTTGCAAGACTGGAGTTTTCATGCTTCAGTTAACCATTGGCAGGATGGGTGATTTTATAACGGTGCTAAAATAGCCTGGCAAAAGCTGCCAGAATTGTACATTTCCTCCTGATCAGAAGCAGTGCTTCGCAACTCTGCCTGCATCCTACATAAACCGTGGGCCTCTTCTATTAAACCGCGCTAGCAGTTTTTAGCGCAGAGAGCCACGCTGAATGGCCCGCGCTGCTCCCGACGCTCATAGGAACTAATGAAGGAGGAGAAGGACATCATAATAACACAAGGATCAGATCATAGAATCTCTTATGACTCAAGGCATTCCAGACCCCTATCTTTGAACAGATGCTTAGAACCTGTTTTCCCGGATAGGGATCTGGAATGGTTTGAGTCGTAAGAGATTCTATGATCTGATCCTTGTGTTATTATGATGTCCTTCTCCTCCTTCATTAGTATTATTATACTTTATTTATTATAAAAACATAAGAATAGCCTTACTGGGTCAGACCAAACGTCCATCAAGCACAGTAGCCCGTTCTCACGGTGGCCAATCCAGGTCACTAGTACCTGGCCAAAACCCAAAGAGTAGCCCCATTACATTATTTCAGAGTAAGTAAGATTCCGGAACCCCAACTAGTAGCAACGTTCCATATAGAATCTCAAAGGATAGCAAGATTCTAGAATCCCAAAGAGTAGCAACATTCCTTGCTACCGATCCAGGGCAAGCAGTGGCTTCCCCCATGTCTTCTCAATAATAGACTATGGACTTTTCCTCCAGAAACTTGTCCAAACCTTTCTTAAAACCAGCTACGCTATCCGCTTTTACCACAACCTCTGGCATTCCCTTCCAGAACTTAACTCTTCTCTGAGTGAAAAATATTTCCTCCTATTGGTTTTAAAAGCATTTCCCTGCAATTTCATCGAGTGTCCCCCTAGTCTTTGTCATTTTCAATGGAGTGAAAAATCGATCCACTTGTACATGTTCTACTCCACTCAGGATTTTGCAGATTTCAATCATATCTCCCCTCAGCTGTCTCTTTTCCAAGCTGAAGAGCCCTAACCTTTTTAGTCTTTCCTCATATAATGCTGATTTATTAAGCCATTGTGGGTAATATTTTGTTTGAGATCTCTTGCTTTGACGCTTGATGCCTGTTGCTCTAATTCAGGGCTGCCCAAGTCCGGTCCTCAAGATCTACTGGCAGGCCAGGTTTTCAGGATAACCACAATGAATATGCATGTAAGAGATTTGCATACCAAGAAAGCAGTGCAGGCAAATCTTTCTCATGCATATTCATTGTGGTTATCCTGAAAACCTAGCCAGCAAGTAGATCTCGAGGACTGGGCTTGGGCAGCCCTGCTCTAATTGTACCTTCTATGTTTTTCATTCTTTTTCAGACCAATTGGACTGTCAATTACCTGATAATGGATGTCGTGGAGAACAAATGCCCAGTGGCGATCAACAAACACTGGCTGGAATGTCAGATCACACCCTACTATTCAACTGCAAGTCCAGGATTAGTTAACCGAGGTGTTAGGGCTGAGTCATCAGATCTTGGCACTACTGACAGTGGTCAGAGAGCAAAAAATAGAGGCCATTCTTCAGTGGCACGGCCATGAGGTTCACAGGAGGAATAGCGGCAATGTGTGACAGTGGTGGGGAGAGAATGATGGTCCAGGAGACAGGGCTGGTGCAAGGGTTTTGGACGCAGTAGACAAAACTGTAACCTTTACCTCCCCTCCCCCCCCCCATTTAGGGTTACCAGAGGTCCGGATTTCCCTGGACATGTTCTCATTTTGAAGATATGTCCGGGGAAGGGTTACCAGATTTTCCGTTTGGAAAATTCAGACCCCTTAGGCCCGCCCCCAGGCTCGCCTAGGTCTATCCATTCCCGCCCCAGCCCTGCCCCCTGATGCCTGCTCTGGTCAGGCAGGAGGGCATGCTTGCATGCGTGCATGCGATGTGATGACATCACGCGAACACATGTGCATGTGATGTCATTGCGTTGGGTTCATAGACAAAAGCACGTGACGACAAAGGCGCGCCGACAACCCAGCACAGACAACTGAGCGCAAGGCGGAAGCATGCCAAAGAAAAACAGTATTTTAAGGGGCTGCGACAGGGGGTGTTGGTGGGGAACCCCCCACTTTACTTAACAGAGATCGCGCTGGCGTTGTGGAGGGGGTTTGGGGGGTTGTAACCCCCTTCATTTACTGGAAACTTAACTTTTTCCCTCTTTTTTAGGGAAAAAGTGAAGTTTTCAGTATAATGTGGCGGGGTTACAACCCCCCAAACCCCCCATCAACGCCGGCGCGATCTCTATTAAGTAAAGTGGGGGGAGTTCCCCACCAACACTCCCCGTCGCAGCCCCTTAAAATACTGTTTTTCTTCGGTGTGCTTCCGCCTTGCGCTCAGTTGTCTGCGCTGGGTTGTCGGCGCGCCTTTGTCATCACGCACTTTTGACCTGTCACCCATTGCGTTGCCATCCTGCCTGACGGTGATTTCGAGGGAGGCTTTTCAAAACCCAGACAAAATGCCTCAAAAGGAGCACATGTCCAGGGAAAAGCGAAAGTCGAGTAACCCTAGTCCGGGGGGTCTGGACAGCTTTTCAAAACCTGGCACTTTGTCCGAGTTTTGAAAAGCTTCCTGACAAAATCGCATCAGGAAGGGGCATCCACACATGCGCGGGCTCAACACGGTGATGTCACGCACATGTGACATCATTGTGTCACATCCGCACATGCGTGGAAATTGTTACGGGAATTATTTATTATTAAACTCATAATAGGATGTTTTGTGAGGCTTTGGGGGGAAATATTAAATGAATTAAATTGAATTTTGGGAATATAGTATATGAGCATAAACGTTTATATCTTAATTGATTTAATTAATTACAATATGGAAATTAATGTTGGTCTTTCCATTTTGGTAACATAGAAACATAGAAGATGATGGCAGAAAAGGGCTACAGCCCATCAAGTCTGCCCACTCTGCTTACCCACCCCCTGTCTATGCCCTAATGACCCAATTTCCTTATCTTGACCCTCGTAGGGATCCCACATGGGTATCCCATTTATTCTTAAAGTCTGGCACGCTGTCTGCCTCGATCACCTGCACTGGAAGCTTGTTCCAATGATCAACCACTCTCTCTGTGAAGAAATACTTTCTGGTGTCTGCAGCAGCCACTCCCTCCTCCTCTCCCTATTGGCTAAGGCTCTTAACATTTGCATCTCCTCTTCCTATAGGCTAAGGCTCTTTACACCTGCATTGTGATGTCATAGAACTTTCTGATTATAGAAACATTGTAACATGATGGCGGATAAAGGCCAAATGACCCATCATAGAAACATAGAAGATGACGGCAGAAAAGGGCCATTGCCCATCAAGTCTGCCCACTCTGCTTACCCACCCCCTGTCTATGCCCTAATGATCCAATTTCCTTATCTTGACCCTCGTAGGGATCCCACATGGGTATCCCATTTATTCTTAAAGTCTGGCACGCTGTCTGCCTCGATCACCTGCACTGGAAGCTTGTTCCAATGATCAACCACTCTCTCTGTGAAGAAATACTTTCTGGTGTTGCCATGAAATTTTCCGCCCCTGAGTTTGAGCGGGTGCCCTCTTGTGGCCGAGGGTCCGTTGAGAAAGAAAATATCATCTTCCACTTCGACACGTCCCGTGAGGTACTTAAATGTTTCGATCATGTCTCCCCTCTCCCTACGTTCTTTGAGAGTGTAGAGCTGCAATTTGTTCAGTCTCTCTTCGTACGAGAGACCCTTGAGCCCCGAGATCATCCTGGTGGCCGTCCGCTGAACCGATTCAATTCTGTGCACATCTTTACTGTAATGTGGCCTCCAGAATTGCACACAGTGCTCCAGATGAGGCCTCACCATGGCCCTGTACAAGGTTATTTGACTATAAAGGGAGAAATTTGAGAAGTTTTTTTATTAGGGTGATATATTTAGGGATAAGCTTCAACTTTAAAAACTGTTTATATTAGGTTAAATATTGGTTCAGATTGATGTTTGACACTATCATTCATAAGTAAATCTGTTGTTATTTATTTGGGTAAGCTATTTAAGAGGTCTTTTCTATGATAAAGTGATGACTTCCTTTTATGTTCTAAATGGGGAATATCCTGGAATTTTAAATTATTCAGTACATTTTAAGGGCAGGGCTGGGGGGCGGGACAGGGCATGACAGAAGCAGAACTGGGCGGTCCTGGGGGTGTGGTCATGGGTCTGGATTTTCCTGAAGGAAATTCTGGTAACTCTACCCCCATTCAATTAACTTTGAGGTCCCTAATCTGTACTCCTCAGCAAGCAGACAGTGGCAGACAGTGTTTTTTATCCAACGCTGGGGCTAAAACTGGACATTCAGGCTCCCCGATTCTATAAATGGTGCCTAAAACATATGTATCAATCTGAAGAGAAAGAGGGGGGTATTTCGGATAATCTATCAATATATATGAGCAACTTTCTTGACACAATAGTGTCAAATTTTTATTCAGATTTCATATGATATTTCAGTGCCCACTTACTTATAAACCATTCAATAACAAACTCATCCACATGAGAAATAAACTAGGGGGTTGAAGCATCATATGGATATTAAATTCTCAGTAAAAGGACCTCTTATAACATAGATGTTATTTCAAGTCCTCATCCTGGATTCATGTGATATAACCTTGCCCACAGCCATGCCTTGGAAACTGTAGGCTAGCCTTCCCTGTTTTCCAATAACATTCTTGATGGGGAATGGAGCTTTTTCTTGGGCTGGTCCAGACGCGTGGAATGGTATTCTATTGTACGAGTATATTAGAAAGCAAAAAAGATGTGACTGTTTTTAAGAGGCTTTTGAAGAGACATCTTTTTTGCGTAATGAAGCATGGTTCTTGAGCATTTTCATTGGGTTAATTTTATGATATGTTGATGACATTTATACATGCGTGTCTTATGGCTGTTTGTAATGCTTATTGTGAATGGGGTATGGTAACCCACTTTGTTGAAAGGGGGATAAAACTAAATTAACCATAAACCATATTCAAATGTGTGAAATATGAATTTTTTTTTGACAGAGATTTGGACGATGTATAATGATTATATCTACACCTTCTAATCTACTTTTAAACATTGCGGTCACCTATAACTGCACAATAAGTCCAGGTAAGATATGTTACAGTATCAGTATTTCCTCAGATCAAAAATTGACATATTGGATCATTAAATTGTTGTACCATCTGTACCTAGAAGTTAATCTTACATTATAGTTGTGTTCAACTTACAAACGGAGAAGCACGTCACTATTTTAGACTTTTAGCTGACTACGTACAAACGTAAGGAAGTTCTTCTTCACCCAGAGAGCGGTGGAGAGCTGGAACGCTCTTCCGGAGTCTGTTGTAGGGGAAAACACCCTCCAGGGACTCAAGACAAAGTAGATAAAGACAGGTTGTTCACCCTCTCCAAGGTAGAGAGAACGAGAGGGCACTCCTAAAGTTGAAAGGGGATAGATTCCGTATGAACGTAAGGAAGTTCTTCTTCACCCAGAGAGTGGTGGAGAGCTGGAACGCTCTTCCGGAGTCTGTTGTAGGGGAAAATACCCTTCAGAGTTTCAAGGCTAAGCTGGACAAGTGCCTGCTAAACTGGGACGTACACAGGTGAGGCTGGACTCATTTTAGAGCACTGGTCTTTGACTCGGGGGCCGCCGGATGAGCCGACTGCTGGGCACAATGGACCACTGGTCTGACCCAGCAGCAGCAATTCTTATGTTCTTATGTTGAGAATTGCATTTAAAGTGGACACTAGACTAGGGTTACCAGATTTTCCTTTGGGAAAACCCGGACCCTTGGCCACGCCCCCAGGACTAACCAGTTCCGCCTCTGTGGTGACTCCAGCCCCGCCACCAGATGGCATTGCATCCGTTCATGACCCTTCCAGGCACAATTTGGTCAGGAAACCTTTCAAAACCCGGCCAAAGTGCTGGGTTTTGAAAAGCTGTCTGGACCCCCGGACATGTCCTCAAAAGGAGGCAGCGGCCAAAAAAAGCAAACAGGATGCTGGGAATTATTACAAAAGGGATGCTTAACAAAACTAAGAATGGCATAATGCCCCTGTATCGCTCCATGGTGCGACCTCATCTGGAGTATTGCGTTCAATTCTGGTCTTTGTATCTCTAGAAAGATATAGCGGCACTAGAAAAGGTTTAAAGAAGAGCGACCAAGATGGTAAAGGGGATGGAACTCCTCTCGTATGAGGAAAGACTAAAACGGTTAGGGTTCATCAGCTTGGAAAAGAGACGGCTGAGGGGAGATACAGAAATCCTGAGTGGAGTAGAGCGGGTACAAGTGGATCGATTTTTCGCTCCGTCAAAGATTACAAAGACTAGGGGACACTCGATGAAGTTACAGGGAAATACTTTCAAAACTAATAAGAGGAAATTTTTTTCCACTTAGAGAATAGTTAAGCTCTGGAACGCGTTGCCAGAGGGTGTGGTAAGAGCGGATAGCATAGCTGGTTTTAAGAAAGGTTTGGACAAGTTCCTGGAGGAAAAGTCTATAGTCTGTTATTGAGAAAGACATGGGGGGAAGCCACTGCTTGCCCTGTATTGGCTTTTAGCCAGGGACTAGCGACCTGGATTGGCCACTGTGAGAACAGGCTACCATTGGTCTGACCTAGGAAGGCTATTCTTAGGTTCTTATGTTCATATGAAATCCGGACGTTTGGTAACCCGACACTAGACTATTATGGCAAAGTCAAACCATGCAAATATTTTACAAAGGCTCAATGAGCATTGAGGCCCGGATTCTGAACGCGGCGCCGTAATCGGCAGGCACTTGAAAAAACAGCGCCAGTCCCGTGCCACTTAGATTACGGCACCGTTTTGAGAATCATGGCCTGTGTCTGGAAATGTAGGCCAGGGATTTACAGGCCTGCATTCCCTTTAAAGTAGAGTTACTAGATGTCCGGGGGTCCGGACGGCTTTTGAAAACCTGCCACTTTGTCCAGGTTTTGAAAAGCTTCCTCGATATCGTGTAGGGCAGGAGGGCATCCGCGCATGATTGGAGGCCACGCGGTGACATCACACACACGTGTGTGTGCGCTCATGATGTCATTGCATCGCGTCCGTGCATGCACGGATGCCCTCCTGCCTGTCGAGCGCAGGCAGTGGGGGGAGGGGCTAGGATGGGATTGGGGGTATAACTGGGGAGTAACTGGGTAGGGATGGGTGGGCCTGGGTGAGTCTAGGGCAGGGATCTCAAAGCCCCTCCTTGAGGGTCACAATCCAGTCGGGTTTTCAGGTTTTCCCCCAATGAATATGCATTGAAAGCAGTGCATGCACATAGATCTCATGCATATTCATTGGGGAAATCCTGAAAACCCGACTGGATTGCGGCCCTCAAGGAGGGACTTTGAGACCCCTGGTCTAGAGGGTCCGGATTTTACTAAAGTACAATCTGGTAATCCTAATGTAGAACCACACTTAATGGTGCCGAACATCAACCTTGCCTATAACCATGCCTCTTTTGAAGTTTGGCGCCACTTGGCATCTCTGTAAACGTGATTCCGGTGTTGTTTTGTAGGCGCCTTGCCGCCTACTTTTTTTTCCTCTTAATTTGCTTTTAATTGGTTTTTTAACCGTATGGTCAATTACCATGCCATTAATAGCCAATTAAAATGATTAACTTAGGTGCCGGTAGAGCGTCTACCGGTACTGCTTTTAGAATCTGGGCCTGAGTCTTTAGCAGCGCCAAAGATCTTTGGCACTACAAACAAAGAGTGAAAACTATTTGGGACCCTCTCTGGGAAAAGGTGACCAAAATCTCCAGAAACAAAAAAAAAGGAAGTTTTGATGAGTTATGGTAAACAATTCCCTCTCTAAAATATATCTTTTTGGCAGCAGCAGCCCCAACGCTTTGGAACTCAGCTCCTGTTCATCGAAGAGAACAGACATGTCTAAACTCCTTTAAGACCAGTCTGAAAGCCTTCTTGTTTAAAGATGCCTTTGGTCTATTATCGTCCTTTTAAGGACGTCTTAGATGTTTCCTGGTGCATCTTAATTCCTGTACATCTGGTTAACCCTCCGTCTCCCTCCCCCCTTAGCTTCTTTCCTTTTTTCTTCTTTTCTATATAAATTGTAGTTCTTCCCCTTAGCCCGTTGTGTCCTTGCCTCATTGTATTTTGTATAATTTGTTTGTTTGTTTTTTTACATTGTCTATGTTTAATTTACTATGGGCTCCTTTTACGAAGGTGCGCTAGGGTTTTTAGCGCACGCACGAAATTACCGTGCGGTAGCCGAAAATCTACCACCTCCTACAAAGGAGGCAGGAGTGGCTAGCGCACTCGGGAATTTAACATGCGCTATTGCGCGCGTTAAGGCCGTAGCACACCTTTGTAAAAGGAGTCCTATGTTTATTATATTTAAATCTTTTTTATTGAGCAGTGACAACGGCAGAAAACAAGGTTTACAATAACAACCAGCTACCGCGGAGGACTGGACTCTGATGTCCTCCACGATCCAGATCAGTCCCCCAACCCCCCCAGACAGAACCCCACCCCCTCCAAGAAAAATATTCTACAACACCCAAAACGGGGGGAGGAGAGACGTCAAACAGATACACTTCCCCATTCGCGGTTTCCCTACTCGCGATTTCACATAATCGCGATTTTTTTTGGGGGGGGAGGAGGGAAACACCCCCCCATATTTTTGTCTTCCCCAAGGTATCCCGGCCTTACCTGGTAGTCTAGCTGGTTTTTGGGGCAGGAGCGATCTTCCTACGCTCCTACCCCGTACAGATAGCCATTAGAAAATGGCTGTGGGGAGTTCCCGTAGTCTCCTGAGAGACTACGGGAACTCTCCACAGCCATTTCTTAATGGCTATCTGCACGGGGCAGGAGCGTAGGAAGATTGCTCCTGTCCCAAAAACTAGCTAGACCACCAGGTAAGGCCAGGATGCCAGGGGAAGGCGGAAGGGAGGCGGGGTGGGTTAGAGCCGGATATTCGCGGTTTTTCGCCATTCGCGGTCCGGCTCTGCCCCTATCCCCCGCGAATAACGAGGGAGAAGTGTATACTCAATTACATCTGGAGTCTATTCAGGATATGGCTACGACTCGCAGGGGACAGAATGTTCAAGTATGGAGTCCAAGTGTTGACAAAGTCTCTGCTCTGGCGACGAGAAGAACAGGCCAAACGGGCCTCCCAGCCCATAAATTCATGAAGTCGATTCCTCCAAAGCCAAAAGGAAGGGGGCTCAGAAGAGAGCCAACAACATAAGATACATTTCTTCCCCCAAATGAAACACTTACTGAGAAACAGTTTTTCTGAAGTAGTGTACACACAGAAAAGATAGAAAAATGAGCAAATAACATAGGAAATACCAATACAGGCACGGGAACCTGCAATAGGTCCTGTAAGAAGGAAGCCAATGCCTTCCTTTTTTTTTTTTTTTTTTAGTTCAATAGTTTTTTATTGAGTATTTTTAGAAAATACAGGAAGCAGTTCAAATACATGAAGTCAAAATAAAGCTTTCTGTATAAAGAGCATATGAATCTATATTTAACTATAGAGGAACATAACAGTGAGAAATGGCCTGAATCCCCTCACAACTCCAGATACCATGAAAGTAAGAGTTAACCTCCACAGAACAACAGACACAGAGTTGAGAGTCAGTACAGCCCATATCGTAAGCCTGACTTTGGGAAACATAGGCCCGCAGGACTGTGCGATAGTAACATTCTCGCAATTCAGCTCTATAGACCAGTCCAGCTGTACTCCTCAACACCTTTAACAAAAAAATGCCCCCCAAGTCCCTGCCCAAGTCACGCTGCCAAGCATCCAAACCCCCGGGAAAAACCCTAGGCGGGCGAAGGGCCATAATCTGGCTATGAAAGTATGAAATCGAGACCCTAGTGTCTTGATCAGCTGTCAAAAAAGCACAGAGACGGGTCCCAAAGTCCCCCCCCCCCCCCGGAAGCCCCCCCGGGAGAGAGCCCACATAATTAGTGTGACCATATGGCTCCAGAAAAAAGGGGACAGATTGAGACATCCGGGTTTTACTTCCATTGAAAGCCATGGAAGTAAGGAGAACAGATTGAGACATCTTGGTTGTTTTCAATGGAAGTAAAACCCGGATGTCTCAATCCGTCCCCTTTTTTCTGGAGCCATACGGTCACACTACACATGATGCCTGAGTTGATAATAAGCAAAAGGAAGGCCAAGCCCCGGAACCCCCTTTGTATGTACTTTTTTACCTTTGTAAACCGCCTAGAATTCTGATTAGGCGGTATAACAAAATTTAATAAAAGTTGAAACTTAAGTGACTTGCCCAGCGGGAATGGAACTCACTACTAGGCCACTCCAACACTCCCAACTTCTTCAGACATGAAAAACTGGCTATTTTCAGCATTTTAAAACAGACTTTAACCACCTTTTCCCAGATATGGTCACATTTTATAAATGTAAATACGCATAACCCAGGCAGCAGCATGGTGGAAATATACACATCTAAGAGGTGAAATTGCTAATGTAGGATACTGTTAAGATATGCTATAATGCCAGTTATTAATAACTAGATCTCATTGAATAAAATAAGGCCTGTGCTTTAATCGCTCCAGTTAGTGGTAAAGTAAACAGTTTTTTCCCTGTCTCCGCAGGAATTCAATTTTCCCGCCCCCGCGAGTTTTGCCACTGTACCTGTCCCATTCCTGTAGCTCTGCCTTAACCACACAAGCCTCGAACACGTATGATTTTAAAGTGTTTGAGGCTTGTACAGATGAGGACGGAGCTTAGGCACTGGTGGAATGAGGCATTATGACATCACAATCTGAGCTCTAGAATGTTGCTACTTAGGATTTCAAAGTGTTTGAGGCTTGGGCAGATGAGGGCGGAGCTTAGGCATTGGTGGAATGAGGCATTATGACATCACAATCTGAGCTTTAGAATGTTGCCACTTAGGATTTTAAAGTGTTTGAGGCTTGGGCAGATGAGGATGGAGCTTAGGCATTGGTGGAATGAGGCATTATGACATCACAATCTGAGCTCTAGAATGTTGCTACTTAGGATTTTCAAGTGTTTGAGGCTTGTGCAGATGAGGACGGAGCTTAGGCATTGGTGGAATGAGGCATTATGACATCACAATCTGAGCTCTAGAATGTTGCTACTTAGGATTTTAAACGGTTTGAGACTTGTGCAGATGAGGACGGAGCTTAGGCATTGGTGGAATGAGGCACTATGACATCACAATCTGAGCTCTAGAATATAGCCTTCAATCCATAACCCTACTCCCCACTGCCCACAAACCCAGCCAGCAGATTAATCATTCCCCTTAACTGTATCCAAGACATCCTGTTTGTCTGTCTTGGCTGTTTAGATTGTAAACTCTTTTGAGCAGGGACTGTTTTCTTCTTCTTTGTGACTCTGTATAGCGCTGCATACGTCTGGTAGCGCTATAGAAATAATTAACAGTGGTAGTAGTGGTACTTTTTAGTAACTAGGGGCTCCTTTTACAAAGGCGTGCTAGCAGTTTAACGCACGTAATACCGCACGCTAAACCGCTGGCTGCGCTAGCCACTACCGCCTCCTCTTGAGCAGGCGGTAGTTTTTAGGCCAGCGCGTGATGAAAAGTCACACGCATTAACCCCGCTAGAGCGGCTTAATAAAAGGAGCCCTAGGTCTCTGCTTAAAATGGGACCTGTGCCAAAATAGGGAAAATTGAAGGGAAAATGGTAAAATTAGAGGCATAAAATTGAGGTTGTAGGGAGGAAGATTTAGGAGTAATGTTAGAAAATTCTTTTACACAGAGAGGGTAGTACTCCAGAAGTTGGGGATAATGGAGACGAATGAAGAGGAAGACCCTTTATGGTAAATACATAACAAATAAGAAGAAACTATTTGTTTCACAGTTCCCGCTCAGCTCATCTCCTCCACGTGTCCAGATTGCCCGCGTTTATTAGAAGACGATCATTTGGATAATTTCTTCAGAGAGAAAGCTGAAGAAGGTCTTGAAACGTACAACAGAGAAAATCATTTTACGAACTATTTCAAATTTCATACGATTGAAAAGGTGTCAAAGTCGGTAAGTTCAAAATGTCCAAAGTGCTCTAAATTCTAAAGACATTCATTCACCTCGATTAAAGTATCCACCATGAAAGTGAGGAAAATGTGCCTTGGGCATGGTCACCCTTTTAGTAAATATAATATGGGCACTTTCCCGGTCACAATTTGCTAAACATTTCTCACGTGTAAGGCACTTTGGACTAGATTCACTAACCTGAGTTCCGTGTCCAATCCGTGTCCGATTGCAGGCAGGCCGACGAATTCAATAAAGGCCTGCATGGAAATGGTGGCGATCACTGGCATACCCCCCACCGACAACACGGATCACTGGAGAGCGATCCTTGAGCATGCGCAGTCCTTCCTTGACTGTGGATGGTCTGCGCAAGCGCTGGTCCTTCGTGCCCGTGTTTTTTCCCTTTTTTTTCCTTACTTTACTGTTTACTGTTTTTTTTTACTTCGCGAGCCCATGGTTTTAACCCACGGGTTAAAACCACAGGCTCGCACTGCGGGGAAGGGCAGGAGAGTTGGGGCAGAGAGCAGGGCGGCCAGAGCAGGAGAATCGGGGCAGAGAGCAGCGAGCAGGGCGGCCAGAGCAGAAGAAGCGAGGCAGAGAAGAGAGCAGGGCGGCCAGAGCAAGAGAAGCGAGGCAGAGAAGAGAGCAGGGCGGCCAGAGCAGGAGAAGCGAGGCAGAGAAGAGAGCAGGGCGGCCAGAGCAAGAGAAGCGAGGCAGAGAAGAGAGCAGGGTGGCCAGAGCAGGAGAATCGGGGCAGAGAGCAGCGAGCAGGGCGGCCAGAGCAGGAGAAGCGAGGCAGAGAAGAGAGCAGGGCGGCCAGAGCAGGAGAAGCGAGGCAGAGAAGAGAGCAGGGCAGCCAGAGCAGGAGAAGCGAGGCAGAGAAGAGAGCAGGGTGGCCAGAGCAGGAGAATCGGGGCAGAGAGCAGCGAGCAGGGCGGCCAGAGCAGGAGAAGCGAGGCAGAGAAGAGAGCAGGGCGGCCAGAGCAGGAGAAGCGAGGCAGAGAAGAGAGCAGGGCGGCCAGAGCAGGAGAAGCGAGGCAGAGAAGAGAGCAGGGCGGCCAGAGCAGGAGAATCGGGGCAGAGAGCAGCGAGCAGGGCGGCCAGAGCAGGAGAAGCGAGGCAGAGAAGAGAGCAGGGCGGCCAGAGCAGGAGAAGCGAGGCAGAGAAGAGAGCAGGGCGGCCAGAGCAGGAGAAGCGAGGCAGAGAAGAGAGCAGGGCGGCCAGAGCAGGAGAAGCGAGGCAGAGAAGAGAGCAGGGTGGCCAGAGCAGGAGAATCGGGGCAGAGAGCAGCGAGCAGGGCGGCCAGAGCAGGAGAAGCGAGGCAGAGAAGAGAGCAGGGCGGCCAGAGCAGGAGAAGCGAGGCAGAGAAGAGAGCAGGGCGGCCAGAGCAGGAGAATCGGGGCAGAGAGCAGCGAGCAGGGCGGCCAGAGCAGGAGAAGCGAGGCAGAGAAGAGAGCAGGGCGGCCAGAGCAGGAGAAGCGAGGCAGAGAAGAGAGCAGGGCGGCCAGAGCAGGAGAAGCGAGGCAGAGAAGAGAGCAGGGCGGCCAGAGCAGGAGAATCGGGGCAGAGAAGAGAGCAGGGCGGCCAGAGCAGGAGAATCGGGGCAGAGAAGAGAGCAGGGCGGCCAGAGCAGGAGAATCAGGGCAGAGAGCAGCGAGCAGGGCGGCCAGAGCAGGAGAAGCGAGGCAGAGAAGAGAGCAGGGCGGCCAGAGCAGGAGAATCAGGGCAGAGAGCAGGGTTTTAGCACAAGCGACTGGTCCTCACCAGTCGCTAGTTTCTGATTGGCCAGCCAGTCGATGTGCCAGAAGAAAGTTTAGTGAATCGCATCCTTCCTGCTTTGCATGCACGGATCGGGATCGGATCGGTACACAAGTTAGTGAATCAGGTCGGAGGGAAATCAGTTCGCAAACTGATTGGTACACGATTGGTTTGCTTAGTGAATCTAGCCCTTTGTACGTGAAGGGTGTGGCTATTCAAAAGTTCCATGGGTAGACAGTAGATGCACATTTTTTTTAGTTTAGATTTTTCTGCTAGTTGTTTTCTCTCATTTTATGTGGTTTTATTGTGAGCTGTTAGGCAGGTTATATGCCTTTTTTTAAAAAATTAAATCAATAAATAAATAATAAAAAGAGCTGGGGTAGCATACGGGTGGCAATGAGGCAGAGTTGCAAGGAATGTGGTGAAATCAGTTAGCTTAGCGGGGTTTAAAAAAAGGTTTGGATAATTTCCTAAAAGAGAAGTCCATAGGCCGCTATTGACATGGCTTTGGGAAATCCGCTGCTTATTCCTAGGATAAGCAGCAGAGAATCTGCTTCGCTACTTGGGATCTAGGTAGGTGTTTGGGACCTGGGTTGGCCACTGCTGGAAACAGGATCCCGGGCTTGATGGACCTTCAGTATGTTCCAGTATGGCAACCGTTATGTTCTCATGTTCATAAAATGTACACATACCCCCATACATGCCTCGGAGGAGGTGTAACTTTGTGCAAGAGCATTTGTGAGTTACCGTGGATGCCCTTTTTACTAACGGGTGGTGAAACCTGGGCTTAGCACGTGTTAATGTGGCACTTTGGGGGAATTTTTAAAATATATTCTATATTGTCTAGAGTTAATTGGGAGCAATTGCTGCCTCCTACATAGGAGGAACTAAGTGCTTCAATGTTAACCCTGCGTTGTCCAGTTAGCGTGCCCTAATTATAACACGCTGGCTGGATAATGCTTCTTCGCTCGCTCACTGTCCATGACCAGCCCCTCCAAGGAATATTTCCAAAAGACCGGTAATGCATGGGTTACCGCACACAAACAAGCAAAACGCCACAACACGCTATAACGTGTTTCTGCGGTAGCTTGTTTGTGCGCATTAAGGACTTATCTTCCTCTAGTAACAGAGTCCCTATATTTATGAAGGCACACATACACATATGTTGCCTTTAAAAATAAGCACTATTTTATAAGTCTTTTTAGGTGTTTTGTTCTAAAATTGCCCTCCTCATGGTGCAAAAGTACCTGTGCTTCTGGCATCTAGTCAGGTATCCAGATTTCTCCCTTAAACAGATCTGTTTATTCACCTGCTTTCTGAAGCGAAGGAAAGCAGCTATGCGTGTGCGTGTAGCAGCCAATAGCTTATCAGTGTGTTGTCCTACCAAAATGAAATTTGGAGGAAACGATGGGGTAGGGTTACCAGATTTTACGTCGCCTGGAGGCCAGAACTTGAGCATGTGTGGACGGCGTCACACACGCCTGTGCATGCCCCAGGCCCTCCAAAACGTGGCCGGAGTGTATCAGGAAGAAGAGAGGAGGTTTGGGGGGCGGGGCTGAGGGGCAGAACAGGGCGGGACCATGTGTCCAGGTAACCCTACTCCAGCCGATAGCAGATTCCGTGGAATGGGTTGGATGTGTTGATATTTTAATAAATCAGGCTGCATTTTTGGAAAATCGTTGACAATCTGCTAACTTTCTTTTAGGCAGTAGGCAATCAGACATACATAGTAGAATTCATCGTCCGAGAGACCAGCTGCGCTAAGACATTACCAAATGCAAAAGTGTCCGAATGCCATTTCCTGGAAAATAAGCCAGCAGTAAGTTTAATTTTAAGTCATCATTCAGCCACAATTAAGAATATTTTTTCCTTATTTATTATTCAAATAGATGATGTGCTTAGAATTTTCAGATGAGATGAATAAAGATTTTACCCTCACAAAGCAGCCACAGTAAATGCTATGACACTGCTCCAACGCCCACAGGAATTCTGTGAGTGTCATAAGGACATAAGAATTGACGCTGCTGGGTCAGACCGGTGGTCCATCCTGCCCAGCAGTCCGCTCACGCGGCGGCCCTCAGGTCAAAGACCGGTGCTCTAAATGAGCCCAGCCTCACCTGCGTACGTCGGAGCAATGTCAGAGCATTTAGCGCCCTGGGCCACGGTAGAAACCTCTAGCACGGCTTAGTAACGGGGGTGGGTGGGGGGTGTTTAACAAGCTCAAGTTTCAAGTTTTATTAAAGTTTGATAACAACGCTTTTGTAGTAAATTCAAAGCGATGCGCATTAAAATTGAATCACATAGCTACATACAATGGACTAATTATAGACGTCATACTTGAAAAGGTGGGGAAGAGGGTGGAACTACAATTTCAAAAGAAAAGAACAATTAAGAGGAAAAACATTGGGGGAGGGGAACCACGTTAAGCTAGACATGCTTATTCTTCAAGATCACAGCATTAGTGGCGGAGCAAAAGAAATCAGTGGTTTTATGGGGAAGGGGTAAAACGCGGACCTAACGGACCTCGCGGATCTAAACCCGCACGTCCTTAAAAATCTGAGGTCCGTGCCGCTTGTAGTTAAGTTTCTGGCTCTGACAGACCTCGGTGACAATTTAGCGCTGACGGATCCGTCTCAGCATAGGGAGGGAAAAGTATTAGGATCCGTCGGCGCTAAAATGTCACCGAGGTCTGTCAGAGCCGATTTACTGGGGCTGCAGGAAACCAGTTTAAAGGATTCGTTTTAGAGCCGCTCCAGCACTAGGCTCTGGCTCCGACAGACCTCGGTGGCATTGTAGCGCTGACGGATCCTAATACTTTTCCCTCTCTACGCTGAGACGGATCCGTCAGCGCTAAATTGTCACCGAGGTCTGTCAGAGCCAGAAACTTAACTACAAGCGGCACGGACCTCAGATTTTTAAGGACGTGCGGGTTTAGATCCGCGAGGTCCGTCAGGTCCGTGAGGTCCGCGTTTTACCCCTTCCCGGTTTTATGCAACGCTAATTCCTGAAAGCATCAACGAACAACCGCTTAAACCAAATCTCCACCTCAAGACACAGAAGAACCTCGAACCCTTTCGCCTTCCCCCCACTCAAAGGCACACAACGCAAGAAAATGTTTGACAACCTTCTGGCAACACAAGCAGCAAAAATCAACCATTCCATCTCCAATCTTATGACAATATCAGACAACCTCAAAACATTCAGAAAAGAAATCAAAACCCTGCTTTTCAAAAAATTAATCCAAATATCTTAACCCCTCCTCTTTTACCTCCAGAAGATTCACCTACCTTCAGATAACCTTCCCCCAAATTACCCACCTTAACACCTTCCAATTAAACAAATACCATAAATAGATTGTAACCTACCCTCTCTAACTGCATTCCATATGTATTTTTCATACAGTTCTTCACTGTCAGTTTAATTTCCATCCTATAAATTCACATAGAATTTTTCTTTTTTCAACCATCTTTATTTTCTCTTCTTTATTAATTTCCAGGTACTTTAGTTAGATTGTGAGCCTTCGGGACAGTAAGGGAATTTTTTTTAAGTACCTTCTTACTTCTCATTTATAATCTTAATGTATATTTTCTTCAAACCGCTTAGAACCTAACGGATGTAGCGGTATATAAGAAATAAATTACATTACATTACATTTAGTGAACTTTTAAATCGTTCTAACACTGATTCTTCTTGAACGTAAAAAGGTAAATGATTCCATTGCTGGGGTGCTGTAACCGAAAATATTTCATTTTGCCTTGTGCTAATTACCTTTAAAGAAGGGATTGTAAGAAGATGTTGATTTGTTGATCTTAGAGTTCTAGGTGCAGAATATGGAATAAGGAGTCTATCCAGGAAAGCTGGTCATTTTGACTGTCTAATTTTGAACGTTAAAAGAGCTAATTTATAAGAAATTCTGGGTTGGATTGGAAGCCAAGGAGCTGTTTTTAGTAGTGGAGTAACGTGGTTGTACTTTTTGGCTTTGGTCATGATTTTTATTGTGGTGTTTTGTATTATTTGCAGCCTCCTTGCATTTCACACTGACTAGTATAAATTTTTTAGTTCAGTACAAATAAAAATTTCGCTCCTACACCTATACGGAAATTTGTCAAAGACTTATACACCTGTTACCCAAGTAAAAATAGAGTCAGCCTGTCTAACCCCACCCACTTTTACTAAGCCACGGCACAGAACGCAAAATGCGCCAATGCTGCTCTGATGCTCGTAGAATTCTTACGAGCGTCAGACCATTTAGTGCCCTGGGTCATGGTAGAAACCTCTACCGCGGCTTAGTAAAAGAGAGCCTACATTATTTGGCTTGTTTTTAATTCATTTTTAAATTGTATTATTT
This sequence comes from Geotrypetes seraphini, assembly GCF_902459505.1. NCBI lineage: Eukaryota > Metazoa > Chordata > Amphibia > Gymnophiona > Dermophiidae > Geotrypetes > Geotrypetes seraphini. The sequence continues at coordinate 178,620,988 of NC_047092.1, read as the reverse complement.
AATTATTTTTTTTTTTAATTCATTTCACAGTTTAATAGGATGACTGTAAAGGCTGTTTGTGTTTATTCTCTAAGTTAACTGGATTTATTTTCCTCCATTGTTTTGCCAGAATTAAGGTGGTATATCAAACGCAGCCTCAATAAGGGTCCTTTTGCAAAGCTTTGGAGCAAGTCCGTGGCTATAGCAAAAGGGCCTCCGTATGATAAGTACAATTGGGTCAATATTTAAAAGCATTTATGAGGTCTGTGGTGGGGCTGACCTGGTAAGTACTTCCTATATAAAATCTGGGCCTTCTGAACAGATAATGTGGGACATATAAATCATACGAAAAGAAGGTGGGATTTGGGTCATTCTAGGAGCAGAATCACTTAGGGGTCCTTTTACCAAACCTTGTTAACACGTGGAATGCGGGAAGAAAAGCTTATCACAAAACACATTAAAATGTTTTGTAGTAATTTGCGCCTTTGTACGCTAATTGTAAGTTATTTCTTTTTTTATATATATAAATCTTTATTGATTTTTCAAGCTACAATTGTGCAACAAATGAATCACAAATATGGGTATTACAAACCAAGAACAACAAATGTATAACATTAATGCTCTATTATTTTTATCCCCTCCCTCCCACCCAATACAAATATATTAAAATCTTCATGAAATTATTCATAAATTCCTATATCAATACCATTTCCATTCCCATTCCACCACCCCCCAACCCCCAGGATGTGTATGTTAAAACTTTTTACCTGCACCACACAAGCCTGCAATTATGCCACACTGAATCCGTTGGCGTAGCGAGAGTAGGAGGTGCCCAGGGCGGTGGTGCCCCCCCCTTCCACGCCAACCCCCCTGCTCCACCTCCGCATTTTATATTTTTGCCAGCGTATGCAGCTTCTCTGGCCTGCTGCTCATGCTGGCATTGGCTTTCCCTCTGATGTCACTTCCTGGCCCCGCAACCTGGAAGTGATTTCAAAGGGAGCCAGGCCGATTCGACCAGCAGCCTTAGTAGTTGCTCGCACTGACAAAGATTTTAAAGAGGTATAGTGGAGGGCTTGGGGGGGAGGCGGCGAGGTATCAGCGCCCCACCAAGATGGCACACAGGGCAGTCCCCCCCCTCCGTACTTCCCCCATTACTAAGCCACTGGCTGAATCTGGCCTTGGTGCATGTGATGGAGGCTTCAGGGAAATCCTGTAAGTTAGTATATTGCCCTCAAGACAAAAGACACCAAAAATCAAATCTAACTGATAGGAACAACGGTGAGTTACATACCTCTGACCTGTCAACATAAGGCAAAAAAAGAACTAAAATCAGTAACAGAATAAAAATAACTGGTTTTCTTTCCTCTTTGCCAGATTGGACTTTGTATCGCTGATTTGTTGACATCTGGCATTGAAATGTCCTGTGAAATTTATGACCCTAAGGTATGTAACTGACACTTATTACAACACTGTAGTTTTATGCTTCATATAAACAGCTGCAAAAAATAATATAATTAAAGAAAACAGCAAAGAAAAATACCTGCTAACAAAAGAAGCGGATCTAGTGTTTTACCGCTCTCGTCCAGTACTTTATATATCGCCCTATACAATAACGCCCACCCCCTTGTACAAAAACGTAGCATGGTTTTTAGTACTATGAGCATCGGAGCTGGTACCTCCGCGGCCGGTGCTAAGAACAGCGCTACTGTGTTGTAAAAAGGGGGAGGAGCAGGGCCGGATTTAGATGAAAAGAGGCCCTAGGTTATTCCACTTATGAGGCCCTTTCACCTCCCATTTTTAAGTTTGTAAATTACATGAGAGATAATAAAATACATCATTACTGTGATATATATCAATATGTTAAATGAAACATGTTGTTATTGGTACTAACCTTTATAAAAAATGTGACACGGATAATAAATAAAAAAACGTCGAGAACACTTATTTGGACATTTATTCTCAGCACCGTATATAGTACTTGTAAGAATAACTAATCAAACATAACACACAACATTGCCCCTTCCTATGTCCATAGTGCCCCCAGTGCGTCCTTCCTCACCTCACCCCTCCTCCGATGCCCACCCGCCTGCCTCCCATCCCCCTTCCATTGAACACCCCCCATGCCATCCTGCCTGCCTGCCTTCCATTAAACCCCCCCCACCCCCCTCTGATGCCAATCTGGGCCGCCCTGTCCTGACAGATCCACGTTTTGCCTCTCTTCACGCGGAGCTGGGCTTTGCCCAGCTGTTTCTGGACTGATGTCTTTTCCTCCCTGATCCTCCTCCCAGGGCGAGAAAAAGAAAGGGAGAAGCCGAGTCGGCGCCCCGTTGCGGCCGGAGCTGGTTCCGATCCCGAAGCGTAGAATTTCTCCTTATTTTCGGTTCAGTGTTTTAGTGTTCACTGTTTTTAGAATAATGTAATTTTTATTTTGCTAACAATTTGAATGTAGGCCCCTCTTGATCTTGAGGCCCTAGGCTGAAGCCTAGTTAGCCTATAGGAAAATCCGGGGAGGAGCTTAAGCTTGAAAGATATGCTTCAGACCAGCACTATACGGAGACATGGAGGGGTGCAAAAATGGCTTCCAGGCCCCCATCTGCTCTCATTGGCAGGGTGAAGGGGGCACCAGTAAGCAAGCTCTAAGGATGCAACTATATTTCGGTACAGTTCTGCATAACCCTGGGGACAGCAGAATATCTTTTTTTCTTTTTTTGGGGGGGGGAACACAAATCAAGCTCTGCCCCTCCATCTCTCTGTTTGCTGATGCTGACCGAGGGTCAAAAGGTTAGTAGGGTCATGGCCCCTGTACCCATCCCGCTCTGTCGTCTTTGCATAGAGCCACATTTGGGAACTGAGTTGGAGGGGGTCATAGGTCACTCAGCTTTTCTCCCTTAGGCATAGAAGAGGGGAAAAACCTCACCGAATTCAACTGTAAGAGAGCAACAGGTCACTTAGCAGGATCCTATTTCATAAAGTAACATAAGCGGCGACTTTTCTTTACAGAATACCAGCATAGCCACTTGACTACACGCATAACATTTGTGAGTTGCACAAACCTATACAAGCTCAAGACGACAGATCAAAGAGGAAGTGGGAAAGTAGAAGGGGGAGGGGGACATGGAGAAGCGGGAGAGGGGCCTAGAAGTGAGGGTGCTATACAGAAGCTGAAACAATTCATTGTCAAAGAGGTGGCTCTTCAGGTTTTTCCCGAATGCGGTATAGTTTGTCTCCTTCCTGATTGCTTCTGGTAGATTATTCTAGGTTTTTACCCCCAGATAAATTAGCATAGAGTGGAAAATTTGCTTGTAGTGGAGGTATTTTGTGAATGGCAGGTTTAGTTGAATTCTGTTAAGGATTATTCTTGATGTCGACCAAATGGTGGAGAATAGTTGGATGGGGGGGGGGGGGATGCTGAGTTTCAGTACAGAATCTGGTGAGTTCCCGTAGTCTCTCAAGCGGGAGCGGGAGCTCAAGGCAGCCATTTTCTATTGGCGATCTACACGTGGCAGGAGCGTAGGAAGATCACTCCTGCCCCGAAAGCCCGCTAGACCACCAGGTAAGGCCGGGATGCCGGGGGGAAGGCGGGAGAGAGGCGGGAACGTGATAAAATATGGGTTCCCCCCCCCCCCACCCCCCCAGAAATTGCGAATTTGTAAAACTGCGAGTGTGGAAACCGCAAATGGGGAGGGGGAAGTGTAGTCCTAACCACTGCACCACTGTCTCTCATTCTTTCTCGATAGCTATTATATCTCACTTTGGTATCAAACAGCTGAGATTCACTTTTGCACTTTAGTGCAGGGCAGCTAACCTTTCTCATGTAACAAAGCTCTGTGCCTGGACTTCACGTCACACTCTCTGATTAACAGCAACCTCCTGAACCAGATTGCTTTTTGAAACATTTCCAGAATCAAAATGTCAAATCCAATGATAGCTATTCAAATCTACCCTTCCTCTATTTAAGGACACTGACTATTTAAGGTCCATCTCAAAGAGCAATGAAAACCTTCCCCAGTAATATTATTGCAAAAAAAATATACTGTTTTTTCTTTGATTGTATTTATTTCTTGGAAGTGCTGCCATGAACCATAAGCAATATCTCCCTGCATTCAGAACTTAATATATTATAGAAGAGCTGAACCAAGGATATGTGCCACCAAAGGAAAACATAAGAACATCCTGCTCCCTGAAATGTCTATCAAAGAAGGCAGGATGTGGCTGACTTTAAATGCGTACTCATGTACACAATGCTGAAAGGTCTGATGCTGTAAGCCCTTCTTTGGCTCTGGCAACAGGGCCAGCAGCAGGATTGGTGGGGAGGAGAGGAGAGAAGATACGGGAGGTGATGGATGCTTGGGGAGGAGAAAGAAAGGAGAGAGATGCTGGACAGCTGGGAGGAAGGATAGAGAGAAATACTGGGCACTTTGGGGCGGAATGAGGGGAAGGGGAGAGAAGCTGGATACGTGAGTTGGGGAGAAAGGAGAGAGATGCTGGACACCAAAGAAGAGATAGAGGAGATGCTGGATTATGGGTGGGGTGAGGAAGGGCAAGGACAAATGCTATAGAACAGGGGTACCATAGTCCCTCCTCGAGGGCCGCAATCCAGTCGGGTTTTCAGGATTTCCGCAATGAATATGCATGAGATCTATTTGCATGCACTGCTTTCATTGTATGCTAATAGGTCTCATGCATATTCATTGGGGAAATCCTGAACACCCGACTGGATTGCGGCCCTCGAGGAGGGACTTTGACACCCCTGCTATAGAAGGATGTCATTATCTGCTGTGCAGGTGCTGCGTTGCTGCCCCTCAAGCCTGCCACTCTAGGCAGACACTGTTTACCTAGTGGTTGGGTGAGAAAACAGCATGGCACTGGATCCAACGTGGAAAATAAGACCGAAGTAGACCTTTATAGGAAAAACAGCATGTTTCGCCAAATCTGACTGCATCAGGGGCAACAAAACCAGCTGGTGTAAAACCAGAAACGGACCCAAGAGAAGATTTTACACCGGTTGGTTTTGTCACCCCGGATGCAGCCAGATTCGATGAAACATGGCCGTGTCGGGCATCAGCGTGTAATCCCTGGGAGGGTTAGATCATTAATAAAGACTGCTGGTTTTCTATAAAGGTCTACTTCTGTCTTATTGGGTCAGCCCTATATTATAATCATTGGTCCATATAATGATTAGAATTCAAGGGGCCAGTCCTACAAAGGGTTTCTCCACTTAGCAGGACCTGCCCTGATGTCACTGATGACATTGCAACATCTTGCCCCAGGTGACTTCTCTGTTTCTATAGTCCAAGCAAATGGCTATTCTCCTTTCAGAAGGATCTCGAGAAAAGAAGGCATGAGTGCCATCAGAGGGTGGGGGCGCCCCTTCCCCACCATCGTCCCCATACCTTTTTAACTTCAGAGCAAGCAGCCACCAGCTTACTGCCCGCATAGGCTTCGGTGCTCTCTCTGACGTCATTACCTGAGCACGGGTCAGAGAGAGCCCCGAAGCCAAAGCGGGCAGCAAAGTGGTGGCTGCTGGCACCCAATTTGAAAAAGTACAGGGGAAGGAAAGGGGTGGTGTAGAGGAGGAGGGGTGTTTGCATCCTGAGCAAGATGGCGCCTGGGGCAGATTGCCCCCTCACTCCCCCCTTACTAAGCCAATGGGTGCCATCACGATTGAGGTGAATTAGTGTTGACCTTTACAAGCCTGAGCATTCTTAGAGAATCATTTATACATAATCTACTTTCAGTCTTTCACCAATTACTATAATCCTCACCCAACAACTGCATGAATATCAGCAAAATCGGAATAGAGCAACCAGCAAGGATATTAGCTGTGAAGCATAGAATGTATGCAGACCTCTTTCAGGTCAAGCAAGGAAGAACCCCAAAATACAGGGCATAATGCTAGGCCCTGGAGAGAGGGAAGATAGCTGCTGCTACTGTGATAGCCCCTACGGACCAACTTGCCATGCTGTAGCCCTCTAGTTCTGGAGCTACCAAGGGAAGAGAATGGAACTACATAAGAACAGCTTTACTGGGTCAAACCAATGGTCCATCAAGCCCAGTAGCCCGTTCTCATGGTGGCCAATCCAGGCCAAAAACCAAGGAGTAGCAACATTACATTATCTCAGAGTAAGCAAGATCCCGGAACCCCAAAGAGTAGCAACATTCCATGCAGAATCCCCAGAGAGTAGCAACATTCCATTATCTCAAGAGTAAGCACGATTCCGGAACCCCAAAGAGTAGCAACATTCCTTGCTACCGATCCAGGGCAAGCGGAGGCTTCCCCCGTGTCTTAATAACAGACTATGGACGTTTCCTCCAGGAATTTATCCAAACCTTTCTATGGCTACAATCAAAGTGGTTTACATATTACATGCAGATCCTTATTTTGTACCTGAGGCAATGGAGGGTTAAGTGATTTGCCCGGGGTTGCAAGGCAGGTTCTCAGGCCACTGCACCAACCACTAGGCCACGCCTCCACTCCAAGGGTGCCTTGAGCAAGCTGGGCATGCTGTCTGTAGTGAAGTAAAGAGGGGATGGGCATCAGAGTCTAATGAGGAATAATTGAAAAAAAAAGTGGAATAATTGAAAAAAAAGGAATTATGTACTCATAAATATCTTTTCCTTTTTGTGTAGAAGGAGCATCCTGAAAATCCAGATGTAGATCTGAGAGATTGTTCCAGAGGTGGAGATAGGTGTAGACACAGTCACTGGCACAGGAAATGTCACAGACATCATCATCACCATCACCATCGCCATCGCCAACACCATCGCCAACACCATCGCCATCGCCATCACCATCACCATCACCGCCCTCCTTGCAAAAGGTGCAACCACAATTTATCTGAAGAAAATGAGCACCAGCATGAATTTAGACCTTCAGGTCATGGGTACAACAGTTCTAGGCATCAAAGACCAGTATCCTGTGAAGGACATGACCTGAGTAAAGCCTCATGTTTGACTGGAGCGGTGGTGTATGTTTCTTTGGAAGATGATTTTATTCTTCCTCTTCCGACCATTCCTGACCAACCTGAGCTGTTGGGTCCATCAGATGTTCCGGGCAAACCTGGAGAAGAGCTTCCTCCATGTAAGGTGCCAGCAATTCAACCTTTCCCGCGGAAACGTTCAGAGTCAGAGTCCTGCCCAGAACAGCCCAGAGAATTTCTGCCAGAAATTCTGCACCTGTTTCCAAAATGAACACACATGCCTCTAACTGGAATAAATCAATCCGGAAATTGTATGGTCTAAACATGCGTATTAAATTTCTGTATCAAACCTTTTATCTCTCAAAATTCTGTAATATTTCTGTTTTCAACTATACACTAGTAAACAAATGGAAAAAAAAATTACGTTGTACTTTACTTAGTGAGTCAAATCTAGCTTTCTTGTAAGAGGACATAATTGATTGTGAAGCAGCCATAACGCCATCTGTTGCCAGCTGAATACAAAGGATTGTGGGAAATAAAATGCAATTTAATCTAACCTTTTGATTTAGCGTATTGTTTTCATTAGAAGCTTAAGGTGAGTTACAGTAGGTAGTTCCCTGTCTCCATGGGGTTCACAATCTAAGCAGTCCTTTTATTAAGGCGAGTTAACTGATTTAGCGCCCACTAAATTCTAAGGCGCCCATTATATTCTATGGGTGCCGTTAGCGTTTAGCGTGCAGTAATCTTTAGCACGTACTAAATCGGTTAGCACGCCTTAGTAAAAGGACTCCCTAAGTATGTATCTGACGCAATGAAGGGTTAAGCGACTTGCTCAAGGTCACAAAGGGCAGTAGCAGATTATGAATCCTGATGTCTCAGGTTTTCAGCCAGCTGCTCTATCCACTAGGCTACTTCTCCACTCTTAAATTCAAGTTTTCAATTTTAAAATAAAATGCATAATAAAGACAAATTCAACATCGTATAGAGAATGAGTAATGGTAACTATACTGTTGACATAGAAACATAGAAACATGATGGCAGATAAAGGCCAAATGGCCCATCCAGTCTGCCCATCCGCAGTAACCATAAGAACATAAGAATAGCCTTATTGGGTCAGACCAATGGTCCATCAAGCCCAGTAGCTCGTTCTCAAGGTGGCCAATCCAGGTCCCTAGTACCTGTCCAAAACCCAAGGTGTAGCAACATTCCATGCTACCAATACAGGGCAAGTAATGGCTTCCCCTAAGTCTTTCTTAATAAAAGACTATTGGCTTTTCCTCCAGGAACTTGTCCAAACCTTTCTTAAAACCAGCTACACTATTCGCTCGTCCACATCCTCTGGCAACGCATTCCAGAGCTTCACTATTCTCTGAGTGAAAAATTTTTCCTCCTATTGGTTTTAAGAGTATTTCCCTTTAACTTCATCGAGTGTCCCCTAGTCTTTGTCATTTTTGACAGAATGAAAAATCGATCCACTTGTACCCGTCTACTCCACTCAGGAATTTGTAGACTTCAGTCATATCTCCCTTCAGCTGTCTCTTTTCCAAACTGAAGAGCCCTAATCGTTTTAATCTTTCCTCATACGAGAGGAGTTCCATCCCCTTTACCATCTTGGTCGCTATTCTTTGAACCTTTTCTAGTGCCACTATATCTTTCTTGAGATAAGGAGATCAGAATTGAACGCAATACAGTGGTACCTTGGATTACGAGCATAATCCATTCCAGGAGCATGCTCGTAATCCAAAATGCTCGTTTATCAAAGCAAAGTTCCCCATAGGCAGTTCCAGAACCCGGGGTATGGACCTGTCGGGGCCGGGTGCTGCAGCGCCGTCTCCTCCGTCTGCCTCCTTGTCCGCCACCTCTGTCCGTCATGAAGAACAACCCCACAGTGCTGCTTCGGGGGGGATGCCTTTAATGTGCCAGCCGCCGGAGAACCCGCAGTGTCGCTTCAGAGGGATGCCTCCTCCATCCGCCGGCCAGCCCTCCACGTCGGATGCCCCTTGCAAGCTGGAGAGCCCCCACCCGAGCCCACGCAGCCGAGCGCTGCCCCACCCGCACGCCGCGCACGAGATGCACAATGCCAATGACTGACGCTGTGCGCGTCACACGCAATGCGCAGGGGGGATGGCACCCGGCCGCGCAGGCCAAGACAGAGGTCCTCCAACCTGCGGAAGGCACCCGACGTGGAAGGCTGACCGGGAGACGGAAAAGGAATCCCCCGAAGCGGCGCTTCCTAGACTATAAGTGCTCGTTTATCGGGGCAGTGCTCGGTTTGCAAATCAAAAGTTTGCTGAACACTCGCAAACCGGGTTACTCGCAAACCGAGGTTCCACTGTACTTCAAATGAGGTCTCACCATGGAGCAATACAGGGGCATTATAACATTCTTAGTCTTGTTAACCATCCCCTTTTTAATAATTCCTAGCATCCTGTTTGCTTTTTTGGCCGCCGCCGCACATTGGGTGGAAGGTTTCATCGTATTGTCTACAATGATACGATGAAACCCTGGGCGCTAACCCCCAAGGTGGACCCTAGCACCCGGTAACTGTGATTCACTTTGCATTTTTCCACATTAAATTTCATCTGCCACTTGGACCCCAGTCTTCCAGTTTCCTAAGGTCCGCCTGCAATTTTTCACAATCTGCACGCGTTTTAACAGTTTAGAGTCCTCAGCAAATTTAATCACCTCATTTGTCGTTCCAATTTCCAGATCATTTATAAATAAGTTAAATAGCACCGGTCCCAGTACAGACCCCTGTGGCACTCCACTGTTTACTCTCCTCCACTGAGAAAAATGATCATACCCCCAAGTCTAGCGAAAACGGTATCAGAACGAGACTTGGGGGGTAATCGTCAGTGAGGACATGAAGTCTGCCAATCAAGTGGAGCAGGCTTCGTCCAAGGCAAGACAAATCATGGGCTGCATACGCAGGGGTTTCGTCAGCCGTAAGGCGGAAGCCATTATGCCATTGTATAGATCCATGGTGAGGCCCCACCTGGAATACTGTGTGCAATTCTGGAGGCCGCATTATCGCAAGGATGTGCTGAGACTGGAGTCGGTGCAAAGAATGGCCACCCGGATGGTCTCGGGACTCAAGGATCTACCGTACGAAAAACGGCTTGACAAATTACAGCTATACTCGCTCGAGGAGCGCAGAGAGAGGGGGGACATGATCGAGACGTTCAAGTATCTTACGGGCCGCATCGAGGCGGAGGAAGATATCTTCTTTTTCAAGGGTCCCACGACAACAAGAGGGCATCCGTTGAAAATCAGGGGCGGGAAACTACGAGGTGACACCAGGAAATTCTTTTTCACTGAAAGGGTGGTTGATCGCTGGAATAGTCTTCCACTACAGGTGATTGAGGCCAGCAGCGTGCCTGATTTTAAGGCCAAATGGGATCGGCACATGGGATCTATTCACAGGGCAAAGGTAGGGGAGGGACATTAAGGTGGGCAGACTAGATGGGCCGTGGGCCCTTATCTGCCGTCTATTTCTATGTTTCTATGTTTATGTTTCTATTTGGCATGTGGGATCTCTTCATGGAGGTAGTTAGGGGGGGGTGGGCCATTAGGGTGGGCAGACTGGATGGGCCGTGGCCCTTATCTGCCGTCTATTTCTATGTTTCTATGTTTATGTTTCTATTTGGCATGTGGGATCTCTTCATGGAGGTAGTTAGGGGGGGTGGGCCATTAGGGTGGGCAGACTGGATGGGCCGTGGCCCTTATCTGCCGTCTATTTCTATGTTTCTATGTTTATGTTTCTATTTGGCATGTGGGATCTCTTCATGGAGGTAGTTAGGGGGGGTGGGCCATTAGGGTGGGCAGACTGGATGGGCCGTGGGCCCTTATCTGCCGTCTATTTCTATGTTTCTATATATTGAACCCTACCCTCTGTTCTATCCGATAACCACAATTAAACTTTGCCACCTATCCCATGACTCTTTAATTTTCTCAGAAGCCTCTTGTGAGGAACTTTATCGTAAGCTTTCTGAAAATCTCGATACACTATATCAACGGGTTCACCTATATCCACATATTTATTCACACCTTCAAAGAAGTCAAGCAAATTTGTGAGGCAAGATTTTCCTCAGCTGACTCTGTCTCATGAAATCATGTTTGTCTATGTGTTCTACAGTTTAATATTTTATAATCGTTTCTACCATTTTGCCCAGCACCGAAGTGAGGCTTACCAGTCTGTAATTTCCCAGATCTCCCTAAAAATATTATTGGTTTCTGAATCCATCGGACCTGCCCGGATCAGACACAGATCACTCATGATCGAGCAGGTTAGTGAATCTAGCCCTGTCTCTCCTTAGATAGCATCTGCCCATCACGCCACACTTAGGCAGCAGAAAGGAGGCAGACCTCTCCGAACCCAGTGTTCTTTTGCTCTCCCACCCACCCTTGGTGGACATTTAGGGAGTTATCAGTGTGCAAATGTTTGCTGAAACTCGCTGTCTCTAAATCCAGGTGGATAACCTTCACGTTCGCATGGTGTCATCAAAAGTCTGTGTGCTTAAACTTGCGGGACTGTTTACGTTTGCAGCAACAGGCTAAACGGCCTTGGAGGGGAGGGGGGGGGGTGTCTACCCACTTCTCTGGACGGCACTTTGTATACTCTGACCGGATTTGTGAAAAGGAAAGTTATTAAGCGCTGCCCGCCACTCGCCTGACTCACAATTCAGTGGGGCTGTTGAGACCATTATGAAGCTTTTAGCGCTGCTGGTCCTCTCCGCCCAGCTTTTCTCCAACAAAGCAGACCCGCTCTCAACTGAAGATGCCAACTGCAAGGACCCCATCATATTTCAGGCGATGGACGTAGCACTGAGAAGGTACAATACGAACATACAAACTGGTAACCAGTTTGCCCTGTTCCAGATTACAGATGCTAAGGTAAGTAACTATGATTAGGTTGTAAAATCAGTATCTTGGAGAACCTAATTATTCAAGACAACGTTCCCAAGCGGTGGAACCAGAACCCATTGAGTGGCGATGGTGGAGTTGCAGGTTCCTTAAGAGGTATCAGCCTGCGGTGACCACTCAGTTAGGAAAAATGGACTACGCAGAAGAGATGCTAAAAATGTGAGCACGCTATCTATAATCTACGATGTTATTACATTACATTATATTAGTGACTTCTATTCCACCTTTACCTTGCAGTTCAAGGCGGATTACATAAGAATTGTTATTATTTTAATACATAAGGTTATAACGGAACATTTTCTAATTTGCTAAGGAATAGATTGGTAATGCCGACGGAGTTTGGAACTTTATTGGTAAAGTTATATTGGGTTTTATGTGTTTTTTGACGAGTAAGGTTTTTGTTTCTTTTTTGAAAGTTTTGTAGTCCGTGGTTGAAGTCAGCAGATTGGTGAGTTGTCGGTCCAGTTTTGCTGCTCTAGTGGCCAGTAGGTTGTCATACATTTTTCTTCGTTTGACCTTTTTGGTTGGTGGGTGTGTGAATATTGTGTGAGTTCTCCTGTGTCTGATTGAGGTGGAATGAGTTAGTCGATTGTTCCAGTAGGAAGGGCTGTTTCCGTTTATAACTTTGAATAGTATTCTGGCTTGTATTGGGAGCCAGTATGAGTCGTGGTAGGCCTCCGTGATGTGGTCGTATTTCTTCAAAGAGTAGATAGGTCTTAGGGCTGTGTTTTGTATTGTTTGGAGTTGTTTCATCTTTGTTGTTGTGCAGGGGAGATATAGTATGTTGCAGTAGTCTATTAGGCCTAGGATTAGGGATTGGACCACAAGTTGGAATTGTTTTACATAAGAATTGCCACTGCTAAGTCAGACCAGTGGTCCATCACGCCCAGCAGTCCGCTCACACGGCGGCCCTCTGGTCTAAGACCAGCACCCTAACTGAGACTAGCCCTACCAGCGCATGTTCTTGTTCAGCAGAAACTTGTCTAACTTTGTCTTGAATCCCTGGAGGGTGTTTTCCCCTATAACAGCCTCTGGAAGAGCGTTCCAGCTTTCCACCACTCTCTGGGTGAAGAAGAACGTCCTTACGTTTGTACGGAATCTATCCCCTTTTCACTTTAGAGAGTGCCCTCTTGTTCTCTCTACCTTGGAGAGGGTGAACAACCTGTCTTATCTACTTTGTCTTGAATCCCTGGAGGATGTTTTCCCCTATAACAGCCTCCGGAAGAGCGTTCCAGCTTTCTACCACTCTCTGGGTGAAGAAGAACCTCCTTACGTTCGTACGGAATCTATCCCCTTTCAACTTTAGAGAGTGCCCTCTCGTTCTCTCTAGCTTGGAGAGGGTGAACAACCTGTCCTTATCTACTAAGTCTATCCCCTTCAGTACCTTGAATGTTTCGATCATGTCCCCTCTCAATCTCTATTCGAGGGAGAAGAGGCCCAGTTTCTCTAATCTTTCGCTGTACGGCAGCTCCTCCAGCCCCTTAACCATCTTAGTTGCTCTTCTCTGGACCCTTTCGAGTAGTACCGTGTCCTTCTTCATGTACGGCGAACAGTGCTGGACGCAGTACTCCAGGTGAGGGCGTACCATGGCATGATAACCTTCTCTGATCTGTTCGTGATCCCCTTTTTTATCATTCCTAGCATTCTGTTTGCCCTTTTTGCTGCCGCCGCACATTGTGTGGACGGCTTCATCGACTTGTCGATCAGAACTCCCAAGTCCCTTTCCTGGGAGGTCTCTCCAAGTACCGCCCCGGACATCCTGTATTCGTGCATGAGATTTTTGTTACCGGCATGCATCACTTTACACTTATCCACGTTGAACCTCATCTGCCATGTCGATACCCATTCCACGAGCTTGATTATGTCACGTTGCAGATCTTCGCAATCCCCTTGCGTCTTTACTACTCTGAATAACTTCGTATCATCCACAAATTTAATCACCTCGCTCGTTGTACCTATGTCCAGATCATTTATAAAGATGTTAAAGAGCACGGGTCCAAGCACCGAGCCCTGCGGCACCCCACTGGTGACGCTCTTCCAGTCCGAGTATTGTCCATTTACCCCCACTCTCTGTTTCCTATGCTCCAGCCAGTTTTTAATCCACCTGAGTATTTCACCCTCATTTCCATGGCTTGCAATTTTCCAATTTTTCTACTGTTGGAATTGTTTTCTTCTGTTTATTAACAGAAGAAAAGACCTCAAAACACGCCAGTGGCCCACTAGACACTTTGTTTGGAGTTCAAGGGTCAAAAAACCTCTGTTGCTGTTGTATTTTTAACTTTCACTCCATTTTTTCAATGTACATTTCACTAAAGTCCATTCAAGGTCACAGAGTCAACCAAATATATCAAACGAAATTGGCTAAAATTCAAACTTGTACGGCACTCTATTCCTCTACTCTTGTAGAAATGAAAGAAAAGCGTAAAAGCCCGTGAGCTTTTATTTATTTACCCCCCCCCCCCCTCTTTTATTCAGGTGCGCTAGTCGATTCAGCGCACGCTAAAGATTATTGCTCACTAAGCGCCAAAATATCCATAGAATATAACAGATGTGTTAGCGTGTAGCGCACGCTACAACAGATAATATGCCTTAATTATTTATATTCCACATATCCTACAATTCTATGCGGATTACAAATTATTCAGGAACTCAAGCATTTTTTCCCGTCTGTCCCGTATCTGGGGCACTGGGGGATTAAGGGCTAGGTTCACTAACCTGCCCGATCGTGACCAATCCGTGTCCGATCCGGGCAGGTCCGATGGATTCACAAACCGTCAATATTCAAATGGGGGTGATCGGAAGAACGCCCCCATCTGCAGACATGGATCGCTAGTGTGTGATCCCAATGCATGCGCAGACCATCTGCAGATGGTTTGCGCATGCATCTAAGACCCCTCTGAGCCGCGACTTTTTTTTTTTTTTTTAACTTTTTACTTTACTTTTTTGTAGCCCAGCGAGCCCATGGTTTTAACCCACTTTAAACCCGTGGGTTAAAACCATAGGCTCGCAGTGCTGGGAAGAGCAGGAGAGATTCGAGGCGGCAGGCAGGAGAGATCCGGAGAAGAGCAGGGCGGCGAATCGGGAGAGAGCAGGGCAGCGATTCAGGGAAGCGGGCAGGACAGATTCGGGGCTGAGCATTGGGGCGGCAGGCAGGAGAGATTTGGGGCAGCAGAGAGCAGGGCTTCAATGGAGCTGGAGAGTCGGAAAGGACGTTTGCGACTGGTCCCCAGCAGTCGCTTCTTGGGTTGATCGGCCAGCCCAGTCAGATCGCGAAATTTTGTTTTGCGAATCACGTTCCTGCCTACTTTGCATGCCGTTCCCCTCATTTGGATCGGCAGAGAGGTAAGTGAATCGGGCCAGAGTAAAATCGGGTCGCAAACCGATCAGTTTGCTTGGTGAATCTAGCCCTAAGTGACTTGCCCAGGGTTACAAGGAGCAATTCAGGATTTGAACCCACCACCCCAGGGTGCTCTAACCACTGCACCACACACTCCCGATGGAAACCAATCCGTTTCACTAACTATAACCTTCTTCAGGGGGAAGCGCTTCAAAAAACACTGCTCGTAACGATTTGGTTGACTCTGTGGCCATGAGCGGACTTCTGTGAAATATGCATTGAAAGTATCGAGTGAAAGTTAAACAAAATGAAAACAGAAAATTAAACTTAAAACTATAAATACAAGAACAGCAGAGGTTTTTTTTAACCTATGATGATACCCTGAGGTTGAGATAGACACTAAAGAATGACAGTCTCTGGTATCCAGAGCAGATATTGTGATGTCATAATGCCTCATTCCACCAGTGCCTAAGAGCCAATCACATCAGTGATGTCACAATGGCTTCATTATCATTGGCTCACATAAGAATCAGAGTATGAATGGCCACAACCACTGACCCTCGAGCTTTGCTTTGAAGAATGCTGGTGTAGAAGGACCGAGGCTGAAACAGACACTACAGAATGACAGTCTCTGGTATCCAGAGCAGATATTGTGATGTCATAATGCCTCATTCCACCAGTGCCTAAGAGCCAATCACATCAGTGATGTCACAATGGCTTCATTATCCTTGGCTCACATAAGAATCAGAGTATGAATGGCCACAACCACTGACCCTCGAGCTTTGCTTTGAAGAATGCTGGTGTAGAAGGACTGAGGTTGAAACAGACACTACAGAATGACAGTCTCTGGTATCCAGAGCAGATATTGTGATGTCATAATGCCTCATTCCACCAGTGCCTAAGAGCCAATCACATCAGTGATGCCACAATGGCTTCATTATCCTTGGCTCACATAAGAATCAGAGTATGAATGGCCACAACCACTGACCCTCGAGCTTTGCTTTGAAGAATGCTGGTGTAGAAGGACCGAGGCTGAAACAGACACTACAGAATGACAGTCTCTGGTATCCAGAGCAGATATTGTGATGTCATTGGTGCCGAATCTGAAACCAAAACCGAAATTTGGTCGGCCTCTATTTCTGGGTCTGTGAGACGATGTGGTTTCAAAAAGTATATAATAGAGTAGATTCATATGGTGTTATTCTAGGATTTTGTCATGAAATAGCTAGAATTGGTAATTTCACCACTTTCCTTGCAGAATGTCCAAATTCTGTATATAACTACTCTGTGAATTCTGAGATTATTTTAGGGCTCCTTTTACGAAGGTGCGTTAGGGACTTAACATGCGAAATCCCACGTGCGCTAGCCGCTACCGCCTCCTCTTGAGCAGGAAGTCGTTTTTCAGCTAGCGCGCGCTAAAAACGCTAGTGCACCTTCGAAAAGGAGCCCTTGGTATACGTTTGATCTCCGAATGACATTTCTTCTTACCCTGCTTCCCCACTGCGGAGCGACTGAAAAAGTAACTTCACATTTTTCTTACAAATGTTTTACGGCACTTTTTAGAAACAAAAAGAGAACTGCAGACCTATGTACAAAGATGCAGGCTACATTTATTTAATTCAAGATCATAAATGCGGTTAATGTTACCACCTTGTACCATACCAAGGGATCCGACAAGGTCTGTGTTTCGGTAAACACGCCTTCATCAGGGGTCCCATCGAATTAAAATAATATAACCTAAAAGTAAATTAAAATGTATAAAAGTAAAATGTGGTATAAGTGATTTGTATAAGAGAGTCAAAAATAATATATGGTGTCATGGAGATAAATTCTGTGGTAACCATAAATTTCATAAAAAAACTGTGAATTAAGTGCTGGAAGGGAAACATGCCAAATGACTTATATTTTCACAGTAACAAATGGAAATACTCTACCCTAATTTTCATATTTTCATTTAGGGGCAAATACCGTATTTCTGTCTAAATAATCTGACCTTCATAGCCGACATGAGAATTACCCCAAAAATGATTTTGTATGTGAGCCTTCACACTGCTATATTTAAGGAACTGAATCTCAAGGGCAGAAAGTTGGCATAGGGCAGACCTAAGTACAGGATGTGGTTCCTTAAGCTATCTCTGCTCTCTTTCTCTTTCACTGCCCTTCCCTTTCTTCACAGGCTACAGCTGGCAATGACACATACACTGTGATTTACAAGGTCTTTGAAACCACGTGTGAAGCCCAGGGTGGCAAATCATGGCAAGAATGTGATTACAAACCAGAGGCCGAGGCCGTAAGTTTTGAGTTATCTGAAAGCATACATAGCACCCATTAAGAAACCTGGTCATACAGGTGATGAAGTTACATGGCCGACACCTACCGACGGCTAAATAAAAGGCAGCTGATATGGCCGCTGGAATCACGCTTTAGGCTGTGGAATACCAAAGTAGGTGTGGCCAATTCCCAAAGGGGCATTAGGCAATCCTAAAGCGGCTACCCAGCCGCGAATCATGCCTTGAGAGGCGGCTGAAATGTAGGCCTGGGAAACCCTGGCCTACATTTCAGCTGCCTATCTTTGCCTAGACTGCAGCAGCCGATCGTGGCAGGGAAATTCTCCCCTCCCCCATCAGCTCAGCGTTCTGGGTGCCGGTTACAGAATTGCAGCTTTGGGGACTCCCTGCCGCTCAGCTGATGGGGAGGGAGGAATTCCCCTGCATGATTGTCTGAGAGTAGCTATGGCAGGGAACCCCCGAACCCCACCGCAAATGAACCGGCAGGAGAGATGCCCACTCTAATGGCGGCACCACCCCTCCTTCCCCCTGCTAACATCCCCGGCAGGAATGATGCCCAATCCCTCCTGCCGCCAACACCCTCTAACATCCCCGGCAGGAGGGATGCCCAAACCCTCCTGCCGGCACTTCCCCCAAACATCCTTAACAGGAGGGATGCCCAAACCCTCCTGCCGGCACCTCCCCCAACATCCCTGGCAGGAGGGATCCCCAATCCCTCCTGCCGGCAACCCCTCAAACATCTCCCTCCTGAAACCCACCCTCCCCGTACCTTTTGTAGAAGGTCGGTTGGAGGGATGCACACATCTTCTGGCCGGCAGATCTGCCTCTTCTAAATGGCAGGCCTTCCCCTTCCCGGTGCATCTTGGGATGCACCGGGGAGGGGCCTATGGCATTAATTGGCCCAGGCACCTAAGGCCCCTCTCATAGAATGCTTTAGGCACTTGGGCCAACCGGAGACTTAGGCCTCCTTCCCATTGCATTCTGGGATGCCTAAAACTATGAATGGCCAGATCCCTAAGGCCACTCTCATGGACTGCGACTATCCAGATAATGTGCCACTCTATCCAGGCTTTGTACCTGGTCCACTGCTGCACTACTCGACTATCATCATCTGGGGGAGGGGAGGAGTAGGTCAGAGAGGCTGAGACACCTGTTTTATGTGGCTTGCAGACAATATTTTTTAAAATACTGACCATCACAGGCTGAATATTGACCATAAGATGTTTTGCATGTACAGTACCTTACACTAACACATGTTGTGACAAATTAATGCATATTAAGGGGCAAATAGCATGTATTACATTACATTACATTTGTGACTTCTATTCCGCTCATACCTTGCAGTTCTAGGCAGATTACAAAGAAGCTAACTGGACATTTCCATGAGATTTGCAATTTAAGGGAGCTGTATACATTAGAGAATGACACGGTGACAAAATTCATCACCGTCCCCGTCCCCATGGATAACCGCGGGAAACCATCTTCGTGTCATTCTTTAAGGAGAGAGGGAAGAATCAGAGTATGAATGGCCACAACCACTGACCCGCAAGCTATGCTTTGAAGAATGCTGAGATTGAGCAGCAACATTCCAGAGCAGAGATTGTGATGTCATAATGCCTCATTCCACCAGTGCCTAAGAGCCAATCACATCAGTGATGTCACAATGGCTTCATTATCCTTGGCTCCCATAAGAATCAGAGTATGAATGGCCACAACCACTGACCCACAAGCTTTGCTTTGAAGAATGCTGGTGTAGAAGGACCGAGGTTGAAACAGACACTACAGAATGACAGTCTCTGGTATCTAGAGCAGATATTGTGATGTCATAATGCCTCATTCCACCAGTGCCTAAGAGCCAATCACATCAGTGATGTCACAATGGCTTCATTATCCTTGGCTCACATAAGAATCAGAGTATGAATGGCCACAACCACTGACCCACAAGCTTTGCTTTGAAGAATGCTGGTGTAGAAGGACCGAGGTTGAAACAGACACTACAGAATGACAGTCTCTGGTATCCAGAGCAGATATTGTGATGTCATAATGCCTCATTCCACCAGTGCCTAAGAGCCAATCACATCAGTGATGTCACAATGGCTTCATTATCCTTGGCTCCCATAAGAATCAGAGTATGAATGGCCACAACCACTGACCCGCAAGCTTTGCTTTGAAGAATGCTGGTGTAGAAGGACCGAGGTTGAAATAGACACTAGAAAATGACATGGGATTATTTTCCGCGGTTATCCGCAGGGTCGGGAATGGTGATGAATTTTGTCACCATGTCATTCTCTAGTATACATGGTTGATACTTTGGAGAGAGGAGATTACAAGAGAGGGTGTGACTTTGAGTGGGGATTTACAAGGGAGGGGAAAGGACAAGGGGAAGAGTTAAGATATCTGGATAAATTTTTTTGAATGGCCATAATACACCTTGATAACTACTCCCTTAGTTTCCGTTGTCTAACGGATCTATTTCGGGTTGGAAACTCTTCTGAGTGAAATGAGAACTACTGTAAAAAATGTAAAACATTTTCTGTCTCTGTCTTCCTAGCAAAGAGGCCAATGTACTGCCCAGGTTCACATCAATGAACCTGAAAAAATTGTTGAAGTTCTCTACCAGGACTGCAGAATTAATCCAGGTACAGAGGAAAATCCACACAGCCATCAGCTATTCTATAACATGGAGTGCAAATTTTAGGAACACCACACATAGCCCATTAACAGGTTCTAATGGGTGTGCTTTTCTAGCCAGATACATGTCAGTGACATCATTCAATAAAGCTCCTGAGACACGTGTCTCTCTCCCATTATTCACTTCCCCCTCCGAATCCACGGTTTCAGCATCTGCAGATTCGGTTATTCGCAATTTTAAAACAAAAAAAAACCATAAAATTTTCGGGCTATTTTAAGCCCTGTAACCCCCCCCCCCCCCTTAAGCCTTACCTGTTGGTCTAGCACAGTGGTTCTCAAACCTGTCCTGGGGACCCCCCAGCCAGTCGGGTTTTCAAGATATCCCTAATGAATATGCATGAGAGAGATTTGCATATAATGGAAGTGACAGATATGCAAATCTCTCTCATGCATATTCATTAGGGATATCTTGAAAACTCGACTGGCTGGGGGGTCCCCAGGACAGGGTTGAGAACCACTGGTCTAGCGGGTTTTCGGGGCAGGAGCGATCTTCCCATGCTCCTGCCCTGTGCAGATCGCTCATAGGAAATGGCTGCCTTGAGCTCCCGTAATCTCTCGAGACTACGATGGGAGTAAGGCAGCCATTTCCTGTGAGCGATCTGCACGGGGCAGGAGCGTGGGAAGATCGCTAGACCACCAGGTAAGGCTTAAGGGTTTACAGGGCTTAAAATAGCCGAGGGGAAGCGGGAGTTAGGGGCAGAACCGGCCCAAATATTATTCATGGTTTTTTAATATTCGCAGGCCGGCTCTGCCACTAACCCCTGTGGATACGGAGGGAGAAGTGTAAGATGTTATGAACAGTAGCAGGTGATATCCATGAAGGAATTAAAAATGAGTTAGAACTAAGGATAAATAACCATGTAGTGTGAGCAGAGGTCCTAATTATGGTATGAGTGGTTGAGTGCCCTTCTGGCAAAGATCATTTATTGCATTGTTAGCGTACTCTCATGTGTATTTTATGTAATAATAGTAGAGAAAGTTAAATACTAAATTATTCTGTGCTCCCAGCTCGCTTATGAATAAAGATTAGCCATTCATCCAATAGGGCCAACCACGTCCCCCTGAAGCAGGAATACTGCCACAGTTTCAAAATTTTTTTCTTTCTTTCTTTCTTTAAGCGGAAAGCCCTGTGACCAACTTGTTGTATGCATGTCGTGGATGTCCAAAACCCATACCAGCCAACAGTATGGACCTTCAGGATCATTTGAAACATGGCATTGAGAAATTTAACAATGACAGTCAACATCCCTCCGTTTTTATAATCAAAGAAGTAAAATATGCTACTAGACAGGTTTGTATTTCACATCCCAAAGCTCATCTCAAAGTCACATGTGGCAGAAATGGGGAGACTATCACCAGCAGGTTAATGCATCACAGTGGGTGGCAGTAAAAGGGAAGGAGAAGCACTGGGATTTGAAGTAGACGTCTACGTCTAGATACATACCAGCAAGTAGGTGTGGTTAGGGGGCAGATTCGAGGTAGAATTTGGGCATGGTTTCACTTAGACGCCAGTAGGTGTCTACCTTAAGTACACTCATTTAGGCCAAGAAATCGCTAGCCTAAATTTTTATTTATTTATTCAATTTTCTATACCATTTTCCCAGGGGAGCTCAGAATGGTTTACATGAATTTATTCTGGTACTCAAGCGTTTTTTTCCTGTTTGTCCTGGTGGGCTCACAATCTATCTAATGGTTACCATACATAAGCTAAATCCAAATAATTTCAAATGTACTGTATATTGGTCATGAATTCTATAGTGATAATTATATAGGAGAGCTGGTGGTAGCCGTCACCTCCACGGTCTTTAAGCTTTCTTTGATTTCTAACACGATTGATTCATCAGGTCTCCTGCGCTTAACTGAAATCATAGCTGAAAGCAGAAAAGAGAAGAATTCAAACGATCAGGGCGTAATACAGCTAGCTAACATGTTTGACGTTAACAGTGGAAGGCGACTTAATACATATGTTCTGAATTTGATCTTTCTTAAAGGTGGTGAATGGATGGTTGTACGTAATTTACTACACAGTCCAGGAAACAAATTGCTCCAAGAACGACTATTCAGAATTAAATCCCGAGTGTAAGCTCCTGAAGGATGGTGTAAGTGATGCATAACAAGATGACGACAACTACTTATAACATCGTTTAATGCTCTGCATTAAATTGACCACCATGTCCACATTCTCAACACCCCCCAGCAGCAGAAACATATAGACCTACTCACATCCTGTCTCTAGACCCACCCCCACCCCTCTCAGTGGTCTCTCCCTCTAAATTTAGAAGGCAAAGATCCATTGATCCACCGCCATGTCTGTCCTCACGTCCAGTGGCGTCGTAAGGCGGGTGCGGAGGGGGGCGGTCCGCCCCGGGCATGGTCTTCCTAAGGGCACGGCAGCACCCCTCCTCCTCCCCGCCCACTCGCTCGTTCCCTCGCTTCCCGCTGCTCTCCTTGCCGCGCACGTGCACCCTTTGCCTTCCCCCGTGCCTTTCCCCAACGCGAGGTTGCTACCCGCGTTGGCATCGGCGCTCTCTCCGACATCAGTTCCGGGACCCGCACCTAGGAAGTGACGTCAAAGGGGGAGCTGACACCGACGTGTGCCACATGCTGCTTACGTCAGAGAAGCTATAAAGGTACGAGGAAAGGGAAGGGGGCAGGTGCGCCGCTCACCCTTTTTAGGCCACTGCTCAGGTCCATTTGTCCTTTGTGTCCCTTGTGTTCTCAATGTCTGTCGGCATCTTATATTTCAATGCCCTTTAATTTTAGATTTTTGGAAGTCTATTTGGAGCAAGATAATTCTTATTCTTGGAGTTCCCATACCATTGTCTTATGGAATAATATTGTTTGGAACTTCAATTATGAATAAGAGCCCGCTTAAAAACAAATGGATAAACTCCTTCTGATTATGACTGGAGTCGCTTTGCAAATGATAATAAGGAATTTGAAACAATGGGATAGATTAAATGTACCATTCTGGTGGGAAACCCTATGGGGCTCATAATCGAAACAGAAAAATGTCTAAAAACCGGCCTAAATCGACACTTGGACGATCAGTTACAAAAAACGCCCAAGTGTCGATAATCAAACGGGGTTTTAGACGTATTTAAAAACGACTTAGGCCTTCACAGTGCTGCTGAATGACCAGAGCTAAAAGGGGCGTTTTAGGAGGAGTGGTGAGGGCGGGATTTGGGCGGGACATGGGACTTAATCGTACTGCATGTATAACCAAACGTTTTACAACACTGCCTAGACGGAACTTGGACGTTGTGACTTAGGCCATCTATAACCAGGTCTAAGTCCACAAAAGGTATCCAAAGTGACCGGATAAGCACTGCAGACACAAAGTACAGACTCTCACACACAGCCCCAGTGATCACTGACCCCCCACCCCCATAAAAAACATAATTACAATTTTACATATCTGTCTCCAGAACATCAGCACCTGGCAGCCAATCATAGGAAAGCCTAATAGAGCTGCACAGAGGTGGCTTAAGTGGTCTTGGAGGTGGGTTAGTGAACCATGGAGAGGAGGACCCAGGCCCATAAGCCACTCTAATCACTGCATTCATGGAGAAACATGTGCACCCCCCAAAAAAAACCCAAACCCTTTTGTACTGCCATATAAGTGGCTCCTGCAGCTATAAGGGCTATTGGAGTGGTAGATAGATGGGTCTAGTAGATTCTGGGGGTGTTTTGGGGACCTATAAGGGAGCTGTTGTGAGATGTTTATGTGGCACCCTTTTTGTGAAGTTCACAGCAGTGCCCTGTAAGGTGCCCCACTACTCTGTTGCCATATCTGGGTGTCTAGTCCCTTACTTTTCTGGCCCCTTCCACGTCCAAAAGGTATTTTTCTAGGCGTTTTTGACTTGGATGAGTTTTTGGACGAAAATGGGGTATAAAGATGGATGACTTAGCGGTCTGGAGGATTTTCAATTAAAAAAAATATGCTGGATGGATTTTTTTTGAAAATGGACCTTTTCCCGTGTCTGACTTTGGACGACTTGTGAGTTAGGCCAAAACGGACTTGGACGTTTCTTTTGATTATGCCCCTCCATGTATGTACTATACATTTGAGAAAATATTGGCAGAACAAAAGGGTGAAACCCGAAAATTTAAGGAAATTTGGGGTCCTTTTAGATGCTTTTGCAACACATTTTAAAATTTGAAGGTATGGTGTGATTAATTCTTACCATACTTCATTTCTTATACACTTCCAGTTAAAGGGAGGGAGGGAGGGATTTCTTTCTTCATGCTTAGTTTATGTTGAAATATATATATTCAATATCAAAGTGCATGCATGCAAAAAGAAGAAAATAAACAGTTTTCTTAAAATTTGCACAGTAAACAACCCTCCACCCCGCCCTTACCACCCTACACAGCAAGAATGTGAGCCTGAAAAACTATCACTGCTCCAAGTCAGACATTCAAAAGTCTACTCTGGGCATGCGGAGTAAGATCCATCCAAAAATGTTCCCAGAGCATCTGAAAGCGACATCCTGGACCCCCATCCAGAGTGGTAAAGTGTCTACGCTCCAAGGAGGCTCGGACGATCATCAAAGACCTCCAATGACATAGAAACATAGAAAATGGTGGCAGAAAAGGGCCATAGCCCATCGAGTCTGCCCATTCCAAGTATCCACCCCCCTGAATTTACTCTCTTAAAGATCCCACGTGAGCATCCCATTTTCTCTTCACGTGGGATCTTTAAGAGAGTAAATTCAGGGGGGTGGATACTTGGAATGGGCAGACTCGATGGGCTATGGCCCTTTTCTGCCACCATTTTCTATGTTTCTATGTCATTGGAGGTCTTTGATGATCGTCCGAGCCTCCTTGGAGCGTAGACACTTTACCACTCTGGATGGGGGTCCGGGATGTCGCTTTCAGATGATCTGGGAACATTTTTGGATGGATCTTACTCCGCATGCCCAGAGTAGACTTTTGAATGTCTGACTTGGAGCAGTGATAGTTTTTCAGGCTCACATTCTTGCTGTGTAGGGTGGTAAGGGCGGGGTGGAGGGTTGTTTACTGTGCAAATTTTAAGAAACCTGTTTATTTTATGACTATACTTCATGCTTAGTTTATACTTAAAGTATACTCTACAGAACAGGGGCCCTTCCTTCACATGGCATTGTTTAAAATGTTTCGTAATAATAATAGCTCTTGAGCTTTCTATCTGTAAGTGGAAAAATCCCATTACCTTGTGCTATCATCCCTTGAAAATGTTCTCTACTCCTATCTAGAAACCAATGATCTTTCTTTCTACTTGACTTTTTTTTTTTTTAACAGGAATCTCATGAATGCAAAGCAACGGTGCATGTAGCTCCTCAGACCACCATTAATGATTTTACTCAGGAATGCAGTAAACTAGGTAGGAGACAATATCTGATTTGGAGATATTTATTCAAACTAGGGTTCTCAGATTTTCCATGGCCCCGCCCCTAGGCCTGCCCCATCCCAGACGGCCACACCCCATCCCGCCTCCAGGCCCACCCCCCACGACCTGCACGAGCAACGAGCGACGTCGGGCGTGAATGCCATCCCGACGTCGCTCGTTGCCAGAAGCTTTTCCAATCCCGGACAAAGTGCCGGGTTTTGAAAAGCCATCCGGATCCCCAGACATGTCCTCAAAAGGAAGACATGCCCAGGGAAATAATGGCATTCAAACCATTTTCAGGTTACAAAACAGCGGTATGCGAACGGAAAGGAAGGAACTTCACTAGTAGTTATCTTCGGCTCACAAAGGGGTAAATTCTCAAAAGCTTGCCAAAATTTAGCGCAACTGCTATTATGGAATGCTAGCGTTGTCTACATTTACGTGCCTAACCCTAGGTACACGCATTTATGCCAGCTCACAGATTTGGGTAAGTGTAAGCAGCTAGGTCAGGCTTGGACACATTAGTGCCGGTTTAGGTCTTTAATCCGGCCCGCCAAATTTGTCTAAATTTTATTAATAAACTACATTCGTTTTGCATTCTCCCTGCAATGCCTGTGTTTACCCAGTAGAGGGAGGGTGCTTACATCAGCAGTTCACGCACTCTCTTTCAAGTTTGAGGATCCGAGTGAGCCTATCATGTGTGAGTGACGACGTGATTGGCTTGAGGCGTAGCGTTCAAATAGACGCTGGGGCGTCACGTTAGACCTTACCCCATGGACTCTTGGCAGCGTCTCTTACACTTCAGGCAGTAAACGTTACCTTTGGAAAAGTATGTTTTGAAAGTTTTGGTCTTTCGTTTTTCTCTTCTTTTATGCAGAGCCCTGACGCAGTGGTTTGTTAAATTTTTTTTTTTTTTTTCCTTACGTTTTCATGCTTTGCTACCTTTGAAAAACCACAACCTTTTATGCTATGACGTTTAGATTTAAGAACCCATTGTGGCCCACGAGTCAAAAAGTCTGCCCACCCCTGAGCTAGGTATCTAAGGGCTCCTTTTATCAAGGTGCGCTAGCGGGGTTAGTGCGTCGGACATTTAATCACGTGCTAAGCCCTGCGGCAAGCCAAAAAAATAACGCCTCGTCAATGGAGGCGTTAGCGACTAGCGCGGCAGGCGGTTTAACGTGTGGTATACTGCGTGTTAAACCCCTACCACGCCTTGATAAAAGGACCCCTGCAAGTTAGTATTCTATAACCAAATTCACACACTCACAGCCCAGTAAAGATCTATAATGTTACAATAGTTCATCACATTAATCCTACTTTTATTAAATAAATAGCAGTGCTTTTTTTCTGTAGAATCCTCAGTTGGCTATTCATCCTTTTTATAGAGCGCTCAATCTCTGAAAAAATGTTGTAAATCTGCATGTCATCACGGATCCTAATTTAATTGATGTGAACCGCCTAGAACTCGCTGGGTATGGCGGTATACAAGAATAAAATTATTATTATTATTATAAGGAGAAATGCACCTGGGTAAGAGAAACCCGCGTAGAACTTATCTACTAAATGGTGAGACCTTGGTTAGGACCACGGCGGAACGCAACCTAGGGGTGATCATGAGCGAGGACATGAAGGTTGCCAATCAAGTGGAGAAGGCTTCCTCCAGGGCAAGACAAACGATGGGGTGTATCCGCAGAGGTTTCGTCAGCAGGAGACCTGAAGTTATGATGCCGTTGTACAGAGCCATGGTGAGGCCTCACTTGGAGTACTGTGTTCAGTTTTGGAGACCGCACTACCGAAAGGACGTGCTGAGGATCGAGTCGGTTCAGCGAACGGCCACCAGGATGGTCTTGGGGCTCAAGGATCTCCCGTATGAAGAAAGATTTAAAAAATTGCGGCTGTACTCACTTGAGGAAAGAAGAGAACGGGGAGATATGATTGAAACATATAAGTACATCACGGGACGCATCGAGTCAAAAGATGATATCTTCTGGCTCATGGGACCCTCGACCACCAGAGGGCATCCGCTGAAGATCAGGGGAGGGAAGTTTCATGGCGACTCCAGGAAGTACTTCTTCACCGAAAGAGTAGTGGATCATTGGAACAGACTCCCACTCCAGGTGATAAAGGCCAGCAGCGTGATGGATTTTAAGAGAAAATGGGATACTCACGTGGGATCTTTAAGGGAGTAAATTCAGGGGAGGGGATACTTGGAATGGGCAGACTTGGTGGGCTATAGCCCTTTTCTGCTGCTTTTTTCTATGTTGCTATGATCCTTTATTTATATAATTTTTTCTTCTTATTATTTGTGCAAACACACTACCAATAAATATTTCTAAGAACTTATACAGAAAAGACTTATCTTAGAATAAGTCATGGGAGCGCCTCCAGCGACATGCCGTGTTTCATTTTTTCTTCAGGGTCGAGGCTCCCGGTTTAAGAATTCTAAAAATTCAAGAAATATATTCAGTTCCCATAAGCACCAGAGAAGATCACTACCGTGTAAAAAGCTTCTATAAAACACTTGATAACTCTACTAAAAATCTATGGGCTCCTTTTATGAAGCCGCGTTAGTGGTTTTAGCGCACGCAGCTTTTTAGCGCGCGCTACGCGGCTAGAACTAACACCAGCGCAATGCTGGCGTTAGCGTCTAGCACGGCCGGCAGTTTAGCGCGCGTTAAACCGCTAACGCGGCTTCGTAAAAAGGAGCCCTGTATCTCTTGTACCAACCAAAAGAGTTACAAAACTTACAGCAGGAGATTCTTCTTTTGCGTTCCAACAACTCACGAGGAATCGACGGCGGCTGACGTCAGATCCGGTCTCTTTTAAGCGGAAAAAAACTGCTGATCTTGGTAATCCTGCCAAACGGAAAAAACGCCGAGGGGGGCCAAGAGCAAAATATCAAACAGCAAGATGGAAAATAAAACTAGGAAGGTAGTAAGGCTGTCTTACGGCGCATTTCGGAAAGAAATTAAGAATGTATTGTTTGATAAATTCATTTCCTAAATAGAAGTTATATTAATAACAATATTTCTACTCTGACTATTCTTAAGAAATATGGTGTACTTTTGCTATATTGTACTTTGCTGATTGTCCAGCTTTCTTCGGTGTAAACCGCCTAGAAATCATCTGATTGTGGCGGTGTAGAAGAATAAAGTTATGTTATGTTATGGTCTAATAACCTGCTTGACCCGCCCCTGACTGCCTATGCCTCTCTCAAGTCCACACTCTGGAATTTGAGCATTCACCTTATACAATAGCAAGTACGGGCAGGTACACACAGAACGGCTAATTGTTGCCAATTAGCGTCAATTAAGGCTAATTATAGCCAATTAACAGTCAATTAGCTAATTAAGGGCTAAAGATTCACTAAGCAAACCGATCGTGTACCGATCGGTTTGTGACCCCTTAACGAGCAAATTTCCCTCCGGCCTGATTCACTTCCCTCTCCTGCGATCCGCTTCGAATCTGTGCATGCAAATGAGGAGAAACGCATGCAAATTGGACAGCGACCCGATTCACTACACAAAATTTCACATCTGACAGGGCTGGCCGATCAACGGAAGATGCGACTGCTGGGGAGCAGTTGGAAACGTCCTTCCAACTCTCCTGCTCTATTGAAGCCCTGCTCTCTGCCCTGCCAGCCCCGATCTCCTGCAGCCCCGAACGCCTCCTGCAGCCCTGATCTGCCTGTTTCGATCTGCCTGCCCCGGCTCTCGCGGTCCTGCACCCCCTGGGCTTGCCTGCCCCGAATGCCTGCCTGACATGTCCTCTCTGCTCCTCCTGGCTCTGCTGCCTTCCCTCCAGTGCGAGCCCCCGGGTTTAAAGCGGGGCTGCACGACGCAGTGCAGCCCCGCTTTAAACCCACGGGCTCGCACTGAAGGGAAGGAGGAAAGAGGCTGCTGCTGCCGCATGGAAGCAGGAGAGTCAGGCCCGAACATGCCTGCCTGCCTGCCCCGAACATGTCTACCCCGACTGCCTGTGCAAGCCCGTGGGTTTAACCCAAAGCGGATAAAACCCACGAGCTGCAAAAGTTTAAAGTTAAAAAAATAAGTTGCAGCTGGGACGGGTCTGCGCGATCACGCATGCGCGAGCCGTGCAGACAGATGGGGGCGTTCCTCCGATCACACCCATCTGGATATTTTTGTTTCCTGAATTCATTGGACCTGCCTGGATCGGGCCCGATTGGGCAGGTTAGTGAATCCTGGCCTATGTTGCACTGCAACTGCCTTTATAACTTACCCGTGCAAATTGGCGTACTAGTCAGAAATTTGAGTGCACATGTTTATAGAATTAGGGAGCAGTTTTGGTATCAGCATGCTTTGCACCTGCAGCAGAGAATGGGGGGAGGGGAAGCCTATGTCCAAAAATCAAATGCACTTGTATTTTTTTTCCTCCCCTGATCTAAACATCCCCATAGGAATGTGTTTTTCTATACAGCTAGGAGTCCACACATTATAGAGCCCACAGTAGTATAATGGGTATGTCTCATGTCAAAATGATTGACAGCTGTCAAGCTATGGATTGACCAATCAGCGTTCACTTGCGGGTTGAACCATGCCCACTCTCTTCCCACACCACGCCCACTCCCCATCGTGCCCCACCCATTTCCACACATGCCCTGCCCACCCCCTGCTCATGTCTCGCCCATGCCACGTTCCCTCCCATAGCCCCAGGCCCCATAATTGGATCTGGATGATTTAGAGATGGCGCTCCCATCATACGTGCTCAGTAGACTCGATTACTGAACTGTGTCATTTTGGGGCCTCTCAACCCCCCCTCCCCCCCCCCCCGTTTTTACAAAACTGCAGAAGCGGTTTTTAGCGCAGGCCGGTGCTCTAAGTGCTCTGCTGCTCCCAACGCTCATAGGAACTCTATGAGCGTTGGGAGCAGCACAGAGCTTCAGCGTGCCAGCCTGCGCTAAAACACGCTTCTGCGGTTTTGTAAAGGGGGGGGGGTAAAATCTTTAATCAATAGATTGCAGCTTGTCCGCATTACTGCCAATAAATAGCTAGGGGGCGCTAGATAAACAGATCATTTTACTTCTTTTATTCCAGAAAGTGTTTTCCTGAATGTTATTTATTTTTAATGTTTGATTTTGCGTAGAATTGTAGGATGCTGCAAGAGATAATTTTTTTATTAAATAAATAAAATATTTTATTAAGTTACACTGACAGTGAAATGGGAGAATGAGATTTAAGGTGTTAATTCTTGCTTTTAAATGTTTTACGACCTGGCACTATCCTATCTATCCTGGTTTGTTTGGTCGTACATTGCAGGTAGAGAATGACACGGGGACAAATTTTTCCCCATCCCCGTAGGAACTCAATTTCCACGTTTCGTCCCCGCAAGTTTTGTCACAGTCCCTGTCCCATTTCTGCAAGCTTTGCCTTAACTGCACAGACCTCAAACACTTATGATTTGAAAGTGTTTGAGGCTTGCGCAGTTGAGAACGGAGCTTAGGCATTGGTGGAATGAGGCATTATGACATCACAATCTGAGCTCTAGAATGTTGCTACTTATGATTTTAAAGAGTTTGAGGCTTGTGCAGATGAGGACGGAGCTTAGGCATTGGTGGAATGAGGCATTATGACATCACAATCTGAGCTCTAGAATGTTGCTACTTATGATTTTAAAGAGTTTGAGGCTTGTGCAGATGAGGACGGAGCTTAGGCATTGGTGGAATGAGGCATTATGACATCACATTCTGAGCTCTGGAATGTTGCTACTTAGGATTTTCAAGTTTTTTAGGCTTGTGCGGATGAGTACGGAGCTTAGGCATTGATGGAATGAGGCATTATGACATCACAATCTGAGCTCTAGAATGTTGCTACTTAGGATTTAAAAGTGTTTGAGGCTTGTGCAGATGAGGACGGAGCTTAGGCATTGGTGGAGTGAGGCATTATGACATCACAATTTAAGCTCTAGAATGTTGCTACTTAGGATTTGAAAGTGTTTGAGGCTTGCGCAGATGAGGACAGAGTTTGCAGGAACGGGGCAGGGACAGAACTCACAGGGACGGGACAGGAAAATGAGTTCCTATGGGGACGAGGAATAATTTATCCCCGTGTCATTCTCTAATTGCAGATCATAGATTATGTTCATCACAGCAAAGTCTGTAGAGCTGCCAGCAGATGAGTCTGTTAGCCATGTATCTATAACAAAAACTGTGTTTATCTGCACAGCATCTACTGTTTGGAATAAGCTCCATTGGACATTAGAATGGAATCAAATTTGATGAAATTCCAGAGGCCCTGAATGTCCAGGCTGTTGCTCAGGTTACCTATGGGAGTAGGTTGCTGGATTATGTAACTGCTGCTTTTAGGAGTTTTTTTAAATTGATTTAACATTCAATACACGGTCCCTGATCTGAAGAGCTTATAATCTAATGCTTGATTTTGTTATATTGTAATATTTTGTGTTTTCTTGTTTTATACTTAAAGCTAGTGCTTTTCATAGTGGTACAGTGAGTTTAAATATTACTAAATAAATAAATTGCTCTTGGATTGAAGAATTTGAAATTTTTCTTTCAGAGGACAATATTTGCCGTGACTGCACAGTTCCAGTGGACTTTAACAGCCCAGATCTTCAGAAGCCTCTGACATATGCCATTGTGATGATTAATTCAAAACTTGATGATGTCCACCTCTTTGACCTTGCACAAATATATGAAGCCAAAACACAGGTTCATATTTCATTTTCAAATACAGTATTTTCTAAATGAATTAACTTGTTATTTATCCTTCAATGTCAGGAATATACTTATTGCTGATGTATCTTAGACATTTGCATCCTAGATTACATGAACAAAATTGCCTGGGGCCAGCTCAATAGGAAGCCCATATGCTACCATGCAGAGGATCTGTCTGATTCCCAATTCTAGAGAGGCAGCGTTCCCAGGTCCAAAGGGAGCTCTGGTTTAGGGCTCCCAGCTGAAGATCTGTGGTGGCAAAGATTGCACTAGAGCAGTGGAAGGCAAACTCATTAGTCAAAAGAGACAAAGATCACCACTACAATGATTAAGATTTCTTTTGAGAGAAATACCCCACGCCCGCTTGCGCTATGATGGCTACGTCAACCCGACTGACACCCCGCTCGCCCGCACATAGTCGAAATCGATTCGTGGCAGAGCCTAGAGAATAGTAACAACAAAGAGGCACAACCAGTCACAACAGGGTTTGGATGGGGGACGCTCAGAATAAGCAATAGTCCTAGCCTGAAGCAACTCCACTGAAGAAGTAAAGGGCGCTCTCAGTGTGAACCATCAGCAATGGGAGCAAGAGCTCCGATGCTTCACTTCCGGGCTGAGGCGGGAAGCCTCCACCACCACACCATCATTGAGCCCCCTATGTGTATATAATAATAAAAAACACCTATAATAAGGCCCTAAATAAATAATGCAATCCAAACCAACCCGTGAGCAATTTAAACTCAATCGGTGGAGATACAAACTGAGCGACCCCCACACAAACCCTGCCAGCCGAAACCCGCCAAGCTAACTACAAAGCAATATCAAACCATAATTAAACTGAATCAAAATTATACTTATCCAAACCAAACTGCCACAATGAAAACGCCAGGAGCCGAAGTTCAACCAAGCTGGTTTCGGGGAGGAGCCCTTCTTCAGGAACCAAGCCCCCGACCACAAACCAAAAACAAAAAATGAAAAAAATGCCGAAAACGAAGCGGGACGGCTGGAGGGAGGGCTGCCAGCCGTCCCGCTTCGTTTTCGGCATTTTTTTCATTTTTTGTTTTTGGTTTGTGGTCGGGGGCTTGGTTCCTGAAGAAGGGCTCCTCCCCGAAACCAGCTTGGTTGAACTTCGGCTCCTGGCGTTTTCATTGTGGCAGTTTGGTTTGGATAAGTATAATTTTGATTCAGTTTAATTATGGTTTGATATTGCTTTGTAGTTAGCTTGGCGGGTTTCGGCTGGCAGGGTTTGTGTGGGGGTCGCTCAGTTTGTATCTCCACCGATTGAGTTTAAATTGCTCACGGGTTGGTTTGGATTGCATTATTTATTTAGGGCCTTATTATAGGTGTTTTTTATTATTATATACACATAGGGGGCTCAATGATGGTGTGGTGGTGGAGGCTTCCCGCCTCAGCCCGGAAGTGAAGCATCGGAGCTCTTGCTCCCATTGCTGATGGTTCACACTGAGAGCGCCCTTTACTTCTTCAGTGGAGTTGCTTCAGGCTAGGACTATTGCTTATTCTGAGCGTCCCCCATCCAAACCCTGTTGTGACTGGTTGTGCCTCTTTGTTGTTACTATTATAGGATTTTTGGCATATTTATTGAGTGTATTGTTGTGTGAGAGCCTAGAGAATGACATGGGGAAAAAATCTGTCTCCGTCCCCGTCCCGTCCCCGTGAGCTCAGTTCCCGTTCCTGCAAACCATCTGATCCCATCCACACAAGCCTCGAATAGTTTTATACTGAATTTATTATATTAAAGTATAAAAAGAAACAATATTCTGTACAATGGTCAATTTATAAATCAGTGTCTTCTCCCCACTTTCTCTTCCCCATTTCCCTTCAATGTCCTCGGCCAACTCTCTCTCCACTTCCCTTCAGCGCACGCATTAAAAACAAGCAAGCAATTTTATATCATTTTCATTCTATTCATTCATAGAAACTAAAGTCTAAATAATGCTAGTCACATAACAAAACATGGTTTTACAAAAATAATTCCCTGCACAGTCAAACCTGCAAGGATTACTAGATGTCTTTCAGCAGCTTCCCTCCCAAGTCAAAATGATCTACCAACAATTAAATTTTTAAAAACACAAAGCAGAGAAAATGTTAATTATCATTTATATTCCACGGGTTTTCAAAGAGGTCAAGGCAGATGACTTTATGCAATGTCACCTCAATAACAACTATACAAAAATAGACACATATACCCCCTTCCCTTTTACTAAACCGTGATAGCGTTTTTTAGTGCAGGGAGCTGCGCTGAATGCCTTCCGCTGCTCTCAATGCTCATAGGCTTCCTGCGCTAAAAACCACTATTGCGGTTTAGTAAAAGGGGGCCATAGTGCAAAATATAGACAGCAGATATAAATTCTCAAAATGGACACATTTTTCCTACCTTTGTTGTCTGGTTGCACTTTATTCTTCTGACTGTGCATCCAATATTTCTTCCCTTCTTTCAGCCTCCTGCTTGCTTCCTCTCCTCCAGACCTCATTATCTCTCCCAACTTTTTCTTTCTTTCACCCTGCCCCCTTCTTTCTTTCTTTCTTTCTCCATGCCCCCTTTCTGTCTGTCTCCCTATCTTTCTCTCTCCATGCCCCCTTTCTGTCTATCTCCCTATCTTTCTGTCTCCCTTCTCCCTTCTTTTTTTCTGTCTCCCTTCCCCCCTTTCTTTCTTTCTCCCTGCCCTCACCCAAGCCACCGTCATTGGGGAACAGGCCGCCGGCGGGGAATAAGCTGCCACAGCCAGCATCGGGGAACAGGCCACTGCCGAGTTCTGAGCTCTCCCTTCTTCCCTTCCCCGTAAAGAGGATGCTGAAGCGCCGGGCCGACCAACCTTTCCCACCTGATGTCAATTCTAACGTCAGAGAGGAAGTTCCGAGCCAGCCAGGCAGCGAAGGTTGGTCGGCCCGACGCTTCAGCGTCCTCTTTACGGGGAAGGGAAGCAGGTTGGGCATCCCTGCTCTAGCTAGCTGAGCTGTGAGCTGCACTCAAGTGGCTAAAGAGCCGCATGTGGCTCACGAGCCGCGGTTTGCCGACCACTGCACTAGAGGGAGTGGGGATAGATCAGTGTTTTACATGGAAAAATAAGCTTTTATTAAAAAAAGAATGTGGCCTCCAGTCACGGTATATGGGCTTGGGTGCATTTGAGAAGCTGAAAGCTATGCCGGCAGTTGTTTCACTACCAGCAGGGCCTCCCAAGGCGGACAGGTTTCAGCGGAGATGTCAGACTAACAAGGTACCAACAGTATCACCCATCTGGGCCAGGGTTATCAGACGTCCAGATTATCCCGGACATGTCTTCCTTTTGAGGATATGTCCGGGGGTCCGGATGGCTTATCAAAACCCGGCACTTTGTCTGGGTTTTGAAAAGCTTCCGACGTCGGGATGGCATCCGCAAACACGCGGATGCAATGCGGCGACATCACACGCCCACGTGCAGCATCACTGCACTGCATCTGCGGATGCTGCCCCGATGCAGAAACAGGTTAAGGGGGTGGGGCTGGGGGGGGGGGGCGGGTGAAACTGGGCAGGCTTGGGGCATGGCCATGGGTCCAAATTTTCCTTCGGGAAAATCTGGTAAGCCTAATGTGGGCCTTGTTGGAGGCGGAGGATCGCCATTGATGTGACAACAGCGACAACATGGAATTTATACTGTGCAGAAGAAAGGCCCGGCAATCTACTTTTGTATTCTACCACGAAAACTTGATGATGATTATCATGTTGCTAGGACGTGAAAACAAGTCAATTGCACCTATCCAAGAGAGGCACATTCAGCCTTCCTGTGCATAAGTTTACCTGGACGATAGAAACATACATAGAAACATAGAAATAGACGTCAGATAAGGGCCACGGCCCATCTAGTCTGCCCACCCCAATGACCCTCCCCCACCTAACTCAGTGAATAGATCCCACGTGTCTATCCCATTTGGCCTTAAAATCAGACACGCTGCTGGCCTCAGTGACCTGAAGTGGAAGACTATTCCAGCGATCAACCACCCTTTCAGTGAAAAAGAATTTCCTGGTGTCCCCGTGCAGTTTCCCTCCCCTGATTTTCCACGGGTGCCCCCTGGTTGCCGTGGGACCCTAGAGAAGGAAGATATCTTCTTCCACTTCAATGCGGCCCGTGAGATACTTGAATGTCTCGATCATGTCTCCCCTCTCTCTGCGTTCCTCGAGTGAGTAGAGCTGTAATTTATCCAGCCTTTCCTCGTACGGGAGATCCTTGAGACCCGCGATCATCTGGGTGGCCATTCTCTGGACCGACTCTAGTCTCAGCACATCCTTTCAGTAATGCGGCCTCCAGAATTGCACACAGTACTCCAGACTATACAATGGATCTATACAATGGATCTATACAATGGATCTATACAATGTCTCACCATGGATCTATACAATGGCATAATGACTTCAGGCTTATGGCTGACGAAACTCCTGCGTATGCAACCTATGATTTGCCTTGCTTTGGAGGAAGCTTGCGCCACTTGATTGGCAGCCTTCATGTCCTCACTGACGATCACCCCTAGGTCACTTTCTGCTTCAGTTCTTGTTAGGATCTTGCCATTTAGGGTGTAAGTCTTGCATGGATTTTGGCTGCCCAGGTGCATGACTTTGCATTTTTTGGCATTGAAGCTGAGTTCCCAGGGTTAGGTTGCAGAGAGGTTAGCATTTTTTTTTTTTTTTAATTCTTTATTCATTTTAAATCCAACAACAAGTGTACAAAATTATACCAGTATGTATCAAACATATAACACTTGAAAATCATACACATATAATCATAAAATATAAAAATTACCACC
The DNA here is from genome assembly GCF_902459505.1 of Geotrypetes seraphini. NCBI lineage: Eukaryota > Metazoa > Chordata > Amphibia > Gymnophiona > Dermophiidae > Geotrypetes > Geotrypetes seraphini. Next base: position 178,583,994 of record NC_047092.1, on the reverse strand, counting down.
CATCCCACCCATTCATCCTCAATTACTACAAATAAATATAATTCAAGTATAAACATAACATATTAAAAAAGATCAAATATTTCTCCCCTAAAATCACCCCCCCCCAATAAAATATATATATCTAACAAAGGAAAATGATGTTCACTCATTACAATAACTTTCTAATGGCCCCCAGATCTTCTTAAAATTATCATAGTTACCTTTCTGCAAAGCAATTGCTCTTTCCATTTTATAAATATGGCATAACGAATTATTTTTTTTTAAGTCAAGGTATATTTATTGAAAAAAATTTTCATACACAACAAATGTACAAACATATGTGCTGGAACTTGTAAGTTATATATAGTATATGTACGAAGAAATATCAAGAGAGCTGATAACTTGAAAATTGTTGGTATATCAACAGTATAACTCACGATAAATGCGCCAACATAACGAAGATCAAATAGCATGAATCAGAGTAATATCAAATTGAGAAAACAAAAATGAAATGAAATGAAAAGAAAAGAATGATAATTAGGAGGCGGAGCCTTGCAAATACAGCTTTCGAGAATTCCAATTACGCTAAAATTGGGAAAACCGATTAGATGATTTGGCTAGGTATGCTTCGGTTCTATATCTTAAACACACCAGCTGCCGCCAAGAGCTACGGAGAATCTCCACTGCTAAGGAGAGTAAAATATCCATGAGAAAAGCATCATGTATGGATAGCTGACCCTCAAGGGCAGAGGATTTCAGGAACAGCATTTGGTAAGTTAATGAGATATTAATGTGTCCCAAACAGATTCCCAGAAGGTGTGTATAGTAGAACAGTCAAAGAGTAAGTGCTTCAGGGAGCCCGTCTCAGTATTGCAGATCCAACAAGTTTGTGGAAAAGATGGGTTGATCCTATGGGATTTTAGAGGAGTCCATTGAGCCCTGTGCAGGAGGAAGAACATACTATGCCTGAAATGTAGATTTTAAAATACGAGGCCAAACTTTATCTGGGATGGGGATGCCTAGGTCGTCCTCCCATGATTTTTTCAAAGAAGAGGCTGGGCTAGGGAGAGTGGATTTGAGAAGTTTGTAAAACTTAGTTGCAGTATGGCCGAGAGCCAAATATTGCTTAGAAAGGATACGAAGAGGAGGTATAGCATTTATATGCAAAGGGTTAGCAGACGCCCGGATTTCCTTTTGAGGACATGTCCGGGGGTCCGGACAGCCTTTCAAAACCTGACATTTTGTCTGGATGTGGTAAAGCTTCCAAACGCGTGGCTGCAACGCGGCGACGTCACGTTCGCTTGCGCCCAATGTCATTGTGTCACGTCTGCGCACGCGTGGATGCCTTCCTGACACACAAACAGGGGGATGGGCTGGGGGTGGGACGGGAAGGAGCGGGCCGCGAGTGGAACTGGGTGGGCCTGGAGGCGAGTCCATGGGACCGGATTTTCCTTCGGAACACGCGTGTTTGTGTGTGGGTGTGCATGTGCATGTGCAAATGAACTAGGGAAATGTGCACACGCTGATTATCAGATATGGGGAGTAGAGAATGACACGGTGACAAAATTCATCACCGTTCCCGTCCCCGCGGATAACCGCGGGAAACCATCTTCATGTCATTCTTTAAGGAGAGAGGGAAGAATCAGAGTATAATTGGGCACAAACACTGACCCGCAAGCTTTGCTTTGAAGAATGCTGGTGTAGAAGGACCGAGGTTGAAACAGAGGTTGAGGTTGAGTAGCAACATTCCAGAGCTGAGATTGTGATGTCATAATGCCTCATTCCACCAATGCCTAAGAGCCAATCACATCAGTGATGTCACAACGGCTTCATTATCCTTGGCTCACATAAGCATAGCCACTGACCCGCAAGCTTTGCTTTGAAGAATGCTGGTGTAGAAGGACTGAGGTTGAAATAGATGTTAGGCATGATAAAGAAAGGAATCACGAGTAGATCGAAGAAAGTCATAATGCCGCTTTATAGAGCAATGGTCAGACCACACTTGGAATACTGTGTCCAACATTGGTCTCCCAACCTAAAGAAGGATATAAAACTGCTGGAGAGGGTGCAGAGACGAGCAACGAAGCTAATAAGAGGTATGGAGAACTTGGAATATGAGGAACGACTCAAGAAACTGGGACTGTTCTCCCTTGAGAAGAGGAGGCTGCGAGGGGACATGATCGAGACGTTCAAAATGCTGAAAGGCATCGATAAAACAGAGCAGGAAAATAAATTATTTACATTGTCCAACGCGACACGGACAAGAGGACATGGTTTGAAGCTAAGGGGGGACAAGTCCAGGACAAATGTCAGGAAGTTCTGCTTCACGCAGCGAGTGGTGGATGCCTGGAATGCTCTCCCAAAGGAGGTTATTAAGGAATCCACTGTGCTAGGATTCAAAGGCAAATTAGATGCACATCTCCTTATGAGAGGCATAGAGGGATATGGGTGACTAAAACTACATCAGGTGTATACCTGACTGGGCCTCCGCGTGTGCGGATCGCCGGACTCGATGGACCATGGGTCTGATCCGGAGATGGCAGTTCTTTTGTTCTTATGTAAGGTTTGTTAGTGGCCCCCACAATATATGGTTGGTGGGGTCACTTGAAAGGCGCCCTTACAAACGCCAGGTCCCAGGTTCAGTTCCCTCACAGATGATTCACCAGGAAGTAGAATCAAAGAGGCACAGTCAGAGGAGATTGCATAAAGAATATATTATAGAAATAGTCTTACAGAAAAGTAGTATTCATAGGCATTACAACAATTAAGCATTACAATTAAGTAGAGAGCAAAGCAGTTTCCCTGCCTTACAGAGTCCAGAAGGAAGCGTGAAGTTCCAGGGAAAGGCAGAGAGAGAGAGAAAAGGGGGATGGGGTGATGCTTCGTGTTCCATAGATAAAGAGAAGGATAGACAGAGAGAAAGAGAGAGCTCAAGAGAAACAGAGAGGACCAGAGTGCCAAGAGATAGATTGATAGAGATTTTTGTGTGTTACAGAGAGGAGGCTTTTATAGCTTGGAATCTTATTCTGAATATAGAAAACTATTGAGCTTCAATAGAAGTTAAATCTCCCCCTTAGTAAACTTGTGCTAGACAGCCGAAGAATAGGCTATGGTCATATATGTATTTCCAGTCTGTCTCTGACAATAGTTTCTGATTAACTTTGCACCTGGACCCATTGTCCTAAGCACCCTTTTAATCAGACATTAACACCTTTTAGCTAATCATGATTCAATCAGGGCTACTTAAAACATATCAATCAGGGCTACTTAAAACAGTCTCCCTGCCCTCAGGGTCTATCTGCATTCACATGCCAGAGTCAGATTGATATAATTTCCCATAGGCCTTCGCTGACATAAGTAATGCCAACTAAAAATGCTGAATGGTAGCAATAGCTATGCTGACAATAGACACTAGAAAATGACATGGGATTATTTCCCGCAGTTATCCACGGGGACAGGAACGGTGATGAATTTTGTCACCGTGTCATTCTCTAATGGGGAGGACCAGCTTTCAGGGAGGCTGTTTTATAAAGGCTTGCTGTTAATAACAGTGCATACGATCAGTGACATTAGCCTCATAATGGAAAAATAAAGTCCTGTAAATGACATGGGAAGGTTAAAAAAAAAAAAACCCCAAAGGGGTCGGTGTTCAGACAGCTGGACATTTTCAGCTGAATATGAGTGGTTAGTCTCGATCAAACGATTTGACTAGGAGCTGTTTCTGGATAACTAAATCACTTTGAATATTAACCCAAAAATATTTGGCCTGAAGATCCCTAAATGAAACCTTGTCTGATTATTTTAGGAGGTTCCTGGAATAATATATCAAATTACACTTCAAGCGAAGGAGACAAATTGTTCACAGGAGCAATGTGAATCATCATGTAAAGACTGCAAGTTTAAAGACGATGGGGTAAGTGACTCTATGTTCTGGGTGTGGTCTCTGTGCTTTTAACACTGGCTTCCCGTCTATTGCAGGATTCATTTCAAATGTTTCTGTATTGCCTAAGATCCTTCATGGTATCTTTGCGCCTCTTCACCCTTTATCTTAGAACTAGTCTTTAAGCCCGTTACATTAACGGGTGCTAGAATAGATGTGTCTGTCTGTCTGTGTTTCTTTATCTCTCTCTCCTTGGCTGCTGTCTGTATCCTTCTGTCTCCCCCTCCCACCCGAGCAAAGCTGTCTGCCCCCAGCACTCACCTCCCCCCAAATGTCTCTCCATGGCCCTCTTCTGTCTTCCCCCCGGAGCAAAGCTGTCTGTCCCCAGCACACCTCCCCCCAAAGCAGCCCCCTTTCCCTATCTCTCCATGGCCCCTTCTGTCTCCCCACCAGCACACCCCTCCCCCAAAGCAGCCCCCTTTCCCTCTCCGTCTCTCCATGGCCCCTTCTGTCTTCCCCCCCAGAGCAGAGCTGTTTGCCCCAAGCACACCCCTCCCCCCAAAGCAGCCCCCTTTCCCTCTCCCGCTGACTCTCTCTGGCCCCCTTTCTCTGTGTGTCTTTCTGTCCCTCTCCCTACCCCTGTGTCTTTCTTTCTTTCTGTCTCCCTCCCTCCCGCTGTCTGTCTGTCATTTTTCCCCATTTCCCTGTGCAGCAGCATTTCCATCCCACTTCCCTATGCAGCAGCAACAGCATTTCCCTCCTATCCCCCCTTTCCTGTGTAGAAGCAGTAGCAGCATTTTCCCCCACTCCCCCTTTCCATTCTCTTACCTTCTCTTCCCTGCTCCGTTCGGCTCCTCCCCCTTCTTTTACTGCCATTGTCGATCCGGCCTGCTCCTGACCCTCCCACCGCCGACAAACCTCGGGGCTCCAGCCGCGTAGGCAGCACTATAAACACGCTGCTTCGTGGCCTTCTACTGGCGATTTCCTCTGCCGCGTCTGTCTCCGATGATGTCATCAGAGACGTGGCAGAGGAAATCGGCAGAGAAGGGCGCGAAGCAGCATGTTTATAGTGCTGCCTAAGCCGCTGGAGCCGGGAGGCTACGGAGAGGGCAGGGGGTGCTAGCGACCGGCAGCCGCCACTCCGCAGGTGGAGAGCATGGAAGGGCACGCATGCGCACTTGTCTTGCCTCGCGTGAGGACAGACCGTAAGCCGCGCATGCGCACTTCCTATGTGTCGCTACAGCTCACGGAAAACCGGCGCACACATAGGAAGTGCGCATGCGCAGCTTACCGTTTTATTATATTAGATGCTTAGATGCAAGAAGCACCCAAGGACACAAGCTCTCCTTTCCCTCAGTTAAGGAATCTCAGCCAATCCTTTCCTTTCAGACTAACAGAATTATGGAATGGAATTCCCCATATTCTAAGGGTCTCCAGTTCCTTTCAATTTTTTCGTAAAGCTGTAATAACTACTTGGTTTTCTAACCACATTAGAAATCTTTCCTAGCTTTGTCTTCTCTCATTCACTGGCTCTTTTCTTTCTTCCCTTCATATTGTTCTTTTTCTAAATACTGTTAACCTAATCGAGCTCCTTGTTTGGAGATGATCCGGTAAACTAAGTTTTTAGTTTAGCTTAGTTTAAGATCGATTTTAGCAAGCTCAAAGTAATGACCACTCCCACTGTGTCATTTTATTGTCTTTCATCTTCATTTTCTAATTGTTCAGTGAAGATAATTTATTTTTCTCTCTCATATATTATAGGTTAAGGGTCAGGGGTATAACCAGCCCTACAATTTAGGGGGAGCCAGAGTGGACTGGGGGGAATGCAATCCCTTCCTCCCTCCTTTCCCCCACTCCTGTGTGCTCAAAATTGTGCTCCAATATTTTCCTTTCCTGAGGGGGACATGTTCGGGGGTTCGGACAGCTTTTTAAAACCTGGCACTATGTCCTAACGCACGAATGGGTTAAGTGGGTGGGGATGGGGGCCGGGATGGGCAGAACTGGGCAGTCCTGGGGGGCGGGGCACACCTCATACAGGTCACACAGCAATGTCTCAACCGTATCTCTGTCCCTCCCCTTTCCCCTTCTTCCCTGCCATTCTCTTGTGCCTAACTCTTCTCACCCTCCATATCGTTCTTCCCATTACCTTTTCAATTTATTTTTATTTTATAAATTGTAAACCCTCCCCTTTTTCCTCTTGTGCCATGTCGTGACAATTATACACTTCTCCCTCGTCATTCGTGGGGGATACGGGCAGAGCCGGACTGCGAATGCCGAAAAACCGCGATTATCCGGCTCTGACCCACCCCCACCTCCTTGCCGCCTTCCCGGCCTTACCTAGTGGTCTAGAGGGCTTTCGGGGCAGGAGCGATCTTCCTACTCTCCTGCCCCGTGCAGATCACCATCAGGAAATAGCTGTGGGGAGTTCCCGACGTAGTCTCGAGAGACTACGGGAACTCCCAGCAGCCATTTCCTCATGGCGATCTGCACGGGGCAGGAGCGTAGGAAGATCGCTCCTGCCCCGAAAGCCCTCTAGACCACCAGGTAAGGTGGCAGGGAGGAAAAATAGATGGATTTTTTTAACATTAAGACTGATTTTTTTATTTCCCCCTCCCCAGAAAAAATCGTGATTATATGAAACCGCGAGTGCAGGAACCGCGAATGGGGAGGGGGAAGTGTATGTCCTTTTCCTTGTTTTTAATTACAGTATTTTTGTTTGGTTTTAAATTATTTTATATTTCAACTGCTTTGGTATTACAGCGGTATATCAGGCCATAATAAACTTGAATGTCCACTCTATCTCTATCAAGCTTGCTTACTCCCATGACTTACTTATCTCTAATTTGTTCCTCCACCTTGCACTAACTGGGGCCTGGACCTGGCCCGATAACTCCACCGATAACTGCCACCTTGTGTCACGGAGGTTTCACTCTTCTTCCATATGCTTCTTCCATATGCTTCTTCCATATGCTTCACCCATATGATCGCAGTGGCGGAGTTGGAGTGTTAGTCTTGCCCTCCTGTACATCTCAGCCTCTTCCTTTTCCTCTTCCTTCGGATGGTCTCGGGACTCAAGGATCTCCCGTACGAGGAACGGCTGGATAAATTGCGGCTATACTCACTCGAGGAACGCAGAGAGAGGGGAGATATGATCGAGACGTTCAAGTACCTCACGGGCCGTATCGAGGTAGAAGAGGATATCTTCTTTTTCAAAGGTCCGACGGCGACAACAGGACATCCATGGAAAATCAGGGGGGGGGGGGGGAATTGCACGGCGACACCAGGAAATATTTTTCAACGAAAGAGTGATCGCTGGAATAGACTTCCACTTCAGGTGATCGAGGCAAGCAGCGTGCCTGATTTTAAGAAGAAATGGGATCATCACGTGGGATCTCTGCACAGAGTTAAATAGGGGAGGGTCATTGGGGTGGGCAGACTAGATGGGCCGCGGTTCTTATCTGCCGTCTTTTTCTATGTTTCACCTCATTCTCACTGCTTTTCTTCCTTCGAAGTCTATTGTATCTGTCTATTCGCACTGCTGCTTCTCCGAGTAGCAATCATTTACCGACCTACTGACAAGTCCCTTTCTCACCAACTTCAACTCCTGGCTTTCCTTCTTTCTTGAACCTTCATTTCCTTCCCTTATCCTTGGCGGCTTTAACATTCATACTAATGGCACCTCTGACTCCTTCGCTTCCAGGCTTCTGGCCTTAGAATCCTTATTCAATCTCCAGCTGTGCTCCAAACACCCCCTCCCCACGCACATAATGTAGGGTTGCCAGATTTTATGATTGTAAAATCCGGACCTGCCCCCCAGTCCCGCCCATCTCTGCCCCAGTTCCGCCCTGCTTTGGTCGGGCAGGAGGCAATCCGCGCATTGTGGGTGTCACGCGATGATGTCATATGCGCGTGTGACGTCGGCGCGTTAACGCCCACGCACGCGCGGTTTGACTCCTGCCCGACGCGATTAAGAGGAGGCTTGTCAAAACCCGGACAAAGTGCTGTGTATTGAAAAGCCATCCGTACTCCCGGACATGTCCTCAAAAGGGAAATCCAGACGTCTGGTAACCCTACCATAATGGCCACTGTCTTCTTCTCCAAGTGCTCCTTTACTAATTTTTCCACTGGACTAGTCTGGCTTGTTTAGTTTTACAGTGGGTGTATTGATGTTGTACTGCTCACTGCAGTATGTAAGATGCTGCCTTTTCCCAGGTACACTCTTGTGATGTGTGGATTGTTACTAAAAATCATGTTTTTCAGACAGATGGGGGGGGGGTCAAAAAATGATGGGCCCCGGGTGTCACATATGCTAGGTACAACAACAAAAAACTCAGATATATTGAAAACCAAACGTATACATAAGAACATAAGAAGTTGCCTCCGCTGAGGCAGACCAGAGGTCCATCTTGCCCAGTGGTCCGATCCCGCGGCAGCCCATCAGGCCCACTGCTCAAGCAGTGGTCCCTGACTAGCTCTATAACCTGTCTCTACTCTTATTCCTATAACTTACCTCTACTCCTATCCCTATAACCCATCTCTACACCTATCTATACCCCTCAATCCCTTTGTCCTCTAGGAACCTATCCAAACCTTCTTTGAAGCCCTGTAACATGCTCCTGCCTACCACAGCCTCTGGAAGCGCATTCCATGTATCCACCACCCTCTGGGTAAAAAAGAACTTCCTAGCGTTTGTTCTAAACCTGTCCCCTTTCAATTTCTCCGAGTGCCCCCTTGTACTTGTGATTCCCCTTAATTTGAAAAATCTGTCCCTGTCTACTTTCTCTATGCCTTTCAGGATCTTGAAGGTTTTTATCATGTTTCTGCTTCTCCAGGGAGAACAGTCCTAACTGTTTCAATCTGTCAGTATATGAGAGATTTTCCATACCCTTTATCAGCTTAGTTGCTCTTCTCTGGACTCCCTCAAGTACCGCCATGTCCTTCTTGAGGTACGGCGACCAGTACTGTACACAGTATTCCAGATGTGGCCGCACCATTGCACGATACAATGGCAGGATGACTTCCTTCGTCCTGGTCGTGATACCCTTCTTAATGATACCCAACATTTTGTTTGCTTTCCTTGAGGCTGTGGCGCACTTTCAATAATGACTTAACAGGTGTTCAAAAGTAAAGTGTAAGAACAGTAAAGGCTCTGTACCATATAAAAAATGAAGGAAAAAGCCTCAGAACAGGCCCTCCCACCTCCACAAAGGTGGATAGTAAAAGGTGGTCAAGCGGTAACCTCACTGGCAAAAAAACTTTCAATAAATACTAGGCACTTGAGCTTAAAACTGTGCTTCACTAGTAAATAAAACAGATAGAGGAAAAAATCCACTTATCTTCTGCTGATCGGCACACCAACGAAGACCAGCGTTTCACCGATAGGCTACATCAGGGTGTATCCCGACCGATCAGGCTTCTTTCAAAAAAGGACGCCAAAACACCTCACAAGTCCAAAAAAAGCCAGTGAGGTTACCGCTTGACCACCTTTTACTATCCACCTTTGTGGGGGTGGGAGGGCCTGTTCTGAGGCTTTTTCCTTCATTTTTTATATGGTACAGAGCCTCTACTGTTCTTACACTTTACTTTTGAACACCTCTTTAGTCATTAGAGGGGACATGATAGAAACCTTCAAAATCCTTAAGGGCATAGAGAGAGTAAATAAGGACAGATTCTTCAAACTGAGGGGAGCCACAAGCACTAGGGGTCACTCGGAGAAATTGAAAGGGGACAGGTTTAGAACAAATGCTAGAAAGTTCTTTTTTACCCAGAGGGTGGTGGACACATGGAACGCGCTTCCGGAGGAAGTGATAGGCCAGAACTCTGTACAGGGGTTCAAGAAGGGTTTGGATAGGTTCCTGGAGGATAAAGGGATAGAGGGGTACAGATAGAACTTGAGGTAGGTTATAGAAGTGGTCAGAAACCACTTCACAGGTCGCAGACCTGATGGGCCGCCGCGGGAGCGGACCGCTGGGCGAGATGGACCTCGGTCTGACCCAGTGGAGGCAACTTCTTATGTTCTTATGTTCTTATTATTGAACATATGCTAGGTACGCCACTGGTTGTACCTTCCTACCACTGGTCCTAGATTTGTACTGATGCTATTTTCTCTTTACAGAAGGAATATATTTGCAACGCTAAGATTCACCTAACCCCTGAGTTGGAAGCTGATTCAGTAGTTGCCTGTTCTACCTCAAAGTCGGTATGAAATGTAACTTATGTGTTATAATGTGCTGATTTGTGCAGAGCATTGTATTATGGATGTATTCTGGGTAGGGATACCAGACATCAGGGAAAACCCGGACATGTCCTCCTTTTAGGGGACTGTCCGGGTACCTGGAGGGATTTCCAAAACCCGGCAATTCATCTGGATTTTGGACGTCCCCAAGCTTGGGGCCGCATCTGGAGGGTGTCTGCGCACGCGCGCGCGGGGATGTTGATGCGATGATGTCTCATGCATGCATGTGCATATGCGCGTGACATCATCGCGTCAATGTCCACGCATGTCCAGACAAGGCCCTGAGCTCAGGAAAGGAGACGCAGGGCTGAGGGTAGAATAAGAACATAAGAATAGCTTTACTGGGTCTGACCAATGCTCCATCAAGTCCAGTAACCCGTTCTTATGGTGGCCAATCCAGGTCACTAGTACCTGGCCAAAACCCAAAAAGTAGCAACACTCCATACAGAACCTAAAAGAATAACAAGATTCTAGAATCCCAAAGAGTAGCAACATTCCATTATCTCAAAGTAAGCAAGATTCCGGAACCCCAAAGAGTGCAACATTCCATGCGGAATCTTCAAAGAGTAGCAACATTCCATGCGGAATCCCCAAAGAGTAGCAACATTCCATTATCTCAGAGTAAGTAAGATTCCAGAACCCTAAAGAGTGCAACATTCCATGCGGAATCTTCAAAGAGTAGCAACATTCCATGCAGAATCCCCAAAGAGTAGCAACATTCCATGCGGAATTCCCAAAGAGTAGCAACATTCCATTATCTCAGAGTAAGCAAGATTCTAGAACCCTAAAGAGTGCAACATTCCATGCGGAATCTTCAAAGAGTAGCAACATTCCATGCAGAATTCCCAAAGAGTAGCAACATTCCATGCTACCAATCCAGGGCAAGCAGAGGTTTCCCCCATGCCTTTCTCAATAACAGATTCTGGAATTTTGCTCCAGGAAATTGTCCAAACCTTTCTTAAAACCAGCTACGCTATCCGCTCTTACCACAACCTCTGGGAGCAGAATGGGGCAGGACCAGGTTTCCCCTTGTTTTAAATAGGAAATCTGATAACCCTAGTTCTGAGAGATGTATTAGTGACACACCTTGTGAAAGCAACTTGTAACACAACTGTAGTGTGAGAAAGATCAACCTCCATCACAAGTGGGAAAACCATGACTAACGTGGGCTGTATTTAGGCTCCCCACCCCCTACTCTCTTGACTGTGAGGAACTCCTCTCCCTCACTGATTCTCCCTCCCAAAACACACATAAACTGAACCCCAAAGTAGTCTCAGGCCCACAACTAGTTTGCCCACCCCTGTTCTAGGTTCTTGGATCCGGACTCGCTAAAGTAACATAGTAGGCCATGCTAGTCCATGTCAAAGGTTAATAAGTAAAAACAAAACCAAAAACCAGAAAATAAAGTCACACCTTTTTACTGGATTATCTTAATACAGATTTTGACTAGTTTTGGGGAACCTATGCCACTCTCCTCGGGAATTTTGGCTTCTGGAAAACTAGTTCATCAAGGGATCTTTTTACTATGCTATATGAGACATTATTACATGCCTAGAACAGCTTAAAATGGCACACTATGGAAAATATGTTCACTTTGGGCCCGATTCTGTAAATGGCCCCTAACTTCTAGGCGCCACTCCCCGCTGTTGTCAATCAACCGCATAGTGCTATTTATAGAATCACGCCTAATGGCTGCTAAGCAGACTTAAGCATTGCTAGAGGTAAATGCTGGTATATTTAAGCCAGGGTTTACCTGGCCTAATTTACTGGCACCTACCTCAGATGCCTTTTCTCTGCCCCTAACCATGCCTACTTTTCAGGTAGGCATCAATAAGCATTGGAGGGCACCTCAACATAGGCACTACGTAGATGTCCATGTATAGGGTTGACGGATTTCCCAATCAGAAAATCCGGACCCTCTAAACCTGCTCAGTTCCACCCATCCCCTAATCACGCCCCCAGTCCCGCCCTCTGATGCCTGCTCTTGTCGAGCAGGGAGGAAATCCACACATGTGGATGCCCGTAACCATGCCTACTAAGAGCAGGCGAACTTTTTTTCCCACTATACAGTATGTTTATTGGTACTTTAAAATGGACTATACGTATATAGTTTTTTGGGAGCACCAAAACCATTCCCACAACATATACTCCCCCCTTTAAAATGTATGCATCCCTCATCCTCCACACATGCAAATAGTGCCATTATATACTCGTAAAATCAATATTTAAATATGGGTGCTAAGTGCCACTGTTTATATGTGTAGATGCCTCAAAACCATTCCAAAATGACCTCCTAATTGTGCAAATCTATCCTAAGAACAAAAGAATAGTCTTACTGGGTCAGACCAAGGTCCATCAAGCCCAGTAGCCCGTTCTCACAGTGGCCAATCCAGGTCACTAGTACCTGGTCAAAACCCACAGAGGAGCACCATTTCACACTATCAACCCAGGGCAAGCAGTGGCTTCCCCCATGTCTTTTTCAATAACAGACCATGGACTTTTCCTCCAGGAACTTGTCCAAACCTTTCTTAAAACCAGCTACGCTATCCACTCTTACCACAACCTCTGGCAATGGGTTCCAGAGCTTAACTATTCTCTGAGTGAAAAAATATTTCCTCCTATTGGTTTTAAAAGTATTTCCCTGTAACTTCATCAAGTGTCCCCTAGTCTTTGTCATTTTTGACGGAGTGAAAAATCGATTCACTTGCACCCGTTCTACACCACTCAGGATTTTGTAGATGTCAAACATAACATATCTCCCCTCAGACGTCTCTTTTCCAAGCTGAAGAGCCCTAACCTTTTTAGTCTTTCCTCATATGAGATGAGTTCCTTCCCCTTTATCATCCTGCTTAAAAAAAAGGGCAAGCCCCAGAGGCAGCATTAGATTGAAAATCAGAACTAGCTGTTTGGCATTGAGACTTGAACACCTAACTTGAGCTGAAAAGCAAGGTGCAAGAACAGAAGGCCTAAATGTTTGTCTGCTGCTCAGGAACCCTCCCCCGACCCAATATGAAAAATAAGTGTCATCCATCATGATACCTACACACACATTAAATAGTGCCCCATACCTCAATGCTGCCTTGCAACATTCCAAAAGCCCCCGCCCCCATTTCTCTACTCTTCCTGACCTCCATCACTACCCCAAGAACCCCCTAAGATCTCTCCTTATACGAACTGAAAAAAGGATACCGGCTTCTGTCGTTCTAGCTTGGAGTCCAGTGTTGCCTTGACAAATAACGGCACACACCATTGTGGAAAGTTAGGTTCCACTGAAAATTAGACTAATGATATCTGATTAAAATTAACTAGTAACCTTTGGCACTCATGAGTGTTTTAAAAATCTGTGTCTAAGGTTTTTATTTCCTCATAAAGGCCATCGTAAGTCAGGAAAAGCCTATCCTCAGTCATACTACCTAGAGAATGATACGGGGACAAATTTGCCCCCGTCCCCACGGGATCTCATTTTCCCATCCCAACGAGTTCTTCTCCTGTCCCTGCCCCGTTCCTGCAAGCTCTATCCTCATCTGCACAAGTCTCAAACCCTTTGAAATCCTAAGAAGCAACATTCTAGAGCTCAGATTGTGATGTCATAATGCCTCATTCCACCAATGCCTAAGCTCCGTCCTCACCTGCACAAGCCTCAAACACTTTAAAATCCTAAGTAGCAACATTCTAGAGCTCAGACTGTGATGTCATAATGCCTCATTCTACCAATGCCTAAGCTCCGTCCTCAACCGCACAAGCCTCAAACACTTTAAAATCCTAAGTAGCAACATTCTAGAGCTCAGATTGTGATGTCATAATGCCTCATTCCACCAATGCCTAAGCTCTGTCCTCATCTGCACAAGCCTCAAACCCTTTAAAATCCTAAGTAGCAACATTCTAGAGCTCAGATTGTGATGTCATAATGCCTCATTCCACCAATGCCTAAGCTCCGTCCTCATCTGCGCAAGCCTCAAACACTTTAAAATCATAAGTGTTCGAGGCTTGTGCAGTTAAGGCAGAGCTTACAGGAATGGGGCAGAGGCAGCGACAAAACCCGCGGGGACAGGGATGGGGGAATTGAGTTTCTGCGGGGAAGGGGACAAATTTGTCCCCCTGCCACTCTCTACTTCCAGGTACAGAGAGCTGCTCTTGCACTGATGTCATAGTGCAGAGAGCTACTATTGGCTCTTTTGAAAGATGGGAAGGGGGGGGGGATTCCTCTGTTCACTGAATCTTTTAGAGGTTTCCAGGTAGTGAATGACATGGGGACAAATTTTTCCCCATCCCCGCGGGAACTCATTTTCCTATCCTGTTGCGGCGAGTTCTTTTCCTGTCCCATTCCTGCAAGCTCCTTCCTCATCTACACAAGCCTCAAACACTTTAAAATCATAAGCGTTCGAGGCTTCTGCGGTTAAGGTAGAGCTTGCAGGAATGGGGCAGAGGCAGTGACAGAACCCATGAGGATGGGATGGGAAATTGAGTTCCTGCGGGGACGGGGGCAAATTTGTCCCTGTGTCATTCTCTAATACTACCCTTAACCCCTCTTTGTTCCTTCCATTTTTAACACGTGATGGTAAGTAGTCTGAAATCTGTAACTCAAGCAGTAGTTCAAGGTTCTGATTATAAATACGTCTTGCACAAAATACTAAGAATGTGAGCTTAATATGATTATCTGCTTGTAGGTTCAAAGGTATATACCAGGTTTTTCTCCTTTTCGTTCTGTGACAAATGGATTGAGGGCACCACTTCTAAGTACAATCAACATACCAGTTCCATGGATACATAAAGGTAAACCTAATCCAGGTCATGGACCCCCTCAAGGACGTGGACAAGGGCATGGACATGGGCACGAGCATGGACAAGGGCACGGACACGGGCACGAGCATGGACACGGGCACGGACATGACTGCGACCACAAAGGGAAGAGCACAAAGGACAAGAAAGGCAAGGGGAAAGACAAAAAGAAGGATGATAAAAAGAAATGCGACTCCTCTGAAGAATCTGACGAACACTATACCTTTGAAACACCCACCACCGTATCAACAACTTTTGTTCCACAGACACCACCTACCTCTACTCTTCCTCCCATTACAGAAGAACCAACAACAAAACCAACAACAACATCAAAGGCACCAGATGAGCTATTTTCTACAGAATTGATTGTTACTGTGGATCACTTCCCTGGAACAGATGAAGAAAATGTAGGGGTGGTTATCCCAAATCTTCCAGAAGAATCAGAGGGTCATAATCTGGATCTCCCTGGTGCATCTTCGCTGGATCTCCCCGTGGCAAAACCACTTCTATGTCCTGGAGATCAATGGAAGCCCCTACCAAGTCTTCATGATCCAGCAAATCCGGCAGAAAACAAACCCGCAGTTGAAAAAAAGGAGTCTGTGGACCCAAAAGCACCTGCAACTCCTGGAACGTTCAGTGATGCAGACCTCCTCGCTTAATAAACTAGAGATTCTAGAATGTTCTTTTGCGAACCATTTGCTATTTCAAACTTGTCAATGGAGAAGTTAGTAGCAGTTTTGTACTAATAACCCCTGCTGATAATTATGTGTTTTCACATGAAACAATGTCAAAATAAATATTTTTAGTGTAAAAACCTAAAGAGAGAGTAAGAAGTGTGGTGTTTCAATTTTGCTTCAAACTTGTACCACAGTAGTCTGCAATAGGCATCAGTACTATGGCGCTAAGGGGCTCTTTACTCAACCGTGGTAAAATTTGCAGTTATCAAGGCATACCATGGGACTTCACCATGCAGTAGCTGCAAATTTAACATGGCAACGATCTGGGTATTCCCTGTATTGGCCAATACAAGTGCCAAGCTACATTAGAGGCTAACTACATGGCACTTTGCTTAGCTTTATCATGGAAGCACTAACTCCAACATTCATGGAAGCACTAACTCCAACATGCCCTAATTTGCAGGTGCCCCTTTCCTTACTGTTTTCCTCCTTCCATTAATACCTCTTCTTACTTTTATTTTCACAATGTCAAGTTCAAGTTTATTAGAAATTTGATGAATCGCTTATACATAATTCACTAAGCGAATTACATTAAAATCCAAAATATGCATACATTACATTACATTAGGGATTTCTATTCCGCCTGTGCCTTGCGGTTCTAGGCGGATTACAATATAGAAAATATCTGGGAGATTCCAGTAGAATTACATTTCAGGGTAGGAGTAAGTTACAGGAACAGTGAGGAGTTATGATATTACAATTTCACAGAAGATATTACTTATTACAGAAGATAATACATATAGCAGAAGATAATGCATTTTACAGAGGTAATACATGTCAACTCGATCAGTTAAGTCGGGTGTAGTGTAGAAGAGTTACAGTACATTCTTGATCACAGACAAAGAGATGATATGAATGAATGATTCCGAAGTCGTTGATTGGGAACTCATTGGGTGGTGGTTAGAGTGATGGGAGATATTTTTTGAACAGTAGAGTTTTTATTTCTTTGCGGAACTCTTTTATGTCTGTTGTTTTGGTCAGTAATTTAGAGATGTCAGAGTCTATTTTGGCTGCCTGTGTCCCCAGGAGGTTGTCGTAGAGTTTCTTACGACAAATACCGTTGAGTGGTGGATAGGTGAAGAGGTTCTGTGTTCTCCTTTTTCTTGGTGGGTGGTAGTAGTACAATTTAAAAATACAACTAAAAAAAAGGGGTTGGACGAACAGACAAGACTGAATACGAAGGGAATAAAGGAGTAAAGTTACAAAATTAATGATTATGAGAAGAAGAGAACTATAGAGGGAAAAAACATAAGGAGGGGTATCCATTTTTTCTTTCTTTTATTTTTAATTTTTGGTAAGGAGTCTACTGCACAGTATATAATCCAATCAGAGGATAAAAACATCTTTAAATAAGAAAGTTTTAAAATTATTTTTCATCTCTTATATATTGGGGGAGTTCCAGACTTGGGGGGCCACTATTGAAAACATATCATGTCGTCTAGTGCCAATAATTTTTAAAGAAGGGACCACAAGTAGACCTTGGGCCATAGAACGAACAGAGCGGGATGAATTATACGGAATAAGTATCCTATTTATAAATTGCGGTTCGCTTGTAGATAAGGTTTTAAATACTAGGAGTAGAATTTTAAAGGTAATGAGATGGTTAATGGGAAGCCAGTGTGAATCGACCAGGAAAGGAGTTACATGATCATATTTTTTTCCGTTGTGAATAGGTTTAACGGCAAGGTTTTGAATTATCTGTAAACGCTTCTTTTCTTTTTGAGTAATGTTTAATAGTAACGAATTACAATAATCTAGCTTGGCAATGACAAGTGAGTGTATAAGAATATTCAGGGATTTTGGTTCCAGAAACTTGGAAATAGAACGAATCATACGTAATCGATAAAAACAATGTAATTATTAATCCCCCACACTCGCAAACTCCTTTCGTATCCAGTTATGTCAATGTCTTCGTCTTAATTTGTTTCTACCCCTCTCCCCATTTATTTTAAATTTTTATATTTTTAATATTGTAAACCAATCAGAAACACGAAGATGGTTGGTATATCAAATTACAAATAAACATGGGAAGATGGCGGATGAAGCCGTTAGTTGAGCGCTTCGCCACAGCACGTCTCATCAAAAAGTTTGCTCCATATTTCTTATGAGATATTTACCTGTGAGTCATGCTGAAAAGGAGAGTCCGAAGTGCCGCTGGAGCCTCGCGATGCTCAGGCCAGCCCAGTCTCGGCACTACTGATGAGCTCCTGCGACGAATGCAGGAAGTATTGGCAGCATCGATGCACCCGCTGGGGTCGCTCTGGGGCGAGACGGAAGTGATCTCCTTGGGTTTGGAGACCACCTTGAGCCCCGACGCCAGAGCACCTCCCCAGACTGCCAGCTCCCCGCGGGTAGAGGAGCAACCGGGGTGCAGAGCGCACTTCTCCCCGGAGGCCGTTGAGACCAGTGAGGGGAACTTGGAGCTGGACTCCCTGGATTTACAGGAGAGCCCCGTGGAGCCTGGGGTTTCATTTGCTCCGAGGGTGGATTGCAAACGGAAGAGCCCTGACCAGAAGGAGATGCCAGTTGGTGAGAATATGAATGCTGAAACTCAAAAGATTTCTTTTACATTGGAGAAACCCCGAGAGGTAACATTGGATTCTATCTGGGATCTCGTGGCAGACCTGGCTAAATCGATTAAGCCCCAACTGGTTCAGCTGGAGCAAAAAGTTAATACCCGAGAAATTGATATTAAAGATCTTAAAATGGAGTTACAGGACTTTAAAAATTCTACCGTAGTATCCAAACAAATTATGGAAACTTTAGTAAGAGATAATATAAATTTGAGAAGGAAATTGGAATCTTTAGAAAACTTTTCTCGTAACAATCATCTTAGATTGATCAACTTTCCTAGAGTAGCGACAATACCTCCTAGAGATATGTTAAAACGCTACATGATGGAAGTTTTGGAAATATCAGAGGATCTGTTGCCACCTTTTTCTCAGGTGTATTATTTACCTATAAGAAGGACGATCAACGATCCCCTAATATTACATCGCTTTTGGAACTCTCGGATAGGGAAGTGGCAACATTTCTTCTTTAGCACCAGATAAAAATTGGTTACTTAGACTTTTCTTCAAAAATAAACAAAAGGAATTCTTGGATTTAAAATACAAATGTTTCCAGACCTGGCACGAGACACACAAAAATGTAGACATGAATTTCTGATTATGAAACCGGGTGTTATTGCTCTCGGGGCGACTTTTTTCCTTCGTCACCCATGCAAATGTGTGATACAATATCAAATGCAAAATTATGTCTTTTTTGCCCCTAGCCAAATGACAACCTTCTTGTCCGAGGCTCAACTGAAAGCAGGGACAACATGAGTGCTTATTGAAGCTTGATATACTTCCTAACTAATGGCTCTTTCTTATGTTTCTTATTTGTGTTATTAATTGCTCGCTGATTCTAAGCCTTGGAGTCTATATTGAGGACTTGAGTTAAAGTTAAGCTACTAAATTCCTATTATATTGGTTAGATCATTATTATTGGTAATGTATTTTTTTTCTTTTTCTGTTTAACTTTATCTTTCTGTACAAGTGGATACTTGATATGTTAATGAAAATATGATAAATAAATAATAACCCCCCCAAAAAAATCAAAATAAACTTAGAAACATTAACAAGGCCTTAATCAGCAATACAGTGTTCCCCCGGTGGTTCGCGGTATTTTCTGACCGCAAATCGCCGACAAGGAGTGGGAGAGACAGAAGAGCAGTCGAAGCGCCGCAAGTGCAGGAAATCACTCGTGGTACGCTCCCACCGCCTCTTCCTGCACTAAGTCGGGCCTTATCTAATCAGGAGCTGCATGCTACTTGGCCAGGTGTCAAAATACCTAGTTCTGGCCCTCTGCATCAGGCCCAGCGGGCAGGAAATGGGAGGGGTTAGCCTGGATTGTTACTGTTGGCCATTTATAAAGCCTCTGCTGCCTGGCCAATGGCTGTTGTCTTCAGTCCAGTGCCCCTATTAGCATCATCTCATCATGTTACTCCTTATTACTGTGAGTTGCATTGGCTCCCAATGGAGGCCAGGGTGATTTTCAAGTTGGGTTGTTTATATTATAAAGTAGCTTTTGGTGCCGCTCCTTCATACCTTGTTGAAAGATTTGTGATCATGACTCATGAGAGGAGTAGAAAACCTCATGCCCTATTTACATTCCCTTCTGTATAAGGTTGTAAGAGACATCATGGGCATTGTCTTGCTTATCAGGCTGCTTTTCACGATAAAGACTTTCATCCATTATTGGTCAGATCTATATCTTATAAGCACTATAGAAAACTTCTGAAGACTTTTCTTTTCTCCAAATTTCTGACTACACTTCTCCCTCGGTATTCGCGGGGGTTAGGTGCAGAGCCGGTCCTCGAAGTGTGAAAAATCGCGAATAACTTCTCGGACGGATCTGACCCACCCCCGCCTCCCTCCTGCGTCCCCGGAACCTTACCTGGTGGTCTAGCGGTGAAGCGGGGCAGGAGCGATCTTCCTATGCTCCTGCCCCGTGCATAGCCGTCATCATAATGGCTGCCGGAAGATCCCGTTGTAGTCTCGAGACGGCTCTGCACAGGGCAGGAGCATAGGAAGATCGCTCCTGCCCCGCTTCACCGCTAGACCACCAGGTAAGGTTCCGGGGAGGCTTGGACGGCTTAAAAATAGGCAAAAAATGAAGATAAGTTGTTTGTAAAAAAAAAAAAATTGTGAATATCCAAATCCGCGGATACTGAAACTGTGGATTCGGAGGGAGAAGCTTAGTTAAATTTCTTTGTTTCTCACTAATACTATATTTTCTCCTAGCATAATCTTTTGTTAACCGCATTGAACTAATGGCAATGCAGTCTAAACATTATGTTACATGTTATCATAAGGGGGGGAGGGGTAACCTTACACACACATGCAACCTGCTATCCTTTCGTACTTTAGTAGAAAGCCCATCAGTGTGGCCTTTCCATTGCAAATGCAAGCAGTGTCTCACTTCCGGCTCACCACACAATTGTTTCCCATGCACTCATCTTTATAGGACCCCCAGGGACCCCTGAAGAAGACTTTCTGTTGAAACGTGGACCGTGTTGGGTCCTGTATCCCTAGCGGACTGGGTCCTTTAACCCTTTCAGGACCAAGGGACATATTTGTCCCATAACTTTAAAATCCTATAAATTTTGATTGGGATAGTCTACAGTTCTAAATTTGATATGTACGGATTCCATATGATACTGCCTTTATGTAAACAAACTGGCTCCGACATTCATTCATTAGCGTCTTTGCCAGATTGACGAGAAGATTCACTTGCCACACTGTCCATAAGCCAGAAGTGTGATTTTTTTAAATAAAAATAATGATATTTCACAAAAAAAAATCAATTTTTTGGCATCTGCAAGCCCTTTTTACCATAAAAATGTCGTCAAAACCACAAAAATTGGCCTACGATCCTTATGGTCCTGAAAGGGTTAAGGCTCTTATGTGGATGATTTATGTGGATGGAATTATTTTATGTGGATGATTTCAGTGTACCTTTGGAACTTTGACACTTTCAAATAAAAGTAGGAACATCGTCACTCCAGAGTTTTGGGGGTTTTTTTTTGTTTTGTTTTCTCTGAGCTGACAGGGGACATTTTAGATGGCTTCAAGGAGTCTTATTTATTTATTTATTTTTGGTGTCCTAGCTCTTCTCTTACAATGTTACAGCCTGATCAAATCATGGTGGCTGCTCCGTGGACCGAGCAAATTCCTTCACCGTGTCCAGGGAGGGGCTGAGCTCCTTTTGAAAACGTTGGCTCTTCTGACTCAGAGCTGGCAGGGTTAGTGGAAAGTTAAAACCCAAGGCACGTCCAGGGTTACTTTCTACCGTAGGCAGCAAGCGAAATACACACCGCTGGCTAAGGAAAATCAATCCAAACTCAGCTGCTGCATTGCACGGCCACATCTTCAGTCTTTTGCACAGCCGTTCAATGCATTATGCAGAAAGAGGGGGGGGGTGTTCTGAGGACTCCCCCCCCCGGCTTATTTTGCACTGAGCGAACCCCTAAATAAAGCTGTTGATCTGAAGCTGCATCAAACATCGTTTACGGCACTTAAAAGCAGAGCCAGCGCCCCCGGACTGCAGCAGCGCCGGCTCCTTCTAACCAGGCACGCGCGCGTCACGTCGGCTCAGACGGCAAGGGGGGGGGCGGAGCTTCTGCCACCTCCGCCAGCAGGCTGGAAACCCCGTCTGACGGCGCACCCCTTCGTTTGCTGCAATATCCTTTCGCGGGTGACGTCACCAAACGGAGTCCCTGTGCGTTGTGGGAAAAAAACAACCCCAAAACAAACCCCCCCCGACCTAGCCCGGCATTTTTGTGACCGTCGGGACGAGCGTCGGAGCCTCGCGGAAGGGGGGAGGGGTCGATCCGGAGTCCACCGCCGCCGAGCGGCGGCCCGCCCCTTTTCCGTTTTGGGGGGGAGGGGGAGGAAACGAGTCCCGGCCGGATAAAATCGGTGCGCAGCGGCGCCTCGTCCTTTTCAGTTGAGCGCTGAATGCGAGTTCGGATCATGTCAGGCGGTTCTGCGGATTATAACAGGTAGCCGAAGGCAGGCGACGGAGCCCCTCGCGGGCGCTTAGGTCACGCCTGTGTGTCGCTGTAACGCGGGTGGGGGAAGGGGGACTTGCGCTCGCCGTGGCCCGCCGCCTTCGAGGGGGGGGAGGGATGCCGTTTCTCGGCTTTTCCGCCCTATTGTAACCGCCGGAATGCGCGGGCTCGCGCTGGGGGGTGGGGAGCGAAGGCCCCGCTCGAGGCGTTGTCGAGGGGGAACGCAGGTATCTCTTCCCCTCCCCCCCCCCAAGCGAAGAGCGCGTGCCGGGCAGCTGCGCAGGAATGGCGGAGGGAGGGTGAGCGAACGGTGTGTGTCCCCCCCCCCCCAAGAAACTTCGGGGGGGCGGGGCCGGAGAAAATGGCCGCCGAACGGCCGTTACGTCGGTCTCCGAGTAACGGCTTTGCTAGGCGAAGAACCCCCCCCCTTTTCTTCCCCCCCCCTTCGTTAGCCTCCGGGAGCGCGCGGGAGGCGCCTCTTACCCTCCGAAAGGCGCGCGAGCGGGCGGGACCGTGTCGACTTTCTGTTGAGCGCCTAAGAACGGCCACAGCGGGCCAGATCGCGAGCGTTTCTGCCCCCACCCCCCACCCCACGTGCTTCTGGTCTGGGTTCTTAAAATGGCAAATCCGGTAGGGGTGTCGAAGTCCCTCCTCGAGGGCCCCAATCCAGTCGGGTTTTCAGGATTTCCCCAGTGAATATGCGTGAGGTCTATTTGCATGCACTGCTTTCATTGTATGCTAATAGATCTCATGCATATTCATTGGGGGCATCCTGAAAACCCGACTGGATTGGGGCCCTCGAGGAGGGTCTTTGAGACCCCTGCAGTATTAGACGTACGGCCATACTGTAGAGCAGGGGTGTTAAAGTCCCTTCTCAAGGGCCCTAATCCAGTTGAGTTTTCAGGATTTCCCCAATGAATATACATGAGATCTATTTCCATGCAATTCTTTCATTGTATGCTAATAGATCTCATGCATATTCATTGAGGAAAACCTGACTGGATTGTGGCCTTTGAGATCCCTGGGCTAGGGCTTCGATCTATGCCTAAGGGGTTTCTAATTCCTATTTCTGTACAGCAGAGATCATGGCGGCCCAGAAGGCATGGACCCCGATGGTGTTATCGAGGTTAGTAGACCACCTTATTCTGTGTTTTAAGCTAAGTGGCTACACGCATTATGTGATTCTGGCTGGCTTCTTGTTTTTTTTTTTTTTGCAGAGCAATTGGAATGAAATTGTTGACAACTTTGATGATATGAACTTAAAAGAATCTCTCTTAAGAGGAATATATGCTTATGGTTTTGAAAAGCCTTCAGCTATTCAGCAGAGAGCTATTATTCCCTGTATAAAAGGTAAATACCAATTATCCGTAGAAACTGTACACATAATAGGCATTGCAATCTTAAAACATTCAAGTGAGATGATGGTATACCATCTTTCGGGACTGACTGAAATGGAGAGAACTTCTATTTTGCTGATCACTTGTTAAGTGCTTAAGGAAGAAATAACATACAAAGATAAATGTGTGGGTGCAGTAAATTTGTATCTTACCTTTTTTTAGGGTATGATGTGATTGCTCAAGCTCAGTCAGGTACTGGCAAGACAGCCACATTTGCAATTTCCATCCTGCAGCAGTTGGAGATTGATCTTAAGGAGTCCCAGGCTCTAGTGTTGGCCCCCACGAGAGAACTGGCTCAACAGGTATTGCGAGGGTAGTTTAGTTTGAATGTGCTGTACAAGTTTCACTTTTTCACAGCTGTTGAAAATTGAACACTTCTAAGTCAGCATGATATCTAATCTTCTTCCCTCTGTAGGGTAGAGGATAAAAGACTAATCATAAGGGATACTTCCAGAATGCATGAATTTGATTAATTGAAGCTGACTTAATTCCCTTTCCCCATTTTGTTTCTCTGGTTAATTCTGTTCCTTTATCATTTGCAGTGGTATAATATGAAAACCTTAGTACACACAAACAAATTACATGTTTAGTTTGTATCTGTAGTAGTTGCATTGTATGTTCTATATGCAAAATGTTGTTTGAGGAGTATCTAATACTTTGTTGTAAACCATTTTGGTGTGTACATGTATTTAGTATATTAAATTGTGAATGATGTAATTTTAAGGTTCTATCAATGTGTAACAGTGGAAGTATTTGAGTTCCTAATATTTTAGTACTTGTCTAGAATAGGTAATGCTAGTGAGTATTCCTTTTAACATTAATTGCATTGTTTGAGATGAGTATAACCCTAATTAAATAATCAAACTTGACTTGCGGTGGAGGTGATGGCATAGAATGTTTGTAGAAGTCCAATCATTCTTCCAGAAGCAGTTAGGAAAAATCCTGCTGCTAAAGAGTTGTTGTCTGAACTTTTTTTTTAATTTGTGGACTAGGAAAAAAAAGGGGTTTATGATAAATGTCTGATTTCAGCTGAATCCAAATGGCAGAGGGGAGAACAGTAACTTCCTAGGATTATGCAGTCAATGGTAGGTAGTCTTGAATGTGTCCTGAATCAGTGCTCTGAAGTAACGTAATTTTTTTTTAAACTAGTGAGTCGTAGATATAGCTTTTCTTTTTTTGGTATAATTGTTTTGGACACATATTGTTTCTGCTAAATACATGTGAATGATGCAAAATCCATAAATGTCAATCTGGTGGTCCAGTAGAGAATCTGGATATCTCGGGTGAAAGTTAAGGAACTGACGAGTAGTATATTTGAAAACATCCTGCAAGTTTTTTATGATCACGTGTCTATTTAGTGGTGCTGTCTCGTACCGGTCAACAGCTTATTACTTGTACATATGATTGGCTACTGCAAGAATGCCTCCAAATCTGCTTCGAGTGCATCTGGGTGATTAGACACAAACTCGGTTTAGTCATCTTATACATGAGCAAACAATAACTATTGTAAAATCTAGTCAAAATATAGAACTTATCCTAGCCATACTGCATTCACTTATGTTTTTGAAGTAGTGGTAAAGATTTCAGTTTTAAATCTGCTTTTTAAACTATGCAGTTAATTTTCAGTTACATTTTTAAAATTTGTTTCAGATCCAAAAAGTAATTCTGGCTCTTGGAGACTATATGGGCGCAACTTGTCATGCCTGCATTGGTGGTACAAATGTCCGCAATGAGATGCAGAAACTTCAGGCAGAGGCTCCACACATTGTGGTGGGAACTCCAGGGCGTGTGTTTGATATGCTAAACAGGAGATATCTTTGTAAGTAAAATGTTTTTACCTTTTCAGCTAGTAAAACTCATCTTGGAGCTTTCCTCTTGCTTCTCTGGTCTTGACTGCAGTCCCCAGAGATGATTAGTGTATGTGCAGGCACACTGACATCACCAGATAGACATGGTGTGTGGTTCTCGCCTCTAGCTCAGTAAGTGATCTTTTTTGCTTTTGGCTGCCCTGAGCATGCGTGGGAGTTCTGTATTGACAAACTTCTTCCCTTTTTCAGTCAGTTTTTTGTAACCTGTAGTATGTTTGCTTCCCCCCCCCCCCCCCCCCAGATAATGGCGAGTACTGTCCAAAAATTTCTCAACTCATCAATCTGCCAATGCAGAACAGTTGTGATATCTAGAATATTAAGTATGGGCAGCAGCAATTTTCATTTCTTATTTTTTTTACAGATTTGCTGGTAAGCGACAATTTCTTTTCCTTTGATTATGCAGGATAAGTTACAATATGGCTGTGAAGTGCTATGTTGTCGTTCCCCCTGCTCAAAGCAATTTGATTCATACTATCCCTGTCTGTTTGACTCCAGAGCAGCCAGGGACGCTTGGTCTCTTACACGTTGCACAAATCTAAATCCTGCCTTTAAAAATTTAATCTGCATTAACTGACTCATCCCTTCCCTTATGGCTGTTCAATTTCTGCCAATCCCAAGTTGAAACACATTGAAATCTAAGCTCAAAAAGGCAGGAAAACTTCCTAAAGACGGGTTAGAAATTTCCTTGAAGACTCGTATTTCACTTGTCATTAAATGCAGCACAGAGCAATTCAGTTTGGAGAACAATATTGGCAGCTAAACAGGTCAACATTCCTACCACAGACAACTCTAAAATTCTAGATTTCAGTGTATGGAAAGGCTGGATATCTGTTCACCTTATCCCAGTTCAACTCTCCACGAGAGTTCAGATATTTGCTCTATAGATAGTCTTTATTCTACTGATGATGTAGTGTTAGAGAGGGGAGCCGCCTTTTGTTCAGCCTCCATTATTCTCTAAAGACTTATTAGGCTAGAAGATCATTCTTATCAAAACATTTTAAATTAATTCTAAACCTTTCCCTAGGACCATCAGATTTTCAATTTAGGCTCCAATCCCTTGATGCACCTAAAGAGGTAATGGCTTTCAATACATGAGATTCCTTCAGCTTAATTACAGTAGAATTGGAGCTTAAATAAGGTACAGTTGGAGCTGGGGTACAATCCGTTGGTGTTGGGTGTTTTTAAAAAGTGTAGCTGTCAAATTTTTTTTTTTTTTTAAATTCCTGGCAAAGATGAGCAAGATGTTAGACTTCCTATCTCATTTACCAAGATTGACTGAGAGCTTAGCTTATTAGCTACAAAGTCTTCACATCTCTTGCCACGGCAACAACTCATGCTACGTCTCCACGTGAAATGCAATAATAATGTGTGCTCATCACCTTTACACCACTAATAATTTGTACACCATCCCACACTGCTGTAGCAGTTAGGGCCAGAACTGCTTAGTTAATAGCCTCCGGTCTGAGACAACTTGCACAGGTGTCTTACAGATTATTTATTTGTGACAGTTCCATATGTGAGCTGTCCTTGAAACCATCTGATCAGGCTTCTCAATTCACAGGTCAACCACAAGCCCTATGTAGAAAGCATATCGCCAGTGATATTGTCAGTTCTATCCAGTTGCTGTCGAGCCTTTTCCAAGAATGGAGACCCATGTCAATCTACCAAACATTGTACATGGTGAGTGACAGACCTTTAAGAGAAACACAACCAAGACCAGCCCTAGCAATGTCTTTTCTCCTCTCTTCCCCCCACCCCCCCCTCCCTGAAGTCTGGCAGTAACAGTTTGTGTTGATTATCACAGTAACATTTACCTTATCTGTATTGGGGAGGGAGGGGTGTAAATTTCAAAACTTCTGTACTCAGGTGTTCAGCTCATAGCCATTCTAAGCAAGGCCTAGGCAGTTGACAAATTTTCTGCAAAAATTAAGCTTTTTAATACTTTGGAACAATCTGTTTTAGCAAGAGATCCAGTCTGAGTCTCGTGAGGTCATCCAATCTGAGTCTCTTGAGGTCATCACATTCCTTGGAGCATATGTTTTGAAAAAAGTGCATACTAAAAAAAATTTGGCATACAAATTTGTCAAGACACAATATGTAACTGCTTAATGCTACCTCAGCCACATGCTATGCCATTGGCCAGGCTGCACATGAAAAGTGGCATCTCAAAACTTTGGATCAACATAGTCTGCTTTTATCAAATCTTCAGTGGAGTCGCTCTAAATCTGGTGGTAGGCACACAAATCTCAGAAGTCTCTTCACCCACCTTCCCCACCCCCCCCTACTACTCATTCTCATAACGATGCCTCTTCATATAGCTGGGGAGCTGATCACTTAAAATCTGTGGGCACTGTTCAAAAAAATTCATCCAGATGTCCTAACCCCCCTTCCATTCCCCCATGCTATTTCCCCCTCTTCCTACCTGTAATATCCCCCTAAGACTCAACAATGTAACCAGCATCCACTCTGCAACCTTCTTGTATATTTCCAGCTCCTTCTGACGCTCCCTTCATTTTTCCACTTTGTAACCACACCTCAAAATTGAATTAGTTATCAGCTCCATTAATTGTAATCTTCCTGGAAATGTCCAGTTATCTTTTGATGTAATCCGCTTAGAACTGAAAGGTACAGGTGGAATAGAAGTCAGTAATGTAATGTTTCTAAAAGAGCTGCATGTTTATAGCTCAGGGTGATTGTCCCTGGTCTCAATTTCTAGACAGTCAAGTTTTTAAAATATCTACAATGAATATGTTAGTAGTCTCGTGCATATTCATTGTGGATATTCTGTGAAAACCTGACTGGCTAGGTATGTTCAGAGGACTGGGTTGAGAACCCCTGCTCTTCACTCATCTCCAACAGATAATACATGATGCATTTTCAGTTTCACGAAAGATAGTATGTTCTGCTTTCTAATCATCTGAATGATTTGGAAAAACTTGTCAAAAGGCCGATGTAATTTTAATTGCACCTCTCAAGAATAGCCATACTACCATCTAACCCAGTTTCATGATTCCAGTAGTGGCTACTTTCAGGTCACAAGTACCTGGTAGCAACCAGATAGTAGAAATAGTCCATGTTCCTGATCCAGGGCAAGTAGTGGCTTTCCCCTTGTCTATCTCAATAGTAGATTATGAACTTTTCCTCCAGGAACTTGTCCAAACCTTTCTTAAATCCAGCTACGCCAACCAATAGAGAATAATCGTCCTGTATTTTTAAAAGCAGGTTGGTTAACTTCTCCGTCCCAGTATCTGATCTCTCTTTGTTGACCTGGATATTGAAAGGTAGATCCAAAGAAGTTCAGTACATTTCACTCTGGAAATCATCCACCAGAAAATCCTACTCTCATAAGTGGATCACACTGGCATCTTAACAAC
This sequence comes from Geotrypetes seraphini, assembly GCF_902459505.1. NCBI lineage: Eukaryota > Metazoa > Chordata > Amphibia > Gymnophiona > Dermophiidae > Geotrypetes > Geotrypetes seraphini. The sequence continues at coordinate 178,555,189 of NC_047092.1, read as the reverse complement.
TTTGCGATCCTAAATTTTGCCTTTCCAACTCTTCACATAAGCATTTCTCCTAGTTGGGCTTCAAAACTACTCCAGTAAGAATATCTGGTAGCTGTATCGGTATACTATAATCACATTGATAAGCCAATTTCTAAACATCCTCCTGTCTCCTTTCATGAGAGGTCTGTTTAATGTTAAACTGCCATTGAGAGAACAACTTCCACCTTGGGAATTAAATGTCAAGCTAGATATGTCAAATTCATGACTAGTGATGTGTTATGGTTGCAGCCCATTGATGAACGATTAATATTTTAGAACAACTCTCCTCATTACAAATTACTTGGAAGCCAAACTTAAATTTAGCATTTAGTTGTATTAGATACAAGGACACCAAGCAGCCTAGGGGTGGGAAGTTCTGTACAGCATATTCAACATACCTGTTAGGCAGTCTTGTGGAGAGATGTTGAACACTTAGGAAAGGCCTCTCAAATATTTAATCCAGACTACAGGAGCCAGTAAGCAAGCCGCTCAGTGCTGAGCAGCAGCGCCAAATCGCTCTCCTTTTCGTGCCGCTCAGCGGCTGAAGAAACTCGATCTGCAGCAGCCAGATAGCACAGGAGCTCGGATTAGCAGAGGAGGTGTGACTCATACCTAATATAGCTTTGATTAATTTGTCTGAACGTAGTATGTCGGGTTAAGAAAGTGTGTTAACTTGAGGCCTGTCATATGTTCCTACAAAGAGTAAGAGCCCTAGAACGAGGATAGGGGGGGACAGGGTGCAGAGCCTGATTGGGGGGGGAAGGGTGCTGAGTGAGTGCAGAGCCTGCCAGGGCAGGGCACTTGAACATTAAGCCGCCTGACTTACATTCGAGTCAACCATTTTTCCTCCTTTTTGTGGGGGGAAAAGGGAGTCTCAACTTGTATTCGGATTGACTTATTTGAGTATATACAGTAATTGGATGGTATGTACATTAAGTGTGAAATTTTTCCTTCCAAAAATTGACAACCACGTCAATTAGTGAAACTAAATTCTCTAAACATCACTTCTGTAGCAAGTCATGTACTGTTCTGTCTCCGTCTGAAGAACTTCTGCAGAAGTTCCCAGTTCATTTAACTCAAAACATTTCAGGGACATCTGCAGCTAAATGCACCCTTTCCAACCAGGGTTTTGCTATCTTTACTACCAGCAGGCAAATGCTTAGGCAGAATTGGACCTCAACGTCTTAAAGCTGCAGGAATAGTAGCTGTACTGAGATTAATTTTGCAGAAATCAGCAGAGCTGCCACATTTTCTTTAGTGCACCTTTCCTAAACACTACTGTGTAAAACAATTGTCCTATAGAGTTGCAGCCTTCAAGATGAGTAGTTCTCCATAACCATTTAGCTTTTAAAATAAAAGCTTGAATGAAACGCATCCCTCACGTGGGCTGTTGATGGACATAACTTTTTATAACCATATGGCAGCTTTGTGCTTGTACCTTTCCCGTTTGTATCCAAAGAAAGTGTATTCCTTGCTTGTAAAGGAGTTCTTTGTAGACAACAGGGGGAATCCAGAGCATCACTTACTACACATCTACCCCTCAATTAATCTTTCCCTACGATTATCACATAACAGACGTCTAAACATCATTAATCATCTCTGTTATAAACAGGGATAGAGCGCAAATTTCAATCAGTTCAGAATCATACATTGCTATGATATAGAAGGGAATGAGATTCTGCTAACACAGGACCCAGTATGTCTATGCTTGCATCAGCCAAAAGCAGAGATGTAACATTCCCTGAGCTAGAGGAAAGAGCCATGGACCAGGTTAATACAACTGGTGTGGCTGTATTCCTCTTATCTAGAGAACTCTGGTTACAAGTCGGCAACTACTTGAGTTTTATTTATTATTCCACTTTGACCAGGGCTGCCCAAGTCCGGTCCTCGATCTACTGGCAGGCCAGGTTTACAGGATACCCACAATGAATATGCATATGAGAGATTGCCTGCACTGCCTTGGTATGCAAATCTCTCATGCATGTTCATTGTGAATATCCTTTTTTTTCCCATTATTTTTTATTTTCAAATTTTACATAAAGTGTACAAAATATTAAATACAAAAGGGGACATATAATAAATTTATAAAAATATGGGGGCCATTGACAAAATACTGTAATGAATAAATAATAGAATACTTTTTCTTCTTTTCTTCTTTTAGAGATTTTTTTTTTTTTTTTTTTTATGACACACATATAGGGGGGGTAAGGAAAACAATCTATATATAATATATTATAATATATGATACAAAATGTAAAATATGATTAAAAAATAATAGAAGGGTGGGGGGAGGGAAAATGAATAAAATTTATCCAGAATATATTGTATTAGATATAAATATGTTATTGAATAATTATCAATTGTATTCTAATATGTTGTATACTTTTATAAAATTTGAAAATTAAAAATATTATATTAAAGCAATAAAAGGGTGGGGGGAGGGTGAAGGGGAAAATCAAATTCAGACATACATTGTGTTAGATATAAAAGTGATACCATGCATTTATCAAATGTATTTTATTATTATGTACACTTTTTGTAAAATTTGAAAATAAAAATATAATGGAAAAAAAAATAAAATATAATTGATAAATACATAGTATCACTTTTATATCTAATACATTATATATCTAAATTTGATTTTCCCCCTCACCCTCCCCCCACCCTTTTATTACTTTAATATAATTTTAATTTTCAAATTTTACATAAAATGTACAAAATATTAAATTACAATTGATAAATACACAATATCATTTTTGTATTTAATACATCTTATTCTAAATATATTTTTATCCCCTCTCCCTCCCCCCACCCTTTTATTATTTTTCATTCATATATATTGTATAACATATAACATATTATGTAGAAATTATTTTCATTACCCCCCTCTATGTGCGTCATAAAAAAGATACTTAAAAGAAGAAAAGAAGCAGAGAAATCTTAATATTTATTCATTGCAGTATTTTGTCAATGGCCCCCATATTTTTATGAATTTAGTATATGTCCCTCTTTGTATTGCTATTGTTCTTTCCATTTTATATATATGACATATTGTATTCCACCAAAATGTATGATTTAGGTTATTATGATTTTTCCAATTATTGGTTATATGTTGAATGGCAACCCCTGTCATTATTAATAAAAGCTTGTTATTTTCTGGTGAAATTTGACTATTTTTCCTCATCATCATTCCAAATAATATAGTATCATATGATATTGCTATATGATTTTCCATTAATTTATTAATTTGTGGCCAAATTGAATTCCAAAAAATTTTAATGTAGGGACAATGATAAAGTAAGTGATCTAATGTCCCTGGTTCCAGATTACAGTGCCAGCATTTATTAGACTTAGAACTGTCTAGTTTTTGCAAACGTGTAGGGGTCCAAAAAGCTCTATGTAATAAAAAGAACCAAGTTTGTCTCATAGATGCTGACATTGTACATCTCATTCTCCAAGACCAAATTAGTGGCCATTGAGATGCATTAATTTGATTGTGAATATCCTGAAAACCTGTCCTGCCAGTAGATCTCAAGGACCGGACTTGGGAAGCCCTGACTTAGACTATGTGGTTTACATTCAGGTATTTGAGCATTTTTCCCTGTCTGTCCAGGTGGGCTCACAATCTATGTAATGTACCTGGGGGGGATTAAGTGACTTGCCCAGGGTCACAAGGAGCAGCATGGGATTTGAACCCACAACCTTGGGGTGCTGAGGCTGTAACTCCAACCACTGTGCTACATACTCCCACACACTTTCTACTCTGTGCATTTAGGCTTGTCAGTATGCCGTCTAAAATTTTTTTTTAAATTTTGTTTCCAATTCACCAGCTCCTAAATGGATAAAGATGTTTGTTTTGGATGAAGCAGATGAAATGTTGAGTCGGGGGTTCAAAGATCAAATCTATGAGATTTTTCAAAAGCTGAGCACAAATATTCAGGTAATACTACTTTGAAACGTGTTTTGTAGTAACATGTACACTAAACAGTTTCTTTTGTAGTGCTTCCTGGTCAAGCACACTGCTAAAACTACAAAATCTAGATTGGTTTCTAGTCTTTGTAGTAATGCCAGTAGAGTACACCCAGGAAGTAGAGTAAACGCTGTGGTTTGAGAGATGGGGATGGACCTCTTTCTTAATGTCCAGTGTCCTTTGTCTTTGAAACGCAATGCAACACATTTCAGAAATTCATGCATATCTGGGTTTCCGTATGTAAAAGATATATTGTTTTTAGGTTGTGTTGTTGTCTGCCACAATGCCAACTGATGTGTTGGAGGTGACAAAGAAGTTCATGAGAGACCCTATACGTATTTTGGTGAAAAAGGAAGAGTTGACCCTTGAGGGTATCAAACAGTTCTACATAAATGTGGAAAGAGAGGTGGGTATTAAATATAAATGGTTTTTGTTTTTTTTTTGTCTTCCTGGTAAAGCACTATGCTAAAATTATCTGAGCTTGGATTGAGTCCAGGTTTCTGTAATGATGCTAGCAGAGTACACACAGGAAGAAGAGCAAATGCACAGGATTGGTGATTTGGGTAGACCTCTTTCTTAATGTCTGATGCCCAGTGTCTTAAGATCTAGTGCAATAATTCATCACTACAAGTTTGGTATGGTCAGAATTCAGTTGCTTTCACTGTTCAAACTTTAATATTTTCTTCATTAAGGAATGGAAGTTGGACACTCTTTGCGACTTGTATGAGACATTGACTATTACCCAGGCTGTTATTTTCTTAAATACAAGAAGAAAAGTTGATTGGTTGACTGAAAAAATGCATGCCAGGGACTTCACAGTGTCTGCTTTGGTAAGTATTTCATTCCCCAAAGTGTGATTAGTGGGGTAGTAATTTTACAACATTTATACTGCCATTAGGGTTTGTTCAAATTATTACAAGCATGCTTCCAAAAAAAGATGGCATAAGAGTTCTTGATATTCTTGACACCTACATAGAAATGAAGAAAATAAAAAATATTCTACTCCACACTATCCTAAGTTCTAGGCCAGGGGTGTCCAATGTCGGTCCTCGAGGGCCGCAATCCAGTCGGGTTTTCAGGATTTCCCCAATGAATATGCATTGAAAGCAGTGCATACAAATAGATCTCATGCATATTCATTGGGGAAATCCTGAAAACCCGACTGGACTGCGGCCCTCGAGGACCGACATTGGACACCCCTGTTCTAGGCAAATTGCAACATAACTTGTTTCAATTAATGTTACCACCAAACCAAGACAGTGGGTACACTCATGTAGACCCCAAAAGCATGAAGGGAAAGATCCAAAGCTGGACAATGTACAGAGTTTGAAGGAACATGGATATGAGATCTAACATCCCTGGCAATTTACAGGGTTTGACAGCCATCTGAGGCCAAACCAGACTGGTGTTGGATAAGTACTTGCTTTTTGGTGCTTAGAGCAAATTTCTAGGAAACCTAATGTTTGAGGATACAGGGTAAGTTACAATATGGCTGTAGAGTAGTTTCCAAATTTCTAAGCGGTTTACATCAATATAAAACTGCCATACTGAGATGAAAGGGAGGAAAATTTTTAAGGTAGAATAAGAAAACATGTAGGGTTAATACAATAGGAAGGGGCCCATTTGAAAATAAAGGATTAGAATAAGGGAAAATTTAAAGATCAAAGGCAAACAGATTCATATTATTCCTGTCTGTTTTGACCCTACAGCAGCCAGGGACACTTGGTCTTCTCGTACATGCTACTTATTTTCATGGATACATTTTTAATGTCTCCACAGCATGGTGACATGGATCAGAAGGAGCGAGATGTCATCATGAGAGAGTTTAGATCTGGCTCCAGTCGTGTATTAATAACTACAGACTTGCTGGTAAGTCACGTGAAGCTTGTCAGGAGCTTATAAAAACAAGAAATTAAGCTATTAAAAAGGTGTCATTGATCTAATAAAACATTACATACATGTGTTAAGCTGCTCCTCTAAGGTTTTGTTTCTGCGAGTTTGCACAATAAATAAATTTGGTGTTTAAAACTAGATCTTGACAATATAGCATGGCTTTAATTCACAACAAATGCTTATTTAATTTAGGCTCGTGGAATTGATGTGCAGCAAGTGTCCCTGGTTATTAATTATGACCTGCCTACCAATCGTGAAAATTATATTCACAGGTAAAACTTTTGTACTATTGGTAGTTAATAGCTAATTGTGTACTAGCCATCACAATACTGAAGAGTGAATTTCTGAAGGAAAAAAGTGGAAAAGTGCTGCAATATGTAAAGTACAGCTAGGGTCTTGCTGGCACACATGCTCTGCAGCTCAACTATTTTATGGCAAACGAGATCAAGCTGATTTTAAAATCGGCCATGAAAAGTGCTTCCTTTGTTTTCAAATCAATTAGCCTGCAGTATTTTGGTTTTAATAGCTTATGACTACAATAGCTTATCTTCAGTTTAAGATACTCCTTGCACTTCTGCAAGCCACTGATGCAGCTAAGGATGCATGGCTATATGATCACTTGGGAATTTACAACATGTTCTCTTGGTCAGCACTTGGAGCACATTGAACAGTTTAAACATCTGCAAATAGCTAAACAAAACCATTGAGACTTTTGGTAGTTAGAAAAACTGCAATGCTGTAAAAAACTAAAGCGAGTTCATCAATCTGCCAATGCAGAACAGTTGTGATATCTAGAATATTAAGTATGGGCAGCAGCAGAATAAATTTCAATTTTCAATTATTTTTTTTACATATTTGCTAGTAAGCGACAATTTCTTTTCCTTTGCTTATGCAGGATAAGTTACAATATGGCTGTGAAGTGCTATGTTGTCGTTCCCCCTGCTCAAAGCAATTTGATTCATACTATCCCTGTCTGTTTGACACCAGAGCAGCCAGGGACGCTTGGTCTCATACACATTGCACAAATCTAAATCCTGCCTATAGAAATTTAATCTGCTTTAGAAAGCTATTACTTTCTCAACAGTTTTTAAAGCAATTACATAAATTAAGGCATAAAAAAAAGCTGCTGAGGATCTGAGCTACTCAAGGACACAGGACCTGTGGAGATCATGTTCAGAATATGCTTCAGGTTGGCCGTGCGATATTGACAAAGCTGTGAAAGTTAAAGGTGGTTGAGGGGGAAGGACATGTCTGATTTGCAGAAGAGGCTTTGGGAAAGAATCAAACTTGCCTAGATTTCAGTATTAATTACAGAGACTGTAGAGCAGGATCTCAAAGTCCCTCCTTGAGGGCCTCAATCCAGTTGGGTTTTCAAGATTTCCCCAATGAATATGCATGAGATCTGTATGCATGCACTGCTTTCAATGCATATTCATTGGGGAAATCCTGAAAACCCGACTGGATTGAGGCCCTCAAGGAAGGGACTTTGAGATCCCTGCTGTAGAGCATCTTAATTTATAGCATATTGTGAAACTGTAAAATTTAAATATAACATCATTTGCTTGTGGCAGTCTGAAAGGATTGTGCCTGCTTACAAAAGAGTTCATAATTGTATCTTACTGAAGACCTGAACAGTTGTGGAATAATCTAGCTATGTACATGTAAGACTTGTGATACAGGAACTAGTATAATGTTAGCTGTGAATATAGGGGGATACAACTAGGCTTCATTGAAAGATGCCATTGAAGTTTTCGAGCAGTGTGTGGGAGGAGGGGGTTCACAAGTTGTGTAGCATAGCAATCATGCAGTGACAGATGGCAGAATATTAAGCTATGTGAAGTAGCTCTGTTCAAGGAGCTCATATTGTGGTTTTTGAGAGCCAATAATTAACTTTTTACTAAAACTGACAAGAATGTTTTCATGGGCCTGCTACAACTGCTGTTCAGTTTGACCTATAAGAAGCTTCCAGCTTCTAAAATGTAATTGTACAGGGATCAATATAACAGATTTCTAGAGTATAATCTAAAATAAAACCAGATATCCAAAGTATTTACAAATCTTAAATATGCTTTTTTTTTTTTTTTCCATTTTTAGAATTGGCCGTGGTGGTCGCTTTGGCAGAAAGGGGGTGGCTATAAACTTTGTCACAGAAGAGGACAAGCGCATTCTGCGTGATATTGAGACTTTCTACAATACCACAGTGGAGGAGATGCCTATGAATGTGGCTGATCTCATTTAGTCCTTGGGATGAGATTTTGAATGCAGTGCTCGCTCTGTGGCTGACTAGGCGAATCACGACGTGCATTGTGCTTTCTTTGGAAATATATTGAATCTTGTCTCAATGCTCATAACGGATCAGAAATTCAGATTTTTGATAAGCAAAGCGACACTTGTCGTGAGCTCTTGTAGCGCAAGCCATTGGCTTTGTCCTCTTTACAGAGTTTAGACTGTTTGGGGTGGGTTGTGAAGACATGGGGTCTTTCAATTTTTTCTTTAAACGTTTTTTTCCTAGTTCTATAAAAATGTTTGTATTAGATGTTCTGTATCATTTAATAATTTACTTGTGGACTAAAAGATATAAGTGCTGTATAAAATCAGCCAATTATGTTAAACTAGCATACATGCCTTTATTGTACATTTCATATTTAGATTAGACATAATTGGAAAGGCCTTTTCAAGTTGAAAGTTAAACTTATTTTCATAGATGAGCATATGCACTTGTATTTATTCAATAAAGTATTTAATTAGTGGTAAGTATGATCCTGGACTCTGTTGCTCAGCCCCAGCAATCTAGTCTACTATGTCTTGGGGCTAACCCCAGTTAAATTGCCATATTGCACATGTCTTAATGAAGTTTGAATGTTCAATAAATTGTATATTTCACTTTGATTAAAAAGTTTACTTGTATACTTTAGTTGTTGGAAATTCCATATGCCCTGGGGGAAGGAAAGTTAAGTTGGCAAACTCTTACATCTAGTGCTGGCATTTGTTTTCTACTACTTACAGTACTTGTATCTTTAAGTCTCTATACTTTCTGTTCCATTATAGTGTTAAAGCTATTCTTTCAGAACAATTTTTGGAAGCTGGAAAAATAGCTGTTAAAATGAGACTAGATTCTTTTATTTCTGTGAAGTTGAAGTGAAGGTAGGTGAATGATAAAAACATTTTTAGGTTGTATTAAAATTATTCCATTTTGTTTGAGATTGAGATCAGTGGAGTAAGTTTCTAGTTGAAATGTCTGTTCTGTTTATTGAACAAGATCCGTAAGTGCTATGCAGTATGTCACATTTGTGCTTTTATTCCTGAATTTGTATGTAATTTGGAGTGCTTGGCAGTCTGTGTTGGGAATAAAAAAAATCAGGTTTATTAATACGTCTAGTTTCACTTTTGGGGTAGTGTTTTTACTAGTCAGTTTCTAAAAATCTTGTTGGTTTTTGAGGGTATTGAATAGTGCTCTGGCTGTTTTGAAGTTACTTCATTTTTTCCAGTGTGATAGAAATGGTATGCTGAACGGTAGGCTGCATGCTTGGAAGCATACACCAGAGAAGAGGTCAAACACAGCTTTTCAGCTCCTTCTCTCTGCTGGATCTTTTCGGTTCTTCCTGCAGCAGGCAAATGCATGTGCTGTTCTGATCAGCTCCCTTTTTCTTTTTCTTCAGTGGTTTGTGGTTAAGTGGCTCCAGGACTGACTGGCTGTGCTTGCCTGGAGAGGAGCAGACTGTACAGTTGGCAGGTGTATCCTTCAGTGACCTGGTCAGGCAGCCTGCTGCATGTTTGTGGAGCTCAGGGTTCTAAGCCTCAGCATTGCTCATTTCCTTGACTTGTCAGGAGCTTGAATGCTGTTAGTGAGCACCCTGAAGGATGTTATTGATACCTATTCTGCCTCTGGTGTTACCCTCCCCCTTTTGGCATTTGTTATTGGGGGTGTGGAGGTTGTTTAACTTAAGTACGTCTGGCAATCCAAAAGATCTTGGTGTAATAGCCAGCCCTAGTACATTTTAAAGCCATACTTTGGTGCCAAAATGCTGTCAAGGTGGCCATCTTGGATTTCCTGAGTTTTTAAAAATATATGCCCCCCCTTCCCCTATGTTCTAAACCTTCCTTTTAAAACACTTAATTTGTCTCAAAATTGGTAGGAATGGAGTCATCAGACCCTCCATTTGTGCTGATAGGTAGCTACAGTGGTCCTTGTAATATGTGCTACTAGGGTTGGAGAGACAGCAGATAGTCCCTGTTTGGGGACATGAAAGGTCTTTGAGCCCTGACAAGAAGACTGCCCGTCTCAGGCCTTTACACTAGAGTTTAATCACCTCTCGCAGGCTTATGCAGAAGGTATAAATCTGCTGATCAAGTCAGTGAGCTGACAGCACACTGTTAGTCTAAAAGTGGAAGCTGTTCTGGATTATGATGACCCTTAGGGTCTGATTTGATTCCTGTACTGTCTCAGAGTAAGGTGTGAAACAGCCTGTCATTCAGACAACCAGCTGTTATTGGCTGAGATCAGGGAAGAAGATCCCTTGGGCCATTGACTTTATTTTGAAATTCTTTTTATTAAGTGCAACAACAGACATGGTACATACAAATAATTCAAAATAGAGAACTAGATTCTAGCCTTCCCCTATGAGGACTCCAGTAGACAGGATCACCCTTGGCAACAAATGGGAAATAGTATATCAAAGTATTCAGACTATGGCTCCTCAGACTCAAAATCTGCAAAAGTGTCTACAGTTGGAGGAAAGTTCTGTGTTGTTTTTGAGAGCCTGCAACCACCCTCACTTTCCATCTCATCAGTTCATGCAGTTTATTCCTCCACAACCAAAAGCAATGAGGTTGGTCAGAGAGCCCATGGATCATGATACATTTTTCCCCCACAATATAACATTTACTAAGGAAGCGATGTACCCGAGCCGGGTACATATTGAACAAAGCATAGCAGGTGCTGAAAGAGACCAGAATGTGCAAGATAGAGCCCAAAAACAAAGCCAGCTGTCACCAACACACTTGAACTGAAGAGCACACCCACAGCCCATGGACATAGGAATTTACTGCTATGTTGCATTTTAAACAAAGTTGCATGGATACACTCCCCATATGATAAGCTTGAGTTTGGGGCACTACCCACCAACCCTGGGATTCCCTGTATGGCCTTCAATAAGACAGGTAAAGTTAATGTGCAAGAAGGATATCAGAAAAAGTGCCCCTCAGCAACAAGGTAAATAATCCCTTATGAAAATAAGAGATTGAGACACTGGTATCCTCTGAGGCCTCCAAAAAGTCTTCAAATCAAACCCCCAAAGTCCCAAGAAAAGAACCCACCGGCAGGGATCTCACAAAATGTTTAAGCTGCTGGTAAGCATGATGCACCCCCAACACTAGAATCCCCCATGCTTACAAATCATAGGAGAGGAGATAGCCATCTTCATCTAAAACATGACAGTTGGAATATGCCCTTGCCCCCCCCCAGCTCAAGACATAAGGGGTGAGACTCAGGGGAAATGTGGCATTACCCACTAGAGGCATAAGAACTCAATAGGGGTCCTGGCCCCAATAGGTCAAGACCGGTTGTCACCACCCAAAGTGGTCAAAATAACACACTGCCCTGGGAGGGTGGAGAGACATCTCTAAGATTAGTGTGTAAAAGATATAACATGATATGAATAACTCATGTAGAGCTCAGTAGCCATAACCCAATCATGAATGTGGCAAAGAAGGCAAGCCTGATTATAAATGCAAAGGTCCAGAATGCCCAAGCCACACCATAGTGTCCAAGAAAAAGATAAGGCCTTAAAGGTTTTGGACGGCCGGAACATCCTATTGTTACCTGGAGGTGACCAATGAGTTTCCTCTCTCAGATCATCTTTTTGTGTTAACCAATTAGGTGAGACAAGGTAGAGCTGCTTCCACTATCTCTAGCTGGATTTGTAGAGTGAGCAAACACCAGGCAATTTCTTCTCCTTTATCAGCAATTCACCGCACGATTAGCATGCATATAATTTGCATGCTATTGTACTGAGCATCACTAGTACTGCATTTCTATGTACTACTCATAGGACCATCACAACACCACCTTCCTTCTCTTCCTAAATAAGAGTGCAGCGTCTTGTTCAAGCTATGCCTCATATGATCTGAATCAGCCATAGCATCACTGCCTGCAATATGGCGCTCATTCAGTGAGATTTTAAAAATATTCATGAGACACTAAATCCTGACACCATCCAGTTTGTTTTAGGACAGGGGTCTCAAAGTTTCTCCTTGAGGGCTGCAATCCAGTTGGGTTTTGAGGATTTCCCCAATGAATATGCATGAGATCTATGTGCATGCACTGCTTTCAATGCATATTCATTGGGGAAATCCTCAAAACCCGACTGGATTGCAGCCCTCAAGGAGGGACTTTCTGTTTTAAGACAACCTGCTGGATACCAGATGTCTTAAGAATACAGTACAAAGCAATTATATAGCCTGGAATTTTACAATTTTAATTATAAAACTGTATAAAGAGTAGAACACAATATGTCTAAACAATTCAGAAAATTAGCATATCACTAAAAAAAGCTACCAGATAATTCAAAATACATGTCAATAATACACTGTAGAAAGAACTCCAGCTGTTTTAAGTCAGCTGTTGCATAAGAACGGCACAAAGACTGATCAATTGTAGATATTCATCTGCACCATCTGCCAAGCATTTATCAACTTCCTGTAAGGGAAAATAAAATTCATTCATAATGATCCTGGAATGAAAAAAAATAAGTACATAATGTGCAAACACATGTAGCTGACCAAAAAGAATTGATGTACTTACCCAGGTAAGCTCTTTTCCAGTAGATAGGCCAGACATTAATCTAGAGTGGCAAGTTGGTAGTGGCTGTGTGCAATTTGTAAAAGGAATCCAGTTCGGATTTTTCTCCGTGCCACTTCTGTACTTCACTGAGCTCCTTAGCTCCACCTATAGTTAAGTACCCAAACACCAAGGGCCACCAAACCAATGTGAAGTAGAGACACCCATAACAATCAAGGTCATAAATAACTTTTTCTCAAAGGAGTAACATGAGAATATCAGCTAGCAAAAACCTCAAGGGAGCTCAGAACCTACTCCTGTCGAAAAGAGGAAAAGAGTACAGTATACTCCTCAGCCCCCAAGGGCTGACTGGCATCCAAGTTACAACTTGGAGATGCATGAAAAACTGAGAAGCACAGAAAGGACAGGGTGTGAATCTAGAATGTCTTTACCTATCTACTGGAAGAGTTTACCAGGGTAAGTACATAATCTTTCCAGTGCAATAGGTGAGACATTCTAGACAAGTGGGATGTACAAAAGCAGTCCCCAAAAAGCTAGGGCAGGCTTACTGTACCAACCTTCAAGACTGAAGGCCCAAAGGTGGAGTCCTGTCCCGCTGCCACATCCACTCTTTAAAACTGAGCAAACATGGGTAGAGAGGACCACACTGCTGTTCAGCTCTAGCTTCGGCCCACAAAAAAGCCACACATCTAGAAGAATGCCTTGATGGAAACAGGAGACTCTCCCAGAAAGAATGTAGGCTGATGAAAGGACCTCATGGATTAGTCTGGAAATTGTGGCCTTAGAAGCAGGAGCACCCCGCTTGACAGAATGAATCAGCACAAACAAATGGTCAGAAAAACCAAACTCATTCGTGATCTCCAGATAGCGAAGAAGCACGCCGTACATTATCTAGGTTCCTCAAAACATGATACTGTGTCTTTGAACTAGTAGGCTGAAAAACAGGCAAACAGATGGAAAGCAGAAACCATCTTTGGCAGAAAAGAAGATGCGCAAGTAAATCCCCATCGCTGAGATCCGGAGGAATGGTTCACTTCAAGAAAGCCTGGAATCTAGAGTGACACCTCGTTGACGGAATAGAAACCAGAAAAATCACCTTGAGTGTCAAGTCCAAGAGGGAAGCACCCTGAAGGGGCTCAAAGGGAGTCTTGGAAAGACTCAACAGCACCAGGTTGAGGTCCCCATGAAGGGAACGGCAGAGTAAATCGGTGGTCTAATGTGAAGCACCTCTTTCAGAAATCTGGCCACATCAAACAGACGCCAAAGATGAAGGATGACCCCGGACTCAAAAACAAGAGAACCCAGCACTTGGACCTGATAGGACGCCACAGTGAGGCATTGATCAAGACTAGCTTGGAGAAAGGCTAGTACCACCGAAAAGGGAGTGGAATAAGACATCACTTGGACTGGAGCACACCAAGCTGGAAAGTCTCCCACACAGTAGTGTAAGCAGATATAGCAGTCGACTGTTTAGACATGAGAAAAGTGCCAAGAACCACATCAAAAGAGCCCTTGTGGCCTAAAGCCGAAATCTCAAGTCATGCCATAAGAGTAAAGCAACCTGGGTCCTCAAGGCAGACAGGAACCTGCGAAGTAGGTCAGGATGGACGCTCAATTGAAGACCTAGACACTGGCGAAGTCACAAAGAGCTGCGTACCACAGCCAGCAAGGCCATACTGGAGCCACCAGAATGATAAGGCCTGGATGGTCTGCGATCCGCCGGAAGACTCAGTCTATCATAGGTCAGGAAGGAAAGGCATACAGGAGGATACCCTGAGACCACGGCTGCATCAGAGCATTGAGAATTAAGACATACTGGAAAGGGTGCATTTGCGCTCTCGCCCAAGGAACCACATTCAATGGCACAGCCATGGATCCCAGGACCTGAAGATAGTCCCATCCCAAAGGAGCTGGAGAAGTGAAGAAATACAGAAGTTGTCTGCATGCCCCTAGACAGACATGGGCCCACAGCCATGTTGAAAATATCACCCAGGTATTCTAAGACTGTGTGGATGAGAGAGTGCCCGTTTTGTAATTCACAATCCAAACAATGCTCTTCAGCAGCTGATCATCTGATCCACCATCAACAACCTTTGGCCAACAAGGGAGCTCTGATTAGCCAGTCGTTTAAGACAGGATGTACTTGCATACTGACATGTATATCCTGGACATCTGGATGATTCTACTGGACTCTACAGACCTAGATTTTCACTTGTGTATGCTGGAAACTACAGACATATTTTCCCATAGCCAGGCCTGTGTACCTTGCTACAGCTGCAGTCTTTGCAATGCCAGCAATGATGTTCTTGTTTTCATTCCCTGCTGGGAGTCTATCTCTTCAAGGTCCTGCTGGACTCTTATCACTGCTGTATGACTTCATATGCCAGACACCCTAAAAAGCCATAAACCATTTATAATGAGCAAGGAGCTCTGCTCATGTGGGTGTAACAAGATGAAAGATCTTGGTACCAAACCATGGTCTCTCTGTCTCTGAACCAAGCTATGGGAACCAGACAGCTGGATTGTGGAAAGGCCATCTCGTTGCCAACTTTTCATCTTACAAGGACACCAACTCGAATATGCATAGAATTGTAAAACCTCTAATTAGTAGATGCAAGTCTCCGTGCTGAAAGATGAGAGTTCAGCAACAGTTCTCTGTTTCTGAAAGGCCCCCCTTTTACTGGGGGGAGGGGTGTGGAGGTGAGAGAGAGGCATGGACGATAGGGAAGAGTTAGCTGTACATTATTTTTATGTACCAATAGGGAAGTACATAACTAGAATTCGGGGGATGGCCTTTTTTGGAACAAAGGAAGAATTTCTCTGTATAAAAAACACGTGCATTCTAAGAAAAGCCAGAGAAAGATTCACTTACTTATGCTACGGGGAGCTGCTAGCCCCCTGCTAAGCATATGGGTGCAAATTCTTCTCTCCATTGCATATTCTGAACTGACAATATATATATTTTTCTGACATGCCTGTGCTGCTGTACAATTGTAAGTTCTTATACTACCAATAAACTAATATTGTCTGTTTTGGAAGATACAATGCCGTCTTGTAGTTATTCCAATGAGGTCAGCAAAGCAGCCTTTTTATCTCATTGGTGACTGCCCGACGTGATTCGTGCACGCTAGCATGGGTTTCACGCGCTTGCGTCCATCTGGCTTAAGTAAGCCACCATGACAACCTCAGTGAAGGAATGAGGAGCTGTCGCTAGTCCAAAGGGCAGAGCTAAAAACTGGTAATGCTTGTGCAAAACGTAAAAAACCACAAGCATCTGTGGTGGTCTGAAAAGAGCAGCATGTGCAAGTATGTCCTCATGAATCCAGAGAGGCAAGGAACTCTTCTGGGGCCACTGCTGCTATGACAAATTGCACTGTTTCCATGTGAAAACACAATCTTGAGAGCCTATGGACACCTAAAAGCCTGCGCTCTACCCTTGCTTAACAGTAGGTGAGACAACTTCAGGGACCGCCCTGAGATTCAAAGAAAACTAAGCAGGCTGGTTAACAGGTACTTACTGGAATTGGCCTGTCAGCTACAGACTGAAGTCTGTGTGATCTCAATGCAGGCAAAGCTGAAGAAATGCTCTAAGCACAAGTATCCCCCCTCCCCCACCCAAAAATGGAACTAAATAACAAATAAAATGTGAAGAGTAGAATGAACAAACAAAGCAAAAAACTGCAGACCTTGTACACGATGCAGGCAGGCTTTATTATGACAAGTAAATTTAGGTTAAAAACCTTTTACCAGGTGAGGGACCCAACACGGTCCGTGTTTCGGACTAACCTTCGTCAGGGGTCCAATTTTGGTAAAGCAGAAAATTATCAAAAGAAAAAAGCCTTGGGTGATTAGCCGATAGGTGACATGCTGAAAAAACCGCCCGAGCATGTCACCTATCGGCTAATCACCCAAGGCTTTTTTCTTTTGATAATTTTCTGCTTTACCAAAATTGGACCCCTGACGAAGGTTAGTCCGAAACACGGACCGTGTTGGGTCCCTCACCTGGTAAAAGGTTTTTAACCTAAATTTACTTGTCATAATAAAGCCTGCCTGCATCGTGTACAAGGTCTGCAGTTTTTTGCTTTGTTTGTTCATTCTACTCTTCACATTTTATTTGTTATTTAGTTCCATTTTTGGGTGGGGGAGGGGGATACTTGTGCTTAGAGCATTTCTTCAGCTTTGCCTGCATTGAGATCACACAGACTTCAGTCTGTAGCTGACAGGCCAATTCCAGTAAGTACCTGTTAACCAGCCTGCTTAGTTTTCTTTGAATCTCAGGGCGGTCCCTGAAGTTGTCTCACCTACTGTTAAGCATCGTGTACAAGGTCTGCAGTTTTTTGCTTTGTTTGTTCTGGATTGTTTTTCACTGCAGACAGTTGAACCTTGTTTTCCTCCTTGGATTTGGTTTTTTGCTTTGCAAGAGTAGAATGAACACATTCCTGCAGGCACACATGCAGAAGGAAAAAACTAGATGGAGCTAAGGAGCTCAGTGAAGTACAGAAGAGGCACAGAGAAAAATCCGAACTGGATTCTTTCTGCATATGGCACACGGCCATGGAGACACTACCCGCTTGTCTAGAATGTCTCACATATTGCACTGGAAAAGCTAACTGAACCCATGGTGCATCAGAGGAGAGGCAACGAATGAAATCTAATACATAGTCAAGTACTCCCAGATAAAGAAGGTAGCACTAGAGCTGGTACTTCAGTTTTTAATGCTTAAGTTCCAGTGATCAAAGTGGGCCAGAAGTACTGTATTAACAAGTTGTCTCCATTTGGGGGTAAAGATGTCAATATGTGCCAATAACATGTATAAATGATTAACACCGTGGCATATGCATATGAATGCCAATTTGAAAATATGCACATATTCTATAGGTAGCTGTAAACACAGGCAGAGACTGGACGGGACTATCACTGGCATGTAGGCACATAAGCCAGACATATCGAGCTACTTTCCCTTATACAATGGGTGCCTAGATATAGGCAGGTATAGAATTAACCCTCTCCTCCCTCCAATGCCAAAACCTTTGGCACATGGCTCATATGATATACGAACAAGAGAAAGGGAACGGCCTACAAAGATCTCATCTAATGGGTTGCACTATGCCTAAGTAGGTTCAAGGCGACTTATAATGCGATTTAAATGGATACAATTTAGTACAGTATAAGGATGCTACAGAAGAGACAATACAGATTGAGAGATGGTACAAAACAGGAAGAGAGAAACAAGTATTGTTTAAGAAGTATAAGGAGGAAGGTAACTCAGTCCAAGGTTGTGGGGATGCTAGTGTGTATAGCATTACTGAGGTAGCAAGGCATTTTTAAGGCTCACGGGTCAATTTCTGTGTGGCATATGGGAAAAAGGAAAGGGATTGGGGACTTGTATACTGCCTTTTTGTAGTTAACACAACCACACATACAGGTACTTCAAACATTTTCCCTATCTGTCCTGATGGGCTCACAATCTACTTGGAGCAGTGGAGGATTAAGCGACTTACCCAGGGTCACAAAGAGCAGCGTGGCTGTAGCTCTAACCACTATGCCACACTCTCCACATTTGGTGTTGAAGAGTTAGGTCTTTCATTTATTCAGAACGTGATGTAGTTCGGTTCAGATCTGATAGCTGTTGGGAGGTTGGTCCGTGTCTTTGTACCGATGTACGTAAAGTGTGTTGAAAATACAATTTGTATTTGAGGCCTTTTTTTGTAGGATAGCTCATTATTAGTTTACTGAGATTTCTGGTCAAGGTGGACCATGATGAACTGAATAGATATGTGTTTTCATTTGTGCATTCCCGATTTCACTTATTCACAGTTGCATGCATTGTGACCGCTCTTCGTGGTCCTCTTATCTTAAAAAAAAAAAAGCTTTGTTTCTTTTCACTTTGCGGTTTGGGTTTTGCTTCCGCTTCCAGAAACGGCCAAGCGTCAAGAGTGAATTACAAGCATCTGCAGGTACAGCTCCAGAAAGAAAGAATGTCATGTATCTGAGTGACAAAATGTGTTTTAGACCTTCGTTCTAGCAAGTTGGCTGTGAGTTCAATGTAAAAATCCATAATCCGATCCTTCTGGCAAAAAGAGGAAGATACTCTGAAAAGCTGCACCGGAAAGTTCCAAATCGTCATCTGTTCGTGATCAGTCAATGGAAAAGATGAAGAAGAAGCTAAATTTGTTGATAATGCAAACTGTGAATGATGAAAAAAAAAAGCACAGTGGACAGCGTTGTTGTCAGGGTGAAAGCCAGAGAGAGACATTTACAAACACGTCACACAGGAGCAGGAAAATGAGAAACCCTTTTCTGCAAATTCAGGTTGGCTAATGGATTTTAAAAAGCAATATATGCTAAAAAAAATGTAAGTCTTTCCAGGGAGGCAGCTTCATCTGACAACAAAGCTGCTGAGAAATTTAAAACGTATGTGCTAAGTGTAATTGAAGAAAATGGGTATGTGCCAGAGCAGGTCTTCAATGTGGATGAGACTGGCTTGTTTTACAAGCAGACTGGGAAACTGACATATATAATGAAAAAGGCAGCAAACCACCCCCCAGCATTTAAAGATCACACCACCATGTGCCAATGCCAAGGGTGATTTCAAATGCAAGCCTCTTATGGTCTACAAAGCCCAAAATCCTCATGCACTTAAAGAAAAGAATCTGAACTGCATGCCAGTCCACTGGAGATGGCACAACACTTGGACAACGTCCATGTTTTATTCTGGGATTGAAACATAGAAACATGATGGCAGATAAAGGCCAAATGGCCCATCTACAGTAACCATTATCTCCTCTCTCTGAGAGATCCCATGTGCCTATCCCAGGCCCATTTGAATTTAGACACAGTCTCTGTCTCCACCACCTCTTCCGGGAGACTGTTCCAAGCCATTTACCACCCTTTCTGTAAAAAAGTATTTCCTTAGATTACTCCGCAGCCTATTTCTTAACTTCATCCTATGCCCTCTCATTCCAGAGCTTCCTTTCAAATTAGAGACTCAACTAATGCGCATTTTCATTACGGAATTATTTAAAAGTTATCTCCACCATAAGAACCTTGCATTTAAGGTATTGCTGATTTTGAATAATGTACCAATACACTGTCAGCAAGACCTGGAAAATGCACACCATGATGTTGAAGTTCTCTTCATGCCTCCTAACACAACACCCTCGTCCAGCCCCTTAATCAGGGAATAATAAAGATTTTCAAGACTCACTACATGAAAAGCTGTACAACAAGGCCTGTGAAGCTTTAGATACTGTCCGGGAGACCATGTTTGATTACCGAAAGAGTGCCAATATGCAATGTAATAGACTATGTTGACATAACCTGGGATGGCATCACACAGGCTACTTTGAACAATTGTTGGAAAAAAAAAGTTTGGTCAGGCACAAATTGAGGGCTCTGCAGAAAACAAACAGAAATGTGGAAAACATCATGAACTGTGCTTCAAAAATTAGCAGAGAAGGCTTTGAGGGCATGACATGTGAAGACATGGACTAAATTTTTAAAGAGTGCCATAGATCCCAGCAAAGATGACCTGGATGAGATGGTGCAACAAGATACTTGTCTCTTCTTTGATATTTCTGGGTCATACTGTAAAGTCCATCTGGTATTGTTTTAGGTTCCAAATGCTGAATTTGCCATCTAAGCTCACTCCAGCTTATCCAACCATCCTGGTTTGTAGGATATCTACCATCAAGTCTGGCCAGTAACATCTTATGTTTCAAGTTGCCCATCCTACACCAAATCATCACATATGGGACACAGATCGTGCAAGTCTGTCCAGTACCAGCCTTAGTTCTTTCATTTACATCTTTCGTTTTCTGAGAATATGGGTTGTTGGAGAAATGGTAGAGTGCCTGCAAATTTTCTCCTTTTTGTGTTTTCACGGTGAGGATTGTGTGCAATTCTGATCACCACATCTCAACAAAAACAATCAAAAGAAGTCACATCATAAAGGCATTATAATAATTGTTTTATTTTCTATTGCTTTCCTAATAATTCCTAAAATTTGCTTTTTTGGTTGCCACCCCAACCTATCTTACATGGGAAGACTTGGCAAATGAAACAGTATATTTTCCAAATATTTCAGCCCAGCACAGGTCTGGAATTCGGTGATGACATTAAACAATCATGGCAGGCAGTGAGTTCAGATTGAAGGCAATCATAATCAAGCACAAAGCCACCGTGCCAAGAATGTGCAGGGTGTGATGGAGTGGATTGCACAGAAGCAGCCATGTTGAAACTTCCCTTGGACAAAGTAGCACAGGAAGTCTACTGAATCCTCAACCAGCAACTGAGTTAATGCAAAGAATAGCCTTCATATAATGCTTCGCTGAATCCAGACCTCTGTGCAGGTGGGAGGGATCTGCCTGAGGCTATACTCCACATGGAGGAATAAGAATTGGATATGCTTGCCTCATCTCTTGGGTGGCCTGGTATACTATCAAACAAAAAACTCTCAAAGGTTGTTCCAGTGGTTAAAGCTACAGACTCAGCACCCTGAGGTTGTGGGTTCAAACCCACACTGCTCCTTCTGACTCTGAGCAAGTCACTTAATCCCCCCCATTTGCTCCTGATACATTAGATAGATTGTGAGCCCACCGGGACAGACAGAGACAGGGAAAAAAAATGCTTGAGTGCCTGAATAAAAATTCATATAAACTGTTCTGATCTCCCTGAACTGATTGAATAAATAAATATTTTCAAGTTCCAGCCACGAGCATGCAGATTGTGAAATTATTGAAGTAATGATGGGATCCCTACAGCCCAGGAAGAACAGGTGTGCCAAATAGAAGGTTCTCTAACAAGAAGGTGAAAAGATGACATTCTGAGAACAAAATCACTGAAGAACTTCTTTGGTAAAAGCGGACAGTGTAGCTGGTTTTAAGAAAGGTTTGGACAAATTCCTGAAGGAAAAGGCCAGAGTCTGTTATTAAGACATGGGGGAAACCTTTGCTTGCCCTGGATTGGTAGCATGGAATGTTGCTACTCTTTGGGTTTTGGCCAGGTACTAGTGACCTGGATTGGCCTCTGTGAGAATGGACTACTAATAACACTAGTATTATGTTCTTTTAGTAAACTGGAAATGTTAATTAAAAGAAAGCACTTTTTTCTCCCCCCAGAAGAGCTTTGTCGCATCTGTTCAGCAGAGGCACCAAGTCAGTTGCTGTGTCTGGGAAGGCCTTTTCACTAGGTTCCAAGCAGTTCCATCTCAGCACCAGCAGATGTCACCCAGTTACCTGCCCTACTCGGTCCTACTTGACAGAAAATGAATGCCTCTCTCCAGACAAAATAGCTTGCAGACAATGACAGCTTGTTTCTAATTAAGCTATGTAGACTTACAGCAAGTTTTTCAGCAAAAACAGATTTTTGTTTGTCTGAGAGGTCTTCTCTCTCCACAATGATGTCGTGAAGCTGGTTAACAAGTTGTGTTGCTGTATGACCTTCATTTATCAGGTTCTATAGCCAAGCACAAGAAAGAAATATAAAAGGTTATGAAAGACAGTAAAACCATAGTTAATTACTAAAAAAAAAAAAAAAAGGCTTCATAGCATACATTATATTAAAATCTACCAGCTATAACCACTACCAGCCCACAAACATTTTCACATGTTTAATATATGCTCGTGGGTAGTTAAATACTGTATATCCTATAAGCAGTATCTTTGATTTTATCAATTATGATTTTATCAATTTTATCAATTATGTGTTCAAGAAATGTATAGCATGGATACAATACAATAATATATTTGTATTCTGTTGCAAACTATAACGCTCTGCACGGATAACAAAAAGAAAAAAAAAAAGCTGGCCAAGTACAGCAAATTATAATCTCACATTTCCATTAACAATTTACTTCAAAAATCTGCTAATTTTAAATGTTAAACAAGCCGCAACATGGATTTAGTCTCAAAGAACTTACACAAATATAAAATAATATTATTTTTGTGGTCTTTTGGATACATAAAACAAAAGGAAAAAAAAATACCTTTTTTATTGGACTAATTTAGGCCCCCTTTTATGAAGCCATGTTAGGCACAGACAGCATTCTGCCTTAGAGGATTCAGAGTCTGGAGTGAATATCAAAGGCGGTTCTTTTTTGTTTTAATTTGATTGGTTGAGCAGATTCGGAAGTTCTGGCAGTCCAACCACTCAAATTAAAACAAAATGTCCTTTTGTATTCAGTCCTGGCTCCAAATCCCCAAAGCTCATGTGCTATAGAGTATGGTAGGACACTATGGAGGAAGAGCCCAAATACTATGCTGGCCACTGATCGGTCAGTCATCGGCCTGAAGGGATTCAATGTTGGGGAGAGAATCCCCCGATGTCATCAGAAATTAGGACTTAAAAAAAAAAAAATCCCCAGAGTGCGTGACGCCAGCAAATGCTCAGAACTACGTCAACCAGCCGGCATGGAGGAGGAGCAGCCAGGAGGTAAGGAGGAGCTGGAGCATTGTGGAGCTGGAAGTCTAGGACAAGGCCTTCACTGAATCTCCTGAAGGCCCTGACCACACACCACTGAGTACAGGTATCCCTTGACTAAGGACATAAAGACACCACTGTATGCATGTGCCTTGGTATACCTTCCTACCAAATGTGCTGACATAATAGACAGTGTAGACACCAACCTCAAAACACGAGTCCTAAGCTTTAATAAAACCACTTTCTAACAAGAGCCTGGGCCTCAAGGATCTGACTACCACCACACAGGGGCATACCTCCTTGCAAATCACATTGAGGGATACAGGTAAACAAGGTCTCATTATGAAGCATCTAGTTGGGCCTCCGCGTGTGTGGGTCACCGGACTGGATGGACCAAGGGTCTGATTCGGTGAAAGCATTTCTTATGTTCTAAGAACCCATTTTATCCGCTCAACTTATTTTTCAACAAAGGTTCTCCTCAAACTGCCTGATCCAAAGCTGAAGGGGAATCAGTAGGAGAAGCCATGTCCTCTGGAGTTACAGATATATGTAACCTGATCTTGGGTCTCTGAAATTTGAGCACATCTCTTCCAAATGGGGATGTTTCAGAAGTAAGGTGGTACGAATAGACCATTTCTGAGAATCTAATCCGCTCAACACTGGAAATCCTTAGCAATGATAAAAGGGATAAATCTTTTCTAGAGCTTCTATTGTTGTTCCCTCCCTTTCCCTCTCTAAAAGGCGTTTCACTTGTAGGAAAACTAGGTTCTTCTCTCCCTTTCAGAATCACTCAGCTCTGGAACAACCTTACCTCCCCTCTTAGGAATCTGAGCTCCCTCCAACACTTCCGTAAACATCTGAAAACCTGGTTATTCTCAAAAATGTAACTCCTCGAGACGGAAGTGACGTCATCTTGCTAATGGCTGAGTGAAACAGGAGCTCCGTCGGGCTTCTGTGCTTTAAAGCGCTTGGCGCTTCCAAAGTGCGCTTTTCTGCCACGATTTTCGCCTGCTCAGGCTCCCCTTTACATGGCCACTCGAAAGCGCCTTGAAAAATTTAAATTCTTCGGCGATCAGCCGGAGAAATCGGCCCCGGAGACAGCGGGCAGCATGGTGGAGAGAGAGAGAAAAAAAATGGCGACCGGACCAGCGACTCAATCGGAGTCGGAGAATGAGGGTATCCCCGATCAGAGGGGGGAGGTCGGTGATGCGCCCCAGAAGTCCATGACGGACTGGTTTAAGGAGATCAAAGCAGATATTAATGGGGTGCGGAGTGATGTGCGAGCGGCGATAGCGAAGCTGCGATCAGAGGTCGGCGAGCTGGGAGCCCGAGTTTCAGCGACGGAAGACCACGTGGCTACCCTAAATACGGCGGTGACATCTAATTCTGAAGATTCGGCTCGCCTGTCCTCTGAACTACGGGACCTCCAAATTCAAGTTGAAGATCTGGAAAATCGGTCTAGGCGCTGCAACCTGCGCTTTAAGGGCATCCCTGAAACGGAGGAGTACAGGGATTGCAAGGCGGTGGTACGGGACTTCTGTGAGCATTTGTTGAGAGCTGATGGAGCTGACCTGCCTGATAATATAATTCTGGTGCATGCCCACCGCAGTCTGGGAGCCGCCCGAGCTCAGAACGCACGTGATATCATTGCTTGCTTTGGAGAGTTCACATTGAAGGAACGGATCTTGCTGGCTGGCCGGCGACAGGCTACACTCCGGTGGAAAGATTTGGCGGTGGGAGTATTCCAGGATCTAGCGTGGTCTACATTGCAGAAGCGCAGGGCATTCAAAGATGTCACTTCTGCGCACTGGGGGCCATAAATACCGCTGGCTTTTCCCTTTTGGGCTGTGGCTGACTGTTAATGGGGCATCTCGGAGGGTGAGCACAGTGTCGGAAGCCTGGGCGGAGATGCGAGCCCTGGGCTGTGGGACCTCGCAAGTGGAAGATCGGCCCCCTGCTGTAGCATCTACATCAGCACAGGGTGCCTCATGGCATTGCGTTCCGGGAAGAAACCAGCGAAACCTCAATCCTGACAGAGTTTGGACACTGCCTTGCTTTTGCAGGGAGGGAGTTGATCCCTTGGCTTTCGTGGAGCCTGCATGCATATGATCGGTGGTGTTGGAGATTTTGGGGGCTTCCAGCGCTCCCAACGCTGTGTGACTTTCTCTAACACACTGTATTTTATTCCAGGAAGTGTTGTTGGGTTGTATTTGTTTATATTTGTTTGATGTTGGGAGACAGGGGGGGTATTTGGCTGGGTTGAAAGGGGTTTGGTGAGTGTGGGGAATGCTTGAGACTTAAATGCAGTTGGGGGGGGGAAGGGTGGCATTTGGAATATATGTGTGTGGTTTTACACTTTGGTTGTTTCAATGATTCTGAGAGTGGGATACATGCCTTTGGGAGGGATTGCACTTTCTGTCACCTGGCGAATCCAAATATACAGGGTTCGATGCAGCAGAGGGATGGGGGGAGGGGGGGTGGGGTCGGGGAGGGTAGATGAGAAGCTTTTTACTGTAGGTTCGTGGAATGTTAATGGACTTAATAGTCCTGGGAAGCATAGTATTGTGACTAAGGAAATGATTCGCATGCAATGGGATGTTTGTCTACTTCAGGAAACACATTTGAGGCCTCGTGATATGGCGGTTTTAAATTCACACTATTATGATCAGATTTGGACCCATCAGGGGTTGACCCCTGGGAAGAAGGTGGGGGGTTTGGCCATATTGGTACGAAAGGGCTTGGGGTTGGTGGTTGATCATGTATATCGGGATGGTGCAGGGAGATGTTTGGCTCTCGTAGCTACTTTGCAGGGTCGCACAATCACCCTTATCAATTTGTATGGCCCCAATAAGGGTCAAGCCAGTTATTTTGGGTCTATCAAAGAAGAACTGGTTGGTTTTGCAAAAGGGTCTGTGTATCTTGGTGGGGATTTTAATGTTACACCTGATGTTACTTTGGATCACTCTGGGGGTGGCACTAGGTCTCCGTCAAGGGCTGCTAGACGGGCTTTACTGTCCTTATTTTCTTCTCTGGGCTTGGTGGACAGCTGGAGGCTGTTGCATCCTACACAACGCACTTATACCCACTACTCACATAGACGGGCTGTGGGTCCATTGCAATTCGTGGGGAGGGATTCGCCAGGCGGAACTTGGAGCTATTCAAATCTCTGATCACGCGCCTGTGTGGGTAACTAGTGCGGGGTATTGGACAGGAGAGGGATGCCGTTTCTGGAGACTTTAATGAATTTCTATTGAAAGATCCAGCTGTGGTCCGGGAGGTGTATGAGACCATGGACCAATACCTTCAGATTAATGATAATGCTACGGTTACTGATGCGACATTGTGGGATGCTCTGAAAGTGGTAGTACGGGGTATCTTTATCAAATGGGGTGCTCGTCTTAAGCGCCTCCGAGCTCAGCGCTCCCTGACGCTTCGGGAACAATTGGAACGGTTGGGGAGGCTGCATCAGAGACACCAGGACCCCTTAATATATGAACAACTAGTTAAGGCACGGGCGGAGCTCTCCCTACTGCAGATGGAGGAATATGAGTTTTTGAGGACCCGTTTGCGGCAATCGGTCTATGAATATAATAATACACCTGGATCTCGCTTGGCTCGGTTGATTAAGCTGAAGCAGGCGAGAGCGGCTATTACACAGATATGGGATACAGGAGGGACGGCGCATCGGACTGACTCGGCTATTAGATCGGTTTTCCTTAATTTTTATTCTGATTTGTATAGACCCTCACAGGGGCGAGATCCAGCTGCTATTGAGAGATACCTTTCGCAGTTGCGGCTTCCTCGACTTTCGGATGCGGATAGGGAATTGCTTAATGAGCCTATTGAGTTAGGGGAAGTCTTGGGAGTCATTGCTGATTTGAAGTTAGGGAAATCGCCGGGCCTGGATGGCTATACTAATCAGTTTTATAAACTTTTTTGAGAGGTTCTTGCTCCGTTGTTGGTTCGGGTTGCAAATGGGGTGAGGGATGGCTCTCCATTGCCCTCCACTATGGGGGAGGCTGGGATTTCGGTCCTGCTTAAACCAAACAGAGATCCGATGGGATGCGGGTCATACCGGCCGATTTCGTTACTGAATACTGATGCAAAAATTCTTGCTAAGGTGTTGGCTCTTCGGTTGGGGAGGGTACTGCCGTCTTTGGTACATTTGGATCAATCTGGTTTTGTTCAAAAAAGACAGGTGTGTGATAATATTAGACGCACATTACACCTTATGTGGGCTGCACAGCGGACATCTGCTAAAGTAGCTTTTCTGGCGATCGATGCCGAGAAGGCTTTCAATCAGGTTGATTGGAACTTTTTATGGCAGGTGATGTCGAAGATGGGGTTGGGAGTTTTCTTTTTAACCTGGGTGCAGGCCTTTTATGCGGCTCCAAGGGCTACTGTGTGTATTAATGGGATTTATAGCGACTTTTTTTCCATTGCGAGAGGTACTCGACAGGGGTGCCCTTTATCTCCTCTGTTGTTTGCCCTTTCTATGGAACCTCTGGCCATTCGTATTCGGGAACATGGTGACTTAATGGGGGTGCGAGTGGGAGATATTGAACATCGTATAGCACTCTTTGCCGATGATGTGTTATTGTATGTCCGGGACCCGGAGGACTCGTTACCTATTTTAGTTGATCTCTTTTTAGAATATGGGCAGCTTTCGGGGTTCACGGTAAACATGGATAAATCTGAATTGTTGGGAGTAAACCTGGGGGTGGAGGATCAACGTCGTTTGGCTGTCCGGTTTCCTTTTCGCTGGGCTCCTGGGGTTATTCGCTATCTGGGAATTCGTTTACCAACCGATCTATCTCAATTGTATACTGCTAACTATGCCAGAATTATTCAACAAATTTGGACTGATATTCAATGCTGGAACGGGTTTTGGTTGTCTTGGTGGGGTCGCATAGCAGTTTTGAAAATGAATGTCCTACCCCGTTTGCTCTTTCTCTTTCAAACGTTGCCGGTTGCAGTCCCACATTTGGTGTTGAAGCAACTCCATGCTTTGTTTTTTCGCTTTATTTGGCAGGGGAAATCTCCTCATATTTCCAGAGCTGCTTTGTGGGCATCCAGGGATAGAGGGGGGCGCGCGGTACCTAATTTATTGTGGTACTACCGAGCTGCACAGCTGCGGCTCTTATTGGATTGGGAGATCGCTGATTTTAAGTTGGCAGTGCGTATTGAACAACATTTTGTGGGACGCCCATGTTTGAAGCGCTGGCTTTGGTCCTCCTCTATTGATCTTGGGCGATTGGCGGTCCCAGGGAATCCGTTTTTGGAACATCTTCTGAGAGTGTGGGGTGTTGCAAAACGGCGTTGGGGGGCTGGGGCAGGCCCCTCGATTCTTGGTGTGGTGCGAGATGAGCCTATGTTCCCGGCGGGTGGGGAGAGCTCTGTGTTTATGCGGTGGGAACGGTTGGGGTTATCTACCTTTCGAGATGTGCTTCAGAAGGGGGTCCTGGTGTCTTTTGAAACCTTCCAGATTAGTGCTGACTTACCCAGGGGAGATTTTCTGGCTTATTCTCAGATACGTCATTTCCTTCACTCTCAGAAGTGGGATAGGGGGCCCATTCAATCTCTCGACCCCTTTGCTCACTTGTGGGTCACTCTTCGGAACTTACCTAAACCCATTTCTGTTCTTTACCAATATATTCGGGGCTCCTTTTCCTTTCCGGCTCTCTATCAGCGGGCTTGGGAGGTGGACTTGCACTGTACTTTTTCTGTTGAAGAGTGATCTAGAATTCATAAAGAAGTGGGAAAAGCCTCTTCTTGTGCACTTATTAAGGAAAATGCCTATAAAGTAGCCCTGCGCTGGTATTACACACCTGATCGTCTCCATCGTATGTTTCCTAATGTATCTGCCTTATGTTGGAGATGTGGAGTGGTTAGGGGGACCTTTTTACATATATGGTGGGATTGTCCAGTTTTGGAGCCCTTTTGGAGGACTGTTGTGGGATGTTTATCACACTTGTTACAGATTTCATTGCCTTTTTCTCCACAGGGATGTCTATTAGGCCTTTATAATGTTAGTCTATATTCTTGGCAGACAAAGCTCCGACGTTGGGGTTTGGCGGCAGCAAAATGCTTGATTGCTGCTCATTGGAAACAGGGACTGGCACCTACTCATCTGGATTGGACTTTGAAGCTTCAGTTTATTTTTCATATGGAATTATCTATTGCAAAGCGACATGGGTACTATTATACTTACACCAGGACTTGGACAAGAATATTAGCAAAAATCGAATCTTTACATTGAGCTTCTTTCTGAGGGGGGAGGGATTGTGTACAGGGGGACTTCCCTGAAGAAACCACAGGGAGTCCCTCTCTGAGGGTCATGGAGTTGGTGGGGTGGGGGGGGGTATTGTGGAGTTCTGGTTAATGATAAATACTGGGGGCTGATTGGTTTTGTTGGGAGCAACTTCTACTATTTGTACTGCTGGGGGAGCGTTTTGTGAATTGGGAGCCTTTTTTTTTTTTATATGCTTGCTTTCCCATTTGTTGTTGTCCCTGATATTTATATTCTGGTTTGTATATTTTCACAAAAAAAAATTCTTCAATAAACATTTATTGATTAAAATGACAAAAAAAAAAAAAATGTAACTCCTCCTCCCTCTCTGGTTATTCTAGTCCTCTAAATTTTCTCTTCATTTTGCCTCGTCCCTCCACTGGAGTTCATTTCTACCCTAACTCTTGTTAACCATGTCGAGCTTTACGAATGTAGAGATGATGCGGTATACAAACCTAAGGTTTAGATTAGATTAGATTGTTCAATGTTGGAGGTGACTGAAATTGGACATATTGGTCTTGAGATGCATCAATGTCAAACCAGAATTTGAAGAACTAAAAAAAAAAACCCAAACGAGGAGTTGCTCATGTTACCTGTCAATCCCTTCGTCATTTATAGACACAACTACTACTTATTTCTATAGCACTGCTACAAAACAAAGGAGAACAGCTTTTTGACTGGACCTCAGGCCAAGCATCACCTGCACTTTTTAAAGCCACTGGAGCCGTATCGCTGAAAAAGTACAGCCACAGCAAAATCAAAATGACAGGTATAATAAAAAGGCCCCAGTCAGATAACCAGCTCCTAGAAAAGAGGCAGGGAGTAATCATGCAAGAAAAAAAAGAAAAGCATTTTAAAAACCTTACTCTATATGCCAAAAGGGGAAAGATGTCCACATATCGCAAAAAGACAAAAGAAAACATAAAATTTACATGGAAGACAGCACAAGAAATCTGAAGCCCGAGGGGTCCCATGAGACAACATAAGGTGGGAACTGGCACGTATGCACAGTATGTCTTTCAAAGTCCTCCAGAACGTTTCTAACTGACGAGGCAGTTTCCATTCACATACGCTTCATCAGATAATGTGAAACATCTGTGAGGACTTGAATTCCTTACTCAGTATGGGTGTCAAGGGTTCTCTTTTGAGATTTTTATTTGCTTCCAGGACAAGTGGAATGCTAACAAAAGTCTACTAGAAATCAACAAAGTAGCATGTCTTATCTAAAATTAGATATACCTGGAAAAGTTAAATGCACTACCAGCTCAGTACTAAAGCCTTTCTGGAAATAGTTAAATCTAATCCAAAAGTTCAGTTACAGTAAGATGAATTTCAAAAAATTTTCACAGTAGGGGGAGATTTGGAACCAACCTGAAATTACTTGAGTTGGGGGGGGGTTAATGGATACAAAATTTTAATTAATTTTTTTTGGGGGAGAGGAAGAAGAAGAAACTGCCTCCCCAAAATGCTCCTATAATGTGGCTCAACATGTTCCCAAAAAGCATCCGTAAGCCTTGAATCCATTTTGCAGACAGCAGGCCTCATTAAAGCAGTGAATTCAGCTCCTAGTGGTGAAAAACATTTTTGGTTCTATTTTTCCTATGAACCTCCTTGAATGGACATTAGCTATAAGGATTACTTGAAGACAAAAATCCAATCTTCTCATTTTGTTCTAAAACAAAATAGTAATAAATCTAATTTTCTGATTGTGATTATCCTTTAAAAAAAAAAACAACAAACCCAAAGTAAACCTGTAAGGCACATGAATCCTCTGATCTGGCAGATGCATGAAGTGCTTGCGGACAGCGAAACTTCGTACATCTACCGGATCAGAGGATTCACGCGCCTTACAGGCTTCATTTGGTTCATCAGGTTCTCTGGGTAGTCACATCACATTCTGGATCCCTGAGGAAGGAGTGTTTTCCGAAACACAGACCATATCGGTTCCTGTGGACTCACACCTGAGGACCCTTTTTTATATTTGTTTTTATTTTACTTTTTTGAATGCTACATTGACTCTTTTGTAACAAAGATTAGTTTTACACCTTGTACATCACGCCAGTTTTTTCTTTTGTTTTGGTCATTTTGTTAAGGGACCTGCAAGTTATGCTGAAATCCTGTGCAGCGAAAGACCAAGAAATACAACTCGTAAAGCCCCAGGAAAGTAAAAGATTTAAATCCCTTTTGCTGGATAATGTCACCACACTTCAGGGGCAATGCAACTTACTTCCGATATTTAAATCTGATTTTTCAATGTTCCCAAGATTTATGAAGGACATCATATAATTTTGAAATAGAGATCTTCTGTCACATCTGAATTGAAGACTTCAAAATCTTTATTTTCAAGATAAGTACATTTAAAGGTTTGTTTGCTTTTTTAAATATATTTAAGCTGTTATAGTGGAAATAATTGTGGTGTCAATATGATAAGGGGTTGTTTTTTTTTGACCAGTGATGTTTGTAAATATCAGAAGTTGCCAAAATTGAGTCCTTCACAGAGTTTCATACAACACTGAGGTTTTTTTCTCCTTTTTATGTAGAAGTCTTTGATCTTTTTCTTTATTGAATGGGTCTTTTATGGTAGTTTGATTATTCTGATCCATTCAGTCATTGTATAAGGAGTGTATAAAATCTGTGTCATTTATAAGCCATGTGACTTTTGTAAGCTGCCTAGAATGAATGATGCAGTCTTTTCATGAAAAAAACATTTAAATGGAATGAGCATAAACATTAATACAGGGCTGTGGCGTTGGAGTCGAGGAGTCTGAGTCGAAGGAAATTTCGGGTACCTGGAGTCGGAGTCGGAACATTTATCTACCGACTCCATTTTTGAACTTGGCATACCAATCACGAGCGATTCTTTCAGCTATAGCACCCACTATATACACAGCACAAATGTTGCGAGCAGCTTCTGCGGCTTTAGAACTTTGATTAAAAGCAAAAAGAAGGTGGTGTCGAAAATGCTCATTTCTCTCAACTTGACATTCCATTTTAACGATCTGAAAATTAACCAGTGCTTTGGAGTCGGAGTCGGAGGAAATTTCGGGTACCTGGAGTCGGAGTCTGAAGTACAAAAAACTGAGGAGTCGGAGTCGAAACATTTATCTACCGACTCCACAGCCCTGCATTAATATGACTCCTAATGCCTCAGACACACCTGAAGCCCTTTAAAAAGAAAGACTCCCTTCCTATTTTTATGCAAGTTGATTAAAAAAATGTAAGTCTCACCTTCACGACAATCTCCAGTTTTTCAAATGAACCACTTGTACAGGCTGACAAGACTCCATCAATTGTTTCATCTGGGACAACCTAGAATGTATCATCAAGCACAACACAGATTTTTACATGTGTTTCATTTACATTAATATTAAAAATCCCATCACTGCAATTCTACTCTAAATTTCTTACTGTTTGCAGGTACAATTATTTTTTCAGGGATTCTGAAGAGCAACTTCTGTGATGTAGAGCATTACGTATGTTTATTGATGGGATGCTTTTAATTGTGTGTTTTAAAATAAAAAGGGAGAGAATTTAAGGTGTGTGTATATAAATTTTAAGTGTGCTGAAATGCTTAGTAAAAGGAAAAAAAAAAAAAGTGATGCTCACTCAGAAAATATAAAAAAAAAATACATGTCACAGTTATTTAAAAAACAGTGCTGCAGCAAATGACAAAAGGCAAAGATGCCCATAGGCACATAAACAGGGCACAGATAACAGAAGACCTGGAAATGAACCTCGTTAATGCGAACAGATGTAGTAAATGCAGTTTTCAAAAACAATTATCAAACTAATCTCTTCTACAATGCCACACGGCAACAGCCCCGAAGCCCTTTAAATCTCTATGGGCTTCGGGGCCGTTACCGCGCGGCTTTGTAGAAGAGGAGGTCTATTTCTTATTAATATTTTTGCCTCCAAATACTATGCCTGTTTAAAACAATAAACCAAAAATGTCTGACCTAGTGGTCCAAAATACAGCTACTCCTTATATTAATCCCCCAATAGTCAGCTGCAGGATCCCTAGGTTGATATCCTATATAATAAAACGCTAGCCACGCATGTGCACTCCTATCTGCTTGTTCTGTATGTCTGTGGCCGCAGGAGTGCGCATGCGCGCTTAACAGACCCCGCTCGGTTTCCGAGGCACCGATTTTGCAAATGTTTTGCTCGTCTTGCAAAACACTCGCAAACCGGTGAACTCGTAAACCAAGGTACCACTGTATATCTTATTTCTACCTAATCTTTTTTTCTTTCAGCCTAAGGAACTAATACAACCCACAGTCATTGTTTCGACTTGTAACAGTTTCAATGTAGCAAACACAACTAGACTTCACGCACCGTTTGTATCCAGTTCTTGTATCCTCAAACTGCACCCTTTTAGATCTTCTAATGTTGCTGTCCAGGTTTCTTCGCCACGACAATTAATGCCGAGTCGATATTATGGAAGAAAAGATGAGCTAAGAATGTATCTAAAATCGATTTGAAGGAACAGGCCCCCATGTGATTGTATAACATTTAAAATATTTATTAGATTAATATCAGCCTAGGGATCCTGCAGCTGAATAGTGGGGGATTAATATGTGGAGTAGCTGTTTAAAAAAAAAAATAAAAAAAATCAGTTTTTGGAGTTATGTTACAAGTGTTTCTTTCTGCTAAGCAATTTTGATCTTGATTACAATTTAAGGTAGAATTTAGGGCTCCTTTTACGAAGCAGCGTTAGCGGTTTAAGCGCATGCAGTTTTTTAGCACCCGCTAAACCCATGCTACACGGCTAGAACGCTGGCTCAACGCTGGTGTTAGCGTCTAGCACGGCAGGTAGTTTAGCGCGTGCTATTACGTGCGTTAAACCGCTAACGCAGCTTCGTAAAAGGAGCCCTAATTCCTGCTAGATCAGATCAAACCAGTGGGTTATACCCCCCCTCACCCCCCCCCGTCAGAAGATGGAGCTAAAGAGTTTACACCAACATCACTGGCATAATAGAAGGTACAGAGACTGGAGCTAGGTCAGTATCAATCTAACAAAGCTTATAAAAATCCCAAGTGCCCACTGGGGATCCTCTGAAATCTCTCCAGGGAACGAACTCAAAGACTAAAAGAACTCCAACAATCTTTCCATCAACAGAAGCTCAAAGAACGCAAAAGGATCTGAATCGATCCGTTTTGCCACACAATGTTTATGTTTATTTAATGAACTTGATCCACTACTCAGCCTTCCTGGATGAGAGTGGTTTATAAAGATAAGACACTTAACTTGGTTTCAGAAAAGGTCGAGGAACAAGAGACATTATTGCCAGTGTTAGATGGATATTGGAGAAAAGCAAATACCAAAAAAACCCTATACCTCTGCTTCATCGATTACAACAAAGCTTTTGACTGTGGATCACAATGAACTATGGAGAACCCTAGTGTAAATGGGAATAATCTAATCCAGTGTTCCTCAACCACTGGTCCGTGGACCGGTGCCGGTCCACAGAAATTTCCTGCCGGTCCACAGGGCCAGCACGTGCATCAGGCCCAAAACAGTGTTCTTCAACTGCTGGTCCACGGTGCGATCGATGCAGCGTTATCTTCGAGCCTCTTCCTCACTGATTTAGTGCACAAAGCCATGGGCAGTGGCTCCTATGTGCGTCCTGTGACTCTTCACAAGGTACTCTGTCTTCCGAGGCAAGAACCTGGACTCAAGGAAAATTAATTAAGTATGACTAAGTGTCACCCTATAACTAGCTCCTCAAAAAATTTACAAAAAATGTGTTGCCAACTTGTAGCCAGAACAAGGCTCGTTCCGCCACTACCCTACCCAACACCATCACCTCTAGCTCATAGATCAAGCCCTATAACGCTTCACAAAGGAATGAATGTAAACAGGAACAGGTTTCTGCATGAAAATGACCTCCAGAGAAACTGACCGAGCTTTTGCCCATGCAATCACCTGTGTCCTGATTGATCTGAGAGAATATAGCCTCTATGGCCACCTTAATCTGGCTCCTTCTTTCTGAAGAGGTTCAGCACAGGGGATTCCTTTTCCTCCGAGATAAGCTCCCTTGCATCCAGCAAGTCACAGCCTTGGGAACATAGGTCCCTGGTTCCAGTCTCCTTTACCAGGTCCCTGCAAAGGCACAGAAAGGGAATCTCATCCGACCTCCAATGGCCTCCCACAAGTGCTTAGATGGGTCACAAGTGCTGGTACTGCTGTCTGATGTACCAGGGTCAAGCCTACCAGGTATGAAAACTGATAAAGCTCTGAAGACCCGAGATTGTCGCAGCTAGTCTGATACCAAGGTCTGATACCAAGCCTCCAGAGGGCTGATTTAGAAGGGTGGGGCGTTAAGAGGGATCCCCTGCATGCCACAAGCCTAGACCAGCCTGCCCTTCTGCAGAAGTTGTGACCAAATCCAAGATGGCTGCCACTTCTGCCAAAAGCACATGTCTACAGTGGTCAGGCCCAATCCGATTTGGAGACCTCGACTTTAGTCCATCAGAAAGGGATTCATGGACATTTTTCCCCATATATAAATATTAGAAATGAATATTTCAGTGTATCCTTATACACTGTTTTTTGTGGTCTTATACTTTGCCAAATCCTCCGTAGTGGAACTCGAGGCAGATTACATCAACATTTGTTAGCTAGGATAGACATACAATTTCATTTTCAAATCAGGTTGGACTTCTAACATAGCTTTCTAATAAAAAATTTTACAGCCTAGAGCAGGGATCTCAAAGTCCCTCCTTGAGGGCCGCAATCCAGTCGGGTTTTCAGGATTTCCCCAATGAATGTGCATGCACTGCTTTCAATGCATATTCATTAGGGAAATCCTGAAAACCCGACTGGATTGCGGCCCTCAAGGAGGGACTTTGAGATCCCTGGCCTAGAGGTAGTCTTATAATGCAAAATCAGGGTCTTACTAAAATCAGGAATCTTTAGAACATCCATGTTTTCAGGCTTTCAAAATACAGTGTATATAGTGGTTGTATGGACTTCTGTAGGTAGGAGGTTCCATAGTTTTGCAGTTTGGTAATTAAATTAATTATAGTGAATTGCCTTATATTTTACCCTTTTCAGTGATGGAAATATCAAGCATCAGAGTTCCAATGTTTAGCCTAGTAATTCAGTGAATCTGTGGAAACTCAGGAGCCTCTCCATCCATCTTGAACGTTATGCAGCATATATGTTACACACATGTAAACAAATGTAGCATTTTGGATTAAAAATAAGACACAGAAGCCCTAGCTGTTTCTTGGGATTTAGTTTTTTTTAAATTTTAGCATGTACACTTCTCCCTCCATATTCACTGTGGTAGGGGATTAACAGACCCACAAATACAGAAAAACTTTCAAATACTATTTGCTGTTACCTATTAAAAACATCGTGAATATGGTGAAACCGCAAATAACATGGTGGGGGACCTGGCCTGTTCCTGAAGGAGAGGCAAAACATGGTGAAGAAAGTGACGGGAATCTGCAATTTTCTCTGTAAACGCTTGGAATCAGCGATTTCTCTATGCAAGCTGATGTAATTTTTTTTTTGTGGGGGAGCCAGCAAGCTAAAAACTGTGAATAATCGAAACCGCGAATACGGAGGGAGAAGTGTACTAACAAAAAGGGATTTAAAAAGATAAATTACTCCTTATTCTATTTCAATACCTCTGCAGTGATTGTTATTCACACATTGAATTTATCTATAGTTCAAGTCTTATACACTATGGATGAAAAAGCATGAATCATTCACGAACAGTCACTTCCAGTAACATGGAAAGCAGCACAGATATCAATCAACTCAACAGCTTGACACTACATTTGCTAAACCAGGACAATTAGACAAAGCCTCACTCTACAGCAGGGGTGCCCACACTTTTTGGGCTTGCGAGCTACTTTTAAAATGACCAAGTCAAAATGATCTACCAACAATAAAAAATTTTTAAAACCCCCACAAAGCACACTGAAAGGCAGAGAAAATGTTAATTATCATTCATATTCCGGGTTTTTTTCAAAGAGGTCAAGGCAGATGACTCTATGCAATGTCATCTCAATAACAACCATACAAAAATAGACAAATAAACCACATAGCAGTTTTTAGCGCAGGGAGTTGCGCTGAATGCCCTTGCGCTGCTCTCGACGCTCATAGGCTCCCTGCGCTAAAAACCGCTATTGTGGTTTAGTAAAAGGGAGTCATAGTGCAAAATATAGACAGCAGATATAAATTCTCAAAACAGACACATTTTGATCACTAAATTGAAAATAAAATCATTTTTCCTACTTCTGTTTGATGATTTCATGAGTCTCTGGTTGCACTTTCTTCTTCTGACTTCTTCTCACTTCACTCTGGCTGCACTTCTTCTGACATCTTCTGATTTCAGCCCACTCCTTCTTTCAGCCTCCTATATGCTTTCTCTCTTCCATACCTCATTCTCTCCCCCAACTTTTTCTTTCTTTCTCCCTGCCTCCTATTCTTTCTTTCTCTCTCTCTCTCTCTCCATGCCCATTTTCTTTCTCCCTGCTTGCCCCCTTTGTTTCTTTCTCCCTGCCCTCCCCCAAGCCACTAGGTTTGCCGTCGCCACCGGGGAACAGGCCTCCAAGCCACCGCCCCCCAAGCTCTGCATGCAGAAGCCTTGCACTGACCAGCATTCTGCTCCCCTTCAATTCTGATGTCGGAGAGGAAGTTCCGGGCCAGCCAGGCAGCGATTGGCTGGCCCAGAAATTCCTCTCCGATGTAAGAATTGATGTCGGGGAGAGCAATGCTGGTCAGCGTTAGGCTTCTGCAGGCCCAAATCTCTGGATCCCCAGGGCTGAGGAAAAGAAAAGAAAAAAAGCCAGTCTTCCATGAGAGCCGTTCCAGTCTCTTTTTAGCACGACACTCAACTTCCCATTTTCAGGCTCAAGACGTCAGAGCAGCAGCAGCAGCTCCAGCATTTTTGTGCAGAGCACCTCCTGCTCCCGACCGCCTTTCTCCAGTCTGGCTTGTCAATTCCGCCAGAGGCAGCCGGCGCTCAGCTCTCAAGGGTCGTGACTTCCCTAGACCTCCCTCCCGCCTTCTCCCGAAGGAAGTGATATCATCCCCCAGTCGGAAGACGGGTTCTGGCAGTCGGGCAGGAAGGGCGCAGCAAGAATGGGGAACCTTGGGGAGATTCCGGTGGGGAACCTTGGGGAGAGGAAGGCTGATCGGCCGGCCGATTGGAACGGCAACACGAGATCGACTGGCGTTGCCTTCCCGATCGACCGGTCGATCGCGATCGACGTGTTGGGCACCCCTGCTCTACAGCATCAGAGGACTTGCTGCAGGTAATTATCTGAAGTTCAGCAACTTGTTCTTAGTCATTCATAAAAGCCACATTAGTATTAGTCAACAAAATTCACACTCAATGTTCTTTATTATCTGCAACATGACCATATTACCTGTCAGGGCTGCAGGAGTTACAAAAAGTGATCCTGTGTAATGCTTTGCTCTTTACAAATATGTTTTAAGATTAATCTAATATTAATTCAGCTCCAAAACAATTTTGGTTTTATGATGAACTAAGGCACTAAGCTGATTCTAGGTTCAAAACATTTTGAAAAAGACATGACATGAAGAACCAGCAAGCAAGAGGGTAATTTACCCTCCCCTCCTTAAAAAAAAAAAATACCCACCCACCAAAAGGATATCACTACACCTCCCAGGGACAGTGGCAATAAAAGAAAAGGGTTCTCAGGGAGGATGAGGTCATAGAAGAGAGACAACTGATTATTTGCTTTGGTCTTTACAGAAGATGTAAGAGATCTACCTGAACCAGAAATGGTTTTCAAGGGTGATGATGCGGAGGAACTCAGAAGAAGTTTCAGTGAATCTGGAAGATGTACTAAGCCAAACTGACAAATTAAAAAGTGATAAATCATCTGGACTGGATGGTATACATCCCAAATCAAACATGAAATTGCTGACCTGCTGTTAAGGGATCTGTAACCTGTCACTAAAATTGTCTGCAGTACCTGAAGATTGGAGGGTGGCCAATGTTACTCTGATTTTTTAAAAGGTTTCCAGGGGAGATCCGGGAAATTACAGATCGGTAAGCCTGACTTCAGTGCTGGGCAAAATGGTGTAAACAATTATAAAAAATAAAGTTGTGGAACACAGAGAAACATGATTTAATGAGAGTCAGCATGGGTTCAGCCAAGGGAGATCTTGCCTCACCAATTTCCTAGACTTCTTTGAAGGTGTGAATAAACATTTTTTCAGAAGGTGTGAACAAAGGTGTGAACAAACAGATTTTCAGAAAGCTTTTGACAAAAAGTTCCTCATGAGAGGATCCTGAGAAAATTAAAGAGTCATGGGATAGGAGGCAAAGTTCAGTACTGGATTAGGAATTGGTTATTGGACAGAAAACAGAGGGTAGGGTTAAATGGTCATTTTTCTCAAAGGAGGAGAGTAAACAGTGGAATGACGCAGGGATCTGTATTGGGACCGGTGCTATTTAACTTATTTATAAATGATATGGAAATTGTAACGATGGGCGAGGTGATTAAATTTGCAGATGACACTAAACTGTTCAAAGTTATTAAAACGCATGCGGATTGTGAAAAAAGCACAGTTACTTACCGTAACAGGTGTTATCCAGGGACAGCAGGCAGATATTCTTAACACATGGGTGACGTCACCGACGGAGCCCTCGGTACGGACCTTTTAACTAGAAGTTTCTAGTTGGCCGCACCGCGCGTGCGCGAGTGCCTTCCCGCCCGACGGAGGAGTGCGTGGTCCCCAGTTAGGATAAGCCAGCTAAGAAGCCAACCCGGGGAGGTGGGTGGGACTTAAGAATATCTGCCTGCTGTCCCTGGATAACACCTGTTACGGTAAGTAACTGTGCTTTATCCCAGGACAAGCAGGCAGCATATTCTTAACACATGGGTGACCTCCAAGCTAACAAAGAGGGAGGAGGGATGGTTGGCCATTAGGAAAATAAATTTTGTAACACAGATTGGCCGAAGTGTCCATCCCGTCTGGAGAACGCATCCAGACAGTAGTGAGTAGTGAACGTGTGAACTGAGGACCAAGTGGCCGCCTTGCAGATTTCCTCGATGGGCGTGGAACGGAGGAAAGCCACAGAAGCAGCCATAGCTCGGTCTCTGTGGGCCGTGACAGATCCTTCCAGTGAGAGACCGGCCCGAGCATAACAGAAGGCAATACAGGCAGCAAGCCAATTTGAAAGTGTCCGTTTGGAGACAGGACGGCCCAAACGGTTGGGATCGAAAGACAAAAAGAGCTGAGGGGATGTTCGGTGAGCTCTGGTACGATCAAGGTAGTAAGCAAGGGCACGCTTACAATCCAGCGTGTGCAACGCCTGTTCTCCAGGATGCGAGTGAGGCTTAGGGAAGAAGACGGGAAGCACAATGGACTGGTTGAGGTGAAAAGCTGAGACCACCTTGGGAAGGAATTTAGGGTGGGTACGCAGAACAACCTTGTCATGGTGAAAAACAGTGAACGGTGGGTCGGCAACCAGTGCATGCAGTTCGCTAACCCTCCTGGCAGAGGTGATGGCAATTAGGAAAAGCACCTTCCAGGTAAGAAGCCTGAATGAAGCTGTGGCAAGAGGCTCAAACGGAGGTTTCATGAGAGCAGAGAGAACCACATTCAGGTCCCAGACGACGGGAGGAGGCTTGAGAGGCGGTTTGATGTTGAAGAGCCCTCTCATAAATCTTGAAACCAGAGGATGAGCCGTGAGGGGTTTTCCGAGAATAGGCTCGTGAAACGCAGTGATGGCACTGAGGTGGACTCTGATGGAGGTGGTTTTGAGGCCAGCGTTGGACAGCGAGAGCAAATAGTCCAAGACAGTTTCCACCGCCAAAGAGGTGGGTTCTTGATGATGCCGGAGACACCACGAGGAGAATCTGGTCCACTTCTGATGGTAACATTGGAGAGTGGCCGGTTTCCTGGAGGCGTCCAAAATGAGGCGGACCGGTTGAGATAGATTCTCCGGAGAGGTCAGCCCGAGAGAAACCAAGCTGTCAGGTGGAGGGAAGACAGGTTGGGATGTAGTAGAGACTGATTCTGCTGTGTAAGTAGAGTAGGAAACACAGGAAGAGGAATGGGCTCCCTGGAGCTGAGTTGAAGCAGAAGGGAGAACCAGTGTTGACGAGGCCACCGAGGGGCGATGAGGATCATGGTGGCATTGTCCTTGCGGAGTTTGGACAAGGTCCGCAACATCAAAGGAAGTGGAGGGAAGGCATAGAGGAACCGATCCCTCCAGTTGAGCAGGAATGCATCCGGGGCCAGACGGTGAGGAGAGAAGAGTCTGGAACAGAATTGGGGCAGCTGATGGTTGTGAGGTGCTGCAAAGAGGTCCACCTGTGGAGTGCCCCATCGAGCAAAGATGGAGAGTAGAGTCGGAGGGTCCAACGTCCACTCGTGAGGTTGAAGGATGCGGCTGAGATTGTCGGCCAGAGAGTTCTGTTCGCCCTGGATATAGACCGCCCTGAGAAAGAGATTGCGGTCCGTGGCCCAGGTCCAGATGCGCAGAGCCTCCAGACAAAGGGGGCGAGATCCGGTGCCGCCTTGCTTGTTTATGTAGTACATGGCGACTTGATTGTCTGTGCATAGGAGGAGGACTTGAGGACAGAGAAGATGTTGGAAAGCCTTGAGGGCGTAGAACATGGCTCTGAGTTCCAGGAAATTGATGTGATGACGACGCTCCTGAGGGGTCCAAAGTCCCTGGGTGCGTAGATCTCCCAGGTGAGCTCCCCACGCGTAGGGGGACGCATCTGTGGTGATGATCATAGAGTGGGGGGGGCAGATGGAAAAGAAGACCCCTGGAAAGATTTGAGGAGTTCAACCACCATTGGAGAGATTGCTGAAGAGATGATGTCACAGAGATGGGATGAGAAAGAAGATCCGTAGTCTGTGACCACTGGTTGGCGAGCGTCCACTGAGGTGTACGAAGGTGGAGACGAGCCAGAGGAAGGACATGCACTGTCGAGGCCATGTGACCCAGGAGGACCATCATCTGTCGAGCAGGAATGGAGGGATGCATGAGTACCTGACGGCAGAGATGGAGCAGGGTCTGCTTGCGATCGGAGGGGAGAAAAGCCCTCATTAGCGTGGTGTCCAGAACTGCTCCAATGAATTGAAGTCGCTGGGTGGGAAGCAGATGCGACTTGGGGTAGTTGATCTCGAACCCCAGGAGGTGG
This sequence comes from Geotrypetes seraphini, assembly GCF_902459505.1. Taxonomy (NCBI): domain Eukaryota; kingdom Metazoa; phylum Chordata; class Amphibia; order Gymnophiona; family Dermophiidae; genus Geotrypetes; species Geotrypetes seraphini. The sequence continues at coordinate 178,512,652 of NC_047092.1, read as the reverse complement.
AGGAGAGAGATGGTGTGATGAGTAGCCTGAAGCACAAGTGGAGACGTAGGTGCTTTCACCAACCAATCGTCCAAATAGGGGAACACCTGGAGGTTGTGAGACCTGAGGAAGGCCGCTACCACTATAAGGCACTTGGTGAAGACCCTGGGTGAGGAGGCGAGGCCGAACGGTAGCACCTTGTACTGATAGTGGTGGTGCAGTACCTGGAACCGCAGGTAGCGGCGAGAATGTTGATTGATGGAGATGTGAGTGTAGGCCTCTTTGAGGTCCAGGGAACATAGCCAGTCGTGTTGAGAAAGAAGAGGGTAGAGCGTGGCAAGGGAGAGCATTCTGAACTTCTCCTTGACCAGACACTTGTTGAGGTCCCTGAGATCGAGAATGGGACGGAGGTCTCCCGTCTTTTTGGGTACCAGGAAGTAGCGGGAGTAGAATCCCTGCCCCCTTTGATCTGGAGGTACTTCTTCGATGGCATTGAGAAGGAGGAGGGATTGAACCTCCCTCAGGAGGAGGGGGGTTTGAGATGAGTTTGAAGCAGACTCTACGGGAAGGTTGTCCGGAGGTAGAGTCTGAAAGTTGAGAGAGTAGCCGTGGCGGATGATGTTGAGGACCCACTGGTCCGACGTGATGACTTCCCAACGGCTTGAGAAAATGGTGAGACGACCCCCGATAGGCTGTGGAAGAGGCAGCGAGGGTGGATGACTGGCTATGCCCTGGAGAGAAGAGTCAAAAGGGCTGAGATTGTTTAGCAGGCTGAGGAGGCTTGGAGGGTTGAGTGGCCTGAGACCGAGCCTGGGCATGGTGCTGCTGTTGACGGGGTCGCCGAGATTGTTGGGGAGGCGGATTGAGTGGCCTGGCTGAGAACCTCCGCTGGTAAGATGATTGAGGCCGATAGGGTCGAGCAGGCGGAGCCTTCTTTTTCGGCTTGATCAGGGTGTCCCACCTGGTCTCATGGGCAGAGAGTTTCTGGGTGGTGGAATCCAGTGACTCTCCAAAAAGCTCATCCCCGAGACAGGGGGCGTTGGCCAGGCGGTCCTGGTGGTTGATGTCCAGGTCGGAGACTCTGAGCCAGGCCAAGCGACGCATGGCTACAGCCATGGCAGAGGCCCGAGAGGTGAGCTCGAAGGAGTCGTATATCGAGCGGACCATATACTTGCGCATTTGGAGAAGGCCAGATATGTGCTGCTGGAATAGCGGGACCTTGCGCTCAGGTAGGTACTTCTGGAGGGCAGACAGCTGTTGGACCAAGTGTTTGAGATAAAAGGAAAAATGGAAGGAATAGTTGTTTGCCCTGTTGGCAAGCATGGCATTTTGGTAAAGTCTCTTGCCAAACTTGTCCATGGTCTTACCTTCTCTGCCAGGAGGGGTAGAGGCATAGACACTGGAGCCCTGAGTCTTTTTTAAGGTGGATTCCACCAGAAGGGACTCATGGGGTAATTGAGATTTGTCGAATCCTGGAATAGGGATGACACGGTAAAGGTTGTCCAGTTTACGGGGAGCTCCCGGTACCGTGAGGGGATTTTCCAAGTTTTTGTAGAATGTCTCCCGTAAGATGTCATGTACAGGAAGCTTGAGGAACTCTTTAGGAGGTTGCTCAAAGTCTAAGGCTTCTAAAAAGGCTTGGGACTTTTTGGAGTCAGATTCAAGGGGAAGTGACAGAGCAGCAGACATTTCCCTCAGAAATTTAGAAAAAGAGGACTGCTCAGGTTTAGAGGTGGCATCAGGTGCCGATGGTTCCTCATCAGATGAGGAGGGATCCTCCTCGGTACCGAGAGGAGTCTCCTCCCATAAATCAGGATCCCTGACCTCTGGTGCGTGTCGGGACACCGGGGTGGAGGGTGCGGTGTGGCGAGTCTTGGACAAAGATTTACCAGAGCGCACCGAAACGGTACCAGGGGAGGACGATCGGCGTCGTTCTCGGTCCCGAGAAGAGTGCCGTACCGCCTGGTGCCGAGCAGGATCCACTGTGGGTTGAGAATGAACCACAGGATCATCAGGAAGTTGTTGGGCCGAAAGGATCGGCATCGAGATGTTTACCGGTACCGAGGGAGTGGACACCGGGGGCTCGGTGCGGGGCTCGGGCCGGTCTGGTACCGGAAGGAGCGGTGCCAGGATAGAGGGTAGCAGTTGTTCAAGTTGTTTCTTCAACTGCTCCTGAAGCTGAGTTTGTAGAATGGCCGAGATACGGTCATCTAGGGGTGGCATCGGAACCGCTTTCTTTTTCTTCGGTTCCTTGGATGCCGCTCCACGCCCCGGCGATGAGGAGGCCGATGACGAGGCACTCACCGTTATCGGGGCGGAGCGTTTACGGGACCGGTGCGATGCCGGTATGGACGGTGTCGTCACCGTAGCTGGAGGGCGCTCGAGGGAAGAGGAAGGCTTCTTAGCCGGCTTACCTGGCGCCAGTGGCGCCGATGCGGGATCGGTCGGTGTCGAGCTGGACGGTGCCGATTTCTGCGGTACCGCCGTTGAAGGTGATGAATCCATCGCCGACTCGGAGCCGAAGAGCAGGGTTTGCTGGATTCTTCGGTTTTTAAGAGTACGTTTTTGTAAAGTGGCACAGCGGGTGCAGGAATCTGCCCGATGCTCCGGACCCAGGCACTGCAAACACCAATTGTGTGGGTCAGAAACGGAGATCGGGCGTGCACACCGCTGGCACTTCTTAAAACCGACCTGCGGGGGCATGAAGGGGAAGATAGCCTCCGCAAAATCGAAGTCCGAGGCCTGTATAATGGCAACAGGCCCCGCCGGGGCAAAAACGAAAGAAACAATAAAAATCAAAGTTTTTTTTTTTTTTTTTTTTTTGCAATTCAAAGAAAAAAGAAAACCCGAAGGTAGAGTAAGAAAAAAAATAGAACAAAAGCGCGAGCGGGAAGGCAAAAAGTGATTTCAACGGCCGTTGAAAAAATACACGCGTCTTCTTCGCTCCGCGGAAACGAAGAAACTGGGGACCACGCACTCCTCCGTCGGGCGGGAAGGCACTCGCGCACGCGCGGTGCGGCCAACTAGAAACTTCTAGTTAAAAGGTCCGTACCGAGGGCTCCGTCGGTGACGTCACCCATGTGTTAAGAATATGCTGCCTGCTTGTCCTGGGATAATTGGAAAGACTGGGCGTCCAAGTGGCAGATGAAATGTAATGTGGACAAATGCAAAGTGATGCATATTGGGAAGAATAATCCGAATCACAGTTACCGGATGCTAGGGTCCACCATGGGGGTTAGCACCGAAGAAAAGGATCTGGGTGTCATTGTAGACAATACGATGAAATCTTCCACCTAATGTGCGGTGGCGGCCAAAAAAGCAAATAGGATGCTAGGAATTAATTTAAAAAATGGATGGTTAATAAGACTAAGAATGTTATAATGCCCCTGTATTGCTCCATGGTGAGACTGCACCTGGAGTACTGCGTTCAGTTCTAGTCTCCTTATTTCAAGAAAGATATAGCAGCACTAGAAAAGGTTCAAAGAAGAGCGACCAAGATGGTAAAGGGGATGGAACTTCTCTCATATGGTTTAGGGCTCTTCAGCATGGAAAACAGACTGAAGGGAGATACGATTGAAGTCTACAAAATCCTGAGTGGAGTCGAACAGGTACAAGTGTATCGATTTTTTCACTCCGTCAAAAATGACAAAGACTGGGGGACACTCGATGAAGTTACACGGAAATACTTTTAAAACCAATAGGAGGAAATTTTCTTTCACTCAGAGAATATTTAAGCTCTGGAACGCATTGCCAGTCATTGTGGTAAGAGCGGATAGCGTAGCTGGGTTTAAGAAACGTTTGGACAAGTTCCTGGAGGAAAAGTCCATAGTCTGTTATTGAGAAAGACATGGGGGGAAGCCACTGCTTGCCCTGGATCAATAGCATGGAATGCTGCTACTCCTTGGGTTTTGGAAAGGTACTAGGGACCTGGATTGGCCACTGTCTGACCCAGTAAGGCTATTCTTATGTTCCTTCAGTCCAGTACAGGACTGGGTAAAAGCAGGATCCTCCAGATCTTGTGATTTCCACAGCAATAGTTCCATAATAAGCCCTGGATCGGAGCTGGAGATTTTTGTATCATTTTTTTCCCATGACAATCAGTGAAATTCATTGAGAGAAACAAGCTTTTAAAGCAGAACAGTTTTTTTTTTTAAATGATGATACAGTATGTGTATTTCACATTTTCAGGATACCTACAATGAATGAGACTTGCTGTACTGCTTCCATTGCACATGTGTGCATTTGCACATATTAACATTAGAGTTATTCACAGAGAGTTGAAAAAAGTAGTCTTTATAGGTTTAATAGTTTAAAAAAAAATAAGGAGTTAAATAAAACCCCAGGGAGTTACATAATTGCGTTTACAGAATTCTTGCTTTAGGGAGAGAAGGCATGTTGCCATGGCAATACCTTCAGTCTAAAATCCTATTTCCATTGCCAACAATTGCCGAGAACTGCCTCCTTTACTCAGGAGCACATCTACTGTTCAGTGTTTGATAGCCAAAAAGGCAGCTATTTTTGAATTTGGACAAAATTAAGATGGGTTAGCAGTTCCACATCAAACCCTAAAACATGAAGAAAATGTGATTTTGGCATTTTTGGCTTCCTTTGTCACCAGAAGTCATGAATTTGGATGTGAAGCTCGATTCTCAGCTGTTACTGCAAGAACAGGCTACAGGTCCGGTAACTGTGGCCAAGTCTTACCCTCCACTCTCACCCCGCCGTTTGGTAAGGCAGTTAAGCATTACTTAACTCTTAGGTATATCACGTCTACTCTTTGGGCTGTTCTCCTAAGTTAATGGTTAACAGTCACTAAAGTATCAGTATTTAGGAGCCCATCTCTCCTACCAAGGTGCTTCCTCAGATTGTCTCTCCCCCTACACTGTCTCCCCAATTCTCCTGTCTTTCCTGCTCATTTTCCAGAACTATCGGCACACACCTTCCCAGCAACAGTCGCTTTTTTTCCTACACCATGTGGCCTTTGCAGATTACAGAAAACAGCACTTCTCTCAAGAGAGCCATTAGGTACAGAAAAAGTCCATCTTTACCTCTGGACAGCTGCCCTGGCTCCCCCTCTTGCTAGCTTCAGGGAATTATGCGTCAGCTCACTGTGTGCAAAATTTACCATATACAGTGGTACCTTGGATTACGAGCATAATCCGTTCAGGAACATGCTCGTAATCCAAAATGCTCGTTTATCAAAACGAGTTTCCCCATAAGAAATAATGGAAATTCGCTTTGATACATTCCCCCCCCTCCCCCCGAGGCCAGGGCACTGCTCCCCCCCACCGCTTGCAAAGTCTCCCCCCCCCGTGTGATTCGGCACCCCCCGCCCGACCAACTTTAACTCACCCCCCCATCTGGCACCAGCACGAGAACCGCTCCCCCCCGCTTGCAAAGGCCCCCCCCCCCGCTCGAATCGGCACCCCCCGCGAGAACAGGAGATTCGGCGAGAGGGAGAATTAGAAGGGCTTGAGCATGCGCAGATGCATGCTCAAAGCCGGCAGAGACTGGGAAGAAGAAGATCTTCAAGCAGCACCGGCACTTGTGGGCTGTGTGCCGGTGCCAAAGGGGGGGTGAGTTAAAGTTGGTCGGGCGGGGGGTTCCTGTTCTCGTGGGGGGGGAGGGGGTGCCGATTCGAGCGGGAGGGGGCCCTTTGCGAGCGGGGGGGGGGAGCGATGCCGGTTATCGGGGGGTGCTCGCAAATCGAGTTTGCGAGACACGTTTTGCGAGAATGTTTTGCTCTTCTTGCAAAACACTCGCAAACCGTGTTACTCGCAAACCGAGGTTTGACTGTAAACGCAATTATGTAACTCCCTGGGGTTTTATTTAACTCCTTATTTTTTTTTAAACTATTAAACCTATAAAGACTACTTTTTTCAACTCTCTGTGAATAACTCTAATGTTAATATGTGCAAATGCACACATGTGCAATGGAAGCAGTACAGCAAGTCTCATTCATTGTAGGTATCCTGAAAAATGAGAAGGTACTTTAGGATTGGTTTTAGAAACAAATATTAGTTGGATAGAGATTTAGATCAGTTCAAGTATAATATTCTGTGATCCACATAAAAAAGGATGTTACTTATGGGACTTCTATTTTAAGAATATTTAGATCATTCCCCGGCACCTGCTTTAATTTGGATTCCAGTAAAACTTTTCCAAACCAGGCCCTTCTACTAATTCTTCAGGACAAATTCTTCCAAGGGACTTCAGAAACTATATAAATGCTAACCCATTTGATGGGGGGGGGGGGGGGGGGAAATTAGTTTTCTGTAAATGCTTGGATAACAATGAAAAAAAGATACACAAAAATTGATGAGAATTACCTGAAGTCAGAGGGTTCTACCATTTCTGCTTTAAACATTCACCCAAATCTCTTTAGCATATAGCAACATTCATCCAATTCTGCAATATTAACATACCCCAGCGATCTCAGTAACAATGTCCTCTGTAATCTCCTTTTCCCCGGTCAATCGATTTGCACATTGAAGGAATGTAATTGCTTTCCGTAGGTCTCCTTCAGACACCTGAATAAGACAAGCTATTGCCTGCAAGACATTAGGTTGACATCTTATTTTTTTAAAAAAGACATACAGATTTATTTAGAGTGGACAATGACAAATACATACAATTTTAGAACAAGTCTGCTTTAACCCTCCTTCCAAATTAATTCCTTAAGTTATAGAGTGAGGAGACCTCTTAACTCATGAGTTGTGATGGTCCCTACAGGAAATCCACCCCCTCAATGGCTGCTTATTGTTAAAAACCTGATTTTCCACCTGGGGCCCAGGTCCTAAAGCAGATTACAATAAGTCACAATTCCCATACAGTTACACTGTTGATACAGGATCAGTCAATCACTCCCATTTCATAAAATAATGTACAGTAATCCTACAGACAGAATTGTTGGATGTAGCGGGTAATAAATTATTATATATACTGTTTATACATACAGTATACACACACATACAACCAGGCTTCCACTTATTTTAGAAATCTCAAATACAGAATTTCCTCTCACACCTCTAAGGACAGCTTTTCATAACACAGGGCATAATATCAAAACACACACCACTTAGTAATCATTAAATAAATGCAGTGGCTATTCTAGTAATGCAGGCATGCAGAAGCAGACACCGACATTATTTTCAGGGATGGTTGATTTCTAGTGGCATGACGGCTGCCCCTTGACATCTGCCTATTCAAAAGCCTAGCTTTCCTTTTCTGGCAAACTACTTTAAGAATTTTTTTAAATCATTTTAAACATTCTTTTTATTAAACATCTTTTCCACCCCTCCAACTTAGTCATCAAGGCCTGTTCTCGACCACTAACAGCACAGCTGCATCCTATACGCTCACCAAGTCACCACTGTGTAATTCCTGGATACCCTCTTCCCCAGGAGCTGATACAGTGTCTCAGTAAAAGTTTTTTTTTTAAATGAAGAATTCACTATACTTTAGTAATTTACCAGAAATAAAACCATTGTTAGATTAAAAAAAAAATGTTCCAAAAAAAATACAGGAACAAGATTTAATGCACTGAAGCAAACCTGGAAGAAAACCAAACTAAATGCAGTGCTAGAATTAAATAATTTGTTAAATTATGCTATTACAGTAAATGTAAAAACACACAAAACAAGAGAGCACTATACCTCGCTAGTGATTTCCACGTTTTCTTTTTCACATATGTCTTGTAGCCTCTGAGACTGAATTTTATCTGCCAAAGGCTTAAATCGGAATTTGGAACATCGAGATGTTAAAGGTTCAATTATTCTGAAAAAGATCAGTTTTAGTCACTTTTAGAACTCTACGGATATCAAGCAGGAAGGGCTCAGGGTCGTTGGAGGGAGAACAGCTAGATTTGTTCAAACATGAGCACTGGGGGGGGGGGAGAGAAAGAAGGAGAGAGAGAGAGAGAAAGAAAACTAGAGAGTGAAAAAGAAAGAGCTAAGAAAAGAGCCAAAACAAAAGCCAGCTCACTTTGTTCTACATAACAAAGTAGACAAAGCAACAGACAGGGGGGCATTTCTATAAGTGGAGGCCCTGGCATTGCATGGTGACATTCTGTTCTACAACAGTGTCTGGGCACCCAGATTCCATTACAGAACACTAGTTTAATCCATTTATACCAGTTGTAAAGCTGCTTCCTAATTCCACAGGTATCCATGTAACCTGCTGCACAAGTAGCAGCTCTGTCCATGTGAATCCCCCCTTCCAAGCATTATGCATGCACTTAATTGCTTTGCTCTTACTGACACATGGAAGTGTCCACATTCACTAAAGCACTGGCATTCTGTACGTTTTGTGTGCACAAGAGATGCCCAGTTACAGAACTGCTCTTGCAAACGGTTAAAGTACACCAGCATGAATTTAGGCTTTAGATTTATTTACTTGCCTTTCCAAATACCTGCGGAGTAGCCGCCTAGTGGTTGGCACAGTGGGCTTCAATCTTGGTAAACTGGGTTCGATTCTCACTGTAGCTCGTCGTGACCTTGGGCAAGTCACTTAATCCTCTATTGCCCCTGGTACAAAACTTACAATTGTGAGCCCACTAGGGATCAGTACCTGCACACAATGGGGCTCATTTTCAAACCTATGGTACTCTGTGTTTTGAAAATGGGCCTGTGTGTCCAGCGCTGCATACGTCTAGTAGCACAGGAGTTAAGTTATGGAACTCCTTAGTGCAGGGATGTCAAAGTCCCTCCTCGAGGGCCGCAATCCAGTCGGGTTTTCAGGATTTCCCCAATGAATATGCATGAGATCTATTTGCATGCAGTGGTTTCATTGTATGCTAATAGATTTCATGCATATTCATTGAGGAAATCATTACATTACATTAGAGATTTTTATTCCGCCATTACCTTGCGGTTCAAGGCGGATTACAAAAGAGTTTAAAAAGGTGGTTACAATGGAAGATCGTTTGTCATTTCTAAAGAGGTAAAGAGTAGGTCATGTAGTTTCTGTGTGGCGGGAAGAGGGAGGGAGGAAGGATGATAAGTATGATGTTAGGACTGTTTCAGGAATTTCTTGAAGAGTATAGTTTTTATTTCTTTTCTGAACATCTTGTAGTCTGGGATCGTTATCAGTAGATTGGAGATTTGGTTATCTAGTTTAGCTGCTTGAAATCATGAAAATCCGACCCTCGAAGAGGGACTTTGACACCCCTGCCTTAGTGGGCCAGATATGAAATTGCTGTGAAAAGGGTAGGTTCAGAAAATTACTAAAGACGCAACTATTCGTAGATGCTTGTTTTTTGTTTAGTTATTTCAGCTAAAATTGATGAATTATCTATGAGCTCTTCTACCCACATTATGGGATTTTCCTGAGGATTATATGTATTTTCATTATATGACTTATTTTATTATGTATTTGATTTTATTTTGTTGTCATTTTAACACTGTGTATGTAAACCATTTAGTTTAAAATGGTATATAAATTTTTTAAATAAATAGTAAAGCAAGTTCAAAATTCAGGTGTAGCTATTTACTTATAAAAACATATATCCCACCTACCTAAAAAATCTAAGTGGGTTACAATGACACACATTTAAGAAAAAGACAACACCCCACACAGACAATTCAGAAAGTATAAAATCAAAAGGCCAGGCAAGAGGGCTTACAGTTGAAGGGCTGTACATTAGTGTGATTTAACAGAAGCCAAGTCACCGAACATACGTAACGCAGGTTAGTTATTCTGGGATAATGAAGCACAAGTGGGAGAAATAGCATTTGAATCCTGGCTCTCTAATCACTAGGCTACTCCTCTAAACCTGTACATACCTGCTGACATAGTTACAAATCAGACAAAAGCGTGTAGTTTTAGACTCCTTCTCCATTGTACGCCTCAGCGCTGCTTGAGCAGCTGAGGTCATGGAATCTGCTTCATCCAGAATCACAATCTTAAAAGGCGGACAGGGTTTCCCACTAAGATGGAAAGAGACGACCGTTAACTGTAGAAATTATAACAAAAAAAATAGTCTTTATTGCTTAGCAATTATTTGTACTTTTTATCAAAGGCTTACTGTCTAGTTTCCAAAGTCAAAATAGTTAAGGAAATCATGTGAATATTTTACTATACTAAATGATTTTCGTCATAAAAACTCTCCCATATGAGGAAAGGAAAGGTTTCATTTTAACCAGAACATTTTTTAGTTGAAGTTGATCACGTTTTCTAGACTGTCTGAATTTTGCAGAACGGCTCAGTTCCACAGAGCGCACAACGTTTCAAATTGTAAGATGTTTGCTTACTCTAAGCGGCTTCCTCCTACTGTCAGCTGAGCAAAATTCTTCACCTTCTCCCGGACCACTTGTATTCCACGTTCATCAGAGGCATTTAGTTCCAAAACTCTCTGCCGGAAAAGATCAGGCCTAGAATGCAATCGTGGTGCCTCTTAAGACCAGTTTTTAACAATATAATAAAAATCAACCAGCTACTTAACGAGGCTAAAGATTATGAATTCTGACAACAGCCCTAACAATTATTCAGTAATGTAACTGAAGATCCTGACTGTGTTCCCTAGTTTCAGCTAACTCTCTTCCCCCCTCAACCCCCTGATAAGGAATTCAGGGGCTGCTGCAATAAAGAGTACACTAAATTCTAGCGCACAATGAAGAAAAAGGTTTTTGTGCAAAAGCAAAGCCTTGCATGCACAGCATATTTAAACTAATGCTAAGGCGGCTAATTCACTCTTCAATACAGATGCAGAGAAGTGCGCTGAAGAGTGAAAGAGCCAGGGCTTTAAACACCAAGTCGAGGAGGTTTTAAAGGACCTACAACTTTCTTTGGGCTATGGAGCAAAGGGTGGACTGAGGTGAAGTGCAGAACCTCACCTCAGATTACTGAATCCCCACTGAAGGCCCCAATGACCTCCCCCACCCCATACCCAAACTAAAAGTGGATCCTGTCCTCCTCTCCCCACACACACCTGGAAGGAAGGCTGGAATTCTGAGGGTGGGGGGGTGTAGTGCTGTCAGTTTTGCTCCTGCCCCCCAACACCGACATTTATGCATATATCGAGGTAGATAGAAACTGGGGAACACATGCCTTTATTTTTGACTTTCCAAACCACACCCCCTTGAAATCTGTATATGGTTTGCAGATCATGTGTTAACAGAGCTTCTAAAGGCAAATAATAAAATCACTATTTGCACAGGTCATCTCCATGTGTATAAATGTCACTATTTGCACATGGAGAAGCTTCTACAATAAATCTATTGCTATAATATCATGCTTTTTTTTCAGCAATTAAAGAACCTGGAAGCACCATGTTGCAACCTTTTAGAGATGTTTAAGACAGACTACTATAATTCCCTGTATCAGGGGCTAACTTTTAAAGGATGCATTAACAACCAGGGCCAAGTAACCTATTTGAACAAAAGGCTTCAATTGAGAAAATCAACCAAAGTTGATATAACCATCTTATTATACCACTGATTTGAGGAGATCAAATGCAGTTGATATAGAGAAGGAATAAAACAACTTTGAGAGCCACATGGACTGGCAACTGGTTGTGCTTTGCATTAATTACAATCACTGCAGCTAGTTATTCAGTGATGTGGGAGAGAATCAGTCCCTGTGCTTTAGAGGCACTGTTTTCGTAGTTATTGCAGCAGAAAACCCAAGCATAAAGTGATGAACCTGAATCAGAACTACTGTATATCACTGAAAATCTAGTTACATCAAAGTCATTTAAAAAATCCTTAACTGGGGAAAAAAAAACCCACACACACAAAAATCACCCTAATCACAAGATTTCCCTCAGAAAAGCAACTTGGAAGGCCCAGTAAAATTAAAAAAGTAAACCACTTTCTCTCTTTCCTCCTCATGAACCTCCCTTCTTACAAAACTGCAATAGCGGGTTTAGCGTAGGCCAGCACGCTGAATGCTCTGCGCTGATCTTGACACTCAAGAGTTCCTATGAATATCAGGAGCAGCACAGATCATTCAGTGTGCCGGCCTGCGCTACAAAACACTATTGCAGTTTTGTAAAAAGGAGGGGGAAGAGCAAAAAAAGCAGGAAAATGGTCCATAGGTAATATAGAAACATAGAAAATGATGGCAGAAATGGGCTACCGGCCCAACAAGTCTGCCCACTCTAAGGACCCTCCACCCTAAGCACTTCCTCGAAGTAAACCCACATGCTTATCCCATTTTTTCTTAAAATCGAGCACGTTGTTTGCCTCAATTACCTGAAGTGGAAGATCATTCCAACGATCAACCACCGTTTCAGTGAAGAAATACTTCCTAGTGTTGCTATGAAATCTCCCACCCCTGAGTTTCAACGGATGCCCTCTTGTTGCCGTAGGTCCAATGTTCCTCGGTATTTGATATCCTCCTGAGAATTTTCTAATAAGATGCACAGTTTGTATACAGCACAGACAGCTGAAGAGCAGACCTTCAGAGCCCTATGCAAGTGTCCCCTTGATAGTCATAACAGCAGGTACATCTATAATAGAAATGACTGTGGAACCTAGCTCTCAAGAACAGGCAAGTTCATCATCCATCTATACTGAAAAAGATATGTAAAATAAAAACAAAACAGCTGATCCCACCAGTCAGGTTCTCAGAATGTTCTGTGATCAGACATTAGCTTAGTTACACAGAAGTACCCACTTACCCAAAGAGTTCCCTGGATGCTGCCAAAATAGTGGAGGTTTTACCAGTTCCAGGAGGACCATAAAACAAGAGATTAGGAAGCTACAATGGACGAGAAAGCATACATGTATGTTGTAGGCACCAGCACAGTGAAATTACAAATTGGTTTTATTTCACAGAAAAGTGCTCAAGGCTTTCATGATCTAGCTATGCTCAGCCCTCCAAAAGGCTCTAAGACAGGGGTGTCAAAGTCCCTCCTCGAGGCCCACAATCCAGTCAGGTTTTCAGGATTTCCCCAATGAATATGCATGAGATCTATTAGCATACGATGAAAGCAGTGCATGCAAAGAGAGCTCATGCATATTCACTGGGGAAATCCTGAAAACCCGACTGGATTGCGGCCCTCGAGGAGGGACTTTGACACCCCTGATCTAAGGGGTCCAAAATGCTCTCTTCCACTGTCAACATACCAATGTTCACATCATAAAGTGCTCGAAGGACTCGCTCCCCCAGCAGCCCTTTGAGCACTGCTAAATTAATACAGGATTTCAACAAAGGTTCTATATAGTTGGTCATATTTTTGCACACACCTGAATACAGGAATAGGCCAATTTTCAAGCTGCTCATCACGTGCCCTATGTACGCATCACTAAAGTTGCAACCTTTCAAAAGGATCATTTAAAAACCTTTATTTGGTAACATTTGGGGCCAGCTTTGGTTCTGTACCTTTAGCTAACATCCAAAGTACACTAGCTCCAACACCAAAGGATGAATTTTTAGTGCTATACATCCATTTTAACAGAGCTGTTTGCTCAACTACACAGAAATATTTCAGGGAGCCATTCAAGATACCATGACATTTCAACGTAAGTTGAGCTGGCACATTTACAGGTCAGCAATTTTAGAGAATGACATGGGAACAAATGTGTTCCCATCCCCACGGGTTCTATCTCCATCCAGTCCCCGCAAGTTCTACTACTACTATTTCTATAGCGCTACCAATGCACGAAGCGCTGTACAGAGTCACAAAGAAGACAGTCCCTGCTCAAAAGAGCTTACAATCTAAACAGACAAGACATACAAATAGGATGTCACGGATATAGTTAATCAGCTGGCTGGATTGGTGGGCAGAGGAGTAGGGTTATGAATTGAAGGCTATATCAAAAAGGTGGGTTTTCAGCCTGCTTTTAAACAAGGGAAGGAAAGAGGCTTGGCGGACAACTTGGGTAATTTATTCCAAGTATAGGGGGCAGCTAGATAAAAGGAACAAAGTCGGGAATTGGCAGTGGAAGAGAAGGGTACAGCTAAGAGTGGATTATCTGGGGAACAGAGTTCTCTGGGAAGTGTATAAGGAGAGAGATATTAAGGGGTAGCAGAATGAACACACTTGGAGGTCAGCTTATTCAGAATACTGCAGCCAAGCTGATTTTTGCTAAATGCAAATTTGATCACGTCTCCCCACTACTTACCAATCTTCACTGGCTCCCAGTATTTTCCAGAATTCATTTCAAATGCTCCTGCCTGGCGTTCAAGATCATTCACGGCATCCTTCCGCCCCTAATCCCTCTATCCTTCCTCGCCCTGACGCCTGCTACCACCAGATCAGCCCACAGACATAAACTATCCTTCCCCTCTCTACAAGGCATCCTCCACGCAGGAAAACTAGGAAGATCCCTCCTCTCCAAATTCACGGGCCTTTGGAACGATCTCACTATCCCGCTGCGGAACCTGGGCTCCCTCCAACTATTCTGAAAACAACTGAAAACCTGGCTTTTCTCTAACATATAACATCTCTTCTCCCGTTACATCCCCTCTTTATATATGCCCTTGTAAATCTTACTCCTCTCTCTTCCTATATTTTTAAGCTTTGTAAACCGTGTCGAGCTCCTCTCCCGTGGAGATGATGCGGTATATAAACTTAAGGTTTAGTTTAGTTTAGGTCAGCAATAGGAGCTTGAACCAGTGAAATGATTTAAGGAGAGGGGTGACATGAGTAGCAAGGTTGGTAGAAGATTGAATCGTGCAGCAGAGTTTTGCAGATTGCAGTAATCTAAGCGTGAAGTTACAAGAGTGTTGACAAGGGTCCGGGTAGTGTGTTCAGAGAGGATTATATGCGTTTGTTGCGACCTGCTTTGTGTAAGGCGGGATACAAATCAATAAACTATTCTGGATTCTACCAGTATGCTCCGAAGCATTCTCCGCTACAGCATTTTAATACTCACATCAGCTCCCTCAAGTGATTTTTTCAGCACGGCAACAACTTCCTCTTGGAATGCCACTTCATCCACACATTTAGGACGACTACACAAAAATAGAAAGAAAATCAAGTCTCCAGGTAGCAGTAAAATGGATATACTCTGACAGGTGAGAAGTATGGCATCAACCAATTAACATTCACTTCTGCATTAGGCCACAGAAATGCATAGGGATATCTCAACTTAAACCTCACTGCCCTGCTCAGCCCAGGAGCATCCCCCTCCCACCCACCTACCCTTGTCCCTTATTTAAAGGCACAAACCCTGCTGCTTTCAATGACATCATAAGAAACAGAGGCTGTTGCTTTTAGCTAAAGTTACAAAATACTTAAAAATTAGAGAAGGAAAAATGTATGCCTAACACACAGTATGAACTTTCTACAGTACAATCTCATTATAACGGACTTCAAGGGACCTGGAAAAACAGCCCGTTATATCCAGAGTTGCTTTTTTTTTTTACTTTATTTAGGTCAACTTGAAACAACGTACAATCAATGAACAGTTCCTGCACAAGCATATCAGCAACATCAATAACAAAACTTAGCAAAACATTGGTATGGCACGAAATGATTGCAAAACCAGAACACTAAAAGATGTTCTAAAGCATTATGTCGTACTGTACTGGAAAGAAAAATACTCTGTCATTTTCTTCTGGGCTGCATTTTGATACTGTATCATCGGCACGCCACGCGCCTTGTAGGCGGAGCTTGCATGTCCGTTATAGCCAAATAAAACTACAGCTAAAAGCGGCTCTGGGGACCAAATTGGTTGTCCGTTATATCTGAAAGTCCACTATATGCGATGATTTTCTGCATGTTTATAAAGGCTGGGACCAGTGGACCTCATCCGCTATAGATGAGGTTCTGTTATAAGCAAGTCCGTTATAACGAGATTATACTGTCTAAACATTTGTTCCAATGTGATCTCTTGTCACAAGTTTTTTTTTACTATTCTGTATACCTAGCATTTATGCCTTCTATAAAACAAGGAGACAAACCTGAAAATGCCTATGAACACACGGCTCCCAGTCATTATTACTACAGAGATGCTATCGGAAATGCTTTTCTCTTTACAAGTCAAATACTTTTTATAACGAAAAAGGGACCCAACAATAGTACCATATTTACTATTTGGTGAAAGTTTTTTGTGCCTGTGATGTTTGGTTGGTAGAGTGTGGATTTAACCTCACCAACAATCTGAGGCTTTTTCTTTCGCCTTTAAGAAGTATTGTGGTGCTTAGCTAACTTTTTCAATTAACTGTTTTTTGGAATTTGTTGTGTTATAACTTTCCCTCCATTCCTCCTTTTGAAGTTTTGTCTACTATTCTGCAAGGATGCATGCAAGTGGCAGATTGTGCAAATGCAAACGGAGGGGGGGGGGGAGATATGGATGCTCTTGCCACTTAACAGTATTATTTTTTTTTAAAAATAATGCTTGTAGGTTATGTACACCTTTGCCACATTTACATCAAGTCTGTGTCTAATGTAACTGTGGACCTCACAATTCAAATTAAAATTGAACACCGAAAAAACCAAAATTTTCCTGGCAAGCCCTACCCATAAACTAACAAACACTTCCCTGAAATTGAATGGTCTAGACTATCCTATCAACCCCACCATAAAAATCCTTGGAGTCATCCTAGATAGATGCTTTGACCGTCGAAGATCATACCAGTGCCCAGGTTAAAAAATGTTTCTGCTCCCTCTGTAATCTTTGCACCATTAAACGCCACTTCGACCACCTCTCCTTCCGTCTACAGGTCCAATCATTAATCTTAAGCATACTGGACTATTGTAACATCATATACCTGGGAGCCTACAAAAACACCATCAAACGTTTAAGAATAGTTCAAAATGCTGCCATCCGCCTCATCTTCGGCCTCAAAAAATATGACCATGTTAGCCCCTATTACACTAAACTCCACTAGCTGCCGGTGGAAGCAAGAATCATCTTTAAATTCGCTTACCTCTGCTTCAAAACCTTAACAGGCTCTTCACCAATCTACTTATCTGAGCACCTTGAAATTGCAGGCCCCTCTCGTACACGAAACACCTACCTGTTTTCCTTTCCTTCCCTGAAGGGCTGCCTCTACAAGAAATTCCTCGACAGATCCCTAGCATTCCAAGCGGGCAAATGGAACAAATGCCTCACAACCCTCATCTCCAATTCCCCCCCCCCCTATCAAATGTTCAGGAAGTCAATCAAAACCTACCTTTTTGACAAATTCCTCTAACTTCTCCCCCCCTCTTCCCTGCCTCTTCCCCTGACCTCGACTTACCGCCATACGTAACACTGCTATATGTAACACCGCTGTATGTAACTCTCAGCAAATGTAACCTAGCTGTAAAAATAACTTCACCGTAAATGTATCGCCAATAATGTAAATGTAGCATCGCCGAAAATGTAACTTCGCTGTAAATGTACAGTCTCTTCATCTGTTAACCGCATAGAACTTCCATGGTAATGCAGTATACAAGAATAAAGTTATTATTATTATTAACTGCAGTGAAATAGTAGGTTGTGTGACCGAGGTTATGTGGGTTCAAATCCACACTGCTCCTTGTGACCCTGGGCAAGTCATATAATCCCCCCTTTGTCCCAGGTACATTAGACAGATTGTGAGCCTACCGGGACAGATGGGGAAAAATGCTTGAGTACCTGAATAAATTCATGTAAGCTGTTCCGAGCTCTCTGGGGAGAACGGTATTCACTGATTGATTCAATAGTATTCTATAGAACAAGCTCTTGCTATCAACATCAGGGGTGCTTAAAGAGGTGCCAAGTTATACAGTTACCACAGGAACCTGCAAGTCTTCCTACATCTGTAGAGTATGTGTAAATGTACTGCCACCTCCATTTTAGGAGTTATCATAACCACTCCTATGGTGTATAAACCTCAATAACAAAAAGAAATCATGGGATTCATTTTCAAAGTTTCTATGGTATTTTGTGTGTCTAAGCGCTTTGAAAACGAACCTCCAGATTATGTAGGCCAGCGTGAAGGCCAGCCTCATGCAAGTTACTATGTCAAGGAGATGCAATCAAATCCTTACTATTTCTCCACCCAGGGCACAGGTTTCTGCTTCTTGCTGTCCCCACTGCCGCCTGCTGCCTTTTCTTTGGCCGGTTTGGTGCTGATGGAAGATGGTCCTTTAAGAAATGCCTGCATTCTCCACACCTATAACAAGAAGTGCTCGTCAAACTTAATATTAGAAGCTGAAAAGTTACAAATGCTGTTAATCTGAAATCTTTGCAGTTTCAGTGTTAGTTCTATTAATATCAGATAAATAGCAGTGATATCAACATTGCAATTTCTGTATTCTTATCTCTGATATTGTTTCAGTGCTGTGGATGCACTTTAGGGTGAAGCCCTTCTGGCAAGCATTAACGGGGCATTTACAAGCCCAAGATCTGACTTTTAATCCCCCATTTTTTCCTGACTTCCAGGTGAAAGTCACTAAGATCACAGCACATGCAGAAGTGACCCCCTCAGAGCCGGGGGGGGGGTTTGTTATGGATGGGCAACCTGGAGAACTCCCAATGATCCTTACGGGTTGTCGTGGAGAGATTCTCAGCCTAGACCAGGGGTGTCAAAATCCCTCCTCGAGGGCTGCAATCCAGTCGGGTTTTCAGGATTTCCGCAATGAACATGCATGAGATCTATTTGCATGCACTGCTTTCCTTATATGCTAATAGATCTCATGCATATTCATTGGGGAAATCCTGAAAACACGACTGGATTGTGGCCCTCGAGGATGCACTTTGACACCCCTGGCCTAGACACAAAGGGAAGATGTCAAGAGCAACTACCATTCAGCCTCACTAACAGTCCGAGAGCCAAAAACACAAACAGCTCCCACCTCCCCCCCAATAACTCACTTTCTGTCTCCGCTCTCAAGAAAAGCGAACGCTCCCCGCGCCTTTATTCATACAGCCCTGGCGGCGGGAAACGGGCTCTTACCACTTCCGGTACCCGGAGGACCAGCCATAGAGAGCGAGCAAAGGACAGATCGCCGCTATCTTAACTCCTGTCGCTCGAAGCCGCAGAGCTGGGCGGGGCACAAAGGGACTCCGTTTGTATTAATTAATAATCCTCCCTCCCCTCCGAGAAAAGGAGGACCGAAAAGAGAATGCGCATGCCTCGTTCCGCTTTGGCTCAGAGAGAGAGCTGACGCTAGGAGAGAAAAGCGTGGGGGCGTATCTGGTGGGCGTTTCTCTGTGGGCGGGGCACAAAGGGATTCCGTCCTTATTAATAATAATTCTGCGCGTCTCGTTCCGCTCTGGCTCAGAGAGAGCTGCCGCCAGGAGAGAAAAGTGTGGGGGGCGTGTCTGGGGGGGGCGGAGAGTGGGCGTTTCTTTGTGGGCGGGGCACAAAGGGATTCCGTCCTTATTAATAATTCCCCCATTCCCTCCGGGAAAAGGAGGAGCCGAGAAAGGAATGCGCGTGCCTCGTTCCGCTCTGGCTCAGAGAGAGAGCTGCCGCCAGGAGAGAAAAGCGTGGGGGGCGTGTCTGGGGGGCGGAGAATGGGTGTTTCTGCTGGGAATTGAGGGTTAACTGATTAGCTTGTAACGGTCTATTGCGGAGCGTGCTGAGGCGTCTCGCGGCAAGATTCAAAGGTAGAGGGAACTTAAGAACTGTCATTCTGGGTCAGACCAAAGGTCCATCAAGCCCAGTATCCTGTTTCCAACAGTGGCCATCCTAGGCAGAAAACCAAAGAGGAGCAACATTCCAGAGCTGGTACTGTGATGTCATAATGCCTAAAAGCCAACCTCATCAGTGATGTCACAATGGCTTCACTGTTCTATACTTGGCTCACATAAGAATTGCTGTACTGGGACAGCCCAAGGGTCCATCAAACCCAATATCCTGTTTCCAACAGTGGCCATCCTAGGCAGAAAGCCAAAGAGGAGCAACATTCCAAAGCTCATATTGTGAGCTTTGGAATGCCTAAGAGCCAACCAATGCCTAAGAGCCAACCTCATCAGTGTTGTCACAATGGCTTCATACCCTGTTTCCCCGATGGTAAGACACTGTCTTATTTTTTTTGGAAGGCCAAAATATGCTCTAGGGCTTATTTTCAGGGGGATGCCTTATTTACATTTTTTTCTAAAAAGGGGGGGCTGTCTTATTTGACGGCTGAAGAATCGGTCGGCCGAAAAATCGTACCGTGTATGGCCAGCTTTATCCATCATACCATATATTGTACCATTTAATGTCCCCAATGTTCTCCATCAGGGAAACACAGTAAAGAGATTATTCTGTAGTGCAGCATCAGAGGGGACTTGACAATGTGAAACCATTGTTTATATACCGTATGCATTTTAAACAGGCTTTATATACAGTAAGTGGTATTGCTCACAGCAAAAGAAACCTGTCTGCGTGTCTCACTTTTGGATGTTCTGGCCGTGAACAAACTCCTGCAGTCTCCGTTAGGGAGGGATGAGGGAAGCTGCCTGTGTTTCCTTGCACGGAGTCACGTGCGCGCGCTGCAGTCCTGTCACTTCCTCCTCTTCACTTCATGACGAGGCGCGGCACGCAGCCATGGAGGCAAATACGGTAGACGGAGGGACCACATGGAGTCACCCACCGTACCACCCGATTCGGGTAAGAGCAGGTATCGGTGGGTGGCTTATTTGCGGGGGGGGGGGTGCCTTATTTTACATTTTTTTCTAAAAAGGGGGGGCTGTCTTATTTGATGGCCCTGCCTTATCATCGGGGAAACACGGTAGTAACTGTTCAATACTTGGCTCACATAAGAATTGCTGTACTGGGACAGACCGAAGATCCATCATGCTCAGTATCCCGTTTCCAACAGTGGCCAACCCAGGTCCCAAGAACCTGGTAAGATCCCTAAGTAGGAGGGGCTGTGGACACCTGGGCCAATCAGAGCCTTAGGCCCTGCCCAGTGCTTCACAGGGAGCATTGGGAAGGTCCACTATTTTGAAGAGGCGAGCCCGCCGGCAAAAGAGAAGGCATCCCTCTTGACTAGGGTTACCAGGTTTTTTGGAACGAAAATCCAGACCCATGGCCCCACCCCCAGGCCTGCCCAAGTCACGCCCTGTTCCACCCCCAGCCTTGCTCCCTCAACCTGGTCGCTTGTCGGGAGGGCATCTGCACATGCGCTAGTGTGATGATGTCACATGCATGCTCATGATGTCACCGCATTGCATGCGCACATTCGCAGATGCCGTCCCGACGTTGCTGCTAGCTGGAAGCTTTTCAAAACCCAGACAAAGTGCCTCTTTTACGAAACTGCGATAGCAGTTTCTAGCACGGGGAGCCACGCTGCTCCCGACCCTCACTGAGTTCCTATGAGCGTCAGGAGCAGCGCGGGTCATTCAGCGCAGCTCCCCGTGCTAGAAACTGCTATCGCAGTTTTGTAAAAGAGGGGGATAGTTTTTACCTTTTAACGCTGGGGCGGAGAGAAGGTATAACATTCGACACTAAATTATCATACCACGATCATATAAGCAATGTGGTTAAATCTACCTTTTTTAGATTACGCCAAATTCGTTCTGTTGCAAAATTCTTATGCGCAAAATCTTTAAATATCCTAATACATTCCCTAATCATTTCCAAATTAGATTATTGCAATGCTTTGTTCATGGGCATATCCCAAAAAGAAATCAGACGCCTTCAAATCATTCAGAACGCTTCCATAAAAATAATTCATAAAGCAAAGAAATTCGACCACGTCACTCCTTTACTTAAAGAATCCCACTGGCTTCCTGTTGCACATCGTATTTTATATAAAATATGTTTGCTTACGTTCAAATCAATAATGTCTCAAACCCCAGCTTTTATTTTTAGAGTTCTAATTCCTTATATAACTACAAGAACACTTAGATCTCAGGATCAACATCTATTGGCTATTCCTTCATTGAAAGTTATTAACACTAGACGGCTTACTATTTTTTCAGTGACCGCCCCACAATCTTGGAATAATCTTCCTATTTATATAAGAGAAGAAAAGAACTTAGTTAATTTCAAGACTAAGCTTAAAAGTTTCTTTTTCAATGATGCTTTTAGTTAATAAATAACTTTATAATCCTTCTTAACCTTTTATTTTCTTATTTGTGCTTTTATTCCCTCCCTATTGTTGTAATCCTGAAATATAAAATTTGATACAGAATGTAACCCTTTAAATATAGTTTTCCTAATGTTTCATGATTGTAAGTTTTTGTAATTATGTAATTTTATTTGTCTATGTAATAACTACCCCAAGTTTTTATTCACTCGTTATTGTTTGTATATCGCCTAGAATGTAGAATAGGCGATTAATCAAATTACATAATAAACTTGATAAACTTGATAAACTTGATGTTCTGTGCTAATTGGTTAGCGCAACTACTTTGCTGCACATTAACTGATTGCGAAGGATGTGCTTCTTTTTTTATTTATATATTTAAACATTTATATCCCGCATATCCATATTCTAGTTGACAAGCAAACATGCATTTCATCATCCACCATCTGCAGTCGTTCTCTTTATTTTGATTTAATTTCTGTCAGAGCTAAAAATCCAAGTTTGCAAAGACAAGAAGATCCAAATGGTAACAAAGCCTCCATTGCTTTGTTGCTCGTTAGGATAACTACTGCTTAAAAAAGTAAAATTACAGGCAGTTTTCAAGGACCAATCGCATCACAGAATGATGCTGGTCTGGGTGGTGGTATCCTTACGCACACAGCCGCTCATAACATTGACAGATTCCGGATGGCCACTAGGAATATTTCGGGGCTCAAGGGTCTCTCGTATGAGGAGAGACTGAACAAACTGCAGCTCTACACTCTGGAGCACAGGTGTCGAAGTCGGTCCTCGAGGGCCGCAATCCAGTCGGGTTTTCAGAATTTCCCCAATGAATATGCATTGAAAGCAGTGCATGCACATAGATCTCATGCATATTCATTGGGGAAATCTTGAAAACCCGACTGGATTGCGGCCCTCGAGGACCGACTTCGACACCCCTGCGAGGAACGCAGGGAGAGGGGAGACATGATTGAAACGTTTAAATACATCACGGGTCGTGTCAAGGTAGAAGATGACATCTTTCTACTCAGGGGACCCTCGGCCACAAGAGGGCATCCGCTCAAACTCAGAGGAGGGAAATTTAGGGGTGACATTAGGAAGTATTTCTTCACGGAAAGAGTGGTAGGGCACTGGAATAAGCTTCCGGAGCAGGTGGCCAAGGCCAACAGCGTGCTTGACTTTAAGAATAAATGGGACATCTACGTGGGATCCCTACAGAGGCCTAGTAAGACACTCAGACTTGATAGGGCGGGTCAGTAGAGTGGGCAGACTTGGTGGACTATAGCCCTTTTCTGCCGTCACCTTTCTATGTTTCTATTCTTGCGTAAGTGACGTACATGTCATCTATTCCAGTATATACTTATGAAGGGAAATTTTTTTAAAAAATAAAGTCAAGTGCAGTCTGGAATCTCTTTAGGGCACACAGTTTGAGAGACACTGCAGTAGACAGAGCAATCTGAATGGGCTAAATATTTTTGCAAGACAGCAAAATAGTCCCACAAATGGTTTCCATGGGAACAGGAAAGGTGCACAAATTGACATGGCAATGTTCCATCTGCTAAAAGCAGTCTGTGATTTGCAATGAACAATGTTAAATAAACCCTTCCCTGTCACATGAAATCCAGATCTCACTCTTGGTTCTTGGCAATTGATCAGATAGGTTGTTCCAGTTTCAAATAAAATTATGTGCAGTTGGCATTTATTTATGAACAGAAGCTGTCATGAATTCTGACAGCATATTAATATACTGTAGTGCAAATTTTATTATGGAAGAAATGTTATGTATTGCATTTGAGTGACTCCTCAGAGCCCTCCAGTTAAAAAAAAATCATCAAAACTACAACAATATAGAGTTTAGATTTTGTAGGCTTTCACTGCATTCATGTGGCTCCCTTGTATAGAGGGAAAGCATGAAAAAAAAATGACAGAACTGGGGGATAATATTAGATCTGTGGCTACCTACTGTCCATTTCTATGGAAAGGCTGAAATGTATGTCATCCATCCAGTAATATTTATCTGCCAGCCTTCTCCAAATAACAAGCAGGACAGTTGTGTGAGATAGTTTTTTGGGGGTGAAGGAGTTGCAGAGGGTTATTTTTGGGTGGGTTCATCACTGGACGAGCCTAGGGCAGACACACACAGAGCTAGATGCACTAAAGTCAGCCATCGTCGCTAGACCAGTTTTGACTGCTTTGGCGATGATCTCATTTGCCGACCTGATGCACAAATCAGCTCACCATGTGCTTTTACTCCTCAATCGCCCATTTTCCGATCTGGCCATGCGAATTAGCTGTTTAATATTAAAACGCCATGCAAACCAGCCCCAGTGATTGATACACTAACATTGCCTGGCGATGCACATAAAAATGCGATGGGTTTTAGCAATCCAAAAAAAGCGACTGGTCTGTCTTACCAATAGTTCAGTCCTTTTTTTATTGAGCATAGTTGCATTGTGTGTGTGTGTGTTATAATAATAATAGCAGTTTATATACCGCAAGACCGTGAAGTTCTATGCGGTTTACAATGATTAGAAAGATGCTACAGATTGAGTGGAACTTATGTAGCTGGAGATTAGTGGCTGACAGTTGTTATGGGAGAGATTGTGCAGATCAGCTATCTAGGTATTTCAAGAATAGGTATGTTTTTAGGTGTTTCCTAAATTCACCATAGTTATTTGGGTGCGTAATTAGTTTTTCCAGGTCTTTGCCCCATAATGCCGATTGATAAGAGATGAGGTGTTGATGGTGTTTTTTAAATTTACATCTCATAAAAATAAAAAGCCCCCCCCCCTTACAAAAACAGCCTTCCCTGACATCTACCCGACAAATAACACTGGGGACTGACCCCCCCCCTCCCCCAGGCCAGTGAAAATTGGCAGGAGGAATTTGATCTAAATCTTATTGCAAACTGCATAGATTCCTTGCAGAAAATTGCGGTATATAAGACACTGCATTGTGTTGTATCTCTTCCTCTCAATTTCAGGAAACAGACTGCAGAATTCTACCCAGCACTGGTCCTACTTCCCAACTACAGGAGTTGCCATCGTAGCCTATCTCCAGACCATATAAATCTGCTTAGCATTGGTTGCACTTTCCAATTCCGGGATTGTTTTGCAATGTCCTCTTAGTATTCTGACTATGAGGTCATTGATGCAGTGATCTGAGTCTGAAAAATGCTGATGCAGAGAGGTGTCACCTTGGTCTGTCTTGGGGACAATTTCTTCAAACTGATTAGTTTTATTACATACCATGACAGTAATTTATTTATTCAATTTTCTATACTGTTCTCCCAGGGGAGCTCAGAACGGTTTTACAGGAATTTATTCAGGCACTCAAGCATTTTTCTCTCTGTCTGTCCTGGCAGGCTCAAAATCTATGTAATGTACCTGGGAGCAATAGGGGGATTAAGTGACTTGCTCAGAGTCACAAAGAGCAGTGTGGGATTGAACTCACAACCTCGGGGTGCTGAGACTATAGCTTTAACCACTGCGCAACAAAAAAAAAAAGAAATCCAACCGAATCTGCAGGAAAACCACCGAAACAGGAAAACCAAACAAAAACTGCAGACAATGTACACGATGCAGGCAATAATTTATTGTACCAAATTTAAAATGCAGTGATATGAAAAACCTATTTACCAACCAAAAAACCCGCTTTAACCGCTGCGCCACACTCTTCCCCTCACTCTTAAGCCAGGGTATGTGGTGTATGATCTCAGTCTCTCTAACTTATTGCTAATACACATAGCGCTTGCATCATAGCCAAAGCAGCTTCTGTCTAGAATTCATAAGATGTGATATGGATAGGCAACCTATCCAGGTGAGCTGGGAAACTCTTTTTAATCAAGCCTGTGATGCACAAAATGATGGGAAATATTTCTGCCAGATTTTTGGTCTCAGACTGCGTCTCTTGGCACTGGAGGATCTTCCCTCTCTCCATGATTCACAGAGTAATTGCTTGAAACAGGCACCTTTATGATCAATGCTGTTTGGCTGATTTTTTTCTTTTTCCACTCTGTCCGGCTTCCTTGCTTGTTATCAGTCAGGATGGGGCTGTCTCAATTTATCACAACCTCTTCAATTTTCCACAATTCTCTTAGGGTCAGGGTCCCAATGCATTTCTTTACAGTGATGTAATGTTTACAAATTTTGTCTCGGGGACAATTTCTCCAAATACTGTGACAGGAATGAACTTCACTCCTAAGCCTGTAGTGCTTGTATGAGTTGATTCTTGTCTTTAGCATCTGATCTATCTCTCCTTCACATTTTCTGTATTTAATAATACAGTGGTACCTTGCTTTGCAAGCATAATTCGTTCCAGAAGCATGCTTACAATCCAAAGCACTTGTATATCAAAGCTTATTTCCCCATAGGAAATAATGGAAACCCAGATGATTCGTCCCACAACCCAAAAACTAATGTACAGAATAAAATAACCCAAAAACTAATGTACCTGAATAAAATAAAAAGGAGAAAGACGCTGAGCCGCCAGACGAGGAGGAAGAGGAAAAGAATCGCAGCCTGGGTGGCTCCCCAGTACTGCTGCTCCTGTCTCAGCAGCCACCGTTGCTTCTGGAGCTGGGCTTGGTACTGCTGCAGAAGCAGGCGTGAAACTGTATGGAGCAGAAGCGGTGAATCCGCAGACGGTATTCGTCATGCTTTCCCAGGCTCCGCAGCGTCCCAGTGCACACCCTGCAGGAACATAAACACCACTGGACCTGTGTACATGCGCCATCCACTTAAACACCACCAGCACTGGCCGAACCTGTACACACGCGCTGATCCCGCTCCAAACTAAACCTTAAGTGTATATACTGCATCATCTCCACGGATGTTGTGGAGCTCAGCACGGTTTACAAGAACTTAAAATATAGGAAGAGAAGGAAAAAAAAAGGTTTACATGAACTTATATATAGAAGAGAAGAGTAAGGGGGGATAGAATTACATTTTAGTGAAAAGCCAGGTTTTCAATTGCTTGCGGAATAATTGGAGGGAGCCCAGGTTCCGCAGCGGGGTAGTAAGGTCGTTCCAAAGACCTGTGATTCTGAAGAGTACAAAGTACAGGAGTTCTAACCAGGCGCCAGAGCTGCACTCCATCCTCCCCTTGAGATATAACAAGACCAAGAACCAGCTGGGACTTACACTCATCTGACTGCTTTATTTCTCCTCTTACCATACATAAAATTTACAGTTTACACAATTTACAGTTAGCTATTAGACAGAATACTTCCCAAACAACTTTCAAATCACAATTTTCCACAATTCCCCTTTGAACTGTGATAGGCTAATTTTTGGATGAGATCAATCTCTAACACTCTGTGACATACTAAGGGGAGTGTGTGTGTGTGGGGGGGGGGGGCGGTCCACCCCAAGCACGGTCTTCCTAAGGGCATGGCACACCCTCCTCCCCTCTGCCCCTTCCCTCAATTAGTAACGAGCACATTAAAGACAATTCTCTTGGTGAATCGATGATAGTGTTGCATTTCTAATTTAGGTTTTACATATTCCCAGCCTCGAACTGTATACTCAAAAAGACAATAAGTGAGCATTGATCCTACATCCTCCGACAGCTCATCTGGATCCTTTATGGCCCACAGATCTCAAATAAACTCTTCTGTTGCTAAGCAACAGCTGTCACCCCCTCCAAAGTCTGATTTGTGTGAAGGCCACAGGCCTTTATTAGACTAGTCTGCTCTGTGCTGCTTTGCATTTCAACCTCTACATCTTATCATTTTGATCGAACACTTTATAATTGTTCTAGGTGTAACATTTGGTCACTGAAATAGCACTTGCAACTTGGAAGAGTGACTCCAGGGCTGCGGTTGCAAGTTGCGTGCTTAGGGATAATACGGCTGCCAAACCACACGGATGCTGTGACTTGGCCTAGAGACCGGTGCTATTTTTAAGGCTTGCAATGATCAGATCAATCATTTCTTTGCTATGTCTCGGTATTATTTCAGGAATAATGGGTTCTGAGGGGGCATTTAATATGAGTGACCTCTGATAAAGTTCTCAGCCCATCCATGAAAAGAATGATGTGGAGCCATGAAACTTACACAAGTTATTCCACACTTTTCTTGTTATCCAGTGATATGAAATGAAAAAGTGTGTGGTGCAGTGGTTAAAGCTACAGCCTCAGCACCCTGGGGTTGCGAGTTCAAGCCCACGCTGCTCCTTGTGACCCTGGGCAAGTCACTTAATCCCCTCATTGCCCCAGGTGCATTAGATAGATTGTAAGCCCACCGGGACAGACAAGGAAAATGCTTGAGTATCTGAATAAATTCATGTAAACTGTTCTGGGCTCCCCTGAATAAATCGTTTGAAAAGTTTCAGCCTCTGATAACCAGGGCTGGTATTGTGACATCAAATGCCTCATTCCACCAATAAGAGCCGACCTCATCAGTGATGTCACAATGGCTTCTTTGTCCTACACTTGTCTCACTTTTACTATATTTTGATTTTTAGAGTAGTGCAGTGGTTAAAGCTACAGCCTCAGCACCCTGAGGTGGTGGGTTCAAACCCACGCTGCTCCTTGTGACCCTGGGCAAGTCACTTAATCCCCCCATTGCCCCAGGTACATTAGATAGATTGTAAGCCCACCGGGACAGACAGGGAAAAATGCTGGAGTACTTGAATAAATTAATGTAAACCATTCTGAGCTCCCCTGGGAGAACGGTATCGAAAATTGAATAAATCAATCAATCATAAGAACATAAGAATTGGCACTGTTGGGTCAGACCAGTGGTCCATCGTGTCCAGCAGTCCGCTCACGCGGTGGCCCTTGGTCAAAGACCATCGCCCTAACTGAAACCTGGCTTTTCGCTAAAATGTAATTCTATCCCCCCTTACTCTTCTCTTCTATATATAAGTTCATGTAAACCTTTTTTTTCCTTCTCTTCCAGTATTTTAAGTTCTTGTAAACCGTGCCGAGCTCCACATCCGTGGAGATGATGCGGTATATAAACTTAAGGTTTAGTTTAGTTTAGACTAGCCCTACCTACGTACGTTCTGGTTCAGCAGGAACTTGTCTAACTTTGTCTTGAATCCCTGGAGGGTGTTTTCCCCTATAACAGCCTCCAGAAGAGCGTTCCAGTTTTCTACCACTCTCTGGGTGAAGAAGAACTTTCTTACGTTCATACGGAATCTATCCCCTTTCAACTTTAGAGAGTGTCCTCTCATTCTCCCTACCTTGGAGAGGGTGAACAACCTGTCCTTATCTACTAAGTCTATTCCCTTCAGTACCTTGAATGATAACCCCTTTCAAGAGGAGAATTAGAGCGCTTTCTTTCACTTTGGGGCCATCAGAACCCTTACTAGAATCATTCTGTTCTTAGTTAGGCTGAGAACTTTACAGCAGCCCCTCGTATTCTTGGTTTGACCCTTGCTTCAGTACATGTGATGAAAATGCTTTGCTGTTGGTTTCTACAAGTTTAAAAATGGTGCTGTTTGAATAATAGTGAATGTTATCACCTTGCAGGAATGTAGCTTAGGAGACTGTGTTTTATGTAACAATTTCAAGGAGACAGTTGGGGGTGAGACAGAAAGTTAATTGTTGTTGCAAAAAACAAGATTTCAAGGTTTCTTGCTTAACTAAGCCTCATTCACAAACGCTCCCTACATTAAAAATATGTATTTATCTTTGCAACGGACTTAGGAATGGAAGAAGAGCAGGGCGTATCCAGTTTGGTTTTCAGGATATTCCTAATAAGTACGACGCATAGGGTGGAGGCACATGCAAATCTGTCTCATGAATATTCATCCTCCCCAAAAATTGGCGATCAGAAGAGTCAGTTATGACTCGACTCCTCCACCCACCTCCTCCCGGTCACTTTAGAATGAATACTTCTGGGGCAGGCCTGCTTGTTGATGTTGCGTGGCAAGTGCCCGAAGATTTAAAGTTACAGCGACCAAGGAAGTTAGTAGGCAGGGGAATTGTGCCACAGAATCCTGCTGGGGCTAGGGCGGAGCTTTTGGGCCAATGGCTCAGAACATCTAGGGAAACAGTGGAATAGTAAAGGGGGGTGAGGGGGTGGTCCACCCCGGGCCCCTCCCCTTTCCATTCCCACCTCTTCCTATGTCTCCCTATCACGTGTGCGTCCTCTTCCCCATACCTCTAGTTGAAGTTGTTCGTGGCAGTCAACAGCGTGCTTTTCGCAACCCCATCAGCTCTCCTGCTGACATCGTTTCCAGGTGCCGCGCATAAGAAGTGACGTCAGAGGGAGAGCCGACAGGGTCGCGAGGCGCATCTTGTTGACCGCCATGAGCAACAATTTGAACTAGAGGAACAGGGAAAGGAGGGGGAGTAATGTGCGTCAGGCAGGATCGGGGGAGGGGCAGCAACTCCCCAGGCGCCTCTTACCCTCGCTACACCACTGTTGGGAAAGGTTTGATTATTATTGCAAGACGTCCAAGTCTAAGCCTGTCTAGAACCCACTTCCAAAATGCGCTCCTTTAGTCTTGGAAGCACAGCGGGTAAAACACCTCACAAGATGTCAAGATGGTTTCAAAAATCGGCACTTGGACGTCCTGGCGATTAGGACATCCAAGTGCTGATTTATGCCATTTTCTGGACATCTTAAAGTTTTGAAAATGCCCCTAACACTCTACAAACTACTCCCTACTAATTGCCCTTCGCTCAAAAGTAGTCCCTACATGCTACAGAGAGGGCCAACTTTGTACATGCTTTATGGCCACGTGTTGGGCTTGGAATCCTATGAAATGTGCTCAACTAGGTTTTTTTGTTGGGTGTTTTTTTTTGGGGGGGAGTGGGGGTAAATTTATTTAATAATTCAAAATTACACACAAGCGATAACATGCCACATAAGCAAAACACTTTCAAAAATTATAATAAGGAGAACTTCATAACTGATGAAGCTTGAAGAATGGTCTGAAATTTGGCAGCTATAATAGCACATGCAGCGCTGTACAGAGTCACAAAGAAGATGGTCCCTGCTCCAAAGAGCTTACAATCTAAACAGCCAAGACAGACAAACAGGATGTCATGGATACAGTTAAGGGGAACGCTTAATCTGCTGGCTGGGTTGGTTGGCAGAGGGGAGTCCAGGAAAATCAAGCCATTGTGACATCACTGATGAGGTTGGCTCTTATTGGTGGAATGAGGCATTATGACATCACAAGCTCAGCTCTGCTTCCCAAAGACTGAAACTCTTCACACTACTACTATGAATTATTTCTATAGGACATGCAGCACTGTACAGAGTCTCAAAGAAGACGGTCCCTGCTCCAAAGAGCTTACAATCTAAACAGCCAAGACAGACAAACAGGGTGTCATGGATACAGTTAAGGGGAAGGGTTAATCTGCTGGCTGGGTTGGAGGGCAGAGGGGAGTAGATGCCAGATGCCACTATTACTACTACTTATCATTTCTATCTCCAAGACACAGCTTGTTGGACATTCTGGAAGGTGTTACTGTTTCTATTCTTTTTTCTTTTTTAACTCAATTTTCTAGGGAGATAATATTAAAAATTCTGTGATGATATAATTTAATTCACAGCTCTAAATATATATATATTTAATTAAATAATTGTGTAAAGTGCTCAGACCCTTGAACCAAAATTGCTTCGTGAAATCACTAAACTATGGTTGCCGTTGGGACCATCATTGCCTTTACAGTCTCATTACCGCCCATTTATTTTGCAATTCCTTTATCTCCCTTTTTTACATTTTTAGCCATTTGTTCTTCCGCCTGTGCCTTCGCCAAACGTATCTCTCTTGGCTTCTTTCAGTTTCACCCTGTAGTCCTTTCTACTCTCCTCTTCTTGGGTTTTTTTATATTTCATGAACGCCAACTCTTTCGCCTTTATTTTCTCAGCCACTAGGTTGGAGAACCATATCGGCTTCCTTTTTCTCTTGTTTTTATTGATTTTCTTCACATAAAGGTCCGTAGCCATTTTTATCGCTCCTTTCAGCTTAGACCACTGTCTTTCCACTTCTCTTATGTCCTCCCATCCTAACAGCTCTTTCTTCAGGTACTTTCCCATTGCATTAAAGTCCGTACGTTTGAAGTCTAGGACTTTAAGTATCGTGCGGCCGCTCTCCACTTTAGCCATTATATCAAACCAAACCGTTTGATGATCGCTACTACCCAGGTGAGCACCCACTCGAACATTAGAGATACTCTCTCCATTTGTGAGGACCAGATCCAATATCGCTTTTTCCCTTGTGGGTTCCGTCACCATTTGTCTGAACAGAGCCTCTTGAAAGGCATCCACAATCTCCCTACTTCTTTCCGATTCCGCAGACGGAACATTCCAGTCCGCATCCGGCAGGTTGAAATCTCCCAACAGCAGAACCTCCTCTTTCCTTCCAAACTTTTGGATATCCACAATCAGATCCTTATCAATTTGCTGCGATTGAGTCGGAGGTCTGTAGACTACACCCACGTAGATAGAAGTTCCATCTTCTCTTTTCAGAGCAATCCATATCGCTTCTTCCTCTCCCCAGGTCCCTTGCATTTCGGTCGCTTGGATATTGATCTTTACATAGAGAGCTACTCCTCCACCTTTATGACCATCTCTGTCCTTCCTAAAAAGATTATATCCCGGTATGTTTGCATCCCATCCATGTGATTCACTGAACCATGTCTCTGTGATAGCAACAATATCTAGATCTGCCTCTAATATCAGGGCTTGCAGATCATGAACTTTGTTGCTTAGACTGCGAGCATTTGTAGTCATCGCTTTCCAGCTATTTTTCAGCGATAATCTCCTTTTTCGTATGGATTTTTGTGTCGTTTCACTTTCCGTTGCAATACTAAGAAATGAGTTGCTGATATTGCTTATGTTGCAGCCTTTACTACTATCACATCTTTTCTTTTGCCGGGGGTGGTCTCTATAATTGTCCTTCGTACATACACCACCCCCACCTTCTAGTTTAAATGCCTAGAAAAATATTGTCAAATTTCTCTGCAAGGTTTCTTTTTCCTGCTGTAGTAATATGTAGCCCATCAGTGCAATAAGCTTCTTGTCCTTCCATGTATTTCCCCATCCTCCTATGTACCTGAAGCCTTCTTGATGATCTCTTAGCATACAATGAAAGCAGTGCATGCAAATAGATCTCATGCATAGTCAGGGGAAATCCTGAAAACCCGACTGGATTGGGGCCCTTGAGGAGGGACTTTGACACCCCTGCCACAGACTGATACACTTCCCGTAGACAAACATTTGATGTTTACTCTTTAAAAATAAGCTAACTTGGGAATTAAAAGTGCTTATTGCAAACAAAGAGACACACGAGCAGGTCTTTTGCATCATAATCCTTGGTAGAGAGCCAGACGAGACAGTCGGATGGAGGCAGCTTTTGTCCTGCCCACCCTCTGATCTGGGCTTCAGCTCCAGGATTTCCTTGCAGCCGTGATGAACACCACCCCGAGCACCCTGGGGGCAGGTAGCAGCAGCTCTTGGGCCAGGCTTTAGATGGAAGCGCTGAAATAAGCCCGAGCCAGAAACCGGTCTGGGGCTGCTCGGGAGGGATTAGCCGCCCCGTTTTCGGTGCTCCTGGGAGATGCTGCTTTGGTTAAAGGAGGAGGAAATGTCACACCAGGAGCTCAACCAGCGGCTGGCTTCAGTAATTACCCATGTCGGTAAGAAAAGCCTGTTTCGTGCATGTGTCGTTTGCAGTCTGGGGGGTGTTTCGTTAATCGTTAAGCTCTGGATGCCACTGAGCACCTGCTGACTTTGTCCCCTATCATGTGGCATGGCAAAACCCATCTTTGGGGGGGGGGAATGTCTGACCTCCCGAAATTTAATAGAGCTTGCAAACAACGGTCGTGATTTACAGAAGCTTATGTGGACTAGATTTGCTAAATTACCCTTAAAAATGTCGTTTTGCTTATAAGCATACAAACCTAATAACATTATAACAACCATCAGTGCTAACATACATTTTAATAAACATACAGGTGATGCTTGATCGATTTTGGAAATGTAAATATTAATTTCCTATAAGTGCATCTCCTCTGGCTCTGTTCATTTCGTTTGCCCTTAGGCAGAATAGACATCCTGGCTTAAGCCTTAGGCTTCAGGTTCACAAGTGCAGCTTTGCCTTTCCCCCTAGCATCAAGAAACAAAAATAGACTGACTGCAAAGCCACCTCTTAAGGAGAGCCAGCTCAGAGGATGCAAAGAGCGGTTTTGCTTTTGTCCTGGCCATTCCAGCTCCGGGATTTCCCTGCAGCTGGTGATAGGCACCACACCCGAGTCCCCTGGAGGCAGGTATCAGCTCTCTGCCTCCGTCCTAAGACGGGTAGCTAGGACTGGAGCACCAGGTGGGAAAATTAAGACAGGCCCCTATAACATCATTTTGTCTGAAGTGGGGGGGGGGGGAGTTTCAATATTCCAACAACCAAATCCAACAAAACATCCATTCCAGAGCTATATAGAAAACCTGGCTGGCTGTGCCAGTAAAGCATCCCTAATGCCCATGACTCGAATATCAGGCAGCATCTTAGCATACCAATACAGATCCCTTCAAATAAATAAATACTAGCAGAATACCTCACTTCTATCTATCTATCAAATCGGATATATCTGTGTGTGTATGTTCCAGCATAACTCTGAAACGCATGGACAGATTTCAACCAAACTTGGTATACATATAGGGCTCCTTTTACAAAGGTGCATTAGGGCCTTAACTCACGGAATAGCGCTTGTTAAAATGCCGCGCACGCTAGCTGCTACCGCCTCCTCTTGAGAAAGCGGTAGTTTTTTTGATAGCACGCACAATAGCGTGTGTTAAAAACATTAGTGCATCTTTGTAAAAGGAGCCCATAGTGATATATATGCCAAGTTAGGTTGAAATCTGTCCATGCGTTTCAGAGTTATGCTGGAACAAACACAGATACATCCAATTTTATATATATGTATATATATATATATATATATATATATATGGGCTCACTGAGATGAATATTGACGCTCCCGATGCCGTTTAAGTCCAAGTTCAGCCCCATACAGAGGGCCATTCTTGCTGCTAAAAATGAAGATGTCCACGAAAAAAAAACCAATCCAATGCGTCCCGTTTTACCAGGCGTAATCACTGAATACAAGTTCAAGTTCAAGTTTATTAAGTATTTGATTAATCGCTTACTCAAATATCTAAGCGATGAACAAATCATTCAATTTACAGATAATACAGGGGTTATAAAAGACAGATGGACACTGAACAAAACATATTAAATTAACGACTAACAGAATAAACAGAAAAGGAAAACAAAGGGAAAGGCAGGGTAATGAAATACAATAATAATGATAGAAAGAAGGACGATTATGGTAAAAAACAATAGGAGTGAAATAAAATAAGTCTATCGATACCGGAAGATTCGGATAAATAAATATCCAGGCAACGCCGGGTGATCCGCTAGTACAAAGTAAGGGAGGGCAAACTAGAAATAGGAAGGAATCCCAAGAAGTCCTGCCCTACTCCTCCCCCCCATAGACCCTCCCCAGGCGTAGCTTTTAAAAGCCCTGGTGGTCTAGTTGCCTCTTTGGGAAAGGAGCATCCTGAGTTGCTGTCTTGTCTTCTCTGGCTACAATGTGAAAATGGAACCAAAAAAAAAAAGAAAATTATATTTAAACCCCCCCCCCCAGAAACCTTTCCCTCTGAAATGAAACAGAACTCGCACCTCTCTGCTAGAGATCCCTTCTTGGGCGCCAGGACTTAAGGGAGACCCAGGGATTCTGTCCCCATGAGCAGGAAGAAGTTCATTTGGGCACTAAGGGCTCCTTTTAGTAAGCTGCGTTAGGGCATTAACGCGCGCGCTAGACCTTAACGCCAGCATTGAGCTGGCGTTAGTTCTAGCCGCGTAGCGCACGGTAATATCTTGCGTGCGCTAAAAACGCTAGCGCACCTTAGTAAAAAGAGCCCTAAAGTAAAAACACTCGGAATCATTTTGGATCAAAACCGTTCTTTTCACGAGCAAATCAGCTCGGTAGTCAGTAAATGTTTCTATAAGTTAAAACTCATTCGTTCCCTTGCTTCACTACTCGATCCTCCCTCACGAAATATTCTCATCCACTCCCTAATCATTTCCAACATCGATTGTAATACCCTCTACCAAGGTATAAATCAAAAAGAGATTTACATTGAAGCTTTGGAAACATTTATAACTTTATAATACCTGGTAATATGTGTCATCTTCCATTCAAAAGGGGGGTGTTAAATTGGGGGGTGTAGGGGGTAGGATGAAATAGGTTATATTGAAATGTATTTTGAAGGAATGATAAATTTCATTTTATATTATACTTTTATTAATTACTTCAATACAATGTGAATAGGAGGGAAAAAAGGGAGGGAGAGGGGGAAGGGAGGTGGGGTAAGTAGGGGGGTTGATTTGGGTCATATGGAAATATATTTTGAAGGCATGATAGAAATATGTATGTAAATATTATAATTGTGGATCTATTTGAAATGAAATATATTATATTTAATTGTTTCCTTCAATAAAATGTTATAAATTAAGGGCTCTTTTTACTAAGCCGTGCTAGCGGGGTTAATGCACGTAATTTTTCATCACGCGCTAACCCCCATGCTGGCCAAACACTACCTCCTGCTCAAGAGGAGGCGGTAGCGGTTATCGCGTCCCGCTAAATCTTAAAAAAAAAAAAAAAAAGATGCAGATTACAAATCTTATGAAACACTGCCATTAAACTTATCTACCGCGCAAAAAAATTCAACCATGCCACGCAGTTTTTAACGTGATGCCCACTGGCTTCCAATCCCACAACGCATCACATTCAAGATCCTACTTCATGTGACTCATCACATTTGCTTAGTCATGTAATGTAATGTAATTTATTTCTTATATACCGCTACATCCGTTAGGTTCTAAGCGGTTTACAGAAAATATACATTAAGATTAGAAATAAGAAAGGTACTTGAAAAATTCCCTTACTGTCCCGAAGGCTCACAATCTAACTAAAGTACCTGGAGGGTAATAGAGAAGTGAAAAGTAGAGTTAGAGGAAAAATAAAAATAAAATAAACATTTTAACAAGACAGCATTGATCTAAATACTTTGGAAGGTAGAAGAGAGGAGAGAAAGGAATAGTCAGCTCATATTTGTTTTAAAAGTAACTGTTTCAGGGCATTCTTTAGCTTGGAGAAGGAAATATGGCTTCTGGGCATAGAACAGTGGTTCCCAACCCTGTCCTGGAGGAACACCAGGCCAATTGGGTTTTCAGGCTAGCCCTAATGAATATGCATGAAGCAAATCTGCATGCCTATCACTTCCATCATATGCAAATCTCTCTCATGCATATTCATTAGGGCTAGCCTGAAAACCCGATTGGCCTGGTGTTCCTCCAGGACAGGGTTGGGAATCACTGGCATAGAATACATTACATTAGGGATTTCTGTTCCACCATTACCTTGCGATTCAAGGTGGATTACAAATGAATTGTCGGGACATTAGAAGTATTTAGGGAGTAGTTTGTACATTTCTTTGAGTTGCCAAGGATTACATCTGAATTGTCATGATATTAGAACAGTGGTTCCCAACCCTGTCCCGGAGGACCACCAGGCCAATCGGGTTTTCAGGCTAGCCCTAATGAATATGCATGAGAGAGATTTGCATATAATGGAACTGACAGGTATGCAAATCTCTCATGCATATTCATTAGGGATATCTTGAAAACCTGACTGGCTGTGGGTCCCCCAGGACAGGTTTGGGAACCACTGGATCAGAAGTACATATGGAGTAGTTGCAAGTGATGCTTGGGACAATTCTGATTGTGTTAGTTCGGTTTTAGGTGTTTTTTGAATAGAAGTCTCTATGGCATGCAGAATTTTAAACCATGACCACTCACACTAGGTCAAGGGTAGGCAATTCCGGTCCTCGAGAGCCGGAGCCAGGCCAGGTTTTCAGGATCTCCACCATGAATATGTACGAGATAGATTTGCATGCACTGCCTCCTTGAGATGCAAATCTATCTCATGCATATTTATTGTGGAGATCCTGAAAACCTGGCCTGGCTCCGGCTCTTGAGGACCGGAATTGCTTACCCCTGCACGAGGTCAATTCTTGGCTAAGAAAGCGTGCTTAAGTGCGCCATGCGACGTGCGTAATATATAGTGTTCCATAAATTACCTGTGTAAATTGGTGCCATGCTCATGCCCCATCCATGTTACACTAAGGCTGCCAACTGGATCTAGATTCGCAGGATTGATCCAGTCCTGGGTTTACCCCAGTGCATTGCTGGGACTTGTAGTCTTGCTTTTCATAGGGAATGCAGAGGATTTTACCCAATTTCACCTTAATAGTTCTCCATGGACCTTTTTTTTTTTTAGGAATGTAATCCAAAATGTAATGTCTAAACATATAGCAGGAGGGGCCTTAGGCGCCTGGACCAATCAGGCCCTAGGATCCTGTGGGTTGGGCAGTGGAGGAGTGGGTCCACCTCATTTGGATGGAGGCAGCCCTGCTGGCTGGCTGGTGCGAGTTGCCTTCTGGCCAAATTGGAGGTAAGGCCAAGAAGGGGTTCCGGGGTGGGGCTTTTGTTGGGGGGGTCCAGCAGGAGGGGTTGGGTACCTTCCTGCCAGTGATCTTAGGGGGGGTCCAGCAGGAGAGTTTGGGTACCCTCATGCCGGTGATCTTAGGTGGTCCATTCGGGGGTCCAGCAGGAAGAGTTAGGCACCCTTCTGCTGGCGATTGGGGGTGGATGGGTTCTGTTGGCAGGAAGGGTTGAGCACCTTCCTGCCGGTGATTGCGGGTTTTGTCGGCAGGAGGGGTTGGGATTGCCACGATCGTTGGGGGTGGGAGGGTGGGGAGGGGAGACTGGCGGCTGTAGCTGCGTCCGCTATGCCTGGGGAGCTTTTTTTTTTTTTTAGAAAAAGTGCTTCCTGATTGGCTGATTAGACAGCTGTAGGATGCCTAAAGCTGCCTACAATTGGGAGCACTTTGCAGAATCAGGGCCACAATGTGCAGGGTGTTTGGATTCTAGAGCAAAATTTACTACAAAAAAAGGTTCGTATTCCAAAACGTTCGAGTACTGGGGCATTCGGATTCCAAAGTAACACTGTATTTGTGGGATGCTGTAAGAAACCTATCAGTCATGTAAATGGAAGTGATACCATACACAACTTTATAACAAAGACAGCCCAATTTAAGCAATACACGAGCCTCCACTGGCAGCCAATGCAACTCACGGTAAAATGGATTCACATGATCATATTTCTTTAGGCCATAAATCAGTTTAACACCTGTATTCTGAATTAGTCTAAGCCTAGCCATCTCTTTCTTGGTACATGTGAAATAGACTGAGTTCCCTGCCTTTAAACTTTTAGTCCAGGTGCTATTGTTGAGCCTTCTCGACTATTGTAACATAAAGTATGATTTTATAGTACACAATTTCCGCAGTGTGTAATAACCCTTTTGTACAACAGTATCTACTTGCTTTTTCATAGTCAGGTGTTGATCTATGATGACTCCCAATATTTTAATTGTTGGATTAATTGTATAGAGAGTTGTATCTATAATGATTGAAGGTTCATGTATAATTCTAGGTGGAGATGCAACAAAAAATTTAGTCTTATCATGACTTAATTTGAATTTAAATTCCTGCATCCAAGATTCCATCAATTTCAATATCGACTCGATCGTCTGAGTAATTTGGGATAAAGTAGTGTTACATGGAATGATAATCATGATGTTATCAGCGTAACCAACAGTCTGGAGCCTAGTTTGTTCCAATGAAACCCCAGAGATGATAAATAAACATTAAATAATGTTGGAGAAAGTGAGGAACCCTGAGGGACCCCACAAGGGTTTTTCCAAGCTACAGAAAGCTGGTTGTTAGACTTAACCTGGTAAAAAATCTTGATTCCAAGAACCCTTTAAACCATGACAGAACATTACTTTGCAACTCTAGAGCATCCAGGCAGGCCAGTAACTTGGTGTGATCCACTAAATCAAAGGCACTACTCAGATCAAACTGGAGAACCAATGCACAAAGATTATACATCGTTCTTGTCTGACACCATTTTGATTTACAACTTCTTGCTGGAACATAGCCCTCTGGTTCTTCAATATCATAGTTATGCGTTATTTCGCAATGGATTGTCCAATTTTATAAACCTTACCATAAAATTAGAGGGGAATAGCAAAATGTCTTCAGAGATTAAATCACAACCCCTCCTATGTTGCCCACTAACCAAAGCACTTCAAAGAATTAATGATACATTAAAACAAATTAGTCTTTCATGAAAGAAGTGTGGAGTATAATTATCTTGATCATAGCATATTACACTGAGAATTAAATAACAAGTTCAAAAGAAGGCGGCAAAACCATACCACAGCCACAGACAACGTAGTACAAAAAAAAAAGAAAGAAAAATTGAAGAAATAAACAGGATTCTCAGAAATCCAAGGTACAACTTCATTAACTTACTCCTAGATTGTCATAGATCTCCCCCAACAAATAATAAAATAAAAGTGCAAATATGGTTTTAGCCATATTAAAATGTCCTTCTTATTCTGTTGGGAAAAGCATAGCTGGTTTTGGACAATTTCCTGGAGGAAAAGGACTCTTAGCACCCAAAAGCAGGAATGGAAGGATACAAGTGGAGGTGACTAGAATCTCACAGCTGTGTCCTCATGAAGCGCGTATCTTTAAAGCAAAGGGGAGCTTGTGAAGGATGTTTGTCAGGTGATCATAATTGTAGAGTTAATTATCAAAGTTAATTTAGGGGGAGTGCAAACCTAATCCCCTCACACCAGCCCTGAACGGAGCTCTGCTTTTGATCATGTTTCTTGGTTCTCTCTGGTTCTGACATTGCATTAGTCATCCAAACTGTTAAAAAAAATTCAGTATAAATACTCAAGAAAGCGGGACATTGTGATGCAGAGTTGCAACATTTTTTTCTTAGTTCTTGTAAAGTAATTAGGTGCTATAATTAATTATAACAGGGCAAATCATGTAGGAAAGTAGAAAAAAATTACACCTGATCATATAATCCCTCTTACACTGTGATTGGCCTAAGCCGCAATTCTGGTCCTCGAGAGCCGGAGCCAGGTCAGGTTTTCAGGATATCCACAATAAATATGCATGAGATAGATTTGCACCGCAAGGAGGCAGTACATGCAAATCCATCTCATACATATTCATTGTGGATATCCTGAAAACCTGACCTGGCTCCGGCTCTCGAGGACCGGAATTGCCTACCCCTGGCCTAAGGTGTTATTTATGCTGAAAAGCAAAGCAACAAATAGTTCATTTGATGTTTGTGGTTCTCATAAAAGGATTATCCTCTTTTGACATATTTAGTAATGACCTAAGATTGCCGCAAGAATGAATTAATTTTCTAATTAAATTCAATGCATGTGGCTCTTTACCATGTGGTTTTCCTATCAGATTTTACAGGTTTGTGTATTGAATAGTCAATCTTCCTTCCTCTAGGTATGAGAAAAGTTGCCATGGTTACTAGCTAAAGGGTGAACGGAGAAGAGAAGGCGAGGGAGAAAGAGGAAAAATGAAAGGGGGAGAGATTGGGTTTCAGACAAAAGGAGAGAGAAGTGGATTGTGAGAGGAGAGAGAAAAAGGATAAAGGGGGAGAGGGAAACCAAAATGGAGAATATGTATATCTGTGTATATGTATGAGAGAGAGAGAAAGAAAGAATGAGGAAGATAAACAGTGTAATCCTATGGGGGAAAGGGATAACTGAAAAATTTGTCATAGCCACCAGCAGGCTACAAAATATAATGTGACCCGAGACAATAACTAAACCGTCACCACAATCCTAGAGATCAGTCCTTATTTTTGTCCGTTCTGTGTGTTGCAAATTTTTATCTTATAAATTAATAAGAAAACCTAGTGGAAACGTCAATACATGTAACAAAAATGCAGAGCCCAATTAATAGAAACATATGGCCTCTTTTACAAAGCCGCACTAACGGCCCCGAAGCCCATAGAAATTTAAAGGGCTTCGGGGTTGTTGCCGCACGGCTTTGTAAAAGGCCAAATGGCCCATCCAGTCTGCCCCTCCGCAGCATCCATTATCTCTTCATCTCTCTAAGAGATTCCAAGTGCCTATCCCAGGCTTTCTGGAATTCAGACAGTCTCTATCTCCACCACCTCTTCTGGGAGACTTTTCCATGCATCTTCCACCCTTTCCTCAGATTACTCCGGAGCCTATCACCTCTTAACTTCATCCTAAGCCCTCTCATTCCAGAGCTTCCTTTCAAATCAAAGAGACTCGACTCAAGCGTATTTATCCCACATAGGTATTTAATTGTCTCCATCATCTCCCTCCTTTCCTCCAAAGTATACAGATTGAGATCTTTAAGTCTGTCCCCATACGCCTTATCACAAAGACCATGCACCATTTTAGTAACCTTCCTCTGGACCGATTCCATCCTTTATATATCTTTTTGAAGGTGTGGCCTCCAGAGTTATACACAATATTCTAAATGAGATCTCACCAAAGTCTTATACAGGGGCATCAGTACCTCCTTTTTCCTACTGACTATACCTCTTCCTATGTACCCTAGCATCCTTTTAGCTTTTGCCATCACCTTTTAAACCTGTTTGGCCACCTTAAGATCATCAAATGCAATCCCACCCAAGTCCCGCTCTTCTGTCATGCACATAAGTTCTTCACCCCCTAAATGGTACCATTCCTTCGGGTTTTTGCCGCCCAAATGCATGAGCTTGCATTTCTTAGCATTAAATCCAATGAACAATGTGTAATCATAGATTCACCAACAGGACAACAAACATGCAAATGATCACAGGTGATTTAATGAACAGGTCGAGATACGTTTGGCTGTAAAGCTGGCTGAAAAAGTATTACTTTCTAAAAGGTAGATAATTTCATTCAATAGAGAACTCCATAATTTAGGAGCTGCTATTGAGAAAGCCTTGCTATATGCTCCCACTAACTTAATGAAGAAATTAAAAAAAAAACGAAACCGGGAAGAAACCCAAACAGTAGAAAAAAAGATCTTCCCCGACCCTAACACAGGGGTGAGAGGAAGAGACAGCTAAAACCAACAAACTACAAAAATTGCGTGGAAAAAATTATTAAATAATGATGGTGTGTGGGGAGCCCTCAGTCAACACAGCTCACAATGGGGACAGAAACCCCTAATGTGCCCGCTGTCACATGCATACACCCACAGGGGTGTTACCTGTGTTACATCCCTGGGCTCACCCGTAAGTGATAAAGCGTGTACCTAGTGCACAAGCCAACATGCTAATGGTGCAAAATAATAACAATCGATCAACGTAACCAAGAAAAATGGTTGGAGCTGTCTCAGCCTCTCATCCGAGGGTGCAGAAGCGGCCAAAATCATATGCATCATATGCAGCAAGCAGTTTAAAAGTACTTAGCTTCTCCGTAGTCAGAAATGGGAGGGAGCACAAAGGCTTGTCCACTTAGATCCGACGGAACTCCGTTTCGGGGGTACAAAAAGCCCCCTTCCTCAGGAACCAGCTGATAAATACTGTGCTCAAAATCGCTTGAACGCCCGCCTGAGTGGAACAGTTGAAAATGGCGCCATTGTGAGCTGTGTTGACTGAGGGCTCCCCATACACCATCATTATTTAATAATAATTTTTTCCACGCAATTATAGTAGTTT
The DNA here is from genome assembly GCF_902459505.1 of Geotrypetes seraphini. Taxonomy (NCBI): domain Eukaryota; kingdom Metazoa; phylum Chordata; class Amphibia; order Gymnophiona; family Dermophiidae; genus Geotrypetes; species Geotrypetes seraphini. The sequence continues at coordinate 178,469,202 of NC_047092.1, read as the reverse complement.
GTCGGTTTCAGCTGTCTCTTCCTCTCACCCCCGTGTTAGGGTCAGAGAAGATCTTTTTTTCTCCCACTAACTTAACTGCATGTCGAAGAGTCAGTTAGTAGACGGGCAGCCAGAAATGGCTCATTTTGTGTCATTTCCCATGGGTACACTGACAATTGCACCCATAATCCTCAACTAAACCTTACCATAACACTAGATACCAAGTGAATATTTTAAGTGGGGGGTGGGGGGGGGTTCTTTGTAACCCTCAAAAAGACAAAACAGTATCTGCTGTATGGAGCGCAATTGACAGCGGCCATTCAGTGCACTCATTGGACGGGGTCGATTGTCCTGTGCGCATTTGTCGGACCACGTTTCCATGTCTATTTATAATAATAATAATAATAATAATTTATTCTTGTATACCGCCACACCCAAAAAGTTCTAGGCGGTTCACATCCATTAATTAAGATCCGTGCTGACACACGGATTTACAATATTTTGACAGAGTTACAGCAGTAAAGAAAGGGAGCGTGGGAGCGATAAACAGAGTTTTATCAAAAGTACAAGCAGCAATAAAGGAAGGTAAAGGAAAGATAGGAGAGAGATAATGTAGGGGGAGGGGGGGAGCAAAGGGAGCCAGGGGAGAGTGGGAGAGGGGGGTAGATTTTTTTAGATTTTTTTTTTTTTTTTTTTTTTTTGCCATTTAAGAACATAAGAAGTTGCCCCCGCTGAGTCAGACCAGAGGTCCATCTTGCTCAGCGGTCCGCTCCCGCGGCGGCCCATCAGGCCTAGTGCCTGAACAGTGGTCCCTGATTAATTTTGTAACTTACCTCTAATCCCATCCCTATAATCTACCTCTACTCTTATCTGTACCCCTCAATCCCTTTGTCTTCCAAGTACCTATCCAAAGCTTCTTTGAACCCCTGTAGCGTGCTCCTGTTTATCACAGCCTCAGGTTCAAACCCCACACTGCTCCTTGTGACCCTGGGCAAGTCGCTTAATCCCCAGGTACATTAGATAGATTGTAAGCCCGCTGGGACAGACAGGGGAAAATGTTTTGAGCACCTGAATAAATTCATGTAAATCTTTCTGAGCTCCCCTGGGAGAACAGTATGAAAAGTTTCTGGTAACCAGAGCTGATACTGTGATGTCACAATGCCTCATTCCTCCAATAAGAGCCAACCTCATCAGTGATGTCACAATGGCTTGATTGTCCTTTACTTGGCTCACTTCTAATAGATTTTGATTTCTAGAGTGGTGCAGTGGTTAAAGCTACAGCCTCAGCACCCTTGAGGTTGTGGGTTCAAACCCCCGCTGCTCCTTGTGACCCTGGGCAAGTCACTTAATCCCCCCATTGCCCCAGGTACATTAGACGGATTGTGATACAGGGAAAATGCTTGAAGTACCTGAATGTAAACCCCCGGGTACATTAGACAGATTGTGAGCCCACCAGGACAGATGAGGAAAATGCTTGAAGTACACTTCTCCCTCCGTATTCGCGGGAGATGCGGGCAGAACATGGCTGTGAATACCAAAAAACCGCAAATAACTTTTTGCATGTTATTCGCGGTTTTTTGGTATAATAGACCTGAAAAAGATAATAAACCATGAATAACCCGACCTGCGATTTGCTCCGTACAACGCCGGGAGCAGCGAACCGCCGGAAGGGCCGAGTGCCCGTACTAGGCTCTATCTTTCCACAGTGAGCTCCTAATGCTCAAACCACGTCTCCACTCCTGCGCTCTTCTCAACCCTTCTCAAGGCCCGCCGGACTTTATTACAAGGAAATCACCCTGCAGGCCGCACACATGCAGCAGGAACGGCACCGAAAAAAGGGATCCTGTCTCTCTCTGATAGAGCCAATAGCCTCCTCCGCAGTCTGTGCCCTCGTGGCAGAGTGGCGTTCCCAATGCTCAAGCCACGCCTCCGCTCCCGTTCTCCTCTCGCCCCTTGCGGGACTCACCAGATTCCATCGGCGGGGGGGAGGGGGGGGGACACTCTCCACTGCAGCTGGTACACTCGTGGCAAAAAGGGCACAGAAAGAATCCTGTTTTGCTCATGTAGGGCTGATAATCGAAAAGTTAGCATTGAGTGGGGCACCTCCAAGCCAGCGAGGAGTCCGGGTCAGCTCCTACGCTAGTCAGCCATTCACTTCCGCAGGGGAGCAGCAATTTCCAATATGAAACGCTGAGTTCAGTGATGAAAATTAGGGGGGTGGAGTCAGCAGCCGAAAAATTGCGAATAAGCGAATCCGCAGATACGGAAACTGCGGATATGGAGGGAGAAGTGTATCTGTATGTAAACTGCTTTGAGTGTCGTTGTAAAAAGGCAGTATCCAAGTCCCAATCCCTTGCCCTCAAACAAAGAGTGGATCAAAAGCCATGTTGGGCTTTTAGGTAGAGCGCAAAACACAGGGGAAACAAATCCACAGAAAACAGAATAATAAAAACAAGTGGAATTGTCCAATAAAAGGTGCAATAAATAAAGATGTCTTTCAACTCATCTGGACAAACAGGTAATCCTTTATTCTTCCAAAAATGCTCGACCCGACATGTACATGTTTCGGCCCTACGGCCTGCGTCAGGAGTCTTGAGAATCTTTGGGTATAAATAACCACGAGTATGGACACTATTACTTTACAGTAAACTTTCAGACGACGGCGTTCTGATATATACAGCACTTTAGAGTGGTCCATACTCGTGGTTATTTATACCCAAAGATTCTCAAGACTCCTGACGCAGGCCGTAGGCCCGAAACATGTACATGTCGGGTCGAGCATTTTTGGAAGAATAAAGGATGACCTGTTTGTCCAGATGAGTTGAAAGACATCTTTATTTATTGCACCTTTTATTGGACAATTCCACTTGTTTTTATTATTATTGGGCTTTTAGGTAGAACCTGACCAAAACCAGGATCTTCATCTCTTAACTGAAACTGGAGTTTCAGGTTCAGTTAGAAAGCCGAAAATGAAACCTCCACTGCCAGCACACACAGCCTTTCTCTGCCCCTCCCAGAGCCACCCATCAGTTGGCTTTCCCCCCTCCCTCCCAATGGCAGGGGATTAGGGGAAAGAGGGGTTGTGGGCAGCAGTAGTGGTGAAGCTGGATTTGGTGATGAAACCGAAATTTGGTTGGCTTCTAATTTGTGTTTTCATTAGATGTTGTAATGAAAAAAGAAAAAAAAAAAATACATATTTTACAGACTTCATTTGATCTGCTGTTTTCCAAACAGTGTGCCTTAGCAAATGAAAACCACACATTTCTGTGTGTGTGTGTGTGGGGGGGGGGCTGCAAATGACAACCCATCCCTAGCGGACAGCAGATCCTGGACGCTGACCTTAACGTGCTCATGGGGCACAGATTTAAAGGAGGTCCTTAAGGTTTACTGGAGCGATTCCAGACCATAGCTTCACAGGAAGTACGAGACATTTTAAGCTCAATCAATGCAGTTTCTGTTATCTGGCATTGCCAGAAGTCTCAGTAATAACTTTCTGATCGTAAGGAATTGGAAGGCTCCCAGCATCTGCTAAACAAAGTGCAAATCCCACGATCGCAATAAATATTACATTACTAAGGAGATAACATTAACAAAGTATCAGTGAGAACTGAAATTTCAGATTCTCTGACACAATTGTTGTTGGTCATAACAGCGGGATCTGGATAGTCCCTGCTGCTGTCCCAAAACCCCCATTTTTCTCCTTACCCTCCCCTAAATAAAACCAACACGCTTATTATGGTATAATAGCCGCAGTTCTTTATTTAAATCATAATAACCAATACATTAACTTTGCATAAATAACATCATTAACATAATGAACCTTAAATTGAAAATCAACATCAGCAAGCTCCTCCCGAGCTACCCCGTGTAAACATTACCATTGGCCCCCGACCCCGCCACCAACAGCAAGCGTCTGAGGGGTGGCATGACCTCATGCCCCTTTAATCCGGGTCACCTGACCCCAAGGCACAGCTCTCAGCTGGCCCACCGCTCATCGCCGGATGAGCCCCAGCAACCAGTAGCTCGGGATACCTGTCTTCCCAAGCCACTAGAGCCACCAACCAAGGGTGGGAGGGTGGGACAAAAACCGCCCTGGAGGACCTACAACAACTCGAGTCCTCCAAGGTCCCGATTTTCGGGCCCCCTCAAACCGCCCCTTTTCCTAATCTAACCTATTAAAAATTTGCCTTTTGGCGCGAACCCCTCCCCTAGAGCCTATTGTAATTCTTCCTTCCTAACGGTCCTCCCAGCTTGCCTTGCGGGCAACACGAGGGCCTCCCAGCCCCGTGTTACTATCTGCCCGCTAGACAAGCTCCCAGGCTACTCTAAGAAGGAGAAAGTAAAAATATAAGAATAGTCTTACTGGATCAGACCAATGGTCCACCTAGCTCAGTAGCCCGTCTTTACAGAGGCCAATCCAAGTCGCAAGCACCTTGCAAAAACCCAAATAGTATTGATCAAGAACAAAGGGGGTATTAAGGATAAGGCTTGCTTTAAAGAGTTTTTTGCACACATCAGTGTCCACCTTCCATTTTATGATTTAATATAACACGTCTATTGACCCACTACTTCTTATTATTCAAATGATACCCCATTTTGACAGCAAACTCACCCCAAAACAAGTACAATGGCAGGTTGAAGTATCATAAGCAATGCGCTATTCTCAGGAACGAGACCTCTTATAACATGGATGTTATTTCAAGTCTCCATCCTGAATGCATATAATGAACATAAGAACATAAGAATTGCCGCTGCTGGGTCAGACCATTATTCCATCATATCGAGCAGTCTGCTCGCGCGTCAGCCCTCTGCTCAAAGACCAGCGCCCTAACTGAGACTAGCCCTATTAGCGCACGTTCTTGTTCAGCAGGAACTTGTCTAATTTTGTCTTTAATCCCTGGAGGTGTTTTCCCCTATGACAGATTCCTGAAGAGCATTCCAGTTTTCTACCACTCTCTGGGTGAAGAAGATTCCTTACATTTGTACGGAATCTATCCCCTTTTAACTTTAGAGAGTGCCCTCTCGTTCTCCCTACCTTGGAGAGGGTGAACAACCTGTCCTTATCTACTAAGTCTATCCCCTTCAGTTTCGATCATGTCCCCTCTCAATCTCCTCTGTTTGAGGGAGAAGAGACCCAGTTTCTCTAATCTTTCGCTGTACGGCAGCTTCCTCCAACCCCTTAACCATCTTAGTCGCTCTTCACTCTTCGCTCTTTCGAGTAGTACCATGTCCTTCTTCATGTACGGTGACCAGTGCTGGACGCAGCACTCCAGGTGAGGGCGCACCATGGCCCGGTACAGCGGCATGATAACCTTTTCCGATCTGTTCGTGATCCCCTTCTTTATCATTCCTAGCATTCTGTTCGCCCTTTTCGCTGCCGCCGTGCATTGTGCGGACGCCTTCATCAACTTGTCGATCAGAACTCCCAAGTTCCTTTCCTGGGAGGTCTCTCCAAGTACCGCCCCGGACATCCTGTATTCGTGCATGAGATTTTTGTTACCGATATGCATCACTTTACACTTATCCACATTGAACTCTGTCAGTGTAATCATTTTACTTCAAAACTTTTATTTGGTGTAAAAACTAACTAAGGGTTCAATTTATGATCTTTGTTTTAATAATTATATCAAAACCTAAAATCCATTCATCGATATGTTTTGAAGTAAATGATTACATTATATGCATTCAGGATGGAGACTTGAAATAACATCCATGTTATAAGAGGTCTCGTTCCTGAGAATAGCGCATTGCTTATGATACTTCAACCTGCCATTGTTTTGGGGTGAGTTTGCTGTCAAAATGGGGTATCATTTGAATAATAAGAAGTAGTGGGTCAATAGACGTGTTATATTAAAACATAAAATGGAAGGTGGACACTGATGTGTGCAAAAAACTCTTTAAAGCAAGCATTATATGAATTATCCTTAATACCCCCTTTGTTCTTAGTCAGTGATATTGGATTGTGAGTTGGATAACTTATAATAATAATAATTTTATTCTTATATACCGCCAAAGCTATAGAAGTTCGAGGCGGTTCACAGCAAGAACATAGAACATAGAACATAGAAATTGGCGGCAGAAAAGGGCCATAGCCCATCGAGTCTGCCCATACCAATGACCCACTCCCTGACTTTTACTCCCCTATAGATCCCACGTGAATATTCCCATTTTCTCTTAAAATCTGACACGCTATTGGCCTCAATCACCTGCTGAGGCAGCTCGTTCCAATGATCGACCACCCTTTCGGTGAAGAAGTACTTTCTAGCATCACCTTGAAATTTCCCTCCCCTGATTTTCAGCGAGTGTCCTCTGGTTACCGAGGGCCCTGTAAGACTGAAGATATCATCTTTCACCTCTATACGCCCCGTGATATACTTAAAGGTCTCAATCATGTCCCCCCTCTCTCTTCGCTCCTCCAGTGAGTACACCCGCAGTTTTTTTAGCCTTTCTTCATACGTGAGATCCCTGAGCCCCAAGAGGTTACAGTCAAAGTCAGGGAAGAGGTTACAATCAAAGTCAGCAATACAATCTTACATAAAGAAGGAATATGAAAGCTGTGTAGTTCATTAAGGTTACTGGTTGAGTAAGCAGAGCTGAGGAGATTCTTAGTTAACAAATCGATTGAACAAGCTCGTTTTTACCAGTTTTCTAAAATTGAAATAGGATGATGAGAGCGCGAAAACGTTACTAAGCCAGTCGTTCCATTTGCCTGCCTGGAAGGCAAAGAGTTCTGTCCAAGAATCTTTTGTAGTGGCAGGCTTTTATTGTCGGATAGGAGAACAGATGTATTCTTCGTGTGGGCCTAAGATAACTTGCCAGATTGAAGTGGGAAACCAGGTAAGTGGGGGCTAGGCCAAATATTGATTTGTAACACAGACAGGAGAACTTAAACAGGATTCGCGCCTCTAGGGGCAGCCAATGGAGTTTTTGATAGTAGGGGCTTATGTGTTCCCATTTCTTCAGCCTAAAGATCAGTCGAACTGCCGAGTTTGGAATGACTGAGTCTTAGGATGGTTTTTTTTGTAGGATGATCCGTCTGTGTTTTCTAAAAACCCAAGTAGTAGAAGCGTTCCATGATACCTTCCCACGTCTGTCTCCACAGCCTCATTTTCTAGACAGAAGCATTCATCTGGAAAGCACAGAATGGACATACAGTAGGCGTATGCCTTTTCTGAACTCTGCTAGGAGATTGGGGGTTTTAGGAGGGAGTTAACATTCCACTGATTTCTAAATATTTGTTAAAATCCTGGGGTTTGTACTACAATGTAATCCCTGCTTTCTCAGTGGGTATTATTAACTGAAGAACCTCAAACTCTTTATTTGATACACCGTAACTGAGGCTTTCTGCTACATCATTAATGGTTGCCAAGGACATGTCAACCCTTTTTACCATCAGTCAAATTCCTCCATTCATTGCCAGTTTTTTTTTTTTTTTTTTTTAGAATAGTGAAAACGGCTTGGAGGGGAAATGTCCCCTCACATGACGAAAATGCCATGCCCTCTGTGCCCCTTTCTCAAGTAATTTCTAAACTCCTTCACTAGGCACAATGCTTTCTTCTGTCCACTTCTAGTCAGATTCCCATGAGCAGATCCCAAACCATGATTTAACCAAACTATTTATTTCTTTGGATTTAATTCATGCCTTCGTTGGTTGCTCGAGTGACTTATTTCCTGGTCCCCAGAGGGCTTACAGTCCAAGGAGCTAATTTACTAGTGCAAGTTATGAGAGACAAGAGGTAGCCCGTTTGATTAAATAAGATTGTGTAGACTGTTTGTTTTTTAAGAACATAAGAATTGTCTTGCTGGGACAGACCCGAAGGTCCATCAAGCCCAGTATCCAGTTTTCAACACTGGCCAACCCAGGTCCCAACTACCTAGCTAGTTCCCAAGTAGTAAAACAGGTTTTTTTTGCTGCTTCTCCTGGGAATAACTAGTGAATTTCCCCACGCCATCTCAGTACCTGATTGTAAAAACCGCTTAGATAACCTCGATAGGCGGTATATAAAATCCTAATAAAACTTGATAATGGCCCAAGGACTTCTTTTTTAGGAAATTAGCCAAACCTTTTTTAAACCCTGCTAAGCTAACTGATTTCACCAAATTCTCTGGCAACGAATTCCAGAGTGTAATTACACATTGTGTGAAGAAATATTTTCTCAGGTCAGCTTCATCACATGCCCCCTAGTCCTAGTATTTTTGGAAAGCGTAAACAAGTGATTCACATCCACCCTTTCCATTCCACTCAGTATTTTATAGACCTCTGTCAAGTCATCTCTGAGCTGTCTCTTCTCCAAGCTGAAGAGCCCTGGCCACTTTAGCCTTTCCTCATAGGGAAGTCGTCTCATCCCTTACATCATTTTTGTTGCCCTTCTCTGTACCTTTTCTAATTCCGCTACATCTTTTTTGAGATACATCGACCAGAACTGTACACAGTATTCCATACTATAGAGCGATACAAGGGCATAATAATAATAATAATTTTATTTCTTATATACCGCCAAAGCCATAGTAAGTTTGAGGCGGTTTACAACGAAGAAGGGCTGGACAATCAGCGAAAATGGTACAAACAGAGAAAATAGGAACAATCAGCGAACAGTGGAACAATCGGCGAAAAATGGTACAATCAGCGAAGATAGGTACAATCAGGGCAAAAAACGGTACAGGGAAGAAGGTCAAGACAATCTGCGTAAAGGACATGGTGAGATAGAAGGGGTCAGGGTAGGGCAAAGGGGTCTTGGGGTGTGAATTGGGTGAAAAGATTAGTTTTTAGTAGTTTTCATCTTTGTTCTCCATTCCTTTCCTGATAATCCCTAACATTCTATTTGCTTTCTTAGCCGCCGCCGCCAAACCCTGAGCTGAGGGTTTCAACGTATCCTCAACAATGACACCTAGATCCTTTTCCTGAGCAGTGACTCCTAAGGTGGAACCCAGCATCACATAGCTATAGTTCGGGTTCCCCCTTCTCACATGCATCACAATCCTCATGTGATTAACAACTTTGTGTCATCAGCAAATTGAATTATCTCACTAGTTATTCCCATCTGTAGATCAGCCATTTTTCTTTGCTTATTTGTGTTCCTGCTGAGTTGAGTATTGACCTGGTTTAAGTAGATGGGTTTGGGCAATCCCACTTGGAAGCATCTTCCATTCCAAACTCGTTCCCCATGAGATTGTAGCTTGGACCATGCTCTTTATTTTCCCCTTTGCTGAGGGCTAGAGTGAAGACAGGCCTAGCTTAAGCAAGCAGGGTTTAGGCAATGATATTGCAGATTGAGGCAGTAAGTCCTACCCTCTAAAGGAGATGGTGGCACCAAAGAAGAAACCATAGCACTTTGGCACCACGGGCTCTGCTGCAGGTGGCATCCTGGGAATGCTGATGACCCTCCAAGCCCCCCGTACACCATCAGTAGAGTGCAGGACAGTTGTGCCCTGACAATTCCGCTCCATCAAATGTGTGCACTTATGAAGGGAGTGGGGTTTTTGGGGTGAAATTCTAGTGTAAGTGTACTACAAGCCTCAAACACTTTCAAATCCTAAGTAGCAACATTCTAGAGCTCAGATTGTGATGTCATAATGCCTCATTCCACCAATGCCTAAGCTCCGTCCTCATCTGCACAAGCCTCAAACACTAAAATCCTAAGTAGCAACATTCTAGAGCTCAGATTGTGATGTCATGATGCCTCATTCCACCAATGCCTAAGCTCCGTCCTCATCTGCACAAGCCTCAAACACTAAAATCCTAAGTAGCAACATTCTAGAGCTCAGATTGTGATGTCATAATGCCTCATTCCACCAATGCCTAAGCTCCGTCTTCATCTGCACAAGCCTCAAATGCTTTAAAATAATAAGTGTTTGAGGCTTGTGCAGTTACAGGAATGGGGCAGGGACAGAGACGGGACAGGGAAATTGAGTTCCTGCGGGGACAGGGACCAATTTGTCCCCATGTCATTCTCTAATTCTCACTTTCTATCTCCTTCCCTAGAATCAGACATGGCTCTAGGCTCACAATGCTGTCTGTTGTTGCCCAATGCGCTCATCCTGCCCTATATTTGGCCCTTCATGGAGGGAGGGGTGACTGAACTGCAGATGACTGGGGCTCATCTGAATCGAATCCAAGAAGGTTGGACCCAAAGCATGGAACCATTGGCCACAGTGTTAAAAATATTCACAGTCACGTCTGTGGCATAGGGCCTAAGAGTGAATTTCTGGAGTCTGGACTGTACAAATTCCTTCAGAAGGATAAGGAGAAGAAGGGATTTTGCGGCTGGTAAAAATTTCCCCATCGGTCAGATAGAACCTCTCATTCCCTTTCAGCCTCACACCAATCGTATCCTCTCTCCTATTTACCCCTGGCCGTGATCCTGGCAGAATTGTTTCCTGCTTTGGGAATAAATGTCTCACCCTCCTTTCAACATTTCTTTGCCTTAGAATCCTTGGCGCTTTATGTTACCACAGGAAACCATAATCTTGTTACAATGAGCCATTCTGCTGGCATTATCCGTCTAGTATTTGGATACATTGTAAAACTCTTTTTCCACTGCTTTTCTCTCTGGCTTAAAATGGTCTGACTCTTTTTTATTCTTTCCACTCCAATGGATTGTTGAAAAGAAATCACACATAAGGGGCCAAAAATGTCTGTCTGTCTGGTACAATATAACTATACTAGTATTTTAGCCCGTTACATTAACGGGTGCTAGAATATATGTCTGTCTGTCTTTATTTCTGACTCTCTCTCTGTCCCGCTGTCTTTCTTTCTGTCTGTCTCTCTTCCTGGCCCCCTTTGTCTGTCTGTCTTTCTGTGTCTCTCCTTGTTCCTGTGTCTTTCTTCTTTTCTTTCTGTCTCTCTTCCTCCCGCTAGTGGTAGATTATATGTCTGTCTTTCTTTCTGTTTCTCTCCCTACCCCTGTCTTTTTCTTTCTGTCTCTCTTTCTGTTTCTCTCCCTACTCCTGTCTTTTTCTTTCTGTCTCTCTCCCTGCCCCTGTCCCTGTGTCTTTCTTCCTATCTCCTTCCCTACTTCCCTGTCCAGCAGCTGCAGCATTCCCTCTCCCTCCATTTACCGCGAGAGGAGCCTGCACGGACCGAACAGCTTGAGCCCCGACCAGTGTAACTTCCCGGCGGCTCCTCTCACGATCGCCGCCTTCTCCGACGCAGGAGCGGCTCGTGAGAGGAGCCGCTGCAGCGTCTTTGAAGTTAAAAAAGAAACTTTGGCCCGGCCTGTAGGTCAGGGGTTTCTCGGGCTGACCACCACCCGCTGCTGGTGGCTCCATGCTCGCCCGCCGTGGCCTGCAGCCGCTGACAGCCGCCGCCACGGCTGACATCCGCCTCAGGGGAAGAGAGAGAGAGAGATTCGTGCGCATGCGCACTCCTACCTGCGGTGCCCTACAGCGCACGGAAAACAGGAGCACGCAGGTGGGAGTGCGCATGCGCGGCTTACGGTTTTATTATATTAGATGTATTTTATTGCACCAAGCAGATGATAGTACTTGTGACAGTATATAGGCCTCGATTCATTAACCTTCCCGATCCTGTCCGATCCGTGGGCGATCCGTGGCAGGCCGGCTGATCCACAACGTGTCCTCATGCAAATGGGGGCGATTAGAGGCACACCCTCCACCGACCGCATGGATTGCTGGAGAGCGATCCTGACACAATGCGCAGACCATCTTCTTTGCCTGTAGACGGTCTGCGCATGCTCTCCGCGCAAAGAGCTGGAAACTTTTTTTTGCTACAGAGCTGGAAACTTTGTGAGCCCGTGGTCTAAACCTGTGGGTTTAAAGCGGGGCTGCACTGCGGCATGTTCTGGAACTTAACAGAACACGCCATAGTGCAGCCCCGCTTTAAACCCGCGGGGTTAAAACCACAGAGTCGGGGCAGCGAGCAGGGCGGCAGAGAGCAGGGATTTTTGCACAAGCGACTGGTCCTCAGCAGTCGCTCCTTCTTGATCGGCCAAGCCCAGTCGGTGTTCCTGAGTGTTGTTTGGTGAATCGAGGCCCTTCCTACTTTGCATGCCGTTTCCCCTCATTTGCATGCGCGGATTGGATTGGAGGTTGATCGACCACGAGGTTAGTGAATCAGGTCGGTACACGATCGCAAACATGATCGGTGGGCTTAGTGAATCTAGCCCAAAGTGACTTTAAAAAATATTCAACCTATGATCATAAATCCAAATTAAAAAAAATATTCAAATAAAACATTACAAAATAAAATACCCCAGGCATTCTATCCTACCCCAACATCCATCCTCGTATCCTTAACCATCCACACATATAAAAACTATGGGGCTCATAATCAAAACTTAAATACGTCTAAAAACCTGCCCAAGTCGGCACTTGAATGACCTAAAAGACAGGTTGTCTAAGTGCCGATAAACCTTTTTAGGCCTCTAAATGCCGCTGTGCGCCCAGAGCTAAAAGGGGCATATTATATAACATAACATAACTTTATTCTTCTGTACACTTCTCCCTCCTTATTCGCGGGGGGAGACGGGCAGAGCCAGACCGCGAATGGCGAAAAACCGTGAATATCTGGCTCTGACCCACCCCCGCCTCCCTTCCGCCTTCCCCTGGCATCCCGGCCTTACCTGGTGGTCTAGCTGGTTTTCGGGGCAGGAGCGATCTTCCTATGCTCTTGCCCCATGCAGATAGCCATTAGGAAATGGCTGTGGGGAGTTCCCGTAGTCTCTCGAGAGACTACGGGAACTCCCCACAGCCATTTCCTAGGAAGATCGCTCCTGCCCCGAAAACCAGCTTGACCACCAGGTAAGGCCGGGATGCCGGGAGGAAGACAAAAATATGGGTGTTGTTTTTCCTCCTCCCCCCCAAAAAAAATCACGATTATGTGAAATCGCGAGTAGGGAAACCGCGAATGGGGAGGGGGAAGTGTACCGCCATAATCAACTGACTTCTTGGTGGTTTCCAAGGAAGAAGACTGGACAATCAGTGAATTACAAATAGTTACAATACAATTTCTTAAATATACTGAATATCAGATTATCATGACTACAATATCCACATTTTAAGAAATAAATTTATCAAATAATGCTGACTTAATTAGCTCCACTAATGCAATTGCCCAACCAGGACTGCTGCTTACTTGCTTGAAATGTGAGAGTCCTATTCAAATAGGTCTTGTATCTGCAGTCAATGATTTTTGGATAAGCAAATAAATTGCTACTCCCAGTTGTCCTCATTGAGTTATACAACACGAAGTGAGATGAAAGGTAAGTTGGGGGCTAATCCCCAAATCAGCTTAAAACAAATGCAAGAAAATTTGAATAGTTCTCGTGTTTCCACCGGTAGCCAATGCAACCGTCGGTAACAGGGACATTACGTGATTTCTATTCCGTCATTACCTTGCGGTTCAAGGCGGATTACAAAAGAAGACATCTGGCAATTTCCAGGAGAGATAAAGAGTAGATCAGGTAGCTTTGGGGAATTGAGAGGGTACTTGTGGTATTACCGTATTTGCCGGCGTATAAGACGACTTTTCAGTACCTTAAAATCCTCCCCAAAGTCGGGGGTCGTCTTATACGCCGGGTACTGTTTACATGCCCTTACTTTACATGCCCGAACATCTCCTTCCTTACCTCCTTACGGTGCTTACGGTACTAGTAAACCTGCCGGGACATCAGCGGGGCCATGGCGGGACATCAGTGTGACAAGGGTGCCAGCTCCTTCATCCTGCGCAGCGGGAAGCAGCGGCGCTCTGGCCCCACCTTTTCTCTTTACTACGTCTCTCGCACATGCGGCCGTGTGTGGAGTCTAGCCCTTAAGGAAGTTGCGGGGGCGAACAGGAGGCTTTTGAAGGCTTTTAAAGGGAAACTGTCATGCCAGCAAACTTGCTAGGGACTTGCCCGGCACTTGCTCTCTCCCTCTATGTGTTATCTTCCTTCTATCATTGACAGTTTCAGTTTGGTTAACAGTTTAGAAAACAAATAGCATGGCAGCTCCCATGGGTTTATTGTTCTATTCAGCTTTAGTGAATTAATTAAAATTGTTGAAATAAATTCTGATGTTCTTTTAAGTTTTATTTGTTGTGCAGAAGGTGTGCGGAAGAAGGGGTCGTCTTATATGGCGAGTATATAACAAACTCTATATTTTAACTGTAAAAGTTGGGGGGTCGTCTTATACGCCCAGTCGTCTTATACGCCGGCAAATACGGTAGGTCATTTTCAGGGATTTCTTGAAAAGCAGAGTCTTTATTTCTTTTCTGAACGTTTTGTAGTCTGGGGTCGTTATCAGTGGATTGGAGATTTGGTTGTCTAGTTTTGCTGCTCGTGTGGCTAGGAGGATTATTATTATTAGGATTTATTTTTTTTATATACCACCTATCAAGGTTTTCTAAGCGGTTTTACAATCAGATACTCAAGCATTTTCCCTGTCTGTCCCGGTGGGCTCACAATCTATTTAACGTACCTGGGGCAGTAGAGGATTAAGTGACTTGCCCAGGGTCACAAGGAGCAGCGCAGGGTTTGAACCCACAACCCCAGGGTGCTGAGGCTGTAGCTTCAACCACTGCGCCACACACTCCTAGGAGGCCATCATACAGTTTTTTCCATTTAACCTCTTTGATTGGAGGGTGCATGAATGGAGTGTGGGTTTTCCTATGTCTAGTTGAGGTAGTTTGGATGAGGCGGTTGTGTAGGGTAGGTTGGGAGGAGGAGTGGTTAGGGTGGGATGGTGGACTGGCCTAGACTTAGTCATCCTGCAGGGATAATTAAAAGTTTTACGAGACATCCTGGACAGAACTTGTACGTTGTGAATTAGATGATGTGAAAACCAGGTATAAGTGCCCAAAAGGTATCCAAAGTGACTAGATAACCACTGCAGAGACAAAGTAAAGACCTCCCCACACTCCCCCCAGTGTTCACCGATCCCCCTCACCCCCCCCCCAAGATCGGAATAGAAACGTACATACCTCTCTCCAGAACATCAGCACCTAGTACAGGAAAGCCTAGTAGAGCTGCACACAGGTCTCTTAAATAGCCTGGGGGGTGGGCTAGTGAATCATAGAGAGGAGGACTCAGGCCCATTAGCCACTGTAACCCACCACATTTGTGGCGGAACATGTGCGCCCACCAAAACCCCCCAAAACCCTACTGTACTGCCATATAGGTGGCACCTGCAGCCATACGGGCTATTGGGGTTGTAGACAGGTGGGTATAGTGGATTTGGGGGGGGGCTCACCATAACCTATAAGGGAGTTCTGGTGAGATGTTTATGTGGCACCCTTTTTGTGAAGTTCACAGCAGTGCCCTGTAAGGTGTCCCACTGCTTTCTTGCCAAGTCTGGGTGGCCAGTCCATCACAATGCTGGCCCCTCTCATGTCCAAATGGTCTTGTTCTGGGCATAAGAACATCACAATAGCCTTACTGGGTCAGACCAATGGTCCATCAAGCCCAGTAGCCCGTTCTCACGGTGGCCAATTCAGGTCACTAGTACCTGGCCAAAACCCAAGGAGTAGCAATATTCCATGCTACCGGTACAGGGCAAGCAGTGGTCGAGAATGTGGTTCTGGCAGTCTGGACAAACAATAGCCTGGACATCCAGATATATGATTTTTGGAAAAATGTCCATGGAAATCTGGATGTCTGGTAGCCTTAGTCTTGAGTATAATAGCTTCCCTGTGGAGTTAGAGATACATATTCTTTATAGACATCCTGAAAAGCTGACCTGCTTGTGGCCCTTGAGGGCTGAACTTGGACACTCCCGCCTTACACATTGGATTTTTCTAGGATAATTAAAACTTCTTTGACTCAGGAAAACACATTGATTGTAGGTTCCGGCCAAGAGTTCTCAGCAGAGGTCCTGCACTCTCAACATTATTGTCCATCCTCAGGCACTTTTTAACATCCATTTTATCTTGAGGATGATTGCTGAGTAATTTCATTGATTCTCCTGATGCTGTGACCTGCTAAAGTTGTGGAACAGTATTCCGTTTCCAGCTATTTAAAGCAGAAAAAGTTCATAAGTAGCTCTAAAGCACCCATTGGAATCATTGTTATAACATTGACTGAAACTGCATGAAAGAGGAGTGGGACTTGGGCGGGATTGGTTTGTGATGATCTAAAGGTGGCAAAACAGGTAGAAAAGGCCACGTTTATTTCTCACTGATTGCAGTTTAAATTTCCAAGGGCTTACTTTGGTTTGTGACATAAGACAAACCCCACTGTTCAATCTGAAAGCCCAAGAGCTAGTCTCGACGGGCGACATTAACGCGGGACTGGGTGGCCCGCGGTGTCGCCCGTGGGACTAGCTGAGTCAGGGAAAGGGGGCGAGGTAGCGTGCCCGAGGGAGGGCGGTCCGCGTCGCAGCCGAGGGGGATTGTGGGTGGGAGGGATTAAAAGGCGGCTCTCGGAGGACCCGAACAGTTTCGGTCCTCCAAAGCGGCTTTCCCGCCCGCCCGCCCGCCCTTTGTTTTGAGGTGTAGGGTTGGTGAGACGGCGGTATCCCGAGCTACTGGCTAATGGGCTCATCAAGGGATGAGCGGTGGGCCGGCTGGGAGCTGTGCCTGGTGGGTCGGATGACCCTGGATAATGGGGCATGTGGGGGACATGCCACCCCTCGGACCCTTGCTTAGATGGCGGGGTCGGGGGCCAATTACATCCAATGGTAGCTCGGGATCCAGGTCACAATGGTGATACCATTGTTATGGGTTATTGTTAATGTGTTATTTATGGTTGTTAATTTATATATACTTATGTATGTTAAAATGTTATATGAATATGTTTAATATTCAATAAACAGGGCTGCGGCCAGGTACTACCAACAAAAGTGTATTGTCTCATTGAGATAGGAAAGGTGTGTTAGGAAGGGGGGTAAAGTGTTATATAGAAGCGGGTCACTCCAAGTCCCGCTATTATGAGATTTTGCCAAGAAATCCTGTCCTCAAAATCTTTTACGTGACTTTCAAGCTGCTGGTAAATTTTCAGCATTGTGCTTCTCTCTGAACATTGGGAAGGTTCTGGAGGAGAATGTGGCCTAGCAGTTAGGGTTACTAGACGTCTGGATTCCCCCGAACATGTCCTCCTTTTTGAGGACATGTCTTGGGGTCCGGATGGCTTTTCAAAACTTGTGGAAAATCTGGTAACCCTAGCTATAGCCCTAGCACCCTGAGGTTGTGGGTTCAAACCCTGTGTTCCTCTTTCTGACCCTTGGCAAGCCACATGTAGCAGAGTGCACTGATTCGCAGCACAATCTAAGGCACAGGTGTCAAAGTCGGTCCTCGAGGGCCGGAATCCAGTCGGGTTTTCAGGATTTCCCCAGTGAATATGCATGAGATCTATGTGCATGCACTGCTTTCAATGCATATTCATTGGGGAAATCCTGAAAACCCGACTGGATTACGGCCCTCGAGGAGGGACTTTGAGACCCCTGATCTAAGGTTTCGGTTTTATGTTGGTCCTTCAACATCACGCAGTATGATATACTCCACTCAATTGGAGAAGTGCATCTAGCGTTCCTCCACCAATTCTACAATCTCTTTAGTATTCAGGAAAAAAAGGCTTCAGAATTGGAGCCTATGCGCAGTCGTGTCATAGACTGAGGTGATCAGCTCCGTGCTCCAGTCATTGGCCGAAAAACCTGATAACTTTACTACTTTTTTTTTTTTTTACTGTTTTTCTTTTTTTTTTGTTTGGAATTTAGTTGAATTTTTATATATTTTTCTTCTGTTTTACTATTAAATCAACAGTAAAAAAAAAAAAGAAGTAAAGTTATCAGGTTTTCCGGCCAATGTCTGGAGCACGGAGCAAAAAAAAACTACGCTGATCACCTCAGTCTATGACACAACTGTGCGCAGGCTCCAATTCTGAGGCCTTTTTTCCTGAATACTAAAGAGATTGTAGAATTGGTGGAGGAACGCTAGATGCACTTCTCCAATTGAGTGGAGTATAACATATTGCGCTCTATTGATTATTTATACCACTTGGGTTGGTTAACTTTAGGTCCTTCAACATCCACATTTGGTTTTCTGATTTCATAGCATAATCTAGGACCCCTGAGAAAGGCTTGTTTGTCGAAACACAGACCGTGTAGGGTCCTTTCCATCTTATGTACATGTGGATTGTTAATGCAACGATTAATTGACTGAATAAACGCCTTCATCAAGAGCATCTTCTCCACAGTTTCTTTTGTTTTCGAAGTCACTTAATCCTCCACGGCCCCAGGTACATTAGAATGATCATGAGTCCACCGGCACAGATAGGGGAAAATGTCTGAAGTACCTGTATGTAAACCACTTTGAGTGTGGTTGTGTAACTACAAAAAGGCAGTATACAAGTCCCAATCCCTTTCCCTGATGTCATAATGCCTGGTAGAAACCCAAAGAGTAGCAACATTCCAGAGCTGAGATTGTGATGTCATAATGCCTCATTCCACCAGTGCTTAAGAACCAACCTCATCAGTGATGTCACAATGGCTTCGCTGTTCTATACTAGGCTCACTTCTGATATTGTATTGGAGGACATAAGAACATAAGAATTGCCACTGCTGGGTCAGACCAGCGGTCCATCATGCCCAGCAGTCCGCTCACGCGGCGGCCCTCTGATCAAAGACCAGCGCCCTAATTGAGACTAGCCCTATCAGCGTACGTCCTTGTTCAGCAGGAACTTGTCTAACTTTGTCTTGAATCCCTGGAGGGTGTTTTCCCCTATTACAGCCTCCGGAAGAGCGTTCCAGTTTTCTCTCTGGGTGAAGAACTTCCTTATGTTTGTACGGAATCTATCCCCTTTTAATTTTAGAGAGTGCTCTCTCGTTCTCTCTACCTTGGAGAGGGTGAACAACCTGTCCTTATCTACTAAGTCTATCCCTTCAGTACCTTGAATATTTCGATCATGTCCCCTCTCAATCTCCTCTGTTCAAGGGAGAAGAGGCTGTTTCTCTAATCTATCGCTGTACGGCAGCTCCTCCAGTCCCTTAACCATCTTAGTCGCTCTTCTCTGGACCCTTTCGAGTAGTACCGTGTCCTTCTTCATGTACGGTGACCAATGCTGGACGCAGCACTCCAGGTGAGGGTGCACCATGGCCCGGTGCAGCGGCATGATAACCTTCTCCGATCTGTTCGTGATCCCCTTCTGGTGCAGTGGTTAGAGCTACAGTCTCAGCACCCTGGGGTTGTGGATTCAAACCCCACGCTGCTCTTTGTGACTCTTGGCAAGATCTCTTAATCCTCCACAGCCCCAGGTACATTATTAGATTGATCCTAAGCCCACCGGCACAGATAGGGAAATATATTTGAAGTGCCTTTATGTAAACCGCTTTGAGTGCAGTTCTAAAACTACCAAAAGGCAGCATATAAGTCTCAATCCCTTTTGTTTGGGCATGCACACAAGAGACACGCTAATTGCTGAAGCTCGGGTGTATGTATGTGCCAGGCACCCTCCTCCCCCAACTTTTGGTTTACTGGCTCAAATTCAGGACTGTCCCAAGCTGGAAATACAACCCATGTGACACGCCCCTTTGAGCTCCTATCCCGCCCACTGGGTCACAGTCAAGCAGGGAAAGCAATGGACATGACTCGGTTTCGGAGCCCCTGCCGCCCTTGCACCCTGTGTGGCTGTACTGTCTGCACATAGCTCGCTACGGCCCTGCTCAAATTTAGGCCTCCTTTACTAAGCCGTGGCACGGGGTGCTACTGCTCCAACGCTCATAGGAATGCCCCTTCCTATTAATTATTACGCCTTTTAAACTTCTGGAACTGCTGACAAAGCCAGCCATAGCTGCTCTACTTACATCTGAGTTTATTACAGTATAATCTCGTTATAACGGACTTCAAGGGACCTGGAAAAACAGTCCGTTATATCCAGAGTTGCATTTTTAAAAAAAGCTTTATTTAGGTCAACTTGAAACAACGTACAATCAATGAACAGCAGTTCCTGCACAAGCATATCAGCAACCTCAAGAACAAAACTCAGCAAAACATTGGCCTGGCACGAAATGATTGCAAAAGCAGAACACTAAAAGATGGTCTATCTAAAGTATTATGTCGTACTGTACTGGAAAGAAAAATACTCTGTCGTTTTCTTCTGGGCTGCATTTTGAAACTGTATCACCGGCACGCCACGCGCCTTGTAGGTGGAGCCTGCATGTCCGTTATAGCTGAAAATAACTACAGCCAAAAGCGGCTCTGGGGACCAAATTGGTTGTCTGTTATATCCGAAAGTCTGTTATATGCGAGTCCGCTATATGCAGTGATTTTCTGCAGCTCATAAAGGCGCAGGGCCGGGACCAGCGGACCTCGTCCGTTATAAACGATATTCCGTTATAAGCGAGTCTGTTATAACGAGATTATACTGTACTAATGCTTTCAAATGGCATTATAATTTGTGGAATATATATTGCTCCCTGGCGACTTTTGCTACACTAGGCTCTTGTTTGAAATGTGGTCACCTTAAAGCTTATTTATCACGCATGTTTTGGACATGTCCTTTGACGCGCCAGTTTTGGAATGCTGTTTTTTCTAAAGTTGAGCAAATGTGGGGAATTGATTGGCATTGCACTAGTTATAATATATTTTGGATTTTCGATGTTAAGCGTCCTATTCCAAGAGGCCTAAAAGGCTTTCTTCAAAGAACAATCTTATCAGGTTTGAAAGTCATACTTTATCTTTGGATTGGACCTTTAAGACCAACATATAGTCATTGGCGTTCTAGAATGTTACACATTTTAACAATGGAAAGTATGCGACACTAGGCAGGGAAGACAATTTTTTTTTACTATTTGACAACCTTATTTAGATACATTAACACCACATACTCGCAGTCGTAATTACAGTTCTAAAATGAGGAAAAAGGGGAGGGAATTGGGTATATTTGCTTTTAGTGATAATGTTTATTATATATTAACTCTGTAAATTTTATTTTTCTTCTTGTTGTATTTGAAGTGATTTTTTTTTACCATTTTGTTTGTATTTGAAATTTAATAAATATGATTTACATTAAATGGCATTATAATCTGTCTAGTGCAGAGATACTTTGAATTGAGCTGATACCAGGCCTCAGGGCACTCCTAGCCAGTTAGCTTTTCAAGATACTCATAATTAGGGTTACCAGATTTTACGATTGTAAAATCTGGATCCATGGCTCCGGACCGCCGGGTTCCACCCAACCCTGCCCAAGTCACGACCCAACCCCGCACCCCCAACCTCTTGTTGCTCGTCTCTGCACCCTCTCCAGAAGGATATAAAACTGCTGAAGAGGGTGCAGAGATGAGCAACAAAACTAGTAAAAGGTATGGAGAAACTGGAATACGAGGATCGACTTAAGAGACTGGGATTGTTCTCCCTTGAGAAAAGGAGACTGCGAGGAGGTATGATCGAGACCTTCAAAATACTGAAAGGAATCGACAAAATAGAGCAGAAAAAATTATTTACATTTTCCAATTTGACACGGACAAGAGGACACGGAATGAAGCTAAAGGGGGACAAGTTCAGGACTAATATCAGGAAGTTCTGCTTCACGCAATGAGTGGTGGACACCTGGAATGCTCTCCCAGAGGAGGTTATTGCGGAATCGACCGTCCAAAGATTCAAAAGCAAACTAGATGCACATCTCCTTACGAGAGGCATAGAAGGATATGGACGACTAAAAATGACGCCAGGTGTACACCTGGCAGGGCCTTGCGGATCGCCGGACTTGATGGACCAAAGGTCTGATCCGGAGATGGTGCTTCTTATGTTCTTATGAATAGCAAGATTCCGGAATCCCAGAGAGTAGCAACATTCCAGAGCTGAGATTGTGACATGGACAAGAGGACATGGACTGAAGCTAAGGGGGGACAAGTCCAGGAAGTTCTGCTTCACGCACGAGTGGTGGACACCTGGAATGTTCTCCCAGAGGAGGTTATTGCGGAATCGACCGTCCAAGGATTCAAAAGCAAACTAGATGCACATCTCCTTACGAGAGGCATAGAAGGATATGGGCGACTAAAAATGACGCCAGGTGTACACCTGGCAGGGCCTTGCGGATCGCCGGACTTGATGGACCGAAGGTCTGATCCGGAGATGGCGCTTCTTATGTTCTTATGAATAGCAAGATTCTGGAATCCCAGAGAGTAACAACATTCCAGAGCTGAGATTGTGACATGGACTGAAGCTAAGGGGGGACAAGTCCAGGACAAATATCAGGAAGTTCTGCTTCACGCAGAGAGTGGTTGACACCTGGAATGCTCTCCCAGAGGAGGTTATTGCGGAATCGACCGTCCAAAGATTCAAAAGCAAACTAGATGCACATCTCCTTACGAGAGGCATAGAAGGATATGGGCGACTAAAAATGACGTCAGGTGTACACCTGGCTGGGCCTCTGCGTGTGCGGATCGCCGGTCATGATGGACTGAAGGTCTGATCCGGAGATGGCGCTTCTTATGTTCTTATGAATAGCAAGATTCTGGAATCCCAGAGAGTAGCAACATTCCAGAGCTGAGATTGTGACATGGACAAGAGGACATGGACTGAAGCTAAGGGGGGACAAGTCTAGGAAGTTCTGCTTCACGCAACGAGTGGTGGACACCTGGAATGCTCTCCCAGAGGAGGTTATTGCAGAATCGACCGTCCAAAGATTCAAAAGCAAACTAGATGCACATCTCCTTACGAGAGGCATAGAAGGATATGGGTGACTAAAAATGACGCCAGGTGTACACCTGGCAGGGCCTTGCGGATCGCCGGTCTAGATGGACCGAAGGTCCGATCCGGAGAAGGCGCTTCTTATGTTCTTATGTGACATCACCGCGTTGCATCCATGCATGCGCAGATGCTCTCCTGACGCGGTCCCGAGCTGGAAGCTTTTCAAAACTCGGACAAAGTGCCGGGTTTTGAAAAGCCATCCGGATGCCTGGAGAGTCCTCTAAAAAGAGGACATATCCGGGTAAATCCAGACATCTGGTAACCCTGCCTATAATGAATATATACATGAGATAGAGCGCCATACAATGGAGGCAGTGCATGCAGATTTATTTCATGCATATTCATTGTGGATGTCTCAAACCAGATTGACGTGGGGATGTGTCTCAACAACTCGCTTGAAAACCCCTGAACTAACCTAAGATTTAAATGCTTGAGTACATGAATAAATCCATGTAAACTGTTTTGAGCTCTCCTGGGAGAACTCAGAAACATAGAACATAGAACATAGAAAACATAGAACATAGAACATAGAAAAATGAATAAATAAATGCATTCGTAGATGGTAATTGTGCATTGTTTTTCCAGGTTACTACTACTATTAATTATTTCTAGGTTACAGATTCTGTCTGATATCTGTAAAAATAAACTTAAAACATCTTTGGATTATGTTTAGGGTGGATCAGCAAAATGCATCAGAACCTGCAAAGGATAAGCCCAAATTCCACGAAAAAGAAACACTTCTTTTAAGATTATGCGTTTTTATCTAACCTGCTAGTATTAATCCTTGTTTTTAACCCCTATTTAGGTGGCTTATCAAATCAAACATGAATAATTTTCCCATATATCTTTTTATCACTCTGAAAAGAATAGCGTCCAGGAACCAAATACTTCCGTCATATTGTCTGAGCAAGTTCATCATTCTGGATACCCGCTTAGCAAGAAGTATACAGTGGTGCCTCGCATAACGAACGCCTCACACAGCAAACACTGCGCACAACGAACTTCATGTCTTGCTTCCTACAACGAACTTCGTTTCACACAACGAAGTCGCCCGAGCTGCATCCTTCCGCGCAGGCACTGCGCTTAACTGCCCTCTCTCCGCCTGGCTCCCTGTGCAGTGGCGGACCGTCGGCTCGCAGGGGCCCGGCGCCTACTGCTGATGCGTTGGGGGGGGCGGAGCTACTCTCGCCGCTTCCCCGATGCTAGAAAAAAAAAATGAACAGTTAAGTCCCAGTTTTTGCCGCTGAGACTCTGCCCTCTCTCACTGTAAAATTAGACTCTACTTAGTCTGTCTTTAAATTTAAAAAATGTGTGTTGTTTTAAAAAACAATTATGTTTTTAGATGTATCTAAATAAAAATAATAACAAAAAATTTATCTTTTTTTATGTCATCTTAGCATATTTTATGCTACAGAACGAATTATTTTTTTTAACATGTATTGTTATGGGAAAACGCGTTTCACATAACGAACTTTTCGCATAACAAACTTGCTCCTGGAACCAATTAAGTTCGTTGTGTGAGGCACCACTGTATTATCACATATATTATAATTAGATGCTACCTGAGATATCAATATGGGAAGTAAATGGCCCTAACTCCATCTGCAGGATTATTATCTTTGTGGATGAATGAATTCATTCAGGAAGCATTTCCTTCTCTTCAATGCAAACTCCTGAAGCTGGAGGCATCTTCCGCCGGGTAGTGCCAGAACATGAAAAGCCCCCTTGTTGCTCGCGTCTTAAGTCTTCCATGTGATGCCTTGGCTGGCTTGGGCAGAGGGAAGTCCTCCTCCTCCTGGGCGTGGGAGGCAGAGGCGACTTGTGTGGGTTCATGACATGGGCTGCTGGCCGCTCACGGACGAGGATGCGGAGTGGCTGCACCTCTTCAGGAGGACAGGTCGGCACTGCAGAACCAGAGCAAAGGAAGTGAGCTGGCAGGCGGGTTTCTGACCAGCTTTACACCCGTTCTGTGCTGCTCATTTTGTTCTGAGTTTTTACTTGTCTGCTCTGACGGGCTTTGCATCCTTTTCATGTTGCTCTTTGTTTTATTTGTCTGCTCTGATGGGCTTTGCATCCTTTTCACGTTGCTCTTTGTTTTACTTGTCTGCTCTGACGGGCTTTGCATCCTTTTCATGTTGCTCTTTGTTTTTACCTGTCTCCTCTGGGCTTTGCACCCTTTTCATGTTGCTCTTTGTTTTACTTGTCTGTTCTGATGGGCTTTACACCCTTTTTATCTGGCTCTGTGTTTTTACCTGTCTCCGCTGACGGGCTTTGCACCCTTTTCATTTTGTTCTGTATTTTTGTCTGCTCTGACGGGCTTTGCACCCTTTTCATTGTCTCCTCCTCGCTAGAGCTGCAGGAAGTTCCGCACTCTGCACAGTTTTGGCAGCTGGAGATGGGGAGTGGGTTGAGGGATCTGATCCTGCCAAGCTTTGATTACAATGAGTTGGGTTAATTAATGGACAAGAGCAAAACAGCGGCTGCTTGCTTTAAGGTCCGATTTTCAGCCTCTGGAAAGGTTTTCACAGAGAATCAGCTTTCACTCCTTCAGGCTAAATAGCTCCAAGTCTTTGTCAAGCAAGGAACAGTATAAGGCCTTTAATTTCTGTCAAGGAATTATTTGTAGATTCCAAGGACCTGGAGATCACATTATGTGAACTTCACGGTCCCTGATTGGGGGTTTTGTTCCCTTTCACTATCCCATTAATGATCCCAAGCACAAAACAGGACAGGAAAGGGAAAAGCCTTGCAATTCTGTTTCCACTAAAGCTGTCATTTCTAAGGAAGATACACCTAAAGAATCAAATGCTGTATATCCTTTTTATCTAGACTGCAGTTGGCTGGGGGAGCATTATTGGAACTCTGCTTCTGTGGGAAGAATGTGTCTTCATTCTCGGGATCGTCTTTTCTAGTAAAGACTGGAAAAAATGACCATTTCTTTCCAGAAAAAGCTCTGCCAAGCTATTTACCCAGCAAAGCACGTTACTGAGTGGACGTAGGACCAGGAAACTTGGCGCTACCTCCAGCCATCAGAAAGGAATGTGCACATCTGGTGCTTGGGGCAAACAGCTGTGCAGGCTGACCTCAAAGGGTTATGGCGGCCCCCCAAGCTTAAGTTTTCTCCCCAGCCCAGCATTGCTCCCTCTCCTCTCTTCCTCTTCCTTCCCCCTCGACCCTCTATACCAGCGTCCCCGCAAACTTTGTCACGCAACGGCACAGGAAATGTAGTGGCCTTGTGTCGAGGCATCCGGAAGTGCACCGACGTCGACGCAATGACATCACGCGCATGTATGTCGTCATAATGTCAGTGTCGTTGCATGCACGAAGGCCCTCCAGATAGGTCCTGAACCACCAGTAGGGGGCGCCAGCAAGGAAGACGAGCCAGCTGATTGCCTACAGGACGTGCCTTTCTCTGTTTTACTTGTCTGCTCTGACAGGCTTTGCACCCTTTTCATGTTGCTCTTTTGTTTTTTTACTTGTCTGCTCTGACGGGCTTTGCACCCTTTTCATTTGGCTCTTTGTTTTTATCTGTCTCCTCGGATGGGCTTTGCACCCTTTTCATTTTGTTCTGTTTTTACTTGTCTGCTCTGACAGGCTTTGCACCCTTTTCATGTTGCTCTGTGTTTTACTTGTCTGCTCGGATGGGCTTTGCACC
This sequence comes from Geotrypetes seraphini, assembly GCF_902459505.1. Lineage (NCBI taxonomy): Eukaryota > Metazoa > Chordata > Amphibia > Gymnophiona > Dermophiidae > Geotrypetes > Geotrypetes seraphini. The sequence goes on along the minus strand of NC_047092.1, from coordinate 178,442,950 downwards.
CTTTTCATGTTGCTCTGTGTTTTACTTGTCTGCTTTGAAAGACTTTGCACCCTTTTCATGTTGCTCTTTTGTTTTTTTACCTGTCTCCTCTGATGAGCTTTGCACCCTTTTCATTTTGTTCTGTTTTTACTTGTCTGCTCTGACAGGCTTTGCACCCTTTTTATTTGGCTCTTTGTTTTTATCTGTCTCCTCTGATGGGCTTTGCATCCTTTTCATGTTGCTCTTTTGTTTTTTACTTGTCTCCTCAGATGGGCTTTGCACCCTTTTCATTTTGTTCTGTTTTTACTTGTCTGCTCTGACAGACTTTGCACCCTTTTCATGTTGCTCTTTTACTTTTTACTTGTCTGCTCTGACGGGCTTTGCACCCTTTTCATTTTGTTCTGTTTTTACTTGTCTGCTCTGACAGACTTTGCACCCTTTTCATATTGCTCTTTGTTTTACTTCTCTGCTCTGACGGGCTTTGCACCCTTTTCATTGTCTCCTCCTCGCTAGAGCTGCAGGAAGTCCCGCACTCTGCACTGTGCCAGTGTTGGTGCCTCTCCTCCTCCCCAGCGTCTCGTGGCACACCTCAAATCTCAGGAGGCACACTAGTGTGCCACAGCACAGTTTGTGATAGACTGCTCTAAACATTGCCCTGTTTTCAGCATGCACACTACAGGCTGCTTTCGGCCAGCCCTGGATCTTCCTTCAGCCGGTCCTGCAGAGAGGAATTTGCAGGTGGGACACGCAGAGGGAATACCCAGGGCTAGCTGAAAACAGCCTGTAGCTGTTGCTACCGGGAAGCACGGTAATGCTTAAAAGACTGGAGGAGGGAGGGAGGGAGAGAGCAGAGGGAGCAATGGCGGCCGGGGGCTGGGGAGAATTGTTGGGGGAGAAAGCTGTAGAGCAAGGGCGCCCCAACACGTCGATCGCAAAGGCAACGCAAGTCGATCACGGAGCCAGGCCTGGCATCAGCCGTCTCTCTGCCACAAATTCTCGTGATAACTGCAAAGAGATCGCGCGGATCACCATCGGATCTCGCGCGGGTTGGGTGACGTCGTTCCGCTCGTTTTCGAGCGGATAGGGCGGAAGCTGTCGCAAAGTGCATGCGCGACTTCAACTGAGAGTTGGCGCTTTTTGGTTTTGTTACCGAGCATCAACCTTCTTGTCCCAAAATTTGTCAGTCGAGGATTTAAAATGATGGTGACATACACACTTTTCCCTAGACACAGTATTCTGCCATACATGCTCATGTTGTTATGCAAAGTAAACAATATATATTTTAAATATAAAGTTTACTCGGTGTGTGTGTATGATTGTATATATAAATAAATATATGTTTAGTATTTTTATTGTTGGTAGATCATTTTGATGTGATCATTATAAAAGTAGCCCGCAAGCCAAAAGAGTCTACTCTAGAGCAGTGGTTCCCAACTCTGTCCTGGAGAACCACCATGCAGTCAGGTTTTTGGGATGATCCTAATGAATATTCATGAGAGTGATTTGCATATAGAAATGACAGGCATGCAAATCTGCTCCATGCATATTCAATAGGGCTATCCTGAAAACCTGACTGACTGGTGGTCCCCCAGGACAGGGTTGGGAACCACTGCTCTAGACCAGGGGTAGGCAATTCCGGTCCTCGAGAGCTGAAGCCAGGCCAGGTTTTCAGGATATCCACAATAAATATGCATGAGATAGATTTGCATCTCAAGTAGGCAGTGCATACAGATCCATCTCATACATATTCATTGTGGATTTCCTGAAAACCTGACCTGGCTCCGGCTCTCGAGGACCGGAATTGCCTACCCCTGCTCTAGACCAGGGATCTCAAACTCCCTCCTTGAGGGCCGCAATCCAGTCGGGTTTTCATGATTTCCCTAATGAATATGCATTGAAAGCAGTGCATGCACATAGATCTCATTGGGGAAATCCTGAAAATCCAACTGGATTGCGGCCCTCAAGGCTTTGAGACCCCTGCTCTAGACCAAGTGAAGCACCGGAGGTGAGCCGGCCCTGCAGCTCTGTGTCGGGATACTGTGTAATCTCGATTGTGCTCTGTATGCGTTCCAGTCTATGCAGCCTTAAATGGTAAATGCAAGCCAGATTGGGGAGGGGAGCAGTGTGCCGAGACAGTTACTGTATAATTAAAGAGAATATTTTTCTCCTATAGGAAAAAGAGGGACCTATAGCTAAATGAATCCTTTTAATTTTATGGACCTTCAATATACAACACAACCAAATTCCAGTGTAGAATTTCTTTTGCAAGCGTTATATGCAGGTGGGAGGGCTTTAATTTCTAGTTCCACAAAGCCTTGTATTTCTTTGTTTTGCTCGGCAATCTGTCTCTTACTCCTGGGTCTGCCACTTCATTTGAAATTTGCCCCAGTGCTACTCACTGCCTTTAGTAACAGGGGTTTGAAGTAAGTAAGAGGGGGGGGGGGTGTTTGGAGGCTGAGACAGCTGTTGAGCAAGGGCTGGATTTCTCTTCCTGCTTTGAGAGCTGCAGACAATGGCAACAACTTGGATTCTGTTCAAATCTTGCTTTCTTATAGCAGACATAAAACTGCACGCATAACATTTTTTACGTCTGAGAAGTAGAAAGATAAAAGGGGCCTCATCATAAAACGTAAGCCAAATACACATGGAAACACTTTGACAGATAAAGGCCAAATGGAAATAATAATAATAATCTTATTCTTATATACCGCCATCCCGAAAAAGTTCTAGACGGTTCACAACAAGGTGAGCTAATACATGGGATGCAGATAAAATACAAAATTAGAATAATGGACTTAAAAACAGATAACGACAGAAAGCATTTACAATATAATGCGGAAAATACCGGCATGGCAGGGAAAGAAGTAATACATAGAACAGATCAAATACATCAAGTTGAATATAAGGAACTTGATTGAGAAAATGAAGCAGAATGCATTAAGATACCAAATTTTCTAAAGTCAAGATAGGAAGAGACCTCGAACATAATTTTTCCGAGCGGCTTGAAAGGGATTGGAACTTGGATATTGCCATTTTGTATATATTCAACCACACTCAAAGGGCAAGATTCACAAAGCAAACCGATCGTGTCATAGTTTCATACTGTATTTTTCATTATTGAAATATTGTACGGCCTTTTTGTGTGCTTTGTATCATCACTGGAATTTTTAGCCCTTCTTATTTTCTGAACCGCCTAGAACTCTTTGGCGGTTTAGAAAAATTAAGTTATTAATTTTTAAAAAAAAATCTTTATTGATTTCCAAACTTTGACAGTGCAATACAATTAATTGCACATAAAATACTGCATAAAACGCACTATTAATTACACAAGTAATACATAAAACAATCATTTTCTCCCACCCTCCTCCCAGTCATTAATACAATATGACATATGATGTGATTACAATATTATAATTAAGTAATTTAAATCCTCAAACTACACTTCCCTCTCCCCACCCACCCACCTTGGATGTGTAAGAAAATCTAAGAAAAGGAGAGATACATGACCCTTATTGCGAGATAACAGATGTATTCAATGGGCTCCACACTTTATTAAATGAACTACTAAACCCCAAACATTCCGCATTCATTCTCTCGTATTTATATGTGGTACACACATTTGCCCACTAAAATGTGTACCGTATTTTCACGCAGATAACACGCACCCGTGTAAAACGCGCACACGGGTATAGCGCGCAGAAACCACGATTTTATGTACAAAAACTTTTGTATACCGCGCTCATGGGTATACCGTGCATGCAGCCCGACTGTCCTTTCGCCCGCCCCGACTTTCCTCTGGCCACCCCGACTCTCCTTTCGCCCTCCCCGACTCTCCGTGCGCTGTCCCGACTATCCGTTCACCCTCCCTGACTTTCCGTGCACTGCCCCGCCTCTCCGTGCGCTGTCCCGACTCTCCGTTCACCCGCCCTGACTTTCCGTGCACTGCCCCGACTCTCCGGTCGGGTTGGGCCCATGTGCCTCAGGCCGCGCCCCCAGGTGGGACCTAAGGCTCCAGGGCCTATTCTGATTGGCCCACGCGCCTTAGGCCCCACCAGTAGGCGGAGCTTTGGGACGGATGGGCCAATCCGGCCTCATTCCGTCGTTGGCTGCCTGCCGGACGGGGGGGTTGGGCTCCCGTCTGTCCGGCCAACTACCAAAGGTACGGGGAAGGGGGGTGGGGGTGTCGTGGGGGTCGGCCAGGGGGGTCGTGGGTCGGCTGGGGGGGCGGTCGGAGGTTCTTGGGGGGGGGCGGTCGTTGGAGGGAGGGGGGTTTGCGTCGAGGGCAGGAGGGCCTGGGATCCCTCCTGCCCGTAATGTAGTGCGGGGTGGGGGTAGGGGGTCGCCGTGGCCAGGAGGGTTTGGGCTCCCTCCTGGCCCGATATTGTCGGGGAGTTGGGGAGTCGGCCGGGCAAGAGGGCTTGGGCTCCCTCTTGCTCCGATCGTGGATGCGGGTGCGGGTGGGAGCGCGTGCGAGCGGTCGTTCGGGGTGGGGGTGCGAGCGGTCCTGCTGGGGGGGCTGAATCGGGCGTCGGGCGGGGTGGGAACTATGTAAAAAAATTTTTGTATACCGCGCTCACGCGTATAACGCACGAGGGGTATGCGCGGTAGGTAAAAACGCATATAACGTGCGCGTTATATGCGTGAAAATACGGTAATTTATTCTGTGGTGGCCGTTCCAGTTATGTGTGACCATTCCCGTCATGATCAAGAAAAGACAGCTTTTATATTTATCCAAAGTAGGCTTAACGTGTAGTAACGTACCCACAAATTAGGGCTTCATAAGTTAAGGGAACAGATGACTCAAGAACAAGATTTATTTTTTTAATATTATTATATATGATACCCCCATCAAGTATGATAAATATAATCTTCCTTTATCATACTTTCTGCAGCCCAGACCTGCTGGTGTACACTTTTGATGCACATGTATGAGATGTGCCTTTAACATACCTACCTGAGACACGCTTTTAACACACTACCGGTACCTCCAGAACAGCCATTAAGTTTGGAGTGTTAAAGGTCAGAGGTTCATTTCATGCATCGCCCAGAGTGTTTAATATTAATGACCTCGTTGTACTACATTTGTATAATATTATCGAAGGATGATGCAAAGCATTGAAAAGACCGTGCAGAGCCATTATGCGCATCGGGAGCTAAAATACTTTGAAGCTAAACTGGTTAGAACTGGTTTAGCGTCGATAGTTAAGGGCACGGTAAGTTTAGAATATCGGGGCCCAGGTGTCTTATGATTTAGCATCTGCGTGAATAATTATATCACGCCCTTCAGTTCTACATCTCTGGGAAAGTTTAGCAAGATGAAGGACTCATGAAGGACCTTTTCCTAAGTGATTAAATGCTTTGTTTGCATCTTTGTAGATGAAATCATGCAGCAGGAGATAAGACCCTTGGTTGCAGTGGATATAATAGAACAACTTCATAGGCAGTTTGCTACTTTACCAGGTAAGGTCTAAGTGTGTTATATTATGTTCTGAATGACTGATGCTTAAGATGCAGTCTTACAATGATTAAGATCACTAGCAGCATGAAATAAAGTTGTGATCATCTATTCTAAAAATGATGAAGCTGTTTCAATCAGCTGTCCTCACCCTTTTATGGGTCATGGATCTCTTTGGGAATCTGTTGATAGCTTTGGATCCCCTCACAAGATAAATGAACCTAACCACATTGGCCTCTTGAAGCAGTGACGTGCTCATGTGAGACTCTGCAGTAGCCCCGCCCCCTCATCTAGCATGCTCTTCCTCTTACCCAGGTAATTAGCACAGAGGGAGGGGATGCCGCAGGACTCGATGAGCCAATGACTGTTAAGTGGTCCCTTGTCGATTTTCTCTTCTGTTGTTGCTAATGGTCGCACACTGATTTTGACGACTTCATATTAATGGATTATTTATTGGGATTTATTAACTGCTGTTATGAAGAGATCCATCCAAGGCAGTGTACAGCAGGTGCAACTTGACATAAAACTTATCATTTTGTTAACAACGGTGAAATGGCCAAATGGTGAGCAGAGGAGGGGGTGGGGCAAAGGACTGTATATTTCATTGAATTTCATTGGTCACCAGTCCATGTTTGTCAGTGTAAGCAAGTCGGCTCTAGACTAAGGCTGCCAACTAGATCTACATTTGCAGGACAGGGTTTTTCCAAAATGATATCTATGTAGGTTGATTCTGGTCTTTAGCATTTGGCTTGTTTCGCCGATGTAACACGCCTCTTTGCACTGAATGATGTCTACCACATTAGAAGATGATACTCAAATTCTGAAAATCTGTTTGGGGTCAAATTATTACTATATTGGAAGTTCCACTTTCGTTATCATATGACATAATATTGTTTGGAACGATACTATTACCCAAGAAACCAATTAATGCAAACCAGAATAAATTGCTCCTCATCATGACAGGAGTAGTCATGCAGCTGATTATGAAAAACTGGAAAAGCTGGGATAACTTTAAATTATAGTTTCTGGTGGGAATCCTTATGCCAGATTTATAAGTTTGAAAACATTAATTCTTTGCAGAGGGGATACCATAGCAATTTCAAAAACGAATAAAGAATAATAATAATAAAAAGAAGTTAAGCCTGTGAAGGATCCCATTATGCTGAATGTTTTTCCCGAATGAGTGACTGTGGGATCCTGTGAGATGTGAAACAAATGATTAACTCTTAAAGTAGGGCACTCTGATCAAGAATATTGATGATGTTTGTTCTCTACACATTTATACATTATTTAGTTTTAGCAATCAATCCCAGTAAATGTCATGTTCCAAAACTCTTGCTGAGTCAGTGAGTAGAGGGTATTGATTGCATGCAAACCCATATAGAGCATGAATTCAAAGGGGGCAGAATTAGATCCCAGAGAAGACAAAGTCATCTATACGTTTGCAAGGTCTATTTTTAGCAACCCGGAGTCAAACTCCATTAATCATTTATGACTGTTGTGGATTGTTTTTTTTTTTTGCTCCTTTTATTATCTAGCTGTATTCATCGAATGTATTTAGCAAATATACAATAGAAAGGGAATGGAGAATGGGGTTGTTGATCTTGGTATTGTATGGTATCCTCCAGGGTTTGATCTCCTTTCCAAATCCTGGTTCTTTGGGTTTATCGCAGACGTTTATGCAGTCAAATTCTGCACTTGGGGCAAAGCCTAGCAAGAGTTGTCCATCTTTCAGGAGAAGCTCCACCGAAAGTTAGATTCTGTTCAGATCTTTGTTAAGTTCTGCCTGGTGGGTGTCACAGTATTTCATTGTTTTGACTTCAAAGATCTTATAGAAACATGATGGCAGATCAAAGCCAAATGGCCCATCCAGTAACCATTATCTCTTCCTTTCTCTAAGAGATCCCAAGTGCCTATCCTATGCTTTCTTGAAATCAGACATAGTCTCTGTCTCCACCACCTCTACCGGGAGACTGTTCCATGCATCTACCACCCTTTCTGTAAAAAAGTATTTCCTTAGATTACTCCTGAGCCTATCACCTCTTAACTTCATCCTGTGCCCTCTCATTCCAGAGCTTCCTTTTAATTGAAAGAGACTTGACTCGTGCACATTTATGCAACATAGGTATTTAAACATCTCTATCACATCTCCCCTCTCCTGTCTATCCTCCAAAGTATATATATATGTTGAGATCTTTAAGTCTGTCCCCATATGCCTTATGATGTGCTTTTCACAAGGTTTACTCGTTGACTATCAAATTGATCAAAGAACACCATTTAGCTTTTGACAGGGGCTTGAAGGTCCCGACATGGACCACGGTTCGCAGTCTTTCTCAAGGGACCCACAAAGTAAATGATGTCCCGCTCGTATAAAACAGTGTCATGGTGGATGCACTCTGATAAATGGTTATTCTGCCATTAAGTAGAGGCGCCTTCTTGATTTTTAATTGTTAAGATGTGCAATTAAAAATCAACTATTCTCTGAGTGAAAAAATATTTCCTCCAATTGGTTTTAAAAGTATTTCCCTGTAACTTCATCGAGTGTCCCCTAGTCTTTGTAATTTTTGACAGAGTGAAAAATCGATCCACTTGTACCCGTTCTGCTCTACTCAGGATTTTGTAGACTTCAGTCATATCTGCCCTCAGCCGTCTCTTTTCCAAGTAAAGTATAGTAATGCCATTGGTGCTGTCAGCAGCAGTCAGTGAAAATCTGGCCCATAAGTTCATTTGGAAAATTGTCACAATGGTTTATAGAATGATGACCTGGCAGTCTGTGGGCTTCTATGTATATTTGAAAGCTGAGGGTGGTCTGTGTAACTCCTAAAGTTATCTGGACAAATTTTTAGAATATCAAATCTTTTGCTACTGTTACTGTTTAGCTTGTGAATTTGACGTTTACAAAGAGGTCTCTTTCTCAGATTGATTCAGTGGCCGTAAAGAAACACAGAATTAATTTTTTTTGGAAGCAAGTAAATCCCATTTCCTGCTCTGGAATCTTATTTGAGAAAAAGCTTTTCTCGTTATAATGAGGTTTGGAATACAACCGATAAATCTGATATGAATGTTCCACCACGAGCAAAGTCAAATCATAACACGAGTCAGACTTCTCTGCTTTATTTTTAGAGGCACGAGCTGCATAGTGTAATTTTAAATTAGGCTAATGTTAACGTAGACGGCACAGAATGGAAAGTTCAGCAAGATTATTTCTGTAGCTGTGATGTCAAATCCAGGAAAGCCCTGGAAAACGTCAACGAATCCTGAGCCCCTGCACATTTTTCCTGAGTGGTTGTTAGGAAGGTGATTTCATAATTGCTGACATTAGCAAAAAGTCCATGTCCACTTTCCACCTACAGCAGAGGTGTGAAAGTCCCTCCTGAAGGGCTGCAATCCAGTTGGGTTTTCAGGATTTCCCCAATGAATATGCATGAGATCTATTTGCATGCACTGCTTTCATTGTATGCTAATAGATCTCATGCATATTCATTGGGGAAATCCTTAAAACCTGACTGGATTGCGGCCCTTGAGGAGAGACTTTGACACCCCTGACCTAGAGCCTCTAGAGCAGGGGTGGGCAACTCTGGTCCTCGAGGGCCGGATTCCAGTCGGGTTTCAGGATTCCCCCAATGAATATGCATGAGATCTATTTGGATGCACTACTTTCATTGTATGCTAATAGATCTCATGCATATTCATTGGGGAAATCGTGACTGGATTGCGGCCCTCAAGGAGGAACTTAGACACCCCTAACCTAGAGGCTCTAGAGCAGGGGTGGGCAACTCTGGTCCTGGAGGGCCGGAATCCAGTCAGGTTTCAGGATTTCCCCAATGAATATTCATGAGATCTATCTGCATGCACTGCTTTCATTGTATGCTAATAGATCTCATGCATATTCACTGGGGAAATCCTGAAAACCCAACTGGATTGCGGCCCTCAAGGAGGGACTTTGAGACCCCTGCTCTAATAGCTTCTGAAGCTTCATAATATGCCATACACCAGGGATGTCAAAGTCTCTCCTGGAGGGCCGCAATCCAGTCAGGTTTTCAGGATTCCCCCAATGAATATGCATGAGATCTATTTGCATGCACTGCTTTCATTGTAGGTCAATAGATCTCATGTATATTCATTGGGTAAATCCTGAAAACCCGACTGGATTGCGGCCCTCAAGGAGGGACTTAGACACCCCTGACCTAGAGGCTCTAGAGCAGGGGTGGGCAACTCCGATCTTGGAGGGCCGGAATCCAGTCGGGTTTCAGGATTCCCCCAATGAATATGCATGAGATCTATTTGCATCCACTGCTTTTATTGTATGCTAATAGATCTCATGCATATTCATTGGGGAAATCCTGAAAACCCGACTGGATTGCGGCCCTTGAGGAGGGACTTTCACACCCCTGACCTACAGGAACTTGGATTCTCACAGTACAAATCTACATGCATATTCCCTCTGATAATTATCTCAGCAGAATTGTCACCTGTGAGGATAGTTTCCTGAGGAATAAATCAAGCATACTTCTGATTTATTTAAAAGTGCATGTGTAACTACAAAACGCTCCCCAAGCCTCCCTCCCCTCCCTCTTTAAATAGCAGGTAAACAATACAGGCAGGCTCTAGGCACTTAAATTTAGCTACATTGGCACAGCGAGGGTACGAGGTGCCTGGAGCAGCGCCCCCCCCCCCCCCCACTGCCCTGCCCTCTTCTCCACTCCTAGTCTTGCAAAGTGCCGTGTTTTGAAAAGCCGTCTGGACCCCTGGACGTGTCCTCAAAAGGAGGATGAGTCCTGGGAAATCCGGACGTCTGGAAACCCTACATAAGGGGCAATCGCAGGAGGGCCCTTAGGGGGATCAAACTGGTAGGGGTTGGGGGAGAAGAGGAAACTGGCAGATGCACTCTCACAGGCCCCCAAACTAATATTCAGCTGGGACCCGCAGGTCTGACCTCCTGCTTAGCTTTGTTGCTGCTGCCACTGCTGACTTCTTTCTCCACTGCAACGCAAGCCTCTTTCCCCCTTCCGTAACGGGCATTTTGTTTCGGAAACACGTTCATGGCTGACTAGATAGAACAGACGGGCAGGCACGGTGAATTATAGTCAACCGAACCCACAGAAAATCTGCCTTGCAGGAGCAGCAAGGCTACACTTGAGAGAGTGCGCCGCGGCGGATTAGTCGGGATCTGCTGAGGTTGCTGTTTGCTCACGCCTTCGAGGGCATCTCGGGCAGAGGAAATGCTGTGCGCCACAGCAAAATGTCAAACAGATGTACTGAAGGCACAGAGGATACTAGAGAGCGGATGGCTGGTTTTAAATTAGGCTCAGCTTCGTATACGGAAATGTTACCGATTTGTAGGGTTTTATCTTTTTTTTTTTTTTTTTTTTTTACTGGAAGTGTAAGAATAGAAAGAGGGAAAAGCAAAATCATCCCTTGTCCTCCAAAGAAACGGAACTGGAATTTTCATCTGATGAATTGGAATCCCTCCTGACGCTTTATAATGGCTCATTCATGTCTGAGATCTTTCCTCTCCCTTTACTAATGGCTTCAGAGTCTAATTCAATCACGTGGCTTTCCTGTAAACCATTCTGAGCTCCCCTGGGAGAATGGTATAGAAAATTAAATAAATAAATATTTTGACCTAGTATTCTTTAAGATAAGTAAGCATCAACTTTTTTTCTATAGAATGGGCTCTAAATAGACTCATTCTTGGTACCTAAAGATAGGCACCTTCTTATAGAATTATCCTTTGTGAATTTAATTATGGTATGATGTTTTGGCTGGAAGCTGCTTATTAGTTTCATAAGGAATGGTTTATAAATGAAAATAAAATAAAATGAAATGTTAAGGAATGAATCCTCTACTTATAGCAATGATAGTCCATTTAAAATGAACTTTACTCTTTTAAATTATGAGATTAGTTTGGGCATACTATAAATCCTTTATTGATTAAATATGTAAAACTAATAGTTGAAAAATAAGTTGTAGGTGTTACTTTTTATTGAACTAATTTATTAATTTTATATCTAACTTTTCAGTTACATCCTTCATCAGGTGAAAATAATATGAGCAGGAAATTCAAAGGATGAAAAGACTGAATACACTAATAAATTACAAGTTACATTACAGCAGTACTGTTTGTTTTTAAAGCTGTAAAGAGTTGTAATATAAATGGGGTAGAATGTAAAAGACCTTCCCAGTTAATGAGGGATCATCCACAGTAAAACCGTCCCGCTGAATTTGCAATTGCTCCCAGTGCAAACATCCAGGCAAAATTTTGGTTCGGTTATTTCCTTTCCATTTAGCTAGGACTGAAGGGGAGTTGCTACCCGGAGGCAGCAGGGTCATTTACGGTGAAGTGCAGAGTTTTGTCTCTGAGGACTTGTGGTCCAAACAGTCCTGGTTGCCTAACAGGGGGCCCCGGAACAGAAAGTCTCTGATGCAGCTAGATTCCCTCCCACCAGATCTACGGTATTATATTTACCTGGTCCAAGGAGGCATCCGGCAGCATCTTGGTGCCTGACCCCTAGTGGTGTGTCATGATGTAGCAACGTAGCATCTCTCCCTCTCTCGTCCACTGGCGATCCGGCATCTCTCTCTTCCCTCCTTTTCTCCCTGCTAACGATCAATCAGTCTTTCTATCTCAGCCCTTCCCCCACATGCCATTTAAAACTTACCTTCCTTTCCAGAGGTTGCCAGCGACAAGCAGCGATTCACACAAGCTGTTCGTGCCAACCCGGAGACTTCCCTCCAATGCAGTCCCACCTATGTGGAAACAGGAAGTTACATCAGAGGGCTGGCATAAAACGCTTATGTGAATCTATACTTGCTGCCGGCAACCTCTGCAACAGAAGAGAAGTCTTATTGTTTATTCATGACACCTGCTATAATGCCTTTCCAAGAGTCAAAGCCATGTACCGACTAAAAGGTGCATGGCCGAGGGTGGGATTAAAAAATTCTGGATCATTGGTTTGGGGGGCAGGAGAGGGGAAAGAGATGCCAGGAGTCTCCAGCTGGCGAGGCTTGGGGATCTCCACCGGCCATACCGTGGCAGTAGCATAGTATTGGGGGGAGGAGGGAGCGGACCGCCCTCAGTGCTGTCTTGGTTGGGGCGCCGGTGCCTCTTCGCCCCCGATGCCACACTCGTGCCCCCTCTTCCCCACCCCCCATGCCTCTTTAAAATTTTCGCCAGCGCAAGCAACTATTAGATGTTTGACAAACGGCCTATCAAGGTTATTCTAAACGGTTTTACAGTCAGGTACTCTCTGTCCCAGTGGGCTCACAATCTATCTACTCTAGCCTGCTGCTTGCGCCGGCCTGGCTCCCTCTGAAATCACTTCTGGGTCATGGGGCCAGGAAGTGACATCAGAGGGAAAGCCAACGACAGGGAGAGAGCAGCAAGCCAGAGAATAACATAGCATAGAAATGTATTTATATACCGCAGTACCTTAGGAGTTCTGTGCGGTCTGAAAAAGAAAATGGAAACAGTTACAATAAAAACCAATGACACAGAAGTTACAAAAATTTCTTAAATAAGTTGGTTTTCAATAATTTCCTGAACTGCTGATAAGAGACAGAGCTAATTAAGAGATTTACAAACTCTTTATCACAAGAGTTTTAACAAAGGTTTGGATAATTTCCTGGAGAAAAAGTTCATAGTCTGTTATGGGGGAAGCCACTGCTTGCCCTGGATCGGTAGCAAGGAATGTTGCTACTCTTTGGGGATTCCGCATGGAATGTTGCTACTCTTTGGGGATTCCGCATGGAATGTTGCACTCCTTGGGGTTCCGGAATCTTGCTTCTCTGAGATAATGGAATGTTGCTACTCTTTGGGGATTCCGCATGGAATGTTGCTACTCTTTGGGGATTCCGCATGGAATGTTGCACTCCTTGGGGTTCCGGAATCTTGCTTCTCTGAGATAATGGAATGTTGCTATTGTTTGGCGATTCCGCATGGAATGTTGCTACTCTTTGGGGATTCCGCATGGAATGTTGCACTCCTTGGGGTTCCAGAATCTTGCTTACTCTGAGATAATGGAATGTTGCTATTGTTTGGCGATTCCGCATGGAATGTTGCTACTCTTTGGGGATTCCGCATGGAATGTTGCACTCCTTGGGGTTCCAGAATCTTGCTTACTCTGAAATAATGGAATGTTGCTATTGTTTGGCGATTCCGCATGGAATGTTGCTACTCTTTGGGGATTCTGCATGGAATGTTGCACTCCTTGGGGTTCCGGAATCTTGCTTACTCTGAGATAATGGAATGTTGCTATTGTTTGGCGATTCCGCATGGAATGTTGCTACTCTTTGGGGATTCCGCATGGAATGTTGCACTCCTTGGGGTTCCAGAATCTTGCTTACTCTGAAATAATGGAATGTTGCTATTGTTTGGGGATTCCGCATGGAATGTTGCTACTCTTTGGGGATTCTGCATGGAATGTTGCACTCCTTGGGGTTCCGGAATCTTGCTTACTCTGAGATAATGGAATGTTGCTATTGTTTGGCGATTCCGCATGGAATGTTGCTACTCTTTGGGGATTCCGCATGAAATGTTGCACTCTTTGGGGTTCCAGAATCTTGCTTATTCTGAGATAATGGAATGTTGCTACTCTTTGGGGATTCCACATGGAATGTTGCACTCTTTGGGGTTCCGGAATCTTGCTTACTCTGAGATAATGGAATGTTGATACTCCTTGGGTTTTGGCCAAGTACTAGGGACCTGAATTGGCCACCATGAGAATGAACTACTGGGCTTGATGGACCATTGGTCTGACCCAGTAAGGCTATTCTTATGTTCTTATGTAAGCTGCCTAAAAAAATAGGAGTCATTGAAAATAGCTCTTGTGTAAACGACCCTTTACCAATGGAAAAGCAAACAAATTACAATTATGTCTTGGGCGTCGTGAATTAATAAATATAAAAATGATCCACAAGATAATCAGGTGCTAAACCATGTCAGACTTTATAGCATATACAACCAAACTTAAATGTGACTCTGGCCTCGACTGGTAATAAGGTGTGACATGATCTGATTTCTCAGATTGAAAATTATTCGGACTGCCGTGTTTTGTATGGTGCAGAGTCTATGAAGATTTTTCTGATAAACCGCTAAGTAAACTATATTACAGTAATCCAAATACTTAGAATTAATGACTGTACCAACAGTCTAAAGGGAGAAACATCAAAATATGGTCAAATAGTCTATAATTTCCACAACATATAGAAACATTTCCTTACTAAAGCTTCAGTATTTGAATTCATTGTGAGATTCTGATCTAAAATAACCCCTAGAATTCTTATAGTAGGATTAATAGAGTACAAAATTCCATTCAAATGTAGACTATAGAAGAATTTTGGTTTTTCTGCACTAAGTTTTAATTTAAACTCAGTCATCCATAATTCTACGGTTGTGGTTGTGGTGGAAATGAACTGCATAGATTGAGAGAATGATGAATCTATTGGAATTGCAGCAGTAAGATCATCATCATAACTGTAAAATGTTGTGTCCAATTTACCCCTCCCCCCTCTTACAAAACCGCAATAGCGGTGTTTAGCGCAGGTCGGCGCACTGAAGGCTCTGCGCTGCTCCCGATACTCGTAGGAACTTTATGAGTATTGGGAGCATCGCAGAACATTCAGCGTGCCAGCCTGTGCTAAAAACCGCTATTGTGGTTTTGTAAAAGGAGAGGGGGAGGGTAGATAACCTATGCCCCAAAGACGTTAAAAAGTAGAAGAGAGAGAGGAGGAACTCCAAAAGAATTAGTCCATTTATTTTAGAAAATACGTTCCCAAATTGGACCTGGTTGGTTCAAAAATGCAAAAAGCCCTGAAACCATTTAAGGACATTACCAGAAATGCTCAAAGCATCCAAACATCTAAGTCGTTGACGGTGATCAACAAGATCAAGATTTAAAGAGGTACAGGGAGTGGGAAGGAAGGGGGCGGAGTTTGACACAGAAGGAGCAGGGGGGGGCACCATTGTCCCAGACACCTCCTACCCTCACCTATGCCACTGACTGGTGGACTTGAGCCCAAATTGCGGCTGCCCTGTGACTATGCCACTGACTGTTAGAGGTCAATCTGCTGACACACCACTAGGGGTCATGTGTCACCATTTTTCAATATAACAAGGAGTTCATTTCATTTTGGGGTCCTTTTACTAAGGCACACTAGCCGTTTTAGTGCGCACTAAACAATAACGCGTCCATTATAGTCTATGGATGCATTAGCGCTTAGCGGGCGCTAAAACGGCTAGCGCGTCCATTATAGTCTATGGATGCATTAGCGCTTAGCGGGCGCTAAAACGGCTAGCGCGTCCATTATAGTCTATGGATGCATTAGCGCTTAGCGGGCGCTAAAACGGCTAGCGCGGTCATTATAGTCTATGGATGCATTAGCGCTTAGCGGGCGCTAAAACGGCTAGCGCGTCCATTATAGTCTATGGATGCATTAGCGCTTAGCGGGCGCTAAAACGGCTAGCGCGTCCATTATAGTCTATGGATGCATTAGCCTTTAGTGTTCACTGAAACGGCTAGCACGCCTTAGTAAAAGGACCCCTTTATGAGCAACAACCCTCTGAAAGCTGCAGTTGTAGGGGTGATATCCCATCTGAAATGCCTAAACTGTTTTACAGTATACCCTCGAAGTTCGCAGAGGTTGTATTAAGAACATAAGAAGTTGCTTCTGCTGAGTCAGACCAGAGGTCCATCTCGCCCAGCGGTCCGCTCCCGCAGCGGCCCATCAGGCCCACTGCCTGAACAGTAGTCTCTGACTAATTTTACAAATTACCTCTAATCCTGTCCCTATAACCTTACCTCTACTCCTATCTGTACCCCTCAATCCCTTTGTCCTCCAGGTACCTGTCCAGACCTTCTTTGAAGCCCTGTAGCGTGCTTCTGCTTATCACATCCTCCGGTAGCGCGGTCCATGTATCCACCACCCTCTGGGTGAAAAAGAACTTCCAGCAGCACCCGCGAACTTCGAAAAACCACGATTATTGGATCAATTTAGGAGTGGCGATCGGAGGCGGGAGAGGGCTGCAGGGGCGGCGGTGGGGAGGCTGCTGCTAGTGCTGATGCGGGCGGTGGCACTTGCGGCTCCGACCCGGGCTGGGATCGCTGGTCAGGCAGAGCGGATGGGGGGGGGGGCGGAGGATGCGCACGGCGGGGTCCCGGGTTGCGGAAGAGGCGGACGGAGGATATTTTTCTAAATAATTGTGGAGGGGAAAGAAAACCGTGAATGACTGGGGCCGCGAACACTGAACCGCGACTTCGCGGGAGGAATACTGTATATGGTTTACTCCAAACACAGTATGTTTTATGTGCTTCGATTTATCAACAGCACAGTGTACAAAATACATAAAAACAAGAACCAAAATAGGAAAAAATACTGAAGGGGTAACAATCTCAGCAACTAAATTGTTACTGTTGAGTGACTAAATAGAATTACTCAAATATGGAAAAAGTCACTACATGAAAAATATTTGTTAATAATAATTCAGCAGTTGTCAATATTTTATATAGCTACTAGCTGATGCCCCGGCGTTGCACGGGTATTTAATTATAGCAATAACACTGTAAATGGATTCAAATAAAGATACTTTATAGTGGTGAATGAAATTATTTTTTTACAGCTTTATAAAAAGTACAATATTCAAATTATAATGTGAAATATTTGACAAAATGAATACAATACAACAAACACAAAACTTGATTATAAACAACATTTTTAGTTTCACCTCCAGGAGCAAGAACATATAAATTCTTGGGTGAAGAGACCCCCAGAACATATCACCCCAGTTAGTGAGGGATCTGCATACCAAGTTTCGTTCAAATCGGGCAAGCCGTTTTTGCGTGATCGCGGCACACACACACACACATACCTCCGATTTTATATATATAGATTAGAACGTCGGAAGCTGCTATTTCTTTAAAGATAAGTCTGAGCTATTTCTCTTGTACACTCTAGACTTGTATAAGAAGCCAAGCATAGCTATTGTAGCTAGCAACATAACAGTTAAAGAGAATGTTTCAATCTGGAGTAAAATCGCTTTGAACACTGCAATGATTGGGTGGTGAGGCGGAACATATTGCCTTCATGTCTCTGAGCAGAGTTCTAATAGCTATATAAAATATTGACAACTGCTGAATTATTATTTACAAATATTTTTCATGTAGTGACTTTATTTAAAATAGGAAAGCAAAGAAAAGACAAAAAAAAAAGTAATGAAATCCAAGTAATCTATAAATGTAAAAAACTAAAAACTAAACAATTTTTGTTTAAATCTTGTTTAAATAGTTGCCAAAAAGAAACAGGATCCTGAGTCACCAATCCTCTCATTAAAATGCTAAACCAAAAAGATGCTTCTTAACCATTGATCTGAATTTTACATAAGATAACTCAGAATGAATTATGACTGGGAGGGAATTCCACAAGCGAGGAACGGCTGCAATCAAGGCAGACGACTGCGTAGATGCCAGACGTACCAAATTAACAGTAGGTAAAGCAAGCTGGTGAACAGTCAATGAACGTAGGCGACGAGAAGGCTTAAAGGGAACTAATAATTTCCCTAAATAGTCTGGTTGACCTGATTGGAATTTCCCTTTCAGCCACTCCACTCATTCACTTAGGATATCCTGGGTACAAAATTTTCTCATAACTAGTTCCTGTAAAGCATTGCAGAAAATGCATTAAAAGAAATCTTATATTTTATTTATGTCTATTCCCTTTGTAAAAGGTAAAGCCGATACATTTCAAGCGG
Organism: Geotrypetes seraphini; assembly: GCF_902459505.1. Taxonomy (NCBI): domain Eukaryota; kingdom Metazoa; phylum Chordata; class Amphibia; order Gymnophiona; family Dermophiidae; genus Geotrypetes; species Geotrypetes seraphini. The sequence continues at coordinate 178,424,771 of NC_047092.1, read as the reverse complement.
TAGCACGTTCTGCTTTAAAACACAAAACCTGCCATTTGAGGATGGTATTGTAAGCCCAGAGATACAAGAACAAATGAATGCAAGCATGCGGAACCAATGGAAGTCTGGAAAGGAGACAGTGCTGTCGTAACGGATGGGCAACCTTGGGTAGCATGACTGCCAGGATGCCACACTACCCTTTTGAGTCAGTAAACGTGGGAACCTGAAAGGGGAGAAGGCGCCCAAAGCAACCTTCGGCTCCGTGGTGCCATTTTGTGGGTATGATCTCAAAGCACTTCATATGTGGAAGGGAGGAGAGGTTTGGCAGCAAATTACTGCTAATTGTTAAGCAGCAATTCAGAAAGACAGAGTGAGCTTTGACGGAGACTCATAAGAATTGCCACTGCTGGGTCAGAACTGTGGTCCATTGGACCACTGCCCTAACTGAGACTAGCCTTACCTGCGTACATTCTGGTTCAGCAGGAACTTGTCTAACTTTGTCTTGAATCCCTAGAGGGTTTTTTCCCTTATAACAGACTCCGGAAGAGCGTTCCAGTTTTCCACCTCTCTCTGGGTGAAGAACTTCCTTATGTTCATAAGGAATCTATCCCCTTTCAACTTTAGAGAGTTGCCTCTCGATCTCCCTACCTTGGAGAAGGTGAACAACCTGCCCTTATCTACTAAGTCTATTCATAAGAACATAAGAATTGCCGCTGCTGGGTCAGACCATTGGTCCATCGTGCCCAGCAGTCCGCTCCCGTAATGGCCCCTAGATCAAAGACCAGCACCCTAACTGAGACTAGCCTTACCTGCATACATTCTGGTTCAGCAGGAACTTGTCTAACTTTGTCTTGAATCCCTGGAGGGTGTTTTCCCCTACAACAGACTTCAGAAGAGCATTCCAGCTCTCCACCACTCTCTGGGTGAAGAAGAACTTCCTTACGTTTGTTCGGAATCAATCCCCTTTTAACTTTAGAGAGCGTCCTCTCATTCTCTCTACCTTGGAGAGGGTGAACAACCTGTCTTTATCTACTAAGTCTATTCCCTTCATTATCTTGAATGTTTCGATCGCATCTCCTCTTTACAAGGGACAAGAGGCCCAGTTTCGCTAATCTCTCACTGTACAGCAACCTAAGCACACTACCGGGCAGCACTCTGGGTTTCTGGCCCACAAATATCTAGGAAAAAGGACCATTTAAATTAAATTATTAATTTATAGAGCATGTACGGTTGGGCAGACTGGATGGACCATTCGGCTCTTTATCTGCCGTCATATACTATGTTATTATGTGTCATCAACCCTAATGAAATCACGTAATCCCTGATATGTCCAGGTGCTTCTAAATTATAAATTGCATTGAACTCCTTCTGGGGCGTATTAGTGATCCATAAATACTAATGTAATGTCTGCATACAGAGAACTCTTTTTCTGTGTCTTCTTATGACCACCAGAGGGCAGCACCAGCCCATTATTTGGAAACACTAGCTCTGCTGCCATTAGCAACTCTGCTGCCATTTAACTACAAGGGTTTATATTAGTGACAGAACATTAAGTTTCAGCTTAGTGCCATCATATAAAAAAGACATTTGAACATTTTTGTACATGTAATTAATGTGGCTAATATTGTAAAATGCCATCGTGGGCCATAAAAGATTATTATGCTGCCCAGCCATGGAAGTGACAGCTCCCCGTGGTTGCCCCTACTCCATAGCCCTCTGAGCCTCTCCTGAATTTCCATTTATTCAGCGGTGAAAATACTTAAATCCTTACCTATAGTAACATCTTCTGTTAAGGTACAATTTCTTCATGTCATTAGGCCATGCTGTAATCTCTCATACCATGTCTGCCACACAGTGTTTGCTATTCCTTGTGGTCTGGGCTATGCTCCGTCATGCGCGCTTGCCTTACCATTTCTGCCAAGTCGTGTCATACTGTGTTAGTCGTGCTTTGTAATACCATGTTTGCCATGCTATGTTCTGCAATACTGTGCTCATCGTGCTAATGTCTTACCACACCATGTTTGTCATGTTATCTTTTGCCATGCTTTGTTGACTATGTTTGCCATCTCTGTCTGGCAATGCTTATCTCCTATCACAATGTATCTGAGAGTGTGACACAGGGACTATGGCTACAGCCCCAGCACCCTGAGGTTGTGGGTTCAAATCCACGCTGCTCCTTGTGACCCTGGGCGGGTCGCTTGATCCCCCAAAGCCCAAGGTGAATTAGATAGATTGTGATCCCACTGGGACAGACAAGGAAAAATGCTTGAGTATCTGAATAAATTCATATAAACCGTTCTGAGCTCCCCTGGGAGAATGGAATAAATAAATAGTGTGAAAAGTTTCAGCCTTTGATAACCAGAGCTGGTATTGTGACATCATAATGCCTCATTCCACAAATGCCTAAGAACCAACCTCATCAGTGATGTCACAATGGCTTGATTGCCATAGGCAGCTCAGGTTTTCAGGATATCCACAATGAATATGTACGAGATGGATTTACATGCACTGCCTCCTTGAGATGCAAATCTCTCTCATGCATATTTATTGTGGATATCCTGAAAACCTGAGCTGCCTATGGCACTCGAGGACTGGAATTGCCTACCCCTGTCCTAGGGGAACTCAGAACGGTTTACATGAATTTGGTCAGGTACTGAAGCATTTTTCCCTGTCTGCCCTGGTGGGCTCACAATCTATCTAATGTACTTGGGGCAATGGGGGACCAAGTGACTACTTGCCCAGGGTCACAGGGAGCCAGTGTTGCTGAGGCTGTAGCTTTAACCACCGCACCACTCTAGAAATCAAAGTGAAGTAAAGCTGAGCCAAGTAAAAGGCAATCAAGCCATTGTGACATCACTGATGAGGTTGGCTCTTAGGCATTTGTGAAATGAGGCATTATGATGTCACAATACCAGCTCTGGTTATCAGAGGCTGAAACCTGGCTCCGGCTCTCGAGGACCGGAATTGCCTTCCCCTGATCTAGAGCATGGAATGTTGCTACTATTTGGGTTTCTGTCAGGTACTGAAGCCTGGATTGGATGGACCATTGGTCTGACCTAGGGGTAGGCAATTCCGGTCCTCAAGAGCTGGAGCCAGGACAGGTTTTCAGGATATCCACAATGAATATGCATGAGATGGATTTGCATGCACTGCCTCCTTGAGATGCAAATCTCTCTCATGCATATTTATTGTGGAGATCCTGAAAACCTGAGCCGCCTGTGGCTCTTGAAGACTGGAATTGCCTATCCTTGCCCTAGGAGAACGATATAGAAAACTGAATAAATGAATGTCTTCTTTTGATTATAGGAGGAAGAGGGAGAGACGGGGCTCCAATCATTACCTTCCCAGAATGTCCTGGCTTCAGTGAAATCCCTGATGAAGATTTTCTGAACGTGGTGACATATTTAACCAGCATTCCCAGGTAAGAGAAATCCAGTCTGCAGTCCTTGTATTATACATCGCCAATGGAGGACGGAGAGTGTAATCTCCTTCCAGGCTGTAACAAGCAGGGTGGTCAGAGCATCTCGCTGCCCTTTTCAGCTGGTTTTTAAATGCCCATTCCTGGGCATTTTTCTGGGCAAGGTGACTTCAACTTGTGCAGTAATTGTTGACTTAGGATCTACAGATCCAAGTTTCAAGTTTTAATGGTTATTTGATCTGTCGCCTATCGTAATATTAAGCGATTATACAAAATATTTAAAATCAGGGGGTACACAACAAAAATACTTATTAAGAACATAAGAAGTGCCTCTGCTGGGTCAGACCAGAGGTCCATCGTGCCCAGCAGTCCACTCATGCTGCGGGCCAAAAGATACAGGACCTGTGTAGTAATCCTCTATCTATACCCCTCTATCCCCTTTTCCTTCAGAAAATTGTCCAATCCCTTCTTGAACCCCAGTACCGTACTCTGCCCTATCACGCCCTCTGGAAGCTCATTCCAGGTGTCCACCACCCGCTGGGTGAAGAAAAACTTCCTAGCATTGGTTTTGAATCTGTCCCCTTCCAATTTTTCCGAATGCCCTCTCGTTCTTTTATTTTCCGAAAGTTTGAAGAATCTGTCCCTCTCCACTTTCTCTATGCCCTTCATGATCTTGTAAGTCTCTATCATGTCCCCTCTAATTCTCTTCTTCTCCAGGGAAAAGAGCCCCAGTTTCTCCAGTCTTTCTCTATCTATCTCTCTCTATTTCTGTCTCTCTCCCTCTTTCTTTCTCTCTCTCTCTCTCTATTTCCCTCTGTTTCCCTTTCTCTCTCTCTTTCTGTCCCTCTCTACTCTCTCTATGCCCTTCATAACCTTGTAAGTCTCTATCATATCCCCTCTAATTCTCCTCTTCTCCAGGGAAAAAAGTCCCAGTTTCTCCAATCTTTCTCTATCTATCTCTCTCTATTTCTGTCTCTCTCCCTTTCTCTCGCTCTCTTTCTTTCTATCTCTTTCTCTCTCTGTCTCCCTTTCTCTCTATCTTTTTGTCCCTCTCCACTTTCTCTATGCCCTTCATGATCTTGTAAGTCTCTATCATGTCCCCTCTAATTCTTCTCTTCTCCAGGGAAAAGAGCCCCAGTTTCTCCAGTCTCTCCGTGTATGAAAGGTTTTTCATACCTTTTATCAAACGCGTCACTCTCCTCTGAACCCTCTCGAGTATCGCCATATCCTTCTTAAGGTACGGCGACCAATATTGGACGCAGTACTCCAGATGCAGGCGCAGATACAAAGACAGAACGGACTAACATGGCACAAAAGAACTGAGGGTGAATTATAATAAGATATTATAGGCTCATTCCAATTATTCCGAAAGCATCTGAAAACCTGGCTTTTCTCCAAAACGTAAAGCTATCTATTTAAAATGTAAAGCTAGCTATCCTCTTCATAACCTCTAATTTCTTATTATGTCCTTCCCTCATTTATTGAATTTACCTGTAAACCGTGCCGAGCTCTATCTTTATGGAGATGATGCAGTATACAAACTTAAGGTTTAGTTTAGTTTTAGTTTAGTTTAGTATTGCAAAGGAGAGAAAACAAAAAAGAAAGATAGAACAAAGGGGAAGGGGGGGGGGAGGGGGAGGAGTTTGATTCAAACGGTTGATTATCCGCATGGAATGGAGAGAGAGGAACGTAGGAGATTAGATCATTGTTCATCGTAGGAGATTAGATCATTGTTCAAGCTTTAAGAGCTCCTTTAAATTTATCTAGGCTTGCTTCCTCTCTAATGGAAGGGGGGGAGGGGAGAGCATTCCAAGTCAGGGAGCAGTTATGGCAAGTGCCAAATGTATTAAGAGTAGGCACGAAAAGTACATTTTGGGAAGAAGATCTGAGTGCTCTAAGTGGGGTATGAGTAAGGTGACCATATGTCCTGTTCTCAATGGGACAGTCCCGTTTTCGGACCGACCGTCCCATTGTCCCAACCCACCGCTTCGGGACACCGAAATGTCCCGTTTTCAGGGATAGCATCCCGAAGCTGTGTGCGGGGACATTGGAACGGGTGATCGCTTTCCCTCCCTGCTGCGCCAATTTAAACCCCAGTCTGCCACCGCTGCTTCTTGCCTTCTTCCTGACGTCAATTCTGACGTCAGAGAGGAAGTTCCGGGCCAGCCAGGCAGCGATTGGCTGGCCCGGAACTTCCTCTCCGTCGTCAGAATTGACGTCGGGAAGAAGGCAAGAAGCAGCGGCGGTGGACCGGGGTTTGAATCGGCGTGGCAGGGAGGGAAGGAGGGAGGCTGGAAGGCAGCAGTAGTGGTACATGGGTGGGGGGGGGGGTTGAATCATGCACTGGAGGGAGGGAAGGAGATAGGCAGGCAGGCTGGCTTTGGGGGAGTGAGTGGGACAAAGGCTGGAAGGCAAGACATAGGAAAGAGGCACTGGGGGCACTAAGGGCATGGGAAGGGGTACTAAGGACGTGGGAAGGAAGCACTGGGGGTACTAAGGAAACAGGACGGAGGCACTGGGGCACTAAGGACATGGGAAGGGATACTAAAGACATAGGAAGGAGTCACTGAGGGCACTAAGGACATAGGAAGGAGGCACTGGGGGCACTAAGGCCACAGGACGGAGGCACTGGGGGCACTAAGGACACAGGAAGGAAGGAGGGAGGGAATAGAAAGGGACAACTGTTGGGCCTGAGTGCAGAAAGAAAGAAATGAAAGAAAGGATACACAGACAGAAGGAAACGCACCCAGAGACTCATGAAATCACCAGACAGCAAAGGTGGGAAAAATAATTTTATTTTCAATTTAGTGATCAAAATGTGTCAGTTTTGAGAATTTATATCTGCAGTCTATATTTTGCACTATATTTGTCTATTTTTCTATAGTTACTGAGGTGACATTGCATATTTTAAAGTCATTTCCCTTGACATCTTTGAAACCCCCCCAAATATAAATGATAATTAACATTTTCTCTGCATATAGTGAGCTTTGTAGTTTTTTAAAATTTTATGGTTACCATTATGAATTAATAAGATATGTGTACATGAAAAATGAATGGAAGAAATTGGGGGCGGGGCTAGGGCGGGATTGGCAATTAATAGATGTCCCCTTTTGATGAAAAAAATAAATGGTCACGTTAGGTGAGGGATTGACGTGTTTTAAATGTAAGTAAGAGAAGGTACCAAGCCTCGAACTATAGTAGGGCAAACAAGAAAAAAGCCCTGGAGATGTCGAATCAGCTAATGGTCACAATGTCTTTTATTAATGATAATCACACAAAAATATATCAAAGCATACAAAGTCCCATAAAAATGTTTGAAAACTCCCGTCATTGATGAAGCAGAGACACAAACACGTTCCTACGCACATTTTGCAGCACGTCTTACATAGTAACATAGTAGATGACGGCAAATAAAGACCCGAATGGTCCATCCAGTCTGCCCAACCTGATTCAATTTAAATTTTTTTTTTTTTTCTTCTTAGCTATTTCTGGGCGAGAATCCAAAGCTTTACCCGGTACTGTGCTTTACCCAACTGCCGAAATCTCTGTTAAGACTTACTCCAGCCCATCTACACCCTCCCAGCCATTGAAGCCCTCCCCTGCCCATCCTCCACCAAACGGCCATACACAGACACAGACCATGCAAGTCTGCCCAGTAACTGGCCTAGTTCAATATTTAATATTATTTTCTGATTCTAAATCCTCTCTGTTCATCCCACGCTTCTTTGAACTCCGTCACCGTTTTCCTCTCATTCACAGAGGACAAGCATATCTGAGAAATGGCCATTTTCAAAACAAAATAATACACATGTTTCTGTTTCCAAAATGGTTATTTTCGCTACTGGATTTTTGTGTGTGTTCTGCAAAACCTGGATACATCATATTGAAACCCCCCCCCCCCTCCCTATCTCTGATTACCTCAGGTACCTGCTTAGAATGTGAACTCAAATAATTCTGTGAGCCACCTAGGGATCCACATGTGACGTTTTAAGAAAATCTCATTCTTAAGCTGGGATTTGAGCGATAGGACAGATGCTGTTTGTTGCATCCTCTTCCAATGCCCTTTCTGCTCTTTATTTCAGTTTGGAGGCTGCCAGTATTGGATTTGTAATCGTTATAGACCGACGCAAGGACAAATGGAGCTCAGTAAAGGCATCTTTGACCCGAATCGCAGTAAGCACCTCCTTCACTGTTTAGTAATGGCCTGTGAGCAAGAATGACAGTCTAGTGAGATTATGTTTGTGGCATCTGTCTCGCCCAACGGAAGTAAAAACCCAGATGGCTCAATTCGCCCTCCTTTTTCTGGAGCCATATGGTAACCCTCGTCATACTTAGCGCTACCATATTTTCTCCGGGAAAGCCCGGACACATGACACCCCCCCATTCTGCCCCCCACAAAGCTTCCTGTCTTCTTCCAGACGAGCTGCATCTGGAAGGCCTGGAGCATGCGCGGATGTGCGTGACGTCATCCACGCATGCTCAAAAGCCCTCCAGACGCGGCTGGAGCTTGTCGGGAGCTTTCCAAAACCCGGACAAAGTGCCAAGTTTTGAAAAGTCTGTCCGGGTTGTCCCCGAACTTCTGGTAACTCTATTCATACTGATTCAGTTTTTCAAGCCTGTAGAAGGCAGGATGACTAATGAGATGTATCTATAGATAGACACATCTCTTTCCCTCCTCCCACCCCCACCTCCCTTATTAAATGCTTGGGCCTAAGCACTTATCTAGTTTGGCTAAGCCTTAATCCAGGCCTGTTATAGGATCAGATTATTATTATTTTTTTATTATTATTATTTAAGAATTTATATTCCGCATATCCTATAATTCTATGTGGAATACAAATTATTCAGGTCCTGAATTGTCCTGAAGGGCTCCCACTGTATCTAATGTACCTGGGGCAATGAGGATTAAGTGACTTGCCCAGGGTCACAAGGAGCAGTGCAGGATTTGAACCCACAACCTCAGGGTGCCGAGGCTCTAGCTCTAACCACTGCACCACACACTCCCCACATTAGACTGTCTCCAAGTTGAAATCTTGGCCTTCAGGTTTCTGTAAGTCACAGCGCGTCCACGGCTCATTTCCTCATCCCACAGGGTGCGTTTCCAGGGAATCTGCAGCTTGTGTGTGTTCTGCGGCCATCCCGTTTTATTCAAAGGACAATCGCTGACATCGGTATTCGATTCCACCGAGATGAATTTAAAATGAAGGTACCGGTAAGCATGCAGTTTCATCTTGTGGCCCTTTGGTGTGTTATCCTGTGACCCTACATATTGCCAAGCATTCCATTCTAACAATTTGCTTTGTCATGATGATATATCCCGCTGACTCATCCATTAAGTATGCTGTATCTGGTAAATGCGTCTCTGCCTGTGCTTTGTGGAACGAAAGAGTTTTATAGTTTTGTAATGTTTTTCCCCCTTTAAACTTGGAGTCCAAAGATGCTGGCTAAAGTGTATGTCAATCTAATTATTTATGCTTCACTGAGTAATATCAAAAATATTTTTTTTGGGGGGGTCTGGCACATCCTTCCTATCTAGGAGCATAGCTATTACAAATGGTAAAATCCCGGATGCATGACCACGCCCCATTCTGCCTTCAGCCCTGCCCCATTCTGTCTCAAACCCCGCCCCCCAGCCTTATCTCTTCTTTCCTGCAAGGTCTGGCGGGCCTCCAAGCTACGTGGATGTGGGTGATGTCATCTGTGCCTGCTCAGAGGCCCTTCAGACGTGGCGGGGATTTCCGAAACCTGGACAAACTGCCAGGTTTTAGAAAGTCTATCCGGGCACCCAGAAAGTCCTCTTTTTTTTTTTTTAATCTTTATTCATTTTAAAACTTTCAATAAGTGTGATACAATATACAATCAATTTCATTTAACATCACTTAAAACTCTTACAAAATTCCTTCAAAAACAATTACCCTCCCTCCCCTACCATCATTTCTTCATTCAAAGACCTTAAATATCCCATCCTCCCCCTCCCTCCCCCTGGATGTGTACAATCAGCATAAGAAAAGAAAAACATTAACAGTCATTACAGTATTTTTCTAATGGTCCCCAAATCATCTAAAAAGAGGACATGGCTGGGTTTTCTCAGATGTCTGGTAGCCCAACCACTACTGTTTATCATTTTGTAAAAGCACTGAAAGGCGTACGTAGTGCTGCACATGTGATTTTGTGGGGGCCTAGGACTAGGAGTGGACTGGGGGGGGGGGCAATGTCTTCTGTCTTCCCCCCCCATCCATTAAAAATACTTTTCCTGGTGGGAATGCCAAGGCCCTGTCAGCCAAAAATTTTGCTGCTGAGCTTCTCCCTTTCTCCTTGTGCTGCTGTAGGAAACAGGAAGTCAGCGGCATGCCTCCAACAGTTGACGCCAAGACTCCTGAACATGCTCAATTCTTGCATGAACTGAGCAAGTGGGAGGACGAAGTCCCTGCATAAGTAGCTGGAGGGATTCAGCCAACTTTCTGCTTCCAGCAGCAACAAGAGGAGGAGGAGGAGGAGCTTTGGCTTTGGCTGGTACGGCCTCGGCATCCTCACCAGCCATTTAACATAGGGTTACCAAATTGTCCGTTTGGAAAATCAGGACCCCCCCTAGACCCGCCCCCAGGTCCGCCCAGTTCCATCCCTGTCCTATCACAGCCCAGTCCCGCTCCCAATCCCACACTAGTCCCGCCTCCACACAAAACCTTGTCTCTTCTTCATCTAGAAGACCTCCTAGCATGCGCAGGTGTGACGCGATATGTCATCTAGCTCAGTATCCTATCTTCACGGAGGCCAATCCAAGTCACAAATATCTGGCAAAAACCCAAAGAGTAGCAACTTTCCAGCATCTCAAAGAATAGCAAGATTCCGGAACCCCAATGAGAGCAACATTCCAGAGCTGAGATTGTGATGTCATAATGCCTCATTCCACAGTGCTTCAGAGCCAACCTCATCAATGATGTTACAATGGCTTCATTGTCCTATACTTGGCTCACGTAAGAACATAAGAATAGCCTGACTGAGTCAGACCAATGGTCCATTTATCCCAGTATCCCATCTTCATGGAGGCCAACCCAAGTCTCAAGTACCTGGCAAAAAACCCAAATAGTAGCGGCATTCCATGCCACCGATCCAGGGCAAGCAGTGGCTTCTCCCATGTCTGTCTCAACAGCAGTTTATGGACTTTTCCTCCAGCAACTTGTCCAAATCTGTTTTGAAACCAGCTACATTAACCACTCTCACCACATCCTCCGGCAATGCATTCTAGAGCTTCACTATTCTCTGAGTGAAAAACTATTTCCTCCCATTGCAACTTCATTGAGTGTCCCCCTAGTCTTTGTAAATCTTGATAAATGGTGATCTTTTATCTTAGATATGCAGTAGAACATTTGGTTTGTTTTGTTATAGATTATCATGTTGAATTCCGTTTCTGACCTTCATAGCCATATTGACAAAAGTCAGCTAACTCAGGAACTAGGGGGAACCCTGGAATATGGACATAGCCAGTGGATACACCATCGAACTGTGAGTACTTCTTTCTCAACCATGTTCCGAGAGCCCTACCCCCAACCGAATTGAAAAAAGTTGTATGGTCCTGTATTTTTTAACACTAGGTCTTCTGTATGACCATCAGTGCCAAGACTCTGAATTGCAAGATCTGGTGGCTGAAAGTAAAATCTCATAACTTTTTTTTATCTTCTAGGAGGGGGGAGGGTTCACAAGGAGAACGTCAAGGATCCTGGTCTATTGACATAATTGGAGCTCACCTCCAATAGAATTCAAGATGGTTGTGAGTAGGGTTACTTGACGTCCGGATTTACCCGGATATGCCCTCTTTGTAGAGGACATGTTCGGGTGTCCGGTCGGCTTCTCAAAACCTTGCACAACAAGCCCATGTACTGTGACTGGGAGAAAATCTTTAAATTCCAGACAAGATTGATAATTATGGGATCGGCATTCAGTATGATCCAGAAAATGCTACTGAATATCCAGTTAGACCCCCCTCAGCACTAGGTGGCGCTAATAGTTACCCAATTAGCGGAGATATTCATTCCATTAACTAGGTAACAGCCAGGATAAAGTCAGCACAGGAAAAAAGACCATCCTAACTTTGCTTGGCTATCTATCCTGGTACCGGTCTGCATTTCGCCATTCCCACTTTTTACTGCACAAGGATGCAAAATGGTGCTGATGACCCCTAGCAGTAGTATTGTGATACTACCACTAAGGTGCATACTTCCATATCAGGAGACAATTCTCGGCATCTTACCATGGATGTGTGAATTCCGCTGTCCATATTATCTAAAATCTGCCCTCTGTGTGGGATGAGCAGAAGGACCTTCCATGTCTTGCTCACCAGTATCATATCAAGCCTACTGGTATTTTTCCCCACAGACAGTGACGCAACTGGCTTGGTAATGGGAGGCAGTTTGTGAGAAGACTGAGTTTCAGAATATTGGATCTGTCCTTGAATTTCCTTCTCTCCTTGACTAGGGTTGCCAGATTTTCCGATCGGAAAATCTGGACCCCCTAGACCCGCCCCCCCAGGCCCACCTAGTTCCGCTCATCCCTACCCTGTAACACCCTAATCCCGCCCCCAATCCTGCCCTAGCCCCCCCCCCCACTGCCTGCTCTTGTCAGGCAGAGAGGAAGTCCGCGCATGCGTGGATTTCCTCCCTGCCCAACGCGATTTGAGGAGGCTTTTCAAAACCCGGACAAAGTGGCGGGTTTTGAAAAGCCATCCGGGGAGATCCGGACGTCCTATTCTTGACTAGTCCCTTTGCCTTCGCCTCTGTCCTGAGGACCCTTTGTGGCATCTCTGCCTGTAGGACTGACCCTAACCCTACACTTCTGTGCTGTTTTCACAGGCCATTGAAACATTTGCACAAACAGTAAAAACCACAGCACAGATGCTGCAGACTTTTGGCACAGAGCTTGCCGAGACTGAGCTTCCAAATGACGTCCAGCGCACCCAAGAGCTTCTCTCGACCCACACTGAGCAGCATGAAAAATTGAAGGTGGGTAAAGCCATCTGTGGTGACACCCTTCTCTCTAACCACGATGCTTGTCATTCTTGTTATGTTTCTTCCTGATCAATCTAATGGAAAATGAAATTCCGAGACAATGCTGGCAGTCGGGCAAATGGCCCTTCCAGTCTTCCCATCCGTAGCATCCATTATCTCCTCCTCTCCCTATTGGCTAAGGCTCTTTACACCTGCATTGTGATGTCATAGAATGTTATGGTAATAGAAACATTGTAACATGATGGCAGATAAAGGTCAAATGGCCCATCTAGTCTGCCCATCCACAGTAACCATTATCTCTTTCTGTCTCTAAGAGATCACACATGCTTACTCCATGCTTTCTTGAATTCAGACACAGTCTCTGTCTCCACCACCTCTTCCGGGAGACTGTTCCACGCATCTACCACCCTTTCTGTAAAGTATTTCCTTAGATTACTCCTGAGCCTATTACCTCTTAACTTCATCCTATGCCCTCTCATTCCAGAGCTTCCTTTCAAATAAAAGACTCATCTCATGTAAAGTTATGGAAGAAGAGACAGAAGATAACTGGTTATGAAATCAATGAACCTATGTCTTGTTTGCATTCCATTTCAATTTATGAGACTCTGTCCATTTCTCAATTCTGGCTCTATAGTCTGAGATCTTATTATCTACCACATTCAAGTTCATTGGAATTAACCAAAAAAATATCATCAGCGTGAAATAACATACAATCTTTACTGGATAAACACGCTGCTTGCAAAGAACTCATAACGATATTAAAAAGCGTAGGATAACTAATTCTAGCAATGTTCCAAGATTATATCAAAAGAATATGCAAGCAATTAATACTGATTAAAGCGAGACAATCATTTTTAACTGCTCTTTGTTATGGGATTCTTTTCCAGGATGAACTCAAGTTAGCCATAACACAGGGCTCCACATTACTCTCGTGTATTAAAGATCCAGCGTCCAGAAACCCAAATTACAAACTCAATCCTGATGAGCTGGAAAATGTAGCCACCGTTGAAAGGTTTGTGAAATAATCACCTGCAAAATTACTTTCATATTTGATGTGATTTCATTTATTTAGAAGTATGGAATGAATTTATTTGGTATGATTGGCTGTGATATTTTTTTTTTTTGCATGTTTCTTTGGGTTTCCTGCTCATCTGGAACTGGCACTGGGATCATGGTGCACGCAGCGGAGTAGCGAGGGTAGGGGGCACCTGGGGGGGCGGAGAGGTGCTGGCACCCGCCACCAAGATGACACCGGGGTGGTCTGTCCCCTCCTTTACTACTCCACTGGGTGCTTGAGACTTTTTTCAGAAATCTATCCGAGCTTTTTCCCCTGTTCTATATTCAGCAACCCCATTTGCCCACTGGTGCTGGTGGAATTGGTGTGCTTGGAAAGAGAGGAGAGAGACATAAAGTGAAAGAATACTGGATGGAACTGGGTTGGAGAGAAAGAAAGGGGGAAGATGCTGATAGAAGTGGGGGGAAGGGAGAGGAGAGAGTGAAATGCCAGACTATGGGGGTGTGGCATAGGGAAGGGAAGAAGAGAAGAGGAGAGAGATGCCAGACCATTGGAGGAGGAAAGGGAAGAAGATGGATGCCAGACCAATGAGGGTGAAGGGAGAAATTGAAGGGGGAGGCATACAGTTTCTGTAAGGGGCATAGAAGGAGAGAAGATGCCATATAGAAGTGGCTATAGAAGTGGCAGACAGTGGATGAAAGGAAGAGAGTGACAAGAAGATGAGGAAAGCGGAAACCAGAGACGACAAGGTAGAAAAAAAAATTCTATTTTTTTTTTTTTTTGCTTTAGGGAAGATGCATCGCTGTTTCTGTGGTATTGCATTGTATGCAGAGTCCAGCTTCTTGGCGGTTCAATTTAACCTTTGTCTACATATTTCTATTTTATCCCCCCTTTTACAAAACTGTAGAGCGTTTTTTAGTGCCGGCCGTGGTGGTAACAGCTCTGATGCTCAGAATTCTATATGCGTCTGAGCTGTTACCACCATGGCTAAAAAACACACTACAGTTTTGTAAACTGGGGAGGGGTTAGTGTGTGATTACATATTCCATACTAGGCGAAGGCGTTTTCTGTGTTCTGTGTGTTCGAAAAGACATGGTTTTCTGTTAGGGTTGACTGTGTAGGATTGATCTGTACTAGTCTGGCTTGTTTAGTTTTACAATGGGTTTATTGGCGTACTGCTCACTGCAGTATGTAAGATGCTGCCTTTTCTAGGTACACTCTTGTGTGACGTGTGGATTGTTACTAAAAATCATGTTTTTCATACAGATGGGGGGGAGATCAAAAAATGATGGGCCCCAGGTGTCACATCTGCTAGGTATGCCACTGCCCTGAACACGCAAACTCCTGAGTCACGTAAAAGTATGTGTTTTCTGGTGATCGTGCATACGTTTCGTGTGGGGTGGTTTTATAAAGGCATTTTTCCACGTATAACAATATATACTTGAAAATGCTTTTATATATCTGTTTTGGTCATTTTGTTATTTCTCCTGAGTTAAGTAGCTGGTTTTAAGAAAGGTCTGGACAATTTCCTGGAGGAAAAGTCCATTGTTATTGAGAAAGACATGGGGGAAGCCACTGCTTGCCCTGGATCGGTAGCATGGAATGTTGCTACTCTTTGGGTTTTGGCCAGGTACTAGGGACCTGGATTGGCCACTGTGAGAATGGGCTACTGGGCTAATGGGCCATTGGTCTGACCCAGTAAGGCTATTCTTATATAAGCCAAGTATAAGACAATCAAGCCATTGTGACATCAATGATGAGGTTGGCTGTGAGGCACTATGGAATGAGACATTATGACATCATAATCTCAGCTCTGGAATGTTGCTCTCAATGGGGTTCCGGAATCTTGCTACTCCTTGGGTTTTGGCCAGGTACTAGGGACCTGGATTGGCCACTGTGAGAACGAGCTACTGGGCTTGATGGACCATTGGTGTGACCCAGTAAGGTTATTCTTATGTTAAGTACCATCACGGATCTAAAATCCAACCGCTAGATGATACTCTGTAGTAGGACTATGACTATCCCCTTCGCCAACCGTGACCTCTCTACAGCATCTCAGTTGACCCAGGAACTGGTTCAGGGACCCTAAACAGAGGGCTTGTGGTATCCTGTATGGACTAGGTCTTACTAAGCAGGCTAAATGGGTAAATTACTATGACCTTTCTTAGGATTACCAAATGTCCTTTTTTTATTTTTTTAGAGGACTGTCCAGGTGCTCAGAGGGATTTCTAAAACCTGGCAGTTTGTCTGGGTTTTGGAAGTCCCTGACCTCAGGAGGGCGTCTGTGCATGTGCCTTAGCACGCAGGAAAAACCTGTGTAAAGCCACTTTTTACGACATTTGCAGTAGAGGTATCGGTATCAAGAGAATTTACAGGCAAAGTGAGATCAGTCATGAGACATGTGCTAGATCAGTGGTCTCAAACTCGTGGCTCGGAGGCCACATGCGGCCCGCCAAATACTATTTTGAGGCCCTCGGTATGTTTTATCATAATCACAAAAGTAAAATAAAACAGTTTCTTGATCATATGTCTCTTTAGCTATAAATGGCAATATTATTATTAAGACGTAGCCAAAGGGAAAGATTTATATACCATAAAGAGTTTTACCTCATGCAAAATTGTCATTTCTTTAATAAGACATTAACTATTTTTTTCTGAGGCCCTCCAAGTACCTACAAATCCAAAATGTGGCCCTGCAAAGGGTTGGAGTTTGAGACCACTGTGCTAGATGAACCTGCTTGTGACAACGCGGTGATTCTAACGTCATCACATTATAAGAACATAAGAAGCGCCATCTCCGGATCAGACCTTTGGTCCATCTAGTCCGGCGATCTGCACACGCAGAGGCCCTGCCAGGTGTACACCTGGCGTAATTTTTAGTCATCCATATCCTTCTATGCCTCATAAGAACATAAGACATAAGAAGTTGCCTCCGCTGGGTCAGACCAGAGGTCCATCGCACCCAGAAGCCCGCACCCGCGGCGGCCCAGCAGGTCTATGACCTGTCAGGTGTTCCTTGACTTAGCCCTTTGATCCCCCTTTTTCTTCTATCTCTACTCTTCCTAACCTATCTCTACTTTTATCTGTACCCCTCAATCCCCAATTATGATTCTGAAGCGATCAAAGTTGTATTTGCCGTATTCGTGTTCGCTTCTGATGACGGAGATTGGTTTTGACCCGGAATCTGTATATCATGTTGTGGAACTTGTGTGAAGACATCACTTAGCTTTGCAGTCTTGAGTTCTGATTCTAAAGTCCTCTCTTGTTTCTTGTTTGATAGTTTTCGGTTTTGTGCACCACTTAACTGAACCCGTTTCATCTTGGTTCTTGGGATCTGTTAAATCTAGAAATAAAAAGAATATTTAGTTTGAATTATTCTGTGGCATTCAACATACGGCCTCTTTTATAAAGCCACGCCAATGGCTGCCGTGCGGCAACAGCCCCGAAGCCCTTTAAATCTCTATGGGCTTCGGGGCCGTTAGCGCAGCTTTGTAAAAGAGGCCGACAGTTACACATTTCATAAGTAGAATAATACGGACAATGCAATTCCCAGTTTACTGCTGATGCTAAATCATGTGCTTTAATTAATAAAGAGAATTTTGTTTCAGAATTTCAGAGAAATACTCCTACATAACAATGCTTGTAAAACCTGTATTTAACAAATAAACTGAAATAAGTTTAACTATGTTCTAACAAAAAAGGCTGGAATAAACAAAACTAACCCCCCGCTTCTATTAAACTGCGCTGCTCCCAACGCTCATAGGAATTCTATGAGCGTCGGGAGCAGCGCGGGCCATTCAGACCGGCTCCCCGTGCTAGAAAACTGCTAGCGCAGTTTAATAGAAGAGGCCCTAAACCAGGGGTGTCCAATGTCGGTCCTCGAGGGCTGCAGTCCAGTCGGATTTTCAGGATTTCCCCAATGAATATACATGAGGTCTATTTGCATGCACTGCTTTCATTGTGTGCTAATAGATCTCATGCATATTCATTGGGGAAATCCTGAAAACCCGACTGGATTGCGGCCCTCGAGGACCGACATTGGACACCCCTGCCCTAAACAGTACTGAAATAGTAGACTGTGGATATGAGCACATTTCACACGAAGGCGTGTTTGGTGCACGACGCCGTTGGGTGAGTGCGCCAAAACATCTGAGCTCGTATCCAAGAATAGAATTAAACACATTCAAAATATATAAAACGTACTTACATTTTAATAGATTAAAGAGCCAGAACTGAGTGTGCTTTTGGAATAGTCATTAAGCGGCTTTGAAAGCACGAAGAGGTTCTGAATGCACCTGCGATTAACACCAGTGACAGTTGGCAACTAAACGAAGAACTTCTTGTGAGCCAGTACCCGTCACTTGTGCTGTTTCAAACGCATCTAGACTTGTTCAAAATTTGTGTAGCTTCTAATCTGCGAACACAGTGTACTTTATTTTGCAGGATAAACATGATGACACAAGAGAGAACACATTAGAAACAGAACGTATTAATTTTTCATTACATTTCGAAAATGGCTATAAATTTAATTAATTGAATAATTTAAATGATAAATTCGGCAATGAAAAATTTCTGTGGTGTCCCCCCTTCCCTGGATGCCCTAAGTACTTGCTTACTTTGCTTATAGGGTTAATCCAGCACTGGTCCTTTGCCTAATAATCTATATATATAAAATCGGAGGTATGTATGTGTGTATGTGTGTATGTGCCGTGATCACGCAAAAACGGCTTGACCGATTTGAATGAAACTTGGTATGCAGATCCCTCACTACCTGGGGTGATATGTTCTGGGGGTCTCGCGGCCCACCTGCACACGTGTGCGGAGCTACAAACAGAAAATCTGATTTCACCCATTCAAGTCAATGGAAAAAATGTAAAAAGCTGTGGGACCGATTTGAACGAAACTTGGTATGCAGATCCCTCACTACCTGGGGTGATATGTTCTGGGGGTCTCGCGGCCCACCTGCACACGTCACCGTCACCGCCATCCCTTTCACCGCCCCGTCACCGCCACTGCCATCCCATTCACCGCCCCGTCACCGTCCCCGCTGCATCCATATAAGCCTTAGTACTGTAATATTTAGCTTATTCCTTTCTTATAAATCAAAGTTCCTGCTGCTCAACTAGAGAAAGAGATGTTCAGCTGGCAGGGCTTTGTTTATAAATTTTTATCAACACAACTAAAGCAAAAAATAAATAGAATTTTTTTTCTACCTTTGTTGTCTGGTTTCTGCTTTCCACATCTTCTCATTCAATTCCTTCCATCCACTGTGTGTCTTCTCTCTGCGTCTTCCATTTGCTGTTACTGTGCCTCTCCCTTCACTCCCCCCCCCAATTGGTCTAGCACCCATCTTCTTCCCTCCGCTCCCCCATAGTCTGGCATCTGTCTTCTTCCCATTCTGTCTTCCACATTTCCCTTCAGGATCTGTTCCTCTCCACCCTCCTTCAATGTCTGTCCTATTCCTTTCCACCACCACCCTTCCCTCCCTCCTTTACCATCTGTTCCTTTCTACCACCCTTCAGCTCCTCTAGCGTGGCCTATCTATCTACCTTCCTCCCTCTTATTTTCATGGCACGTTACAATGTAATTTGTGCAAGCCACTGGAGCCTACGAGCTCGGTCCCTGTCCCATCCCCACAAACTATCTCGCTTCTGTGCTCCTATTTTCCCCATTTCTAATATCTCCCCTATGTATCTGCCATTGCCCCCCCCCTGTGTCCATATACCATCCCCATGGCATGTCCCCTTTATGTCTCTGTCCCTATGCCCCATGCACATAATTTCCCCTCTTTCTGTTACCTTCCTGTGTCCAGATTTCCCCTATCTTCCTCTTCCATACCAGTGTGTCTCTTCTTTTCAACCCCATCTAGCTTTTTTCCCTCTTTCTTCCTCCCCCCACCCCCCTCTGCTTCTAGCATCTGGCTCACCTGCCTGTCCTTCCCTTTCTTTCCTGCTGTGGGTTTTTCTTTCCATCTTCATCCCCTTGGCCCAGAATCCTTTTCCCTTTCACTCCCTCCTTCCAATTTGAGCCGGGAACACTAGCGATCGCACGGTCCCCGCAGCCACTACCTGCCTGCCCAATCGATCCTAGTGTTTAGCCAGCTCTCTCCCTTCTCCTCACCTTAGTTTATAGGTTTTCTTTTTCGGCGACCTGCACGCTTTCCCAAAGAGCCGCGCACGCGCGGCTGCTCAGTGTTCAATCTTCTGCTCTGCTGCAACTTCCTGTTTCCGGTTGCGTCAGAGCAGAAGATCGAAACTGAGCAGCAGCGGGTGCGTGGCTTTCTGATAGCGTGCGGGTCGCCGAAAAAGAAAATCTACAAACTAAGGTGAGGAGAAGGGAGAGAGCTGGCTAAACACTAGAATCGATTGGGCAGGCGGGTGTGAGCTGCGGGGACTGCGCGATCCTTCATGCCTCACTGCGGGGACAAGACCATTCACCGCCCCGCGGGCGGTGAATGGCCTTGTCCCCGTCGCCGCAGCGACTGCTAGTTTTCTTCCCCATTTTCGGCGGGTGACCCGCGGCTAAAATGCGGTGGCCGCGGGTAAACCGCCACCGTGTCATTCTCTAATGCAGATCCCTCACTGGGGTGATATGTTCTGGGGGTCTCTTCACCCAAGAATTTATATGTTCTTGCTCCTGGAGGTGAAACTAAAAATGTTGTTTATAATCAAGTTTTGTGTTAGTTGTATTGTATTCATTTTGTCAAATATTTCACATTATAATTTGAATATTGTACTTTTTATAAAGCTGTAAAAAAATAATTTCATTCACCACTATAAAGTATCTTTATTTGAATCCATTTACAGTGTTATTGCTATAATTAAATACCCGTGCAACGCCGGGGCATCAGCTAGTACTGGATAAAAATCTTCAGACTTCAGCGGATCCGGAACACTGCGGCTAGTTTGATCTTCGCAAAAAGCAAATTCAATCATGTTTCCCCACTTCTGTCAAAACTTCACTGGCTTCCGGTGATTTCTAGGATTCACTTTAAATGTACCTGCCTAATTTTCAAGATCCTACATGGCATTCTTCCTCCTCTAATCCCGCTATCCTGGAATTCTTCGAGACCTGACACTACCAGATCCGCCCACATACTCAAACTATCTTTCCCCTCATTAAAAGGTGTCATGTATGCAGGTAAATTAGGGAAATCCCTTTTCTTCAAATTCACTGAGCTTTGGAACAACCTCCCTGCCCCGCTGCGGAACCTAGGCTCATTCCAATTATTCCGAAAGCATCTGAAAACCTGGCTTTTCTCCAAAACGTAAAGCTAAAGCTAGCTATCCTCTTCATAACTTCTAATTTCTTATTATGTCCTTCCCTCATTTATTGAATTACCTGTAAACCGTGTCGAGCTCTATCTTTATGGAGATGATGTGGTATACAACTGAAGGTTTAGTTTAGAACAGGAGTGTCCAACCTGTGGCCCTGTGAAGTATTTTGTGTGGCCCCGGTCGAGGGCGATGCAGTGTTTTCCTCTGCTGCCCCTGGGTGTTTACCTTCTTGCCGGCTCCCTCCTCTGTCTTGCTGCAGCATTTGCGCGTTTGTGCGGCCCCAGAAACATTTTTTTTCGGCCGATGCAGCCCAGGGAAACCAAAAGGTTAGACACCCCTGGTTTAGGATGTCATCAGGAAATCTGGCAAGTGGGATTCTAAGTAGTAGCTCAGATTTTTCCTCTTTTCTTCCAAGCCAGTATTTAGTAGTGAATCATTGCCATGGCACATACAAGCAACCTGTTTTAGACCAAACTTTCAAAGCAATCCGAATTGGAAATGCTAATTACTGCAACTGGTTGCTTTAAGGGCAGTGACACTTCCAGAGCAGGAAGGCTGGTAGGTTTCAAAGAATAAACTTCAAAGCAGTCATAGGCTTCTGTGGCACGAGCTTGCACAGAAATGACCAGATGGTAGATCTTGAGAGGGCCTAAGCTAGGCATGAAATATCCTCTCCGCCACCTTCCCAGCCACCCTGCCCCCCCCCCCCACCTTAAAATAAATCAAATAAACACTTGTGCTAGTAGGGAACCCCGAGCCCTAGCAGCTGAAGACGAAGGTGCCCTAAATTCTGATGCCTAGCTTGGCAGTCGGAAACAAATCCCTGAGCCACTGAGGCCAACACCTACACATGCTCAGTTTTCCACATATGCAGAGCTTTCAGTGCATGTACAGGTGCTGGTGTCAAGAGCTGCTGCCAGAATTGATTAGGTTTGAACATGGCCCAGTTTTTCTTCCAAGTCTTTGAGCCATAAAAGCTATGAATCAGTTTCTAGCTGTAATAAAGGCCCACTTGCAGTCTGAAGGGCTCAACTGTTACATAAGAACATAGGAGTTGCCATACTGGGATAGATTGAGGGTCCATCAAGGTCAGGATCTTGTTTCCAAAAGTGGCCAACCCAGGTCCCAAGTACCTGGCAGAAACCCAAAGAGTAGCAACATTCCAGAGCTCAGATTGTGATGTCATAATGCCTCATTCCACCAATGCCTAAGAGCCAAACTCATCAATGATGTCACAATGGCTTCATTGTCCTATACTTGGCTCACATAAGAATTGCTGTACTGGGACAGATCGAAGGCTCACCAAGCCGAGGATCCTGTTTTCAACAGTGGCCAACCCAGGTCCCAAGTACCTAGCTAGATCCCAAGTAGTGAAAGAGATTCTATGTTGCTTATCCTAGGAATAAGCAGTGGATTTCCCCAAGCCATCTCGATAATGGCCTATGGACTTCTCTTTTAGTTGTTATAGACAAAGCAGCCAAAATACAAGCAACTTATCTTCCTGGAGTTCAGAACCGTATAGCCAAAAGACTCAGCAGAGTTTTGCAGCTGTACACGTAGTCCCAAATCAAATAACTAAACGGAACATCTTTAAGATGCCTGGTTAGTGCTTTTTTGGTGAAGTCCTTATGTGGTTAAATGCTGAATATTGCACTTAACCACATGGAGGTCAATTTTCAATATAAGGACATCCAAAAATTGGGAGGTGAAACCGTCCATTTTCGAAACCACTAGACTTCTATCTTGAAAAGAGATGGCTGAGGAGAGATATGATTGACGTCAACAAAATCCTGAGTGGTGTAGAAAGTAATTCGATTTTTGTACTCCATCAAAAATTGCAAAGATTAGGGGACACTCGATGAAGTTACAGGGAAATACTTTTAAAATCAATAAGAGGAAATATTTTTTCACTCAGAGAATAGTTAAAGCTCTGGAATACATTGCCAGAGGATGTGGTTAGGGTGGTTAATGTAGCTTCTTTTAAAAAAATCTTTGGATAAATTTCTGGAGGAAAAGTCCATAGTTTGTTATTGAGACTGACATGGGGAAAGCCACTGCTTGTCTCGGGATCAGTAGCATGGAATGTTGGTACTACAGTATTTGGGTTTTTGCCAGGTACTTGTGACCTGGTTTGGCAAATTTTGGGAACAGGATCCTGGGCTAGATGGACCATTGGTCTGACTCAGTATAGTTATTCTTATGTTCTTATGTGAGCCAAGTATAGGACAATCAAGCCACTATGACATCACTGATGAGGTTGGCTCTTTGGTATTGGTAGAATGAGGCATTATGACATCACAATCTCAGCTCTGGAATGTTGCTACTCCTTGGGTTTCTGCCAGGGACCTGGGTTGGCCACTTTTGGAAACAGGATCCTGGGCTAGATGGACCTTCGGTCTGACCCAGTATAGTTATTCTTATGTTCTTATGTGAGCCAAGTCTAGGACAATCAAGCCATTGTGACATCACTGCTGAGGTTGGCTCTTTGGTATTGTTAGAATGAGGCATTATGACATCACAATCTCAGCTCTGGAATGTTGCTACTCCTTGGGTTTCTGCCAGGGACCTGGGTTGGCCACTTTTGGAAACAGGATCCTGGGCTAGATGGACCTTTGGTCTGACCCAGTATAGTTATTCTTATGTTCTTATGTGAGCCAAGTCTAGGACAATCAAGCCATTGTGACATCACTGCTGAGGTTGTCTCTTAGGCATTGGTGGAACGAGGCATTATGACATCACAGTCTCAGCTCTGGAATGTTGCTTCTCTTCGGGTTTCTGCCAGGTATTTCGGACCACTGTTGGAAACAGGATACTGGGCTTGATGGACCATTGGTCTGACCCAGTATGGCCATTCTTATGTTCTATCATTGAATATCTGGCAGCCAAGAAAATGCTGAATATCTTACGCCTAAAGTTTTTTCCAGTCGCATGTCATAAGAAGTGTACTCAAGAGGCGCCAATGTTGTAACTGGTGAATAGGAAATAATTAAGTGTTAAGAATAAACTACAAGGTTGGGACTGTTTGGAAACCTACAACCCAGTAACATTTTCAAACTCTTTAGATCAGTGTTCTTCAACCACCGGTCTATGGACCGGTCCACAGAAATTTCCTGCCGGTCCACAGGGCCAGCACGTGCATCAGGCCCAAAACAGTGTTCTTCAACCGCCGGTCCATGGTGCAATCGATGCGGCGTTATCTTCGAGCCAGCTCCAACTTCCTCACTGATTCAGTGCACAAAGCCACGGGCAGTGGCTCCTACGGACATCCTGCGCCTGAACCGGAAGCCTTCTCTCTGACGTTGCAAAGTCAGAGGGAAGGCTTGCAGATGAGGCAAGGGACGTGCAAGGTGCAATTAGTACTATTATGGGGGTGGGGTCTAGCCCAGGATTTAGCCCCATGTTCTTCAAACGCCGGTCCACGGTGCAATCGATGTGGCGTTATCTTCGAGCTAGCTCCCTCTCCCTAACTGATTCAGTGCACAAAGCCACGGGCAGTGGCTCCTACGGACATCCTGCGCCTGAACCGGAAGCCTTCTCTCTGACGTTGCAACGTCAGAGGGAAGGCTTGCAGATGAGGCAAGGGACGTGCAAGGTGCAATTAGTACTATTATGGGGGTGGGGTCTAGCCCAGGATTTAGCCCCGTGTTCTTCAAACGCCGGTCCACGGTGCAATCGATGCGGCGTTATCTTCGAGCCAGCTCCCTCTCCCTAACTGATTCAGTGCACAAAGCCACGGGCAGTGGCTCCTACGGACATCCTGCGCCTGAACCGGAAGCCTTCTCTCTGACGTTGCAACGTCAGAGGGAAGGCTTGCAGATGAGGCAAGGGACGTGCAAGGTGCAATTAGTACTATTATGGGGGTGGGGTCTAGCCCAGGATTTAGCCCCGTGTTCTTCAAACGCCGGTCCACGGTGCAATCGATGCGGCGTTATCTTCGAGCCAGCTCCCTCTCCCTAACTGATTCAGTGCACAAAGCCACGGGCAGCGGCTCCTACGGGCATCCTGCGCCTGAACCGGAAGCCTTCTCTCTGACGTTGCAACGTCAGAGGGAAGGCTTCCAGATGAGGCACGGGACGTGCAAGGTGCAATTAGTACTATTATGGGGGCGGGGTCTGGGGTGGAGATTGGGTAGAGATGGGCGGGGTCTGGCCCATGACTTAGCCCAGTGTTCTTCAACCGCCGGTCCACAGAATAATTCTTTTATTTCTGCCGGTCCATAGGTGTAAAAAGGTTGAAAAACACTGCTTTAGATAACGAATGACTTAAATTTGTCCTGTAATCTGTACCTGCTGCACATTTACTGGTCTTTAATTATATCTTGAACAGATTAATGGCACAGTTGGACGAGACGGAGAAAGCCTTTACTCAGTTTTGGACGAAGCACCATTTGAAGCTTGAACAGTGCCTGCAGCTCCGTCACTTTGAACATGATTTCCGAGAGGTAGTTTCTTATAAAACACAAAACCTCCATTATTATATTTCATGTCGCCCACCAAGGGGCCCTTTACTAAGCTGCATTAGGCGCTAACTGGCTCTTAATGCATCTGGAAATAGCACATGGCAGGACGTGGTAAATGCCACGTGTGCGTGCACCAAGGGCTTTGTTTACAAAAGTGCGCTAGCGGTTTTAGTGCACGCTAGCCGCTACCGCTTCCTTTTAAGCAGGCGGTAGTTTTTCGGCTAGCGCGCGCTAATCGTGTGCATGCGCTAAAAACGCTAGAGCACCTTCCTAAAAGGAGCCCTAACTGTGTGCTAAAAATATTTTACTTTTTGTTTTTTTTTTTGGAGGGGAGGAGTTTTTGAGGGCCTGTTTTACAAAGCAGCGATAGCGCCTGCTGTGCGGTAACGGCCCCGAAGCCCATAGAGATTTAAAGGGCGTTGGGGCTGTTGCCGCACGGCTTTGTAAAACAGGCTGGTAGTTGTTCATTGTTTTTAGGTTATCCTTTTTAAAAGTTTTGTTTATATGGTTCATTTGTATTGCTTAACGATGTTCCTCCAAAGGCAGCCAATGAAGTAAATGATAATATGGACTAATATGGTCGTTCTCTTTTAGTGCATATTATCGTTTACTTCAGTGGTTCCCAACCCTGTCCTGGAGGAACACCAGGCCAATCGGGTTTTCAGGCTAGCCCTAATGAATATGCATGAAGCAAATTTGCATGCCTATCACTTCCATCATATGCAAATCTCTCTCATGCATATTCATTAGGGCTAGCCTGAAAACCCGATTGGCCTGGTGGTCCTCCAGGACAGGGTTGGGAACCACTGAAGTAAACGATAATATGGACTAAAAGAGAACGACCATGTTAGTCCATATTATCATTTACTTCATTGGCTACCTTTGGAGGCAAGAGTATTATTCCGATTTTCCGGAATCTGCTATAAGCTGATATCGGGATTGTCTCCAGCTTGCCTTTTTCCTCATTTGGTGTTGCATAGACCAGTGGTTCCCAGCCCTGTCCTGGTGGACCACCAGGGCAATCGGGTTTTCAGGATCACCCTAATGAATATGCATGGAGCAGATTTGCATGCCTCTCACTTCCATTATATGCAAAATCTCTCTCATGCATATTTATTAGGGCTAGCCTGAAAACCCGACTGGCCTAGTGGTCCTCCAGGACAGGGTTGGGAACCACTGGCATAGAACTTCAAGAGAAACGAAAAACTTTTAATAATAATAATAATAACAATTTTTTAATATACCGCAGGACTGTGAAGTTCTATGCGGTTTACAATGATTAAAGATGTTACAGATTGAGTGGAATCAACAAAGTATAGACTTGTTGATTGACAGTTCTAGAAATCGTTTGTTGAGGACTAAGATTGTATAGGTTGGTTTCCTAAATATTTCAGGAACAGATGTGTTTTTAGGCGTTTCCTGAATTCCCTATAAGTAGTAGACACAAGTAATTGTTCTAGATCTTTACCCCACAGTGCTGCTTGATGTGAGAAAAGATGTTGGTGATGACTTTTAAATTTACAACCTCTAAACGGTGGAGAAACAAAGTTCGGGTGTGAGCTTCGCCTATGTCTGTTGGTAGTGAAAGAGAAAAGATCTGTTATATATTTAGGGGCTAAGCCATAAAGAACCTTGAAGCAAAAACAACCAAACTTGAATTTCACACGTGCCTCCATTGGCAGCCAGAGTAGAAGTCGATAGGAAAATGTTATGTGATCAAACTTCTTCAGTCCACAAAGTAGCCTAACCGCTGCATTTTGTACCAGTTGCAGTCGCCGCGTATTCTTCTGGGGGAGTGCCAAGTAGGCGATGTTACAATAATCGAGTTGACTCAGTATAAGGGATTGTACTAGAATTCGAAATGATGAAGCATTGAAGTAAGCTCTGATGGACCGAAGTTTCCAGAGGGTGTGAAAGATTTTTTCTGATCAAGGAGTCTACCTGGTCTTTCATGGTCAGGTTCTGGTCCAGTGTTACACCCAATATCTTCGTAGTGGGTTGAATGGGATAACTAAGGTTATTGATGCACATTGATGCTTTAGTGTCAAGTGGGTGTAGATATAAGACCTTCTTAGTTAGGACCCTAGCATTTCAAGCTGGTAGGCAACAATCTTGGTTAGGTAAATGTATTCAGCAAGCTAGGTTATCCTATTGCAGTTTTTGGAAATTAATTAGGACCACTTTGTTCGATAAGTTTATACTTAGTGAGTTTTATTATTGAAATTCTATTTTACAAATATTTGTATTTTTTTACTGTATTATTGTATTTCGCTGATTGTCCAGCTCTTTTTAGTGTAAACCGCCTAGAACTTTTGGTTATGGCAGTATAAAAGAATAAAGTTATTATTATTATTATATCCTTTACATTTGCTTTTATTCATTTTTTATGGATGTTTTATTAGTGGGTTTTTATCATGTTTCATTCTATGCTTGTATTTTGCATTATGTAGGTACTTGTATGACATTGGATAGAGATTGGGCAGGGTCTGGCTCACGACTTAGGGCTCCTTTTGCAAAGGTGCGCAAGTGTTTTTAGCGCACGCACCGGATTAGCGCATGCTATAGCACACGCTACCTGAAAAACTACCGCCTGCTCAAGAGGAGGCAGTAGCAGCTAGCGCGCTTGGCAATGTAGCGCACGCTATTGCACGCGTTAAGGCCCTAACGCACCTTTGTAAAAGGAGCCCTTAGCCTGTGTTTTGGATTTCAGCCCCTTAATGTGATTTTTGACACCCCTGATCTAAAGAGTGGTGTCATAAAGGGGGGGGTGGATGGAGGTGGACCGCCCCAGGCGCCATCTCGGTGGGAGCGCCAGCACCTCTGTGCCCTCTCAATATCTCTTTAAAATCTTTGCCAGCACGAGCAACTACTCTAGCCTGCTGCTTGCGCAGGTCTGGCTCCCTCTGAAATCACTTCCTGGTCACATCAGAGGGAAAACCAATGCCAACGTGGGCAGCAGAATGGAAAACGTATTCGCGCTGGCAAAGAGTTAAAGAGATACAGGGGTGGGACGGAAGGGCTCAAGTGTGTCGTGGGACCACAGAAGGAGCGGGGGCGGAAAGTAGGATGCAGGAGGGATTTGCACGGAAAGAGCAGAGGATAGAGAGAAGGGTGCGGGGGAGAGGATGCCTCACCGTTCCAAGCGCCTCCTATTCTCGCTACGCCACCGTCTCCAAAAAACTATGTTACACTAAAGAAAATGGTGTATGTTTAGTTCCTGTAGATCTTGCTTAGCAGGACTGAATATTTATGCTTATTTATTTTTACATTATTGTACGAGGGGTCATGTCATAAATAATGCACACTATTTTTTTTATTTACATATTTAATTTTTTTTTTTTTTTCAAGTATTTCTTTACAGTCCTTCAATATAGTCTCCCTGCTTTGCAATGACCAAATCCCAATGTCCGGGAAGCTTCATTATTCCATCCAAGACACCGTTTTTGTTCAGTTGACGAATGGCTCGGGTACCGGCGGAAGAAAGCTCTTCCAGAGATGCAAAACGATGTCCATGCATAGGTTGTTTCAACTTTGGAAAAAGGTCAAAGTCTGGTGGACTCATGTCTGGACTGTAGGGAGCATGACATGAGTCCACCAGACTTTGACCTTTTTCCAAAGTTGAAACAACCTATGTGTGGACATCATTTTGCATCTCTGGAAGAGCTTTCTTCCGCCAGTACCCGAGCCATTCGGCAACTAAATAAAAACGGTGTCTTAGGTGGAATAATGAAGGTTCCCGGTCGCTGGGACTCGGTCATTGCAAAGCAGAGAGACTATATTGAAGGATTGTAAAGAAAGACTTGAAAATAAAAAATAAACATGTAAATGAAAAAAATTGTGTGTATTATTTACGAAATGACCCTCGTATGTACTGAATTGTTGTTTTTTTTATAATGTGCTTCAATTCTTAGGCCTGAAATGAAATAACCAACAAATCAGAGCAAATGTTTGCTGTTTTCTAGGTGAAGCTTGCACTTGACAACTTGATGGAAATCCAGGCCAACTTCACGGACATGGGTGATAGTGTGTCTCGTGTGGAACAGCTCCTAAAAGAATTAAAACAGCTGGAAGAAAAAGGGCAGGTTGGTCCTTTACTAAATGTACATTTGGGAAAAGGCATTATAACCTTGTTAGGGTTACCAGACATCTGGATTTCCCCTGTTCTCCTTTTGAGGACATCCAGGGGTCCGGACGGCCTGGCAGTTTGTCCAGGTTTTGAAAAGCTTCCCTTCGTGTAGAAGGGCATGCGCGGATACGATGCGATGACGTCACGAGCGCCTGTGCGCGACGTCATTGTATTGCATCCGTGCATGCGCAGATGTCCTGCCCGATGAGAGAAGGCGACAGGGGGCGGGATTGGAAGCGGGGCTGGGGCGGGATTGGGGGGCATGGTGGGGCAGAACCGGGGCATGATGGGGCAGGGATGGGTGGGACTGGGCGGGCCTGGGGGAGGGTCTAGGGGGGTCCGTATTTTCCAGGTTGAAAATCTGGTGTCAGGTCAAAAGCGTGCCGGGACAAAGGCGCGCCCAGACAATTGAGCGCAGCGCGCGCCGCCGCACCGCTCTAAATTACTGTTTTTAGCGCTCCGACGGAGGGGGGCATGGGGGGAACCCCCCCACTTTACTTAATAGACATTGCGCTGCGTTGTGGGGGTGTTGTGGGGGGTGGGGGTGTTGTAACCCCCCACATATTACTGAAAACTTCACTTTTTCCCAGTTTTTAGGGAAAAAGTTCAGTTTACAGTAAAATGTGGAGGGTTACAAGCCCCCAAACCCCAGCGCGATGTCTATTAAGTAAACTGGGGGGGTTCCCCAACAAAACCCCCCGTCGGAGCACCTAAAAACTGTAATTTAGAGCGGTGCGGCAGCGCGCGCTGCGCTCAATTGTCGGCGCGCGCTTTTGTCTTTCGCGCCATTGTCTATGAACCGAAAATCTGGTAACTCTAAACGTTGTCAACTAGGATGAATGTTCGCTGAGGATATACAGTGCGTCAACTATTTGTTGATGCATTTCTGTGAATATTGATTTTTTTTTTTTTAATTGTTGTAAGAATTAGTTCCATCTCTTTCTAATTGTCCTGATTTGTTTTAACATTTTATGTATGCAATCATTTTGTAAACTGTTTTGATATTAAATAAATAATAAATCGATAAGATTTTTATTTCTTACGTTGAAATTTATTTTGTCGTTCGCCCGGCTGTCTTCTGTCCCCTGTGAATCCCACAGTAAAATAAAACCATGTCACAAATCTTAGTATAGAACAATAATGCCCAGATTGCATAAATGGCACTGTTGTCGGCATCTGCATGTCAATCATGCGATGGCGACGTTTACGGAATTGCGCCTTCAGAAAAGGTAGACTCCAGAAATGTAGGCCAGGGTTTTTAACGCCTATGTTTCCGGCACCTACCTTTGGTGTGAATCGCAACTGCAGAGGCACTTTACGAGGCCTAATACATTAGGCATCATAAAGCGCCTCCAGAGGCGCAATTCCACCGCCATTTTTTTAGGCGCTGCTAGGCACCTTTAATTTTGTTTTAAATCCAATTTTAAACAGTGTTAAGGCGACATTTTATTCAGTAGAATATGGGTCTAAATACCAACCTCTCCAAATCTTGGGAAGTAACCTAGGGGGCGTGGAGTTGGTTTGAGTGTGTGTGTATGTGTGTGATTGTTCTTGGAATGTGTGAGCTTTACTTTTTAATTATGGAGTTCCTTTCAAATTTTGACATATTTTATTTATTAATGTACATCACTTAGATTTGGTTGCACCATGATTTACCCCCCCTTTTACGAAGCCATGTTAGGCTTTTTTTATCGCTGGCCGTGGCAGTATTAGCTCCGACACTCATAGGAATTACATTACATTACATTACTGACTTCTATTCCGCCTGTACCTTGCAGTTCTAAACGGATTACATCAGAAGATAACTGGACATTTCCAGGAAGAAGATTGCAATTAATGGAGCTGGTTACATTCTATGAGCGTTGGAGTTATTACTGTTGCGGATGGCGATAAAAAAAAAGCCTAACGCAGCTTCGTAAAAGGAGTCCTTAGTGATTTATCAAACTTTTAATATGGTATCCTCCCTCCCTTTATCCCTCTTTCTTGGAATTCCTCAAACCCTAATACCACCAGATCCTCCCACAAATTAAAACTATCCTTCCCCTCGCTAAAAGGCATTTCCCACACAGGAAAGCTAGGGACCTCCCTCCACTTCAAAATCACTGAGCTCTGGAACAACCTTACCTCCCCTCTTCGGAACTTGAGCTCTCTCCAAGTTTTCCGCAAACATCTGAAAACCTGGCTTTTCTCAAGAAATGTAAGTCTCCCTCCAACTTAGGAATCAAGGAAACTCTTATATCTTGGCATCCCAAGTCCTCTAAATTTTCTTCACACTTCTACCTCTAACCCTCTGTTGTAGTTCCTTCCTATTTCTCCTACTGTAAACCGCATCGAGCTCTACGAACGTGGAGATGATGCGGTATACAAACCTAAGGATTAGATTAGATAAAGATAGCAATATAACTAAACGATTTCTGAGCTCTCCCCTTCAAGCACTGCTAGTAAATTTATCCTGTCTTGCTATAATAGGATTCTATCCATATAACTGTCCACTCACTCCTGCCACTAGTGGCTGCCTCCCCAACCTCCTGAACGGCTTCACCTTCATTTTTTATGAAGCCGCGGTAACATCAGTTCAGCTAAAATTTTTAAACCTAGGCCTCTCCATGAACTTTCCTCCAGAACATGGTCCTTGTCATCTGGAACATCGAACATTAAAATCCAGTGTTTTTCATTCCTCAGGAATCCTTGGACAAGTCTCAGTTGCAAGCTCTTCATGGAGACCAGCTCATCCAAAGCAACCATTATGCCGTTGACTCTATCAGACCAAAGTGCATTGAACTCAGGCGCATCTGCGATGACTTTACAAATGAGACTAAGAAAAAGTATGACATTCTAAGAAAATCTCTCGAGTTGCATACGCAAGTGAACAAGGTAAGTGGCCTACAACCTGTAATAGAGAATGGTTAAGGAGATGATGTAGATGAAGGATTTCTGGTGTTTGATTTATTAACTAGTCTAGAGATGAGATGCTGTACATCTCTCAAGGAAGCATCTCAGAATGGGTTTGCTTTGCACATGCTTAAACAGGAATTAATCTCACTCATAAATTAGGATATAACTACAAGGGTCACTTCATAAATACTATATTTTTTTTAATTTACATGTTTTATTTTTTTTTTCAAGTATTTCTTTACAATCCTTCAATATAGTCTCCCTGCTTTGCAATGACCGAGTCTCAGCGACCGGGAACCTTCATTATTCCATCCAAGACACCATTTTTGTTCAGTTGCCGAATGGCTCGGGTACCGGCGGAAGAAAGCTCTTCCAGAGATGCAAAACAATGTCCACGCAAAGGTTGTTTCAACTTTGGAAAAAGATCGAAGTCTGGTGGACTCATATCTGGACTGTAGGGAGCATGAGGTAATACCTCCCAGCCGTATTTGTGTAGTTTTTTAATGACGACATTCCCTATGTGCGGGTGAGCGTTGTTGTGAAGAATGAGTGGCCCAGCCAAGAGCAACTGAGGTCGGGTTTTGTGTGTTTTTCTGCACATTTTTTGCAAAAAAATCATGATAATACACTGCTGTGACACTTCTTCCACATGGAACTTTGTCTGTGATGAAGATGCCTTCATGATCATGAGCAAAAATCATCATTTGTTTGACCTTTGATTGAACTCATCAAAATTTTTTTGGTCATGGAGAAGATGGAGTTCTCCACTCGTCATTGAAAACTACGCAAATACAGATGGGAGGTGTTACCTCATGCTCCCTACAGTCCAGACATGTCCACCAGACTTCGACTTTTTTCCAAAGTTGAAACAGTCTATGCGTGGACATTGATTTGCATCTATGGAAGAGCTTTCTTCCGCCGGTACCCGAGCCATTTGGCAACTGAACAAAACAGTGTCTTGGATGGAATAATGAAGCTTTCCGGTCGCTAGGACTTGGTTATTGCAAAGCAGGGAGACTATATTGAAGGACTTTAAAGAAATACTTGAAAAAATTAACAAGTAAATTGTTTAAAAAATAGTGAGCATTATTTATGAAATAACCCTCGTAGATGACAATAACTTCTCAATACTATGGTGTTCATCTAGAATTCTCTTCTCAATATCAAAATCCTGAAACAGGGTAAACACCACTTTCTCTAATGTCTTAGAGCTTATAAAAAGGACCTCTTAGTCAAGAATAGCAATGATGACACCTGCCAGTTATTAGGATCATCTGCAGTATATCCAACCCACTTTTCGTCAACCCTGGGGGAATTCTAGCCTTCTTTAACGTACCCATACGTACAAGTTTTAGATTTGGCGATAGCTGCATCCACACAGGACATATTTAGAGGACTTGATGAATAATTTAATTTAGAGCTTACTTCCTTAGTGTAACTCATTTTAACATAATCAAATTGCAAGTGTTAAGATTCAAAGAACACATTAGCAATATTCTGTACTTTATTCACAAATGCCACTGAGTAGTCATGACTTAAGACAAAAGATACTGAAGTAGACTGGTTTTCTGCACTAAAATTCTTGACTACCATGATGCCCAAAAAGCACCAACACCATCATTAATCACCATCACAGAAACCCTACAACTCTGTATTGAAACACCATAACTAAAGCTCGCACATCAAATTCATATATATTGCATTGTAACTGTAACACCAACACCATTGCAGAAACTCATGTAATTTGCTCTGAATTAACTCCCCTATCATTTGTTGTGATATAGAAGCTCTCTATAAACACCAATTAAAGCTCTAGAGCTAAATCCACAATTTCAATTGGCTTCTATGCAATTTATTTTTAAAAATCATTTATTACCTTTCTTGCAGTGTGCGTCATACACACAGAAAAAGATTGATCACTTTGGTTCTCGAGGTCCTCCATATACAGTGGTGCCTCGCATAAAGAACGCCTCGCACAGCGAACGCTGCACACAACGAACTTCATGTCATGATTCATACAACGAACTTCGTTTCACACAACGAAGTCGCCCGAGCTTCCACGATCGCTGCCGATGTATTGCATCCTTCCGCGCAGGCACTGCAGGCAGTCGTTAGTCACTGCGCTTAACGCGTTTCACATAACGAACTTTTCGCATAACAAACTTGCTCCTGGAACGAATTAAGTTCGTTGTGTGAGGCACCACTGTACTATCATTTCAGGATAACCATCAATGTAACATTGTAGTATTTAACCATTGCTGCTTCAGTGAGAACTGTGTGGATATGAAGGTATGGTCCCAGAGTTTTGCCCACTGGATCCCTCAATCAATTTGACCAACGGAGCAAACACATTACATAATTCCAGAACGTTGCTTGGATTTAGAACCTATATGTGTCAATATAATGTATGATAGAACCTAATAACTCCTGATATCTGCCTGCTTTTAAGGCTAACCAATGGTGCGAGGCTGGAATCTACCTCTTAGCATCTCAGGCAGTGGACAAGTGCCAGTCACAGGAGGGAGCCGAAGCTGCGTTGCATGACATTGAGACATTTCTGATGACCATAACAGAGCACCAGCTGTCCAGCCCTATTGAGTTCTATAATCTCTTCGATATCATTCTAACCACTGAAATAAAGGTAAACCTTATGACATTTTTCAAACTGTAGAATCGAGGTTTTGTAACCCCCTGTCAACCATCCAGTCTAACCATTCTCTGAGTGCTCAGAGTGAGTAGGAATTGGGTCATATAATGATGAAGATGCAGACTAGGTTTCTACCCTGTAGAAGTATCCTTGCCCAGATTTATCGGTTGGCTTTGGTTTCTGCCCCATTTCTTGTTCTTTGATGATCTCTTGCTGGTACTCTTTCTACTTCCACTGTCCAACATGGCTAGGGTTATCAGACGTCCTCTTTGTAGAAGATTGTCCGGGCTCTGGGACAGACTTTCTAAAACCTGTTAGTTTGTCCAGGTTTTAGAAAGCCCTGACAACTTCCGGTTGCATCTGGAGGGCCTCTGAGCGTGAGCAGATGACGTCGCACACATCCACGCATGCTCCAGGCCTTCCAGACGCAGCTGGAGCTTGTTGGGGAAGACGAGAGGAGGTTATATGGGGGCGGGGCAGGGGCAGAAAGTGACAGGATCAGAGGCAGAACAAGGCGGGGCCATGTGTCTGGGTTTTATGGCTAAGAATATGGCAGCCCCAAACATGGCTATCAAAAGTGCCAGGTTTTGAAAAGCTGTCCTCAAAAGGTGAAATCCAGACATCTGGTCACCCTCTGTTTACCTTTTACAAGTTTGTATGTCTCAAACTTTGCTTTTTTTTTGGTACTGTCTATGAAATATTGTGCCATGAGAGGTAGCATTTCATACTAATTCAAATGATCGGTCAGGATTAACAGCATCTGCTTTATGCCACAGACCAGTGTTCAAAAGGTTCTCCAAAAACTGAGTGATGTGCAAGACATGATTGACAAGAGACAAGTGAGTCTGAAGAAGCTGGCAGCTAAACAGACCCGGCCCGTGCAACCTGTTGCCCCCCACCCTGAGTCGTCTCCAAAGCGGGCATCCCCTAAGACTGCTCGGCCTACGGTTCTAGGTAGGTCATCCAAAAAGAAACCAAAGATTCCGTTACACCGTTCAAAGTGTGAAGGCAAGCAGTGCCGTTTGACTTTCTCCTCTTCTGAAATGAGGACTTGATGTTCAGCACAACATTGCGGAGTTCTAGTATCCCCAGTAGTCCTGGAGAGAAATGTGTAAGCTGTAATGGCTTTAAAAGGACCAGCCAAAGAGATGGTGTAGTGTAGGGTGACCATATGGCTCCAGAGAAAAGGAGGACGGATTGAGATGTCCAGCTGGGACATAGCTTTCAATGGAAGTAAATCCCAGCTGTCTCAATCCGGCCTCCTTTTTCTGAAGCCATATAATAATAATAATAGACTTTATTCTTGTATACCGCCATACTATTTAGTTCTAGGCGGTTCACATTCAAGAGAGACTGAACAGTGATAATGCATTCTTAGAGAATACAGAGTATAGTTGGCGTTTAAATTTTTCAAAAAGATACATTTTCATAGATTTTTGAAAGGTGCAATAAGACTGAGTCTAGGAAATTATTGTACTTAACCAATTGTTCAATTTGCCTGCCCAAAATGCAAATGTTTTTTCAAGCGAAGAACTCCAGAACGACTTGTGTCAGTTAGAGAAATGGCAGATGAAGTTTAATGTGGAAAAGTGCAAAGTAACGCATTTAGGCAGAAAGAACAAGGAACACGAGTATAGAATGTCAGGAGCAACTCTGGGTAAGAGCGAACAAGAAAAAGACCTGGGCGTACTGATAGATAGGAACCTGCAACCGTTGGCACAATGCGCGGCAGCTGCAAAGAAAGCAAATAGAATGTTAGGCATGATAAAGAAGGGAATCACGAGTAGATTGGAGAGGGTTATACATAGAAACATAGAAGATGACGGCAGAAAAGGGCTACAGCCCATCAAGTCTGCCCACTCTGCTTACCCACCCCCTGTCTATGCCCTAATGACCCAATTTCCTTATCTTGACCCTCGTAGGGATCCCACATAATGCTGCTTTATAGAGCAATGGTCAGACCACACTTGGAATACTGTGTCCAACATTGGTCTCCTAACCTAAAGAAGGATATAAAACTGCTGGAGAGAGTGCAGAGATGAGCAACGAAGCTAGTAAAAGGTATGGAGAAAATGGAATATGAGGAACGACTCAAGAGACTGGGATTGTTCTCCCTTGAGAAAAGGAGACTGCGAGGGGATATGATCGAGACCTTCAAAATACTGAAAGGAATCAACAACACAGAGCAGGAAAAAAAATTATTTACAATGTCCAATTTGACACGAACAAGAGGACACGGAATGAAGCTAAAAGAGGACAAGTCCAGGACAAATATCAGGAAGTTCTGCTTCACACAAAGAATGGTTGACACCTGGAATGCTCTCCCAGAGGAGGTTATAACGGAAGCGACTGTCCTAGGATTTAAAAGCAAACTAGATGCACATCTCCTTATGAGAGGCATAGAGGGATATGGTTGAATAAAAATTACACCAGGTGTACACCTGGCTGGGCCTCCGCATGTGCGGATCACCGGACTTGATAGACCAAAGGTCTGATCCGGAGATGGCGCTTCTTATGTTCTTAAGAATTCTTTTATAATGGCAATGTTTTGATGTAGGATAGGCATAGAAATTGATTCTTCAAGCAGACTTTTTTATCCCATATTGTTCAACCCTAGTGTAGTGTTTGAGTTTTTGAGCTCTCACAAACCTCGTCAGCCTGCCATTTTTGAAGCAGAGATCCATGCGGTGTCAGACACTTATGTATTATAGTCTCTTCTGTTGGTCTATTCAGAAGTAGCAGGGAAGGGAGGAGGGACACAATTGAGGGGATAGAAAGGGAGAATTGTTGGGGATGAGTGTGTAAGTGAGAAGGAAAAATGGTGCACAAGGGGAAAGGAAGAAAGAGGAAAATTGTTGGGCAGAGAGAGAGAGGTAGAGATGCATGGGGAAGAGAAGGATGAGAGGGAGAAATGTTGGATATGGTGGTGGAGAGGGAATAGAGGGACAGATTAAAGGGGATGCAAGGGGGGGAATGTTAGACCTAGTGATGGAGGGAGAGGTGTGACATGGTGCCGGAAAGGGGTGATAAAAGGAGAAATGTTGGGCATGGGGCTGGTGGGCAATAGTGAAAAATGCTGCACATAATCCAGGGGATGAGAGAGGGGAAAATGTTAGATATGGCAATAGAAGGAGTGGGAGAGATGTACCATGGATCTCTCTTCTCCACTCCCTGTACATGGACCGAGTTCATGGGAATGGGGCGGAGACAGGTATTTTTTATTTCAGACTTAGTAGCTTGCCGGTCTACAAAATAATTCTTTTATTTTTGCAAGTCCGTAGGTATAAAAAGGTTGAAGAACACTGCTATAGAGCACCCAGATCTCACCTGGTGAAATAATGTTTGTGCTGATAACACCACAGACAAACGATTGCCTACTGCATACACAAAATACGTCTCCGATAAAGTTGTGTAAACACTCTTTCAGAGGACAAAGACAAATTGCATTTGACCAACTCCTGAAACAAACCTACAGGTGACCAGTACACAGTACACACCTGCTTGGCATATGTTTATTTTGTACGGCATCTGCTCCACGGAAGGACGTTTTTTTATTCCACTGGAAATAATTTAATTCCC
The DNA here is from genome assembly GCF_902459505.1 of Geotrypetes seraphini. Taxonomy (NCBI): domain Eukaryota; kingdom Metazoa; phylum Chordata; class Amphibia; order Gymnophiona; family Dermophiidae; genus Geotrypetes; species Geotrypetes seraphini. The sequence goes on along the minus strand of NC_047092.1, from coordinate 178,386,374 downwards.
TCATTCAAGCTGCAAGTGGGCCAGTTGCTTTGGCATACTTTGCTATATGTTCCTGATTTCCAATGTACGGTGCTTTGTGAATATGAGATTAGAAAAGTCTAATAACTGTGCACAAGGCTGGAACTGGGACGAGGTAGATTAGACAGAGTGTGATCCTACCAGGATAGATAGGAACAAATGTTTAGTACATGAATGTAAAGCACTTAGGTTATAAGTGGTATGCTGAAATAAATAAAGCGATGAAATTAAGCTGGATTATTTGTTACATGTGTACATGTCAACATACATATGCGTAAGTGCCTGGAATACTGGCATTTACATGCGCACTTGTCACCCAGCTTTAGATGGCTTCTAACACAATTACTTCTGTAATGTTTAAACTAGTAACACAGTATGGACTAAGGCCTCGATTCTCAAAAACCTGCGTTACAAAACGACGGGCCGCTATTTCAGCCGTTCTGGTAGCGATTTTAAAAAAAGCGAGTTGTTCTCCCCAAAACTCTCATGCAAATGAGGTTGGCGGAGAGTAGCGAAAACTCGCTAAATTCGCATGTGCCCATCTCTGGTGATAGCGATGGGCACGTGTGCAGAATAAACGCAAAAAAAACCCCCAAAACTCCCCGTCTCCTTTAGTGGCGGCCCAGCTTAAATAAGAGTGAGCGTGGCCCGAGTGTTGCACCTCTAAAATCTAGGAGTGTCGAGAGCAGCGCAGAGCATTCAGCGCAGAGCATTCAGCACTAAAAACCGCTATCTCGGTTTTGTAAAAAGGGGGAAGGGGGGTTAATGTGTGCTCATGATTAGCGCACACTAAGGGGCTGATTCTATAAATGGTAGTAAAAAAATAGGCACCGACCGCGTGTCAATCACTCTTAGTCGTCCCCGCCCCCTTTATTTTATTAACTAAGCCACGGTAGAGGTTTCTAAATACTCCAATGCTTATAGAATTACTAAGAGTTTATATCACAAACATCCGGTTAAACTATAATATTCACCCATTCATAAATGAATATTCATAAGGAAATACTTTGATACTCGATCCTCAGAGGGTTGATCTCCTGTTGGTTCAGGTGAACAGAGCTCACCGAACCCAATCTTCATAGGATCTCATGGGATCAAAATATAACGTTTTCTTATATATATTTTTTCTTTAATTCTTTTTATATAAATAGTGAGTATAAAACTTTCACTTAACTTATGAGGTTTATTTTTAAGAGAGGAGCGCCTCCACCTCTTAAAAATAAACCTCATAAGTTAAGTGAAAGTTTTATACTCACTATTTATATAAAAAGAATTAAAGAAAAAATATATATAAGAAAACGTTATATTTTTATCCCATGAGATCCTATGAAGATTGGGTTTGGTGAGCTCTGTTCACCTGAACCAACGGGAGATCAACCCTCTGAGGATCGAGTATCAAAGTATTTCCTTATGAATATTCATTTATGAATGGGTGAATATTATAGTTTAACCGGATGTTTGTGATATAAACTCTATGGATTAATTCCGGTTACAAGTATAGCCACTAGAGTAAATTTCTATAGAATTACTAAGAGCATCAAAGTCTTTAAGCACCCTGGGCCATGGTAGAAACGTCTACCACGGTTTAGTAAAAGAGGGCCATAGGTGTCGTTTACAGAATTGTGGCTAGGTGAGGATTTTAAAGGTCTTCATTTCAGGCACCTAAGTATTTGGAAAATCACGCTTAGTGGTGCCTAAGTCAAGCTTAACCCATAAAAATGCTCACCTAGGCATTAGATGCTGCTAAGCACCATGTGATGGGCGTCTATTGCGCAATTAATTTTTTTGGGGGTTTTTTCCAATTTCGCCTATGAAAGATATTTGGACAATTGAGAGCTCCTTTTACGAAACCGCGGAAGAGCTTTTTACTGTGGGCCGGTGAGATAAATGCTCCAATGCCCATTCAATTCCTATCAGCTTCGGAGCATTTACCTCGCTGGCCCACAGTTTCGTAAAAAACAGCTTAATTAGGCGACTAACTTTAGTCACTGTTTATAGCGTTTCCCTTTAAATGCTAAGATGCCCGTTCTATTCCTATTGGCATCTTAGCACTTAGTACATGCTAATCGTTAACATGCGCTAAATCGGTTAGCACACCTAGTAAAAAAAAAAGGTTCCAAATCTAACACACACCGCACGGTAAATGTGTGACACACATTTACATTGCTTGCAGGGCAGGATTAATTCGTCGAGGGCCCCTAGGCACACAAGAACACTGGGCCCCCACCCTGCCCCACCCCACCATGTGCCCAGGCGGAAACAGGAAGCTGCGTCAGAGGGAAGCTTTGGGCAAGCAGCACCGCTTGCGCAATTACAGTTCCCGTTGCCTTTCTTACCCGCGTTGCTTGCTTGTCTTACTTTCCGTTGATGGGGGGGACTGCGTTGCTGATCAGGGGGACCCGCGTTGCCGATCGGGGGGAGGGGGCTGCGTTGCTGATCGATGCTGGAGGGGCCCATCGCTGTTTGGAAAAAACAATGTTGATGCCCTCCTTCATCCCCCTGACCATTTCGGGCCCTAGGCACATGCCTACTGGGCCTATTGGTTAATCCTGCCCTGCGTGTGTGTGTGTCACACATTTACCGTGCGTGTGACACACACACGCGGTAAATGTGTGACACACACACACAGTAAATTAAATTAAAGTAAATTAAAATTGTATTATAGATGACCCCAGGTCTGAATAACTGAAATTGCCTTGCATTTTCAAAGTATAATCAATCGTGTGTGATTCAGACAGAGGACTGAATGTTTTTTTCACTGAGCCAGATACTGATTGCAATTTCTCTTCAATCTCTAGCTATCAACAGAAGAGGGCCTGACATTCCTATAGCTCCCAAAATGGTTACAGAAGCAGAACTTGCTAGAAAGAAAAATGTGAAAAAGACAAAAGGCAATATAAAGGTGCGTATATATCATTCAAAAAGCAAAAGGTACGGTTTTAAGGGTGCACTGTTTATATATGGCAGGAGAGGAAAATCTTAAGAATTAGGAAATATCGACACTTGCTAGACTGTTGGACCCTCAGCCTCACTCACAGGCTTGTGACCTTTACGTGCAAAGTTTTTCTGTGGATGCTAATGAGCTCTGTAGGAAAATGAGGCATGAAAATTCCCCACAATGCCTGGCAGAAAAAATAGCTGTCCTTAAGCTGTAAGTATCATTTTTGCATTCCAGGTTTCTTATTTATTTCTTTAAAACACTTCTATTCTATCTATAAACTAACTGGATTATAAAATAACACACACAAAAACTCTGATAATACAACATCTCATAAAATCATTCTAAACAAAATAGTACCTCTCCGCATCACAGTTTCAAAAAAAAAAAAAAAGAAGCTTTAATAAAAAGATAGGCTTTCGAATCTTTTTTTTTAAATTGTACCGTACCATGACAAAGTCTCAAGATTCCTGGTATCTTGTTCCATAAAAGTGGCCCAGGTTTCCGCACCCTTCACTTTACCCTGTACTTCAATACAGAGGTGCATTGCTGTTTCAGATCTCAAATGTTTTACAGGTCAAACTCTGAATACCTCATGAAAATATCAAGTTGCAATAGAGGCTCTGGCATAATTGAAAGAAACGTCTAGTTGCCCAAAGTCAGCAGGGCATAAATGTCCATTCTCAAAAAATACATCTAAAGTATACGTTTTAGAAAATACAAGTATAATATATAAATAAATAACTTCACCACACAAATTTATTCAGGAAGAAGATTCACTACCTTAGAGGTATAAAGAAATAGCTTCCTACCATAAAAAAGGTCTTTAAAAAAGGCCCGCCATTCTATTTTGGCATTCAAACCCTTGGGTACACATGATTCCAATCTAAACACCCATTTTTGCTCCCGTTGTCTCAAAATTGTTTTAAAATCACACCCCTTCATTGATGGGCACAGCTGTTCCACAATCCAACAACGCATTTCTATAAAAGTATGGTTCAACTCTAAACAGTATTGCACCATAGGTGCCTCAATTTTATTGCAACTAAGACATGATCTATGTTCAATTATTCGTGTTTTGAATAGACGAGATGTCTGCCCTATATAGATTTTGTTACAGGGGCAACGAATGGCATAAATCACACCACTCGAATCACAGGTAGTAAACCCATTCAGTTTATATTCCTTATTGTCCACCGGATTCACAAACGAATTACATTCCATAGTAATTTGACAGATCGAACAGTGTCCCACCTTCCCTCCCGCATTCCTTCGTGTTCTTCTCGGGCTTATAGCTCCTTTACTTGTTGGGCAGATTGTTTCTTGCAGATTCTTATTTCTCGAGTATGCTGTTAATATATGCATCCCCCTAAAACAGGAGTGGACTGAGAGACAGTTCCAATGTTTCTTTAGTATTTTCCCAACATTACATAGATTGTGAGCCCACCGGGACAGAGAGGGAAAATGCTTGAGTACCTGATTGTAAAAACCGCTTAGATAACCTTGATAGGCGGTATATAAAATCCTAATAATAAAAACTTGATTAGCTCAATAAAATATATTTGAAAATAAAGGCTTGTCGCATTAAAAGTAGGAGACCAAGGCCGAAGGGTCTGGGAATAAAGCCACTGATATTACTGCATCCTTCCTCTCACTCAGGTGCACATCACACCTAGCACACCAGGCCTTTGAGTAGAAACTGAGACCAAGATCTTGAACAGGATACAATAATGCTGCAACTGTTGACATTAGCAGCAGGATTAACTTTCTCATTAAAAAATATTTGGCATCCGTGCTTTGCAAATTTGCTCTCAAATGATGCAATGTCTTTTCGTATAGCTTGTTTCTTGTGAGTTCTCACAATCAATATTGATTCAGCTCAAGGCAGAGCTGGTGAGAATTGTAAAGGTCCGGTATAAGTTTTCAAGGTTTGTTAAAAAGTTTGATGCAACGCTTATAAATTTTCTAAGCAATTTCCATAATAAAAAATGGGGGGAAGAACATATAGTAACTGACATCAACATTACTTACTTGAGGCTCAGGGAAGGAGGGACAGAACTACAAATTATTATAGTAAAGAGGAACCAAAAAGGCCTAAAACAATGGGCTACTTTACCCATGGGGATGTAAAAGCTTCAGAGCTATGTTTTCCACGTCCTAAAATGGTCAAAAGGATGGTTACAGGGAGGTTTATTTAGAGCCCTTTGAGAGAAAGGAGGCTCAGTATACAGCAGTTTCTACCTAAGACAGTGTCTTATATTAATTTGGGGTCCAAAAATCGCTTTAGGGCTTATTTTGGGGGGATGTCTTTTTTATTTTTTATGTAAAACAATCATCTCTCACCTTCCTCTCCTCCACCCCAATTCTTCCTATTTCCTTTCTGCACCTCCCCACCCCCCACCATGTGTAGCATCTTTCCTCCCCTCTCACCCATCCCTTGTGAGGCTTTCCTATGCCAGGTGCTGATGTTCCGGAGGCAGGTATGTATGTTTTTATTCTAATTTTTATGGCGGGGGAGGGGGGAGTGTGTGTGGGGGGTCTGCACTTTGTCCTTGCAGTGGTTATCTGGTCACTTTGGATAACCTTTCGGCACTTAGACCTGTGTGTAGATTGCCTAAGTCACAATGTATAAGTTCCAACTAAGCGGTCTCGTCAAACTTTCGATTAGCCCTGCAGTACAACTAAATCTAGGTCGGCCCACATCCCGCCCACACCACTCCTCCCAAAACACCCCTTTCTTCTCTGGGCGCACAGCAAGATTCTGAGGCTTCTAAAAAGCCTTTTTGATTATTGGCATTTGGATAACCTGGCCTTTGGATTGGCCAAGGGCCAACTTGGGCAGGTTTTTACTCATATTTCTGTTTCAATTATGAACCCCATAACTACTATTGCCGAATATATAAGTATAAATTTTGGTTCACAGTCAATTGCGCGGGACAAAGCCGCGCCGCCATTTGAGCCCAGACAATTGCACGCAAGACTCCAGCGCACTGCCGGAAAAGTTAATTTTAAAGAGCTCCGACAGGGGATATGAGGGGGAACTAAACTAAACCTTAAGTTTGTATACCGTATCCTCTCCATAATTATAGAGCTCATCACGGTTTACAAGAGCTTAATATAGGGAGGAATAACATAATGGGTTTGGAAATTGAGTACAGGGGGGAGGAGAGCATTACATTTTTGTGAAAAGCCTGGTTTTCAGGTGCTTATGGCCTAGTGCCGTAATACTAGCACAGGCTGAGGATATCAGCCCAAAAGACTGTTTTTTTTGAATGTTTGATAGTTTGGTCTATTAATCGGCTGGAGAGAGCCTCAGGGCAATGGGTCCTAGGGTACCAGTAGCAAGAGAAAACTCTTGTGAGCTGCTGCAGGCAGCACAAGGAAGAAGAAAAAAAAAAGGTTAACAGAAGTGAACACCACCACACCAGGTAGGTATTGTATCAAGCAATAATTGGGTTTATTCTTCAAACAAAACATTCAAACCAGCTTGCTTGTTTCAGGTTCAATCAGTTCCACATTGAAAGAAACCCAATCTTGTCAGGATGTTTCAGATATCAAATTTAGTCCCAAACAAACAAAATGCACTGAAAAACAGTCTCTGGTTTAATGTCAGTCAATAAAGTTCAAAAACATATAATTCCAGCTTTCCCAAAGCTGCTGCTGGCTTTCCAGCTGATTAATAGTCCAAACTTTCAAACATTCAAAAAAACCCCAGTGTTTTGGGCTGATATCCTCAGCCTGTGCTAGTGTTACGGAACTAGGCCCCAGCAGCTGACGTGCTGGCCAGGGAGTGTGCTCTGCGTGGTCGTAATTTGCCAATCATAGGCTCTCAATCCCACCACAGAAAACGCGGAGCATTCCCCACTGCCTGGGACTGGTAACAGCCCTTCCCTCACCCCTGCGTTAGAGAACAGGGTATAGAGTAGATCAGGGATCTCAAAGACCCTCCTTGAGGGCCGCAATCCTGTTGGATTTTTAGGATTTCCCCAATGAATATGCATGAGATCTATTTGCATGTACTGCTTTCATTGTATGCTAATAGCTCTCATGCATATTCATTGGGGAAATCCTGAAAACCCAACTGGATTGCGGCCCTCGAGGAGGGACTTTGACACCCCTGGCCTAGAAGGAACTTATATGTTGTGACTTAGGCGATCAGGTCTAAGTGCCCAGAATATATCCAAAGTGACCAGATAACCACTGCAGACACAAAGTACAGACACCAACTTACTTCCCCAGTGATCACTGAGGCCCCCCCACATCGCCATAAAAATAGGAATTAAAGCGTACCTACATGCCTCCAGAACATCAGCACCTGGCATAGGAAAGCCTAGTAGAGCTGCACAGAGGTGGCTTAAGTAGTCTGGGGGGGTGGGTTAGTGAACCGTAGAGAGGAGGACCCAGGCCCATAAGCCACTCTAACCATTGCATTCATGGTGAAACATGTGCATCTACCAAAAGCTTTTTGTACTGACATATAGGTGGCACCTGCAGCCATAAGGGCTATTGGGGTGGTAGACAGGTGGGTATATTGGATTTTGGGGGGCTCACCATGACCTGCAAGGGAGTTGTAGTGAGATGCTTATGTGACACCCTTCTTGTAAAGCTCCCTGTAAGGTGCCCCACCACACTGTTGCCATGTCTGGGTAGCCAGTCCATCACTTTGCTGGCCCCTTCCACATCCAAAAGGTTTTGTTCTAGGCGTTTGGGACTTGGAAGATTTTTTGGATGAGAATGTAGTATAAAGATAGTTATACTAGCGGTTTGGACAATGAAACAGCTGGACGTGGAAGTCAGGGCAGGATTAATTCTTCGAGGGCCCCTAGGCACACAAGTGCACTGGGCCCTCCCAGCCCTGCCCCCCACACCCCAGCCCTGCCTGCCTGTGCCCCACCCTAATTTAATTACCTGTTTTCTTATTTACTTCTTTATTTCCACTTGTATTTCTTTTTTTTCTTTTATTATAAAATTCAAAACAGCAAAGATTACTATACCAGTGTCAGTGTACAGTTCTAGTTCTATGCAAGCCCCAAACATCTCTGAACAAATCCCACCTTCCTTCCCACCTATTGCCCAGAACTTTAACTCTGAACCCTTTCCATACATATACAAAAGTGTTCAAATGCATTGTAAAGCAGTAATACTATCCGAAACATAAGTCTGTATTAATAACCAAGTTTGCAACTCCTCTTAATTGCCTCACTCTATGCCAGTGGTCTCAAACACGCGGCCCGGGGGCCACATGCGGCCCGCCAGGTACTATTTTGAGGCCCTTGGTATATGTATTATAATCACAAAAGTAAAATAAAACAGTTTTTTGATCATATGCCTCTTTAACTATAAATTACAATATTATTATTAAGACTTAACCAAAAGGAAAGATTTATAAACTATAAAGAGTTTTACCTCATGCAAAATTGTCATTTCTTTAATAAGGCAGTAACTATTTTTTCTGAGGCCCTCCAAGTACCTACAAATCCAAAATGTGGCCCTGCAAAGGGTTTGAGTTTGAGACCATTGCTCTATGCTGTCCAAATGTAACCCGTATGTATGTATAAACAACCAAATCTGTAACTCTTCTGGTACATTCCACGCCATGTATGGCAATTTGTAACAAAACAACAAGGCAAGTGATCCACCAAAGAATCCAACGTGGAACAAAAGAAGATCGGCAGACAATGAGATTCAAATCAAGTTTATTCAAGGTGTTCCCAGGAGCCATGCCTGATGCATTTTGTCAAACAAAGCTGGTCAATGCTAACAGAAAACCATGTCTTTCATACACACAGGACACAGAACCACCCTCATCCAGTATGGAATAAGTAATCACAAAATACCCTCCTTCCCCCCCCCCTCCCCACGTAAGAGGTTTTTAGTGCTGTCGGGCTGAATGTTCTGCGCTGTTCTGACGATCATAGGAATTCTGTGACCATCGGAGAAATGCAGAGCATTCAGCATGTTGGCTTGTGCTACAAACCGAAGGAACTGTACAGTTTAGGGGTGAAGAAACAGTGGTGCATATCCCCCAATACTGAACAAAATATAAAGATAGTAGCTGTAAATTTTAAAAAAGAGAAAAAACAAATCACTTTACAAATTAACAAATAAAACTAAAACAAAAAAATGGAAAATAAGATACCATTTTATTGGACTAATACATTTTTTAATTAGCTTTCAGAGGTCAAACCCTCTTTCCTTAGGTCAGTAAAGTATTACAGTATCCTGTCCTGACCTGAGGAAGTAGAATTTGGTCTCTAAAAGTTCGTCAAAAATGTATTAAAATTAGTCCAATAAAACAATCGCTGTATTTGCATTTTCTATTTATCAACATTTATCAACACAGCTACAATACTACTTTATCCTATAGCAAAAAAATTAAAAAATAGAAATTTTTTCTACCTTTCTCGTCTTGATTTTCAGCTGAATTATGTGTTTGGATCTTCCCATTTGCACTAGCATTCTCCATAGTTTATTGTAATCCACACAGTGAAAAGCTTTGATGTAATCAATGAAGCAAAGGTATAGAGGGTTTTGGTATTCTTTGCTCTTCTCCAATATTCATCTAATATTGGACTAGGACTCGAGCACAAGTTGATGGCACCTAACAACCTTTATCTCCCAGTTTCTGCTTTCCTCATCTTGTCATTTTCTTCCTTCCATCCACTGTCTGCACCTTCCAGAAACTGTCTGCCAACCTCCTTCCATTTCTCCTCCTGCCCCCTTGGTCTGGCATCCATCTTTTTCCCTCTGTTCCCCTCATGGTCTGGCATCTCTCTCCTTCCATCTTTCCTTCCTTCCTTCCCCCTCTCTTCTCATTTCCTCCACTCAGATTTGATATTTCTGTCTCCTTCACCCTTCCCCCCATGCTCTGGCATCGCTCTCTTCTCTTTTCTGCATCTGTCTAAATTAAATTCTCTCTTACTATTCAGTCCTGTTTCCCTTTTTTAACTGTGTCTACCCATAGATTGCCACCCCTTTCCTTCACCCCTCCACTATCTCACTAACTCTCTTCTTCCCTCATCCAGTATATGCCCTTTTTCTTTATCCCCCTCCTTCCATTCAAAATGTGTTTTTTCTCCACTTCCATTCAGCATTTGCTCTCTCCTCTGTCTGCCCCCTTCTATCTCTCTCCCCACTTCCATCATCTGCCTCTTCTCTCTCTCTCTCCCTCTACCCCAGGCCCATCTCCCTCACCTTTGCGGGTCACCACTCACCTATGTTGCTGCTTTTTTTTTCTTTTCTTTTTTCAAACGATAAGAAATACCTCCCCCAAGAGCAGCAATGCCCCCATCCCTCCGGCATCAACGGCACTTAATAGGGCAGAGAGTAGCTGCCCTACCGTCTCCCTTCACATCACCCTTTTTTTTTTGAAACGGCTAAAGCTCCCTCCCCCAGGCAGTTAAGATTGACCATAGGCTCCCCCCCCCCACTTAAGATCGGCTATGCGGCCCCCCCTCCCTCTGGCATCAACAGCACTTATAAAATCAGCAACGGGCTCCCCGGTATCAGCAACAAGTAAGATTGGCAATGCAGTGCTCAACACAAAGCTTCCCCTGTGACACGAACTGCCCAGGCGGAAACAGGAAGCTGTGTCAGAGGGAAGCTTTGTTTTTGAGCACCGCATTGCCGATCTTACTTGTTTCTGATACCAGGGAGCCCATTGCTGATCTTATAAGTGCCGTTGATGCCGAAGGGAGGGGGGCCCGTAGCTGATCTTAAGTGTGTGTGTGGGGTGTAGCCGATCTTAAGTGGGGGGCCATAGAAGATCTTAAGGGGGGGAGCCCATAGCTGATCTTAAGTGGGTGGGGGGGGGGCCATAGCCGATCTTAGCCTGCGGGGGAGGCCGTAGCTGTTTCAAAAAAAAAAAAAAAAAGGCGAGGTGAAGGGAGACTGTAGGGCAGCTGCTTTCTGTTTGTCTTCCTTCAGCAAGCCCCCCCTGAAATTTCAGGCCCTAGGCAATTGCCTCCTGGACCTATTTATTAATCCGGCCCTGGTGGAAGTAGACGATTTAAAAAAGAAAAAAAAATTGGGGACGTATTTTTTGAGAATGGACTTTTGACGCTGCCAACTTTGGGCAACTAGCGCCCTATGCCCAAAGCAGACTTAGACATTTCTTTTGACTATGCCCCTCCACATGTATAATTCCATCGAACACAGATCTAATTTGAAACATCTAATTAGATGTTTCTAATTATTACCGATATGTTTTACTGAAAAGTTGACCTGATTCATGAAACAAAGCTTAATATTTAAATGTATCGGGTTGTATTCGGTAAATGTTGCTCAAAGTTTTATATTAAAAAGTCAGCACTGAATGGTATTCTATTAAAACGTGTTCCAGGAACAGTGCTCATTATTGAAATAGTGTGTAGCCCCGGGATCTGTGCTCAATTTTGGGTGGAGGAATACATCAACTGGGTGACCAAGAAGAAACCCTTTAATGAAGATCTTGTTTTCAAAACGTTTGTGGGTAAAGAAGTCAACTAGAGCAGTGATTCCCAATCCTGTCCTGGAGGAACACCAGGCCAATCGGGTTTTCAGGCTAGCCCTAATGAATATGCATGAGAGAGATTTGCATATGATGGAAGTGATAGGCATGCAAATTTGCTTCATGCATATTCATTAGGGCTAGCCTGAAAACCCAATTGGCCTGGTGTTCCTCCAGGACAGGGTTGGGAACCACTGAACTAGAGTTTAAAAAAATATATATACAAAAACTCCTCCACCTACCCAGAATATTTTATCAGCATGTACATAGTTTAGTGTACCAAGCTCATCTTTTTTTCTTTTTCCAACATCTTAATAGCCTAGGTCAGGGGTAGGCAATTCCGGTCCTCGAGAGCCGGAGCCAGGTCAGGTTTTCAGGATATCCACAATAAATAGGTAAGATATAGATTTGCATCTCAAGGAGGCAGTGCATGCAAATCCATCTCATGCATATTCATTGTGGATATCCTGAAAACCTGACCTGGCTCCGGCTCTCGATGACCAGAATTGCCTACCCCTAACCTAGTTTATAAACCCCGTTTGATTATCTTTGGTATCTCACTTTATTGATTCTGCAATAAAACCCTAAGCAAAATTTCAAAATATCTATTATTCTTTTTAATTCAGATTGAAGTAATACATGAAGCCAGCCAGGGAGGATCTAGCCGAATCTTGGTGATGAGTGAAAGTGATGAGAATCTTTCTTCTAGGAGAAGGTAAGAAGATACAGGATTTCAATTTTGGTTATTTTACCAAATTAAAACAGTATATTTACCTGTCTTTTGTATTTAGCCAAATGTAAATCTTCAAACAACAACAAAAAAATAATATAGATTTTATTATCAACGATTGTAGTTGGGGGCATAGATTAATAAATAAGGGAAAAATTCACTTATTTGGACTGCATCCCAAAATGCTCTGCACAGTGTTCGGCATTATCATTTTCCAACATGGTGGCACTGAGGGTGGAACAAATAGTATCATTCCCGCCTTTTCAAGGTACCACCTGTGGGAAGGGGGCAGGGATGGGTGCTACCAGTCATGGAGGGAGGGGTGCCACTTGACTAACCCCCTTCTATTCAAGGGGGAGACTTAAATACATATTTATTGCACAAAGAATAATATTAGATTTTCTATATGAATCCATTTGTCCCCCATGATTTAAATGGAGAGAATTAGGGGGTCCTTTAACTAAGGCGTGCTAATCAATTTAACGCATGCTAAATGCTAATGCGCTCATTATATTCTATGGGCGCCTTAGCTAATCTTTAAATCAGTTAGTGCGCCTTAGTAAATTTATGCGCCCTAGATAATTTATGATACATATTGAGGAGCCTAATATTCCAAAGGGTTTAACCAGGTAGGAGAGGTTCCTGTCTGTTTAAACCCCACTAACCTGACTATCTGCCAATATTCAGCATCACTTAAACCAGGGGTCTTCAAAGTCCCTCCTTGAGGGCCGCAATCACTGCTTTCAATGCATATTCATTGGGGAAATCCTGAAAACCCGACTGGATTGCGGCCCTCAAGGAGGGACTTTGAAGGCCCCTGACTTAAACAATTAGTGGTGCTGAATGTTGCCTATGAATAGCTAGTCCTAGGGCAGTCTGGGTCAGCGCTGGCACTTAACAGGCTAGCTGCGATATTCAGTCCACTAATAAGTTAAATAGGCGCATGGAGTTAGCCTAGCAAAAAGCTCAGTGGATGAAGTTAAGACAGCCTAACAGAGCTGGATATCGGTTGATTTCTGGTTAATTTCCATGTGGATATTCAATGCTGGAGCCGGGCCAGGGCTCAGCATTGAAGATCCAGGTTTTTAATTCACCCCATTGCTATCAGGAGTTTAAAAACTGCAGACTACGCTTCTTCCTCCATATTCGCGGTTTCGATTATTCACGGTTTTTAGCTTGCTGGCTCCCCCCCCCCCTCCCAAATTACATCAACTCACATAGAGAAATCGCTGATTCCAAGGATTTACAGAAAAAAAATCACTGATTTCCAGCACTTTCTTCACTGTATTTTGCCTCTCCTTCAGGAACAGGCCAGGTCTCCTACCATATTATTTGCGGTTTCACCATATTCACAATGGTTTTTAATAGCAAGCAGTAAATAACATATGAAAAAGTTATTCATGGTTTTTCTGCATTTGCGGTTCTGTTAATTCTCTATCACAGTGAATACGGAGGGAGAAGTGTACTGCATCACGAATATTAGGCCCTGGATTTTTTTGGGTTAGCGCTGTTACTGAAGAGGATCTGCCTTATTCATGGTACTAGTCTTACTGTAGACTAGAGCAGTGGTTCCCAACCCTGTCCTGGAGGAACACCAGGCCAATTGGGTTTTCAGGCTAGCCCTAATGAATATGCATGAAGCAAATTTGCATGCCTATCACTTCCATCATATGCAAATCTCTCTCATGCATATTCATTAGGGCTAGCCTGAAAACCCGATTGGCCTGGTGTTCCTCCAGGACAGGGTTGGGAATCACTGGACTAGAGCATCTATCTGTTATAATACATATTGGATTGTTGCGTTATTGCTATGAAAGATTGGCCTGTTGTTATCTAGCTGAAATAAGCGATCAATGAGAAAACTTCGCTTGCAAGGAATACGGTATTCAGGCATAATTCAGCCCCGGCTAGGGTTACTAGGCATCTGGATTTCCCCAGACATGTTCTCCTTTTGAGGCATGCAACATGGTGACATCACATGTGACATCATGGCATCGCATGCAACATAGTGACATCACATGTGACATCATGGCATCGCATCCGTGCATGTGCGTATGCCTTCCTGCCCAACAAACAGGAAGCGGCGGGGGGGGGGGGGAGGGGGAAGGAGCCAGAGCTGGCGCAAAACATGGAGGGGATGGGTGGAACTGGGAGGTCCTGGGGGATGGGTATAGGGGTCCGGAATTTACTGACGTAAAATCTGGTAACCCTAGCCCTGAGGCTGTCGGGGTATTAAAAACAGACGATTGCCACTAGCTGAATATTGATCCCTGAATTCTTTGTTAATACTTTGACAAAAGATTATCTGCCTGTTATGATACATTTTGGATTCATTTGTTATTGGTGTGAAGGATCTGCCCATTGTGGTGCTCTAGTACAGGGGTAGGCAATTCCGGTCCTCGAGAGCTGGAGCCAGGTCAGGTTTTCAGGATATCCACAATGAATATGTATGAGATGGATTTGCATGCACTGCCTCCTTGAGATGCAAATCTATCTCATGCAGATTCATTGTGGATATCCTGCAGACCTGACCTGGCTCCGGATCTCGAGGACCAGAATTGCCTACCCCTGCTCTAGTATAAGGCGCCAACAAGAATGCTATGTCAGTAGTTTTAAATGTCACCTTCCTTTTCAGACTAAATTAATATTAGAGCTTTAGACCATAAGCGGTGACACTTAGATATGAATCATTTATGTCAATATTTATTCATCTTCTTTGTCATAGGTCCAAATTCTAAACTTACCCCCCCTCCCCTTTTTACTAAGCTATGGTAGAGGTTTTTACCACGGTCCAAAGTGCTAAATGCTCCAATGCTAAATCTCTACCACAGCTTAGTAGAAGAGGGCCTAAATTAGACAAATTTTTTAATCTGTAGTAATTTATACATTTTTCAATTATCCAGACTTTTTTAGAAATAGAAAGTCGTCTTGTTGAGCAAGCTGTCAGCAATAGGACTCGTATCATATTTATTGAGACCTCAAAGCTTTTGAGATATTTCTATTTACATGAATTTGTTTGAACATACTTGCTACATTTATTTTTAACCTCCCTATTGAATTACTATGGCAACACAAACTTACTCTTAAAAATTAAGTTTAATTGTTTTAATTTTGAAGTTATTATAGAGAGGTCCTTTAGCAATAAGTGTTATGTACTACCATCTTTTATCATGACTCTGTTTCATATTTTATATTTTCATTAACTATCACAGCTGCCCGCGGGGTTCCCTACAAGCGTTACAGTGGCATATACTCTTTATTAACCATTGGCTCCAAATAGGTGTTAAATGTATCTCTTTTGCCAGAAATTCTGTTAATCCCCATGGTATGTTTTAATTTATTCGCCTAGGAATTTTTATCCTTATGAGTCAACTGATCTATCAAGACAGTATAAACTTATTTTTTTAACTTTTCATGCTCACTCATTTAGTTGCATATTATTTTGGCACTCTTATAGAGATGTCGGTTTGCACTATTATTCCAAATTTTTTTTCTTCGGCAGATTTATTTTGGGCCATTACGTTTAAAGCTTGCCACCTCCTTTTTAAAAGGAGTTTTAACACATTTTTTAGAGTTTCGAATTATCCATTTTTAGCTATAGATTTCAGCTTAGCATATAGAGGTGTCGGTTTGTTTTAACTGCATCAACTTTTCACGGCAGATATAATTTATGCTTCAGGCTTGCCACGTCCTTTTTTAAATTATACATGTCATTGGAGATATCATATCTGAGGTATCTAATATAGTCATGTGAAGTTATTTTTAATAGTTTTAATACTTTTAAGAGTTTTGAATTATTCATCTTTAGCCATAGATTTCAGGATTGGATATGCTTCTGTAAGCTAGTCACAGTTTATACTTTTCAATAACTTTTTTTTATTATGTTTTTAATGTTTTTGAAGATTTATTACATTTCCCTTTATTGACTAGAGAGTGGTATTTGGGGAGGGATTTTAATATCACTATGGTTTTACATAGAATTTTGAGCTTAGCTTAATGTATTGTCTACTAGCCCGCTTGCTCTTATATAATTTGTACTTTTTAAATTTCAAATGATAATGATTTGTTAGCAATTAAAAATTAAATATTATGTCTTATCATTTCTTAGTTTAGAAATATGGGAACTATATGTTACTTAATGGATTTTGTGTGGAAACAGGCATTAGTACTCAGGAGCTATTTGTCACACACACATGCTGATATGTCCTTTTAAACCTATGCTAATTTAATTTGATTGTTTAAGATGATGCTAATTCAACTTCAGATTTTCCAATTTGGAGTTCATTTGGTCTTATATTTGTATTCATTAGTTTGTTATCTTTTGTGCGGCTACATTTTATAACTTAACCACCACGGTAGATTTTTTCAAGTCATTTTCCATTCACACACTCACAATTTTATTATGAGATTAGCATGATGCATTATTATTTGTTTGGTCACTTTTTGTTATGTTTTTATTATTTATTTTCATTTTTTACTTTCCTTTTTCATTCATCCTGTTGCATCACTACTTTTGTTGTCTATTGATCATTTTCCTCCTTTCATTATTTAATGTTTATTTGTCCACATCATGGTTTTGCATGTTCATTATTGTAACATCTATATTACTGTAAATTTTCACAGTAACCTACAAATATTGCATGCTGCCATATTTGAGGAGCCAATTTAATTTATAACATTTTTATTGAAGAAATCAGTAAATATACAATAATATAATACAATAAAATGATCATTAAATTAAAATTCATCATATTAATTTCCATCAAATATCTTTCATTTCATCAAAATATATTTCCAAAATACCCATTACATCTCTCAATACCCTCCCCCTAATTCCAACCCCCCTTCCCTTTTCCCTATTCACCTCTCCCCCCTATCCTCCCCCAAAATTTAGTTTATAACATTTTATTGAAGGAATCCTACTAAACTCCCCCAAACCCAATGAAAGTTGACAAAAATAAAGAATAATAAAAATAAAGAACTGGAATTTAGATAAATAATCATAGCTTTCAATGTAAATCATTAAGAATTAAACTTCTTGCCTTAGTTGAAAGATTCTGAATATATGGATCCCAAATTTCCATAAACATATGAATTTTCCTAGCCGAACACCTAACTTCCCAAGTCTCAAATAACAATAGACAATGAAACTGATTCCTCCAATGCCAAAAACTTCTTTTGATAATCAAAATTACATAATACATTTATGTCCAATCATACACGCCTTTTGAAACAAGAGATACTTCTTTTTACCAAAAACCCCACAAGCCGCAGCTTTTCCAAAAATTACTCCCCTTGATGAATCTACAACAGAACTACCCCCTAATGAGCCCAAAAATAACAGGATGGCAGACCAGAATGACCTAATTAAAGGGCATGACCAAAACACATGAGTTAAAGTATCAGGATCCCTATTACACTTAATACAAATTGGGGTATTAATTAAACCAGCATGAAAAGCTTGAACTTGTGAAAAATAAGCTCTATGTAAGACTCTAAATGAACATTCCCTCCAAAACTTTTGGGATTCTATTAATAGCTTGTGTAAAATCCAAAAGTGAAATTTGACTTCCCAATTCTTGACTCCAACTCTGTAAAATTTTTCCATATGTACGAGCAGATAATAAATCCCACCACCATTTATGTAATAAGGAAACAGAAACAGGTATATCTTCACATTGATTAAAAAAAGAAAGAATTTTATCATGCACTCTAATTGAAAAATCCATTCTCTGTAATTTGTTTAAATAATTTACCAATTGCATATATGCAAATAAAGATCCAGGACACCTTCCTACAATGGTAGAAAGATCAGGAAAACTCCTCATCTTACCCTTCTCATCTAAAACATGTGCTAAATAAAAAATACTTTTAAATCCCCAATTTCTAAAAACCCTAGACATCATTCTAAGTTGAAAATCTCCATTGCCCTGAATAGGTAACATGTCTGTAATACGAGAATTGTAACCCCATAATTTAACTAAATTGCCCCAAACTGATCTCATCGGAGTTAAAATAGCATTACCTCTTAAATTACTCGGCAATGTAGAATGATGTACTTGAAGGAGAAATAATAAACGATAAGGATAATAAAAAGCTTTCTCATAATCTATAGGTGTAAATAAAAAATCATCCATCACCCGATCCCTAATGTGTCTTAATACACAAGCCTTCCCATAAATACGAATATTTGGAAGTCCCAAACCACCCCTTATCCCAGACCCTAGCAAAAAAAATCAAAAAATAATTTTGGCTTTTTCCCAGCCCAACAAAATGTAGCAATAGCCAATCTTAATTTCCGCCACTCTGTGTTTGCCAATTCCAAGGGAAGCATCTGAAAAGTGTATAGCCAATTTGGAAAAGAACCATTTTAAAAAGTGCAATATGCCCACCTAAAGATAATGAATATGTATGAGATCTGTGTGCATGCACACTGCTTTCAATGCATATTCATTGGGGAAATCCTGAAAACCCGATTGGATTCCAGCCCTCGAGGACCGGAGTTGTCCACCCCTGTGATAGACCATTAACTATTCACTATGATTCTGACCATACTTACATACGGTAAGTCACAGTTCTCTCTTTCTGGCTTTCCTTTATTCTTTGGAAATGCTAGCCCTTCTGAGCTGCACTCACACCCATCTTTAAGGTAAATAGCAGTTGGATGGCAAAGATAAGGCAAGTTTTGTATCACCAGCATTGGGAGTACATAAATGTGTGGCTCTCCAAAGAAATAGTTATACAAGTTGAAAGTTCTATCAAGATCTCTGAATTCACTAACAATTTGTAGAGCTGCCAAGAGCCAAAAACTCTATTTTATATAAAAGAAAAAAAATGAATTCAACAAGTTAATGGTATCCATTTCAAACTGTTTATTGGTAAACATCTTTTGTTCACAGTTTTTTTTATCCAAAATCCTTAATTTTTAAAATTGGAGGGGGTGGGGGCTAGCAGGAGGTGGTATAAATACAGAAACATTTTACATGAGTTAAAAATATATATACAGCAATCACAAGAAATGAGATCCAAGCCAAAATAGGAAAATACAAATTTCAGCCAAACACTTTGCAACTGTCAAAATTGAGATTTAAGACAGTGAAATGGAACTTAACAACCTAGACCTGGTTAGTGATCTATTAAAAAATCCCACAGATGCCTTGAACAGTCAAAAGGTTTGTGACCAAGAAAGTTTCTGGCTTTTTTTTTTTTCACTTAATGGAAAAAAAATACCATCATAACTTTCAGGAGCAAAATTATGCAAATCTTTTCCATTTATTCAGAGGCATAAAGTGAAACTGAGCTTATAGATATTATAAAAATACAAGTATGAATGTTATTCAAAAAAATAAATATTAACACAACAAATAAACAGACCTGCTGTAAACTT
Source organism: Geotrypetes seraphini (assembly GCF_902459505.1). Taxonomy (NCBI): domain Eukaryota; kingdom Metazoa; phylum Chordata; class Amphibia; order Gymnophiona; family Dermophiidae; genus Geotrypetes; species Geotrypetes seraphini. Next base: position 178,366,813 of record NC_047092.1, on the reverse strand, counting down.
AACCATTATAAATGGTCCAAGATTTGTTGGTATATTCATCCAATGGCAATAAAGCTTGAATCAGAAAGTCAGGTTAAAAACACCAGCTATCTAAATTGCTCATATATTAACTTGCATTTGCCTTGGCTTGGTTACTTGGTTTATGCTTGCAATTATAGACAAAACTGTAGTTTTGACGTATCCTTCCCAGAGCACTTGTTCATACAGTTTTTTTCATTTTTATATTTGTGTAATGCTAACATGGGATTCTAATGATGCCAATATAGCAGCAATTTGGCTTCCTAATGGTGAAAAACCAGCTATGGGAAACATTATATTCAAATAAAAAGGCTGCCTTCCACAGTCTGGACTACATTTTGCATTAAACTTTCCACAACATTTTCAGGTTCGACTTTCTTTCTTTAGGAAGGCTAGATAGCACTATTTAGGTTTAACGTTAGTAATGTTTTAAAAATGTACATTCCAACAACACTTCCCAAACATGCCTTGGGGATCTCCCAGATAGTTATAGTAGGTATTCTGGAAACCTAACTAAGCCTCAGGTATGTTTATATATACTGTACTGTATTGAGTTTCCAGGGTATGCAACTTTATTTGGTACGTATGCACTGCTGTTACAGGATAGATTTGGGAAGGCCTGTTCTGGCAATGAAATTTTTTCAAATTTTTGGTTAAACAGGGATCTAATTAAAGGTCTGCTTCATTAAGGCTATCCACTTCTATCTGTGAACAAAAAAGTTTAATAAATTAAACCCCAATGTGAGGTTGTATAGGGTGGGACCCTTTTTTGCAAAAAAAAAAAAAAAAAAAAAAGGGGGGGGGGGAGAGGCAGGGTGAGGAGGATGCTATGCTGCTGCTCTGCTATCACACAGGATGGCTAAAGTAACTACCTACGAGGCTATGCGTCTTGGAGAGCTGCATCATCTTGGACTCCTCCTCTGGGCTGGTTATATCACATAAGCCTACCCTCTGGGTTACAACATTGGGAAGCTGCTCCACCCATATGATTTAGCAATAGTCCTGCTAGGGATTGGAAAACCTAAGTGCATTATAGCCTAGGTGAGCTTCTCAGTTGCTCTTAGCAGCAGAGAATCCTAGGAATGTTGCACAAGGACAGGGGTAGGTTATTCCGGTCCTCGAGAGCCGGAGCCAGGTCAGGTTTTCAGGATATCCACAATAAATCTGCATGAGATAGATTTGCATCTCAAGGAGGCAGTGCATGCAAATCCATTCATACATATTCATTGTGGATATCCTGAAAACTTGACCTGGCTCCGGCTCTCGAGGACCGGAATTGCCTACTCCTGCACTAGGATAACATTCAGAAGAGGAAGCTGCTGAGACCCAGAATGTTGCACAAGTCTATGAAAATCTTACACTTTCACTGAAATAAATCTAAAGAGTGAGAAATTAACAAATATATACTTTCAGAAAGAGTTTGAAACAGCCTAGATCATAGTAGATTATTTGGACTCCCTACAACTGATCTTTCCACAGGAATAAGTTGATAAAAGAGAACTGTATTGTTTGTACATGGCAGATGAACTCTTCAAAAAAATGCAACCAAACTCAAAAGGTTGCTAGTGCTACCCTACAGAGCTTGTTTACTATGCAGTAACTGAGCAGTTAGCATATGCTAAATTTTGCAACTGCTTAGCGCATAAGGGGCCTTTTTACGAAGATGCAGCAGCAAAAAGTAGAGGTTTCCTGCTCACTAAAGCCATTTTTGCCACAGTCTTAAATTGAAACCACAAACAGCATCAAAAAAAGGACTGATGGACCTTCAAAGTAACTAACTTCTGTCTCGAGTACTGGACTACCAATCATATGCCATATAAATAATATTATTGAAAAAAGGAGGGAGTCTCAGTGTGAAGGACCAGCGAAAGGAGAAAAATATCTCCAGCACTCACATGCTAAGGTGAAGGTCTAATAACCTCCACCTGCACACCATCATCAAATCCCTATTATTTACATGACATATGATTGGTAGTCCAGTACTCGAGACAGAAGTTAGTTACTTTGAAGGTCCATTAGACCTTTTTTTGATGCTGTTTGTGGTTTCTATTTAGTATCGTGTGCAGCTTTTTGCTTAGTGGAGTTAGTTTTACAGTCTTAAATTGGCCAATTTTCAAATTTTTTTTTTTTTTTAAATTAATGGTGCCGATGCTGCCATTCATGCGTGGCCATCATAATAAGTTACGGTGTCAGCACTTAACCACCACCCATTTTGTGAGTGGTAAAGGCTCACGCAGAAATGCTGCTCTAGCCGGTTAGCACAAGCTAATGTGGACGTGCTGTTTAGCACAGGAATGCCCATTTTCTGCCCCCAACATGCCTCCTTCCCCCCAAAAATAAAAACACATTTTAGCACACAGATTAGTGCGCATTAATTTGGCAATTACCGCTGGACATCTCAGTGCCATTAGGTGTTAGGACACATTAACATCTAACACAGCTTAGTAAATATATTCCTCACTGTTAATTTTCTAGGTAAAATACTGCATGCTAGAGATAGATTGTCCATTAGTTGCTTCATATATAAGAAAAGTATTTGAGCAATTCCTTAAAGCACCAGTATTTGATTTCTGTGGGTCCATTAGTATGAAAAATAAATATGGCAAACCAAAGATTATCAAGAATTCCATAGGAAGAAGCAATGAAAGGTACAGTGGTACCTTGGATTACGAGCATAATCCGTTCCAGGAGCATGCTCGTAATCCAAAATGCTCGTTTATCAAAGCGAGTTTCCGCATAGGAAATAATGGAAACTCGCTTTGATAGGTTCCCACCCTCCACCCTCCCCCCGAGGCCAGCAGCGCTGCTGCCCCCCCCACGAGAATTGGCATTGCTCCCCCCGAAGGCCCCCCCCGCGAACCGGCACCCTCCCCCCCCCGCAACCATCGGGCACCCTCCCCCGCCGCCATCGGGCACCCCCCGCTGCGACCTGAGGTCCCCCCAACCCACCCGAACCCTCTTTTTACTTTGATATAGCCTCCGCACCGGCACCAGCATATCCTGTGCTGTGCCGGTGCCCGAAAATCTGCCTCCGGTGCTGGGCCTTGAGCATGTGCGCATGCTCAAGGCCTGAGAATTCACGTTGGACGTTCGACGTGAACTCTCAGGCCTTGAGCATGCACACATGCTCAAGGCCCAGCACCAGAGGCAGATCTTCCAGCACCGGCACAGCACAGCACAGGACATGCTGGTGCCAGTGCGGAGGCTACATCAAAGTAAGAAGAGGGTTCAGGTGGGTTGGGGGGACCTCAGTTCGCGGCGAGGGGGGGGTGCCGGATTACAGGGGGGAGGGTGCCGGTTTGCAGGGGGGGGCGCTCGCAAATCGAGGCGCGCTCGGTTTACGAGGCACCAAGTTTGCAAATGTTTTGCTCGTCTTGCAAAACACTCGCAAACCGGTGCACTCGTAAACCGAGGTACCAATGTATATGATTTTAACCTTAGTAGCCATCAATTTCAAATCAACTTCAAGGGAGTTTGGGATAAATAAATCAGGCAATCCAAGCACTGCCAATACGGTGCCCCTCTTCACATTCTACAAAGATATTTTATAAAGTATTAAGTTTTCTACTGGTATTGCAATTTTTTTTTATACAGAAACCTTAACACTTAGGTAATCTTTTCCAGTCAGTGGGAAAGAATTACTAAGCCACACTAAAAATCAGTTGGTATAAGATACAACTTACTGAAGTGCTATAACATAGTAGCACCCTGTATTAATCCAGTTATTTCACCCTTCCTCCACCAATCGGCTATAATAATAGCAGCAGCAACAGGAGTCAATGAGGAGAGTATTGCTTAGCAATTTATGTCCTGAAAGAATCAAATTTACTTTAGGCATCAAGGAACCTATATCTTAAAGGTTTTCCCCCATTTTTATCTTTGTAAATAGGGTCCTTAATGTATCAAAAAGGTTCAGAAGTCACTGCTCCATCATAAAACTGGCAGAAGTAAGAGCAAAAAGTGAATTTATTGTACTTGTTAAATGTGCAGTACTGTGCCTTGAAGTAGAAAGAAAAGATCCAATGAAGACGCTGTGATGCAAATGTATTAGGTTAGGGCAGGGGTAGGCAATTCCGGTCCTCAAGAGCCGGAGCAAGGTCAGGTTTTCAGGATCTCCATCAGGAATATGTATGAGATGGATTTGCATGCATTGCCTCCTTGAGATGCAAATCTATCTCATGCATATTTATTGTGAATATCCTGAAAGCCTGACCTAGCTCCGGCTCTCGAGGACTGGAATTGCCTCCCCCTGGGTAAGGGCAATAAAAAGTTGCTGAGTTTTCCAGAGCCATGCTGAACTGGCATAAGAAAAGGGGCATAGCTCTTGAAATCGAGTCCTAAATTCTACATAGGCCACCAAAACAAATCCATCATCCACAACTTGTATTGTCAGCTGTTTACTAGCAAGCTTACCTGCAGCCAATTATCTACTTGGGCAACATTCAAGTCATTCTTGCATTATTTTTTTAAAAACACCTCCTTTCTGAGAGGTTCTCAACTAACCTTGAGCCTAATCTTTGCTTTTTGGAGATAATTTTATCGTTTTTGCACCTAACTGGCCAGTGTAAAAATACGCGCAACACAATGGTGCCTCTTTTGCAGACGGGTGTGGTGTGTACAGGGGCAGAGTTTGCAAGTATGCACACAATTTAGAATATATGTTAATTTATACACATAGTTGAATAATCTAGACACAGACATTTAACACGTGTTCTTGAGAAGGTATTAATGTCCATATCTGCAATGTAGCTTTTTATAAAGACATAGGCACCTGGTTGCCTTTATTAAAAAGCACCTATGTGGGTACCCACATGCCCAAGTACCCTGCTATAAAATTACACTGTTCGCATCCAATTTGTAAACTGGAAGGTTATCCCATTTTGCTCATGACCCATGAATTTTCTGGGAACATACAAGTTTGCTCACAGTTCCTTATGTCCTGGTAAAGAGAAAACGGGAATATATTGTGTTGTGGAGGAGGAGGAGGTTTTAGGTAAACTGAATTAGTTCCTCTTAAAGAATTAGCTTAACAGTAATTAAGATTTTTTTTAACTCCTAAGTCTTAGGTGGTGTCCTATCTGGTGCCAGAAATTCCAGAAGTGCTACTGTAAATATTTAACTGTTACACTTCTATGAAACAATGTGTTTTTAAAGGCGATGAATTAAAGGCAGCTTCTTTCAATCATTTTTACCAGGATGGAATGCAAGAAAAACATTTCCACTCCCCTCAACAACATTCTAGTGATGGTAGTGCAAAACCTGGGAAACATTCAGGTCAGCTCTAACAAAGTGATGCACAGAAATATTCTGAAATATCAAATATTTCTATCTATTCTCAAGTTACGCTATCACGTTGACTACTTCTGTAGTTGCAAGTGAGTTGAAACTCACTTGAAACTATTTCTTGCCTTACAAAGCAGTTTATGCTGTGATAGGAGAAGGAATTATTTTGTTTTTGGCTTACAGGGTCCTTCTAAAGAGAAATTCAAGTATTAGGACCATGCGGCGAAACAGGAATATGTGTCCACATAGTGCGGCCTGCAAAGTAGCATTATATTCACCAATCTACAGTATATACCACCCCAAAACCCAGTAGATGTCGCCTTAACGTTATGACTGGTAGCCTCCTTCCAAAGATAATAAAGATCTTTTACATGTCCATGTGAAGTCATCATTCTGCTATAAATGCAAGGATGGTATGGAGTTTTTCCTTCCCCAGAGAAAAACAAGTGATGCTGAGGAACAATTCCTATTTTGTTGGCACACAGCCCCATAAATACATCATCTATGTAAAAACTAGTATTGAGCGTCTGTGAAGCTTCAAACACTTTTGCTGCTACGTCTCCAGAAATGAGATATGCAGCTCCAGATGTATAATCAGGATAAGACAACTGCTGGTATATTTCATATGGAATATAATACTTGCTATTTCTGTCCCTTCTGGGAGCGGATCCTCGATGGACTCTTCCAATCCACAAATCTTTAACATCAGTTTTCTCCAGACTTTGCAAATATGAAATAAGATTGGGAGTGTGGATAAAAATGTCGTCGTCTGCTGACATGATGAACTTTGCATGGGAGCAATAGGTATTTGCCCACTCGAACTGAAAAACTAATTTCAGAGTTAGATTGTGAAAGGTATCCAGAAAATCTTGCTGAATGAGATCATTGTACTGCTGGTCTTCCCATTTAAGTTTTGCTTGCAGCTTTTGTCTGTTCACAGGGTCTTTCTGTACTCCTAGAGCAAACATGATTTTAATATTGGCTTCATATTGTGAAAATATGTACTTCTCATTGCCCCAAGTTTGCCGAATCGCATCTCGCCTGTCTCTGCTTTCAGGTGAAGACTTTACAAATAACAGAAGAAGAACATCTTGCGCTTGACATTTTTCCTTGTGGTTAATCAAGTATTTGTACCGTGGCATCATATATATTTTGCTCTTGTTGATAGACAAGCTATCATTTATAAACTTGTAATTATTTATAAGGTATCTGTAGGGAATAGACTTTATATGGCCCACAACTGTGGTATCCTGCAGTTCCCACAAAAGCATGACATACAGTATGAAACAAGAAGCAAATATTTGCAGAAATTTCAGTTTTCTAACTCTCCTGGCACCAATAATCATTCTGAAAAAATCCTCTTCACGTGTTCCACAAGTTCAAAGTTGGAGAATTTTGTGCAGGGAAAATTTGGAATTACTTCAAACTAGAATGCCAACTAGAGTGCACTTGAATCACATTTGTCAACAATTTTCTGCACAGATGGCAATCATGGAAGGCACTAAAGTGTGAGGACCGTGCATGAAATCTCTTCCACATTGACATTTCATCTTTTTCAGATACTGCTACTGCTCCTGATACTTAGATTTCTCCATGTAGGGACCCCAGGGATCTGTGGAATATGAAGCAGAAAAATGTTACTGATTTATTAACTGTGCCCCCAAATCAAATTTGATATGTTAACAGTGGTACCAATCTAAATTTTTGAAGGGAAAATATTTTGTTCATATTTTCATGTATTATTTTTCTTTTTTCATTTTTCGTTTGTGCGGGAGCATGCTAAGGCTTGATAGCATGAGGGGCATATCATACCTAGTGTGACTCCATTATTCTCTGTTTGTATTTGTACTTTTCAGCAGTTTATCCTTGAGTTATATATATATATATATTAGTCTTTAAGCCTGTTACATTAATGGCTGCTAGAATAGATGTGTCTGTCTATCTTTCTTTCTCACTCCTTGGCTACTGTCTATCTGTCTTTCTCTCTGGCCCCCTGTCTGTCATTCTTTCTGTCTGTCTCTCTCCCTGGCCCCCTGCCTATCTCTCTCTGGCCTCCCGAGCATACCAAGATTGCTGCCTGCCCCCCAGCATCCCCCCCCCAAGCAGCCCCTTTTCCTTCCCCCCTTCCACTTCCCTGTGCAGCAGTAGCAGCTGGACGCCTTGCACCTCAAAGACACCCTCCTGCCGTTGCTCTCACCACTGCACGCGTCACATGCCACTGCATACGCCGCAAGCCGCTGTGTGCCGCAAATGGAACACAGCATGGAAACACAAATCACAGCGGCAGGGATCACGCCGTTTCAACTGTACATGCGCGGGTAAGGGTTTTATTATAGAGGATATATACAGTCATGTGAAAAAATTAGGACACCCCATGAAATATTCAGTTCTTTCTTATGAAATGTTCACATATCAATGTCAAATCTCTTTTTATTTATCTCTGGACAAGAAAGTGATGTAATTGCATATATATATATATATACACACACACACACACACACACACACACGCACACTGTATACCAGGGGTGCCCACACTTTTTTGGCTTGCGAGCTACTTTTAAAATGACCAAGTCAAAATGATGTACCAACAATAAAAATGCTAAAGATTTATTTATTTATATATATATATACCGAGTGTACTTTATATTTTAAATATATATTGTTTATCTTGCATAACAGTATGAAACAGGGCTGGAATGCAGGTTCTAATCCAGTCCTCTGCAGTGGCGTACCTAGCATATGTGACACCCGGGGCCCATCAGTTTTTGATACCCCCTCATCTATATGAAAAGCATGATTTTTAGTAACAAGCCACATATCGCACAAGAAGGAAAAGGCAACATCTTACATACTGCAGTGAGCAGAAGAACATCAATACACCCATTGAAAAGCTAAATAAGCCAGACTAGTACAGATTGTTCCTGCACAGTCAATGCTAACAGAGAATCATGTCTTTTGTACACACAGAACACAGAAAACACCTTTGCCCAGTATGGAATATGTAATCACAAATACCCCCCCCCCCCTTTTTACAAAATCGTAGCACGGTTTTTAGCACTCGCCACAGCGTAACAGCTCCTGTAGTATACATGATACTCTGCCTTGTTGCTGTTTCCCAGCTAGGCCACATACTGCTTTGGATTTTTAGCCTCACTTATTTACTGTGCCAAGCCTGCCCTGTTCCGACTGTGTCAGTCCTAGCTTCCACTGGCCCAAAACTATCATCTGGATACTTGCTTATCTGGGCTCCGGTGACTCTGCAGCTGTGACCCAGTGAAGCAATGTAAGGGCAAACTGAAGGCAGGGGGCTCCCATTTGTAGGGAGTACCATCAATGGTTCAGCCATGCCAGTGGCCCATATTATGCAAATTTCTAATTATGAGCTGGGGATCGGGGGGTCACGTGATGCAGCCTGCCTAGTCGGACATGCAGAAAGAGAGCTCCCACTCCCCTCAGTGAAAAACCATGAATATCTCTGCTTTTTCCTGCATCTCCCCGGGTATTTTTTCCTTCCCCCGGCTAAGTAACCCCCCTTGCTATGCGGTAGCGCCTTCGGGGATCAGCTTCCGAATCGGGAATGCCCGTAAAATCGGTCCATAGTGTCCAGGACAAACCTTCGACTACAGCCTCCAAGATGGCGGCGAAACCAGCCACTTTTACAATCCCGGCTGGGGACTGGATCACGGACATTACCAGGTCTGTGTTCGCGGCGTTGGCTGATCGGCTCAATAAAATCCAGTCGGCTGTGGATGAGATGCACAAAAAATTTGATTCCCACAGCCGACGTTTGACGGAGGTGGAGCAGCGGGTGTCCGATCAGGAGGACACATGCACAAGCCTGGTGACGCAGATGGCGGAGCTCCGGAAAACGACACGGGAGCTAGAAGACAAACTGGAGGAGCAGGAGAACTGGAGCCGCTGAAACAATCCCGGAAACGGTGGCGGATCAGGAGCTGTATCACATCGTCACCACCTGGCTGCCGGCCAAACTGGATCTGTCCGAGGGTGCGACTCGCTATGGGTGCGAGAGAGCCCATCGCATCGGTGCTAAATCCGCAGATTGGAGAAGAGTGCGAATGGCTAACGCCCGCTATACTAACTGGCGGGAGAAGGAGCTGATTCTCCAGGCCTACCGCAAGGCTGGGGCCTTAGATTATGAGGGGTCCCGGGTATTGGTTTTTAACAACTACTCGATGAGGGTCACCGTCCAGCGCAAGATCATGGCGCCGTTCTGCACGTACCTGCACAACAGAGGGATGTGGTTCGCACTGGTGTTCCCGGCCAAGCTGCAGGTCTGGCATGATGGAGCGACCCACATCGTGTTTATGGCTGAGGAGGCCAGGACTTTGCTGGCGAAGATGCCTGCTTGAGCTGGCCGCTCGAGTATTTTGTATCTACCTTTATTATGCTTTGGGGAGATTACTTGGACTGCCCGCAGACCGGGGGCCTTTGCAGGACTCTATGTATCATTGAGGCCCGGGCAGAGTTCCAGGGGCTTGACACTCTTCGTTGCCAGAAGCTGCTGAGTCCAGCATGAAGCCTCCTCCTTTTATCAGCTCTTCGGGCAGCTGGCGCAGCCCAGCCATACTGTTCAACATTTTTCTTTCACCCTTACTAAGTCTATGCCAATCTATAGGCTTTACTATTTATACTTACGCAGATGATATTCAACTGTCTCATCCTTCAAATCCAGAAAATTTGGAAGAGATATATCAGATTAACAAAAAACTAGAGATAATCAAAAATTGGCTTAACTCTAACAGACTATCGCTAAATATTAAAAAAACAAAGGCCCTACTCTTCCCATGGAAACAAGGAATAACGTTGTGCACTCCCTTCACCATTAACAATATTCATATCGATTTAGTTTCATCATTAAAAATACTTGGGGTCATCATCGACGATAATTTTTCTTATCATGAGCACATAAATAACTTTATTAAATTTTGTTTTTATCGATTACGTATGATTCGTTCTATTTCCAAGTTTCTGGAACCAAAATCCCTGAATATTCTTATACACTCACTCGTCATTGCCAAGCTGGACTATTGTAATTCGTTACTATTAAACATTACTCAAAAAGAAAAGAAACGTTTACAGATAATTCAAAACCTTGCCGTTAAACTTATTCACAACGGTAAAAAATATGATCATGTAACTCCTTTCCTGGTCGATTCACACTGGCTTCCCATTAACCATCGCATTACCTTTAAAATTCTACTCCTAGTATTTAAAACCTTATCTACAAGCGAACCGCAATTTATAAATAGGATACTTATTCCGTATAACACATCCTGCTCTCTTCATTCTATGGCCCAAGGACTACTCATAGTCTCTTCTTTAAAAGTTATTGGCACTAGACGTCATGATATGTTTTCAATAGTGCCCCCCCCCCCCCAGGTCTGGAACTCCCTACCCCAATACATAAGAGATGAAAAAGACATTAGCCGTTTTAAAAATAATTTTAAAACTTTTTTGTTTAAACATGCTTTTATCCTCTGAATGGAATATATACAGTGCAGTAGACTCCCTACCAAAAATCAAAAAATAAAAGAAAGAAAAAATGGATACCCCTCCTTATGTTTTTTTCCCTCTATAGTTCTTTTTCTTTCTTCAAAATTATTAATTTTGTAACTTTACCCCTTTACTCCCTTCGTATTCAGTCTTGTCTGTTCGTCCAATCCCTTTTTTTTAGTTGAATTTTTAAATTGTATGTTGTATGCTTACTTTGGATTTTACTGTAATTCGCTTAGTAAATTATAAATAAGCGATTCATCAAATTTCTAATAAACTTGAAACTTGGAGAGTCCCTGCCGCTTGCTTCACCTGCTGGGGTCTCCGGCATTGTGACTCCACCTGCCCTTACTTGGGATTCTAGACCACACCTGTCGTTAAAGTTTGGTTCACTGGACTTAGCGGACGGGGGGCTGCAGGAGTGTTTTTTTGGGGGGAGAGAGGGGCGGGGGTTCTCCTGGTAGGCTGGGGGGACTGTTTCTGGGATTGTGTGCTGACGAGGTGAGCATGCTTTGGGGGGCAGGGGAGGGGGGAAGTGGGATGGGGGGGTCGGGGGAGAGTTGGATGTGAGTGTGGGGGGGTGTATGTATGGGGGATGATTGTTGGGGCTGGGTGGGGCTGGGTGGGGGTACCTAGGGAATTGAGGCTGCGACTTCTCTTTCTGGGAGCGGTGAAGCTCGGCTGGGAGGCTTGACCCGCTCTATTTTAATCCACCACTGCTGGCTCGGAACCAGAGTTGCCTAATGAGCCTGGCTGAGCCTTTCTTGATTCTGAATGGGGGTGGGAGGAGGGTTTTTCTTCTTCTTTTTCTCTATCCCCGCTGTATTTTTGTATCCGTTTCCCTCTGCTTTCTTTTGTCATGGTGGACTTGAAGGTGATCTCATTTAATGTAGATGGTATCCACTCTCCCATTAAGCGGGCTCGCATAAGGTGGACTAGCTTGCATAAGGTGGGTGCGGACATCGCTTACTTGCAGGAGACCCATCTCACTCAGACTGAACATGCTAAGTTGCGGAAGAACTGGGTTGGGGAAGTCTATTCCTCCACATTTAGTGGGCGGCAGCGTGGGGTGGTGATCCTGCTGCAAAAACGGTTGCCCTTTACGTTACATAAACAACTTCAAGTTTTGGGGGAGGTGTGGGGTCTGAAACTCCTCCTCTGTAACCTCTATGCTCCAAATGTCTATTGCCATAAATTTTTTTCCACAGTCCTTTCCTTAGTGCTAGATTACCCTGAGTACCAAATGATCACACCACCCAAAGAGAAAGGATCTCATAATCTCACCCAGAAAATTAGTAATAATAGAGTCTCCCCAAGCTCAAACTCCCAATTAACCAACCAACCCAACCCCCCGCTCTCCCCTCCCACTAATCCCTATAGAGGCCCGAAACCGGCGCCAGACATGTGCATAGCCATGGTGTTTACCATGCCTTAAGGCCGTCAACTGGTAGAGAAGCTGCCAGGTAGTCAAGCGCTGCTCCACCATATGCCAAGTGGGAGAACGCCCCTGATTCCACAAGGACTCTACAGCCAACCGGGCAGCAGTGAAGGCTAATTTGCAAAATAGAGAGTCTCCCCCATCCAGATCCAATTGGTGCCAAAACAACAGGGCATGTCTCCAGTCAACTGGAACCCGCCATGCAAGAATCCGGGAGACCCGAGAGAACACCTCATTCCAAAAACCACTCACCCGCCCACAAGACCACCACATGTGTAAGTAGGTGCCCACCTCCCCACATCCCCTCCAACAAAGAGCATTCGCCCCTCCGCGCCAATGAGCCATAGCCTCAGGCGTATAATACCACCTGAAGAGGACTTTATACCCATTCTCAACCAACAAAGCTGCAATGCCCGCCGAAGCGACTTCTCTCCAGATATCTCCCCAGGTCTCCAACGAAATATCAGATCCCCAATCCCCTTCCCAGGCTAGCATATAAGGCAAGGGTCGAACCCCCCGACCATTAAGACACCTGTATATAGCAGACAAAGTACCCTTTCGGAGTGTCGGGCCCAACAATAACTCAAATGGGGTCTTTCCCGCCCGTAAGTCCCGGAGGGCCCCCGAGGCCCGCAAATAGTGAACCACCTGCAAGTAGGGGAACAAATCCCGATCCAGAAGATCATACCGACCCTGCAGCTCAGCGAAAGATCTAAGACCGCCCGACAGCGGATCCCACAATTGACCCACACACACCAGTCCATGAGACTCCCACCTAGCAAAGTCGCCCACTCCCCAACCAGCGCAAAGGCCACATTATAACGCAGTGGCGTATACCAAGAATGGCGCCTACTCAATAACAGACAGCTCCGAGTCATCTTCCAGACCCGTAAAGCGGTATCAACAGATGACAATGCTCGCTCGAGCCGTATCCTCCCAGGTACCCAAGGCCTATGCAGCAGGGGAACCCCAACAGACAGGCGTTGCTCAAGCTCCACCCACAGCTTAGGGTCTTGCGTTTGCCACTCCAACAGAGCACGCAACTAACACCCGAAACAAAAAGGGCCAGGAAACCCTATCAAAAGCCTTCTCAGCATCAACCGATAAGAAGACCGCCTCCCGCCCACTACACCGCGCCCGCTCGAACAGGTTATACACCCTACGCGTGTTATCCCCCACCTGCCTCCCCACCACAAAGCCCGATTGATCCGGATGTATCAACCGAGGTATCCAATTCATCAGTCTGTCTGCCAAAATCCGTGTAAATATCTTCGTGTCCACCCCTAGCAAGGATATCAGTCTATAGGAAGCACAATGAAGGGGGTCTTTCCCCGCTTTGGCCAACACTGTAACACCCGCTAAACGCATGAAAAACGGTAGCGCACTGGTACCCTCCAAGGAGTTAAGAAAGCTGAGCAGGGGAGGCAACAACAGATCCTGAAACCGCTTGTAATAGCGAACAGTAATGCCATCCAGCCCAGGTGATTTGCCAAGTTTCATTGAACGCAAAGCACCTCGAGCCTCAATCAACGTGAGGGGACGATCAAGCCGGGCCACATCCGCCAGTGCAATCCTAGGCATTCCCACCAAGGTTAAATAATCATCAAGAGCAGGCGGGGACCCAGCCGCCTCCGGGGAATATAGGTGCGAGTAGTATTCTACAAAACGTGTTCGGATATCTTCATCTTTACGCAACAGTGTTCCCGAAGCCGCCCGAACAGACAGTATTTGATTGCGCGTCTGCCTCATCTTCAATCGATGGGCTACCAGTCGGCTAGCCTTATTAGAAAACTCAAAGTATTTTTGTTGTAATAACTGCAAATTGAAACGTAGACGCTCCAGATCCAATGCTTGGAGATCTCTGCGTGCCTGGAACAAACGTTCCCGCAACACTACATCCCAAGGTCGGCGTTTATGAAGACTCTCCAGCCTCCCAATAGTATGCAACAAGACCGCCGCTTCCTCCCTACGTTTACGCTGCCCAGCTGAGGCCAAAGCAATCAATCTGCCCCTCAACGTAGCCTTCAAACCCTCCCAAACCGCCTCCTTCGAAGCCCCACAATCCAAATTCATCTCCAAATACTCCCGTAACCATCCCTCAATTTGAACCACGACCTCCGGGTCGTCGAGGAGACTATCATTCAAACGCCAAAATTTCATTCCCGAGCTACCCCCCTCCCCCCGGAATCGGGTCCACACAGGAGCATGATCCGACCACGTAATCGCTTCTATCCCCGCCGATTCAACCCGACGAAGCAGCCCCCGCTCAACAAATAAAGCATCTATTCTAGAGTAAGTGATGTGTAGCCCAGAGAAGTATGTGTAATCCCTATCCAAAGGATGCAGCCAGCGCCAACTGTCAACTACATTCAGAGCAGCCAGCGCCTCCTTCAACGCCTTGCGCTCCCTCCTCCCATAATGGTCCGCCCTCCCCGAATTATCCAAATGCGGAGTCACCGTAAGATTAAAATCCCCACCCAAAACCAAAGCTCCCCCCTTGAATCGGAGAATGCGAGGTACCAGATCGCGAATGAAGGCCCCCTGACCCTCATTAGGGGCATAGACGTTGACCAAAGAATATAAACACCCCTCAATGAGGATCTCCAACATGATATACCGCCCCTGAGGATCCCTAATCACCCTTTGCACTTCACTCCGAAGTCCCATACGGATGAGAATGCCCACCCCTCCCCTCTTAGATGTACCCACCCTAGAGGCCCAAAATGACTGAGGAAAGCAGGAATCCCGAACCAGATATTCATGAGTTGGGAGCAGATGTGTTTCCTGAACAAAGCAAACATCCGCTTTCAAACGGATCAGCTCCCTATATAAAGCCCTCCTCTTATTGGGAGAATTGAGACCCCGAACATTGTAGGAGACTAACCTAAAACCCCCCATATTGCAAAGAATACCAAAAAGAGAAAGATCCTACCCAGCCCCTGTCTCCCCAGCAACCCACTCCCCCCCCACCTCCACCCCCCTCTCCCCCATGTGAGAGTCCACAG
This sequence comes from Geotrypetes seraphini, assembly GCF_902459505.1. Lineage (NCBI taxonomy): Eukaryota > Metazoa > Chordata > Amphibia > Gymnophiona > Dermophiidae > Geotrypetes > Geotrypetes seraphini. Next base: position 178,351,553 of record NC_047092.1, on the reverse strand, counting down.
ATCTCCCACCAACATACAAGGAATGTAACAATCCCCGAGGCCCTTGTCACACCACCCCACAACTAGACAAAATTATCAAATAACAAACATCACCCACCCCAGATCAAACACATCCGCCCATCCACCCTCCACAATCCACTCCCCACCTCCAACCCGCTATCCCTCCAAACTCTCCCTCTGCACCCCACCCCCCCACAGCATATCCAGTCCAGAAATGTCCCTCCAAGAACACCTCCCCATAACTAGAACATAGGAGCACAGTCACCCAGGGCAAACTTCACCCCCACAGGAGGAACAGCCCTCCGGTAGCGCAAGGGGGAAGGAACAGCAAAGCAAAGTTAGCAGCCCTCCAGCAAGGGAGACTACTTTAAGCGGAAGCAGTATTCTGAAGCGAGGGGCCACCACCTCGGCCCCCCCTCCCACTTCGGGATCCTCAATCCACTCGCTGCCATCTAGAGGCGGTAGGGAGCCCCACGCGACTGGGCCCCGCACCCACGGAAGAAGCAGGCTCCTCCGGAACTTCGATGCCTGCTTGTTGCAGAAGGGTTCGGGCTTCACGAACTGTAGTAACTCTGGTATGCACTCCATTGATAGTAATGACCACTCCAAACGGATAAGTCCAACGGTAGCGCAGATTGCTACGCTGCAGAGCCTTAGTCACTTCTCGGAACGCCCTGCGCTTCTGGAGTGTACTTGCTGCCAGATCTTGATAGAATTCCAGCCGGTGACCCTCCCAGGTCACCGTGCCCATTTCTCGGGCTCTACGGAAGATCTGTTCTTTAAGCACAAAGCTCTGTAGACACAGCACAATATCTTTAGGCTGATCAGATGTGCGGGGCCCCAGTGCCCGATGAGCACGCTCAAGACCCGGCTCCAGAGTGTCATTCTGCAACAGCCAGCGAAGCAAAGTAGTAGTGGTTCACGGAGGAGGGTGTTTATGAGCAACTTGAAAAACTGAAGGTGGACAAAGCGATGGGACCAGACGGGATCCATCCTAGGATACTAAGGGAGCTCAGAGAGGTTCTGGCGAGTCCTATTAAAGACTTGTTCAACAAATCTCTGGAGACAGGAGTGATTCCTGGGGATTGGAGGAGAGCGGATGTGGTCCCTATTCATAAAAGTGGTCACAGGGATGAAGCAGGAAACTACAGGCCGGTGAGCCTCACTTCAGTTGTTGGAAAAATAATGGAAGTGTTGCTGAAAGAAAGGATAGTGTATTTCCTTGAATCTAATGGGTTACAGGATCCGAGGCAACATGGCTTTACAAAAGGTAAATCGTGCCAAACGAACCTGATTGAATTTTTTGATTGGGTGACCAGAGAGCTGGATCGAGGACATATGCTAGATGTAATTTACTTGGATTTCAGCAAAGCCTTTGATACAGTTCCTCATAGGAGGCTGTTGAACAAACTTGAAGGGCTGAAGTTAGGACCCAAAGTGGTGAACTGGGTCAGAAACTGGCTGTCGGACAGACGCCAGAGGGTGGTGGTTAATGGAAGTCGCTCGAAGGAAGGAAAGGTGACTAGTGGAGTCCCTCAGGGTTCAGTGCTGGGGCCAATCCTGTTCAATATGTATGTAAGTGACATTGCTGAAGGGTTAGAAGGAAAAGTGTGCCTTTTTGCAGATGATACCAAGATTTGTAACAGAGTAGACACCGAAGAGGGAGTGGAAAATATGAAAAAGGATCTGCAAAAGTTAGAGGAATGGTCTAATGCCTGGCAACTAAAATTCAATGCAAAGAAATGCAGAGTAATGCATTTGGGGATTAATAATAGGAAGGAACCGTATATGCTGGGAGGAGAGAAGCTGATATGCACGGACGGGGAGAGGGACCTTGGGGTGATAGTGTCCGAAGATCTAAAGGTGAAAAAACAGTGTGACAAGGCAGTGGCTGCTGCCAGAAGGATTCTGGGCTGTTTAAAGAGAGGCGGAGTCAGTAGAAGGAAGAAGGTGTTGATGCCCCTGTACAGGTCATTGGTGAGGCCCCACTTGGAGTATTGTGTTCAGTTTTGGAGACCGTATCTGGCGAAAGATGTAAGAAGACTTGAGGCGGTCCAGAGGAGGGCGACGAAAATGATAGGAGGCTTGCGCCAGAAGACGTATGAGGAGAGACTGGAAGCCCTGAATATGTATACCCTAGAGGAAAGGAGGGACAGGGGAGATATGATTCAGACGTTCAAATACTTAAAGGGTATTAACGTAGAACAAAATCTTTTCCAGAGAAAGGAAAATGGTAAAACCAGAGGACATAATTTGAGGTTGAGGGGTGGTAGATTCAGGGGCAATGTTAGGAAATTCTACTTTACGGAGAGGGTGGTGGATGCCTGGAATGCGCTCCCGAGAGAGGTGGTGGAGAGTAAAACTGTGACTGAGTTCAAAGAAGCGTGGGATGAACACAGAAGATTTAGAATCAGAAAATAATATTAAAGATTGAACTAGGCCAGTTACTGGGCAGACTTGTACGGTCTGCGTCTGTGTATGGCCGTTTAGAGGAGGATGGGCAGGGGAGGGCTTCAATGGCTGGGAGGGTGTAGATGGGCTGGAGTAAGTCTTAACAGTGATTTCGGCAGTTGGAACCCAAGCACAGTACCGGGTAAAGCTTTGGATTCTCGCCCAGAAATAGCTAAGAAGAAAAAAAAAAAAAAAAATTTTAAATTGAATCAGGTTGGGCAGACTGGATGGACCATTCGGGTCTTTATCTGCCGTCATCTACTATGTTACTATGTTACTATGGTAGCGCTGACATCCTTATATTCCGGCAATTCAGGTAAGCCCCGCACCCGCAAGTTATTACGCCGGGTGCGGTTCTCCAGGTCTTCCACCTTATCTAGCAGAAGCTGATGATCCGCGGCGGCACTCTCCAAGGAGCGCTGCATCCCGGTCACTGTCTCCTCGCAGCTGTCCATTCGCATTTCCACCACTTCTACACGGTTGCCCACTTCCACGAGGTCCGTGCGCAGCTCCTGCACCACCTCCCGGACCTGCACCGCCACGGCCGAAATCTCGGCTTTCACTTCAGAAATCCAGCGCTGCATATCTATCTTGGTTAGGGGGTCCACGGGGGAGCACTCTGGGACCGGTTCGGTTACCATTGCAGCCACCTCCGCTATAGCCCCACTCAAGTGCGCCGCCTCACCGCCGCCGGACTCCAGGCCCGCGCTGCCACGTGCTGTCCGGCTCAGCGCTTGTTCCAGCGTGCGCTGGCCGGTTTTCTCCGTCGGGAGTTTTTTGCGCGTTGCCATGGGGTCTCTGCTCCTTGCACTCTCCTCCCCGCTGCCAGAAAATAAAGTTTAGTGCCTTTTTCACAGCGAATTCGACAATTTAGCACCGGGCCCGAACGGAGCTCTGAGATCAAGCTCCCGTTCGCATCGGTGACGTCACTTCCTCCGCTGATATTGTTTATGTTGCAGTCTTTACTACTATCATATCTTTTCTTTTGCAGGGGGTGGTCTCTATAATTGTCCTTCGTACATACACCACCCCCACCTTCTAGTTTAAATGCCTAGAAAAATATTGTCTAAATTTCTTTTTCCTGCTGTAGTAATATGTAGCCCATCAGTGCAATATAGCTTCTTGTCCTTCTATGTATTTCCTCATCCTCCTATGTACCTGAAGCCTTCTTGATGACACTAGGCTTTGAGCCATCTATTAAAGTCCTCTGTGTTTTTCACTCTTTGCTCTCCCTTTCCATATGCAGGTAGTATTTCAGAAAAAGCTAAAGTCTTTACAAAAGGTTTCACGCCCTCACCAAGCTCCCGAAAAGCTTTCTGTGCTGCAAGTGTGGAGTTGTTGGCCAGGTCATTTGTTCCCAGATGGAACAAATGCTGCAAGTGTGGAGTTGTTGGCCAGGTCATTTGTTCCCAGATGGATAACAACATCAGTTTAAATCCTTAGTTTCTTCCTTAATTATAGTCTGTATTTGCCTGGAATTCCTGGTAGCTGAGGATCCTGGAAGACATTTCACTATTTTGGTCTCCTTGCCTTGTGTTCCAAAGTTAATGCCTCTGATGATGGAATCCCCCAACAGTAATAGTTTTCTGGTTTTGGCTTTTTTATTTGTTATTTGTGCTTAGGGTGCGCTTGTTCTCTTGAGTTACCTTCATTGGTTCCAGTCCCACATCCCTTCTGTTTTCTTGAGTATCGCAGTGCACTAGTGGAGCGAAGGAATTCTGTAGAGGTAATATTTGTGAAGGTGGATGTTTCTGTGTTGCATGTCGCAGTCTTCCTGAGCCTACTGTGACCCATTTATTCCTGGGCTGTTTTATTCTTTGAGGTAGAGGTGGTAAGTTGGTATGATTTTGTGGAGTGATGGAAGCTGCTTTAATTGTATTCAATTCCTGTTTAAGTTTGCAGAGCTCCTCCTTAATACTAGCAAGTTGAAGACAGATGGGGCAAGCCTTAAGCCTCCAAATAGTATGTCTTGGAATTAAAGCACCACAGTGATTGCATAGAATAAAGGTCATCTTGATTGGTTGTGAAGTGACTTGATTTGAGTAGTCCTGATTATTTGGGTCTCTATATATGAAAAGTGGTCCCTGGGGTTGGTGGGACTATAAGTCTTACCCTTATTCCTATGAAGGGAAAGGGAAAGAGGAAATACGATTTAACAAAGAAAAGACAAGGGTTTATTTTTTTGTGTTTTTTTGTTTTTTTAAATAAGAAACAGGGAGGAGAAGAGAAATTAAGTAGATATAATCCTGAAAAACAGTGAAAAGAGCAGAATATGAAATGCTGAGTAACTTAGCTTTTAGAAGTTCACAGGGCAGCCTTGTTCACAGCACTGTCCCAAAGATAATGCAGTTAACCTTAGAAGTAAATCAGAGCCCCTCCCTTCTCCACCTAATCAGTAGACACAATGGCTAAAAACTAGTAAGAAATACAGGCTCTATACCACCCTAAAACACAATATTTTAAACAAAAATGCAGGCTCTATAACAAATCAGTGGCTACCCTAAAACACAGGATTTATAACAGGATTTTCCCTACTTTAGTCACCCTGTGCCACAGGCACCAGGATTTAATTAGAGTTAATAAAGTCTTAACCTTATTCCTATGAAGAGGAAATAAGATTTAACAGAGGAAAGAGAAGGGTTTATTTGTTTTGTGCTTTTTGCTATTTGCTCCTCCCCTTGAGCACTTGGTAGCAAACCCTTGTTGTCTTGGCCGTGTGTGATTTTGTAGGCTGCAGCACTTAAAGAGTTTAATAAAGTCATCTTGGCCAGTTTTAAAGTGCTGCAGGCTGCAACCTTCAAACTGACACACGGCCATGAGATCACAGCAAGCTCCAGCTGAAAAACCAACCCAGCCGACAGTAAGTTGATATTTTAATGACTGTGGGATCATCTTCCTACCCTGGTTCAGGAGTGAGTTATGTGGGTGGCAAACACCAGCCCCATAGTGCTGCAACCTGAAAAACCGCACACGGCCGATTAATTTATTTAATTGAACCCCAGCTCCAGTAAGAAAAGTGACTCAGTGCTGTAAACTTAAACATACGGTTGTCTTCGCGGGACCTTGCTATACCTCCTCACGGCTGCTCCAACAAGGAAGTGATGTCGGGGGGGGGGGGGGGTGGACCAGCAGCCGTGGGGAGGTGCAGAAAAGTTCCACGATGACTCAATTTAAAGTTTACTACCGCTGCTGCTGGTCCTGGAAAGCGGTAGAGCAGGGAGAGTGGTTCCAGACCCGGTGGGCTGGCTGGGCACCTTCATAGGGCGTGCACCTAGGGTGGACCACCCCCCTTGGTACGCCACTGGTCCTCTGATTATCCAATTTGTTTCTAGGAAAGGGACTCGCACTGTGTCCCGAAGCAACCCTCCCAAGCTTGGCTCTTACCACAACAGGCGGTTTTCACAGGCATCAAACAGCCCAGAGCTGGAAGCACTTCACCTGTGCACCTCTTCTGGCTTACGTAGTACGGTGCTAAAGTCCATCCCCTGCTCACCTTCTAACCCCGCCCTACCAGTACTCTGATTGGCCGATGTTCTCCAAGAGGCATATTAATTGGATGCCAGTCAGGAGGGGAAAAAGAGAAGGGAATTATGATTGGCCGGAGTTCTCCACAGGGCAGATTAATTGCATGCCGGTTAGGAGGGGAAAAAAAGAGAAGGGAAATTGCATGGCTCCGTGATCGACCCACGTTGCCTCCGCGATCGACCAGTCGATCGCGATCGACGTATTGGGCACCTCTGCTGTATACAATATATATATATATATATATATATATATATATAATCAGAATTATCTTTTGAATCCACTGCTCTCATTTGAGCTGCACAGTATACCATACATCTACACAATTCATATCTGCAACCTGATCTCATTTGGTAGATAACGAGGAGGTAGTCCAAGAGGAGCAGTTCTCTTCCCTGCTCTGTGATGAGTGGTGCACATTCCTAATCAGATAACAAGCTCAGGGGGTGGGAAAGAAGGAACAAAAGAGAGAGTAGAAAAAAGGGGGCAGAGAGAAAGCTGGAAGTTGAAGAGGCCCAGATTCTCAAAACTTTAATGCGGTCGCTAAACTGGTTTCTGACGGTTTAGCTTGCATGCATTTTAGTGGCGGATTATCAAAATGGCTTATCTCGGTCTTTAGCGAGCTTTCTAGAAGTCTCCGACACTACCATGCAAATGGGCTCTTCATTAATGAAATGAGCTCTCTGGTGGATTCTTAAAAATCGCCGAGCCATTCTCCAAGAGCAGCGTCGGCTTTTGACGACAAAGCTGGTACAGTGACAGCACTTTTAAAAGTGCATCTTGTGGCGTGTGTTCTGACTGTGGCTAATGAAAAAAATTAAAAAATTACAGTAAGAATTATAAATTGTCTTTTTTTAAAAAAAATTGAGGGTAGTAAAAACACGCTTCTTGAGCGTGTATATTATAGCTGCCTTTCGCAGCAGGAGAGATGCCCAATTTCTCCTGCCCAACAGCCACTCCCCTCCTGCAGCAGGGTGAGAGGGTGGGGATCATTAGAGGCACAGGGGGGTTTGCTTGGTGATGGGAAAGCGTGGGCAATTCTCCCGCTGCTGAGAGAAGTTTGGGGGTTATCAGTTGGGTGGTAGAGATTGGGCATCTCTCCTGCTGCGGGCGGGGGGTGTGTGTGTGTCGGTTGGGCATCTCTTCTGCAGGCAGGGATGTGTATGTTGGTTGGGCAAGAGAAATTGCTCATTTCTCCCACCATGGGGGTGTGTGTCAGTTGGGCAGAAAAGATTGGGCATTTCTTCCACTGCTGAGGGGAGTTGGGGGGGGTGTTGGTTGTCGTCTCGAGACATTGGGCTTCTCTCCTGCTGGCGGAGGTGGGAGGGTGTTGGAAGGGGGGGGTTCCATTTATTCTGCACATTTGCCCATCACTGCATGAGCATTTTTTGACAAATGACTCACTTAATTACAATTCTTACTATAACGGCTGCGAGAGCAGCCCGTCGGTTTTTTAATGCAGTTTTTTTAAAATCTAGCTCTAGGGAAAAGAAGATTATACTTAAGAAGGGGATCATGAACAGATCGGAGAAGGTTATCATGCCGCTGTACCGGGCCATGATATGCCCTCACCTGGAATACTGCATCCAGCACTGGTCACCGTACATGAAGAAGGACACGGTACTACTCGAAAGGGTCCAGAGAAGAGTAACTAAAATGGTTAAGGGACTGGAGGAGTTGCTGTACAGCGAGAGACTAGAGAAACTGGGCCTCTTCTCCCTTGAAAAGAGGAGACTGAGAGGGGAAATGATCGAAACATTCAAGATACTGAAGGGAATAGACTTAGTAGATAAAGACAGGTTGTTCACCCTCTCCAAGGTAGAGAGAACGAGAGGGCACTCTCTAAAGTTAAAAGGGGATAGATTCCGTACGAACATAAGGAAGTTCTTCACCCAGAGAGTGGTGGAAAACTGGAATGCTCTTCCGGAGGCTGTTCGAGGGGAAAACACCCTCCAGGGATTCAAGACAAAGTTAGACAAGTTCCTGCTGAACCGAAACGTATGCAGGTAGGGCTGGTCTCAGTTAGGGCACTGGTCTTTAACCTAGGGGCCGCTGCGGGAGCAGACTGCTGGGCACGATGGACCGCTGGTCTGACCCAGTAGTGGCAATTCTAATGTTCTTAAGCCAAATTGGGTTGCTTCTAAGGGGGGAGAAGAATAGGAGAGTGGTGTCAGACCTCAGGTTGAAAGAAGCCAAGCTGTCAGATGGGGGACACCAGCTGCCCCTCATGTCTTTTACCCAGTACTGCTTTTGCCACTGCTGTTTCTCTCATTGTTTCAAACATAGACATTGTTAGGGTTAGACCACTGCATGCAGTTTACCTTTGACTTTACAGAGTACAGTACTGTTTAATTATATTGTCAGTGTTAGAGTTGTAATTAGGGCTGCTCTGTGCAGGTTATTCCCAAATTCCTGCATTCTTAGCTGTGTCATGCAAAGAAGGTACTTAAATGGGTCAATCAAGGTTTGAAATACTTTCTGGCCTACCTTATTCAAATGTAAAGTAGTTTTGACAGATTTCCTTTCTGTGGCTCAGTTATTATTTCAGGGCTAGATTTTCAAATCTTGGCATTAAAAACTGATGGGCCGCTGTCGCAGCCGTTATTGTAGTGATTTCAAAAAAGTGAGCAATTCTCCAAAAAATGCGCATGCAAATGAGGTTGGCAGAGAGTAGCGCAGGTTCGTTAAATTTGCATGTCCCTATCACTGCTGATAGCGATTGGCACACGCACAGAATAAATGCACAACCCACCCACCCCCCAAATTGAAGATGGGCATGAGAAACTCATTGCGTTTGTGCCATATCTTGAGTATTAAGTTACCTAGAATCTACAAGGACAATAGTATTCTTTGTGCCACCTGGAATACCCTAAAATTTATTAATAATTTAACACCAATCTCTATGTGTCAATCTCTATGGTTAAACTCCAAGATTCAAATTGGCGAATCTAACATCCTCTGGAAACATTGGCTGCAGACAGGCATACGTACTTTGGATGATGTGATCTCTAATGGGAAAATGCTAAATTTATCACAACTGCAACAATCATTTGATATCTCAAAGTCTCAAGCTTTTAAATGGCCGCAATTCAAACAGGCCATTCAGAAAGGGTTCCCTGACTGGTGTAATCTAACTAATCAGTATAGCTTACCGGGCCTATGTTTCCAGAAAGATTTCCTAGGGCATCAGGCCGCCAAGTGGTATAAATTAATATCGGAATATTTGAATAAGAAACCAAAAACAAGCCTAAGGGCATTGAGACATTGGAGCATTGAGACATTTGGAGCAATGGCCACGGATTTGGACTTGGAGGATGAGGTGAGAAATGCTGCTGCTGCAGCACCCAATTGGGGAGAGAGAGGGAAGGAGGGAGAAGGAAGACAAGGGAGAGGAACCAGAGATGCCAAGTCCATGGGAGGGAGGGAAAGGAAAGGAGATACCAGACCATGATGTGGAGTGGGAAGGAAGGAAGAAAAGGAGAAGAGAGAGAGAGAGATGCCAAAGCATAGGGGAGGGGGTGGAGACAGAAAAATAGAGAGGGGGTGAAGTTGAAACGAATCATGTGCAAAGGAGAGAAGGGACATAAAAAGAGGGAAGGAGGGAGAAGGAAGACAAGGGAGAGGAAAAGATTTTTTTGTTGCTTTACTTAGAATCAAGTAGTATTGTAACTGTATTGATAAAAGTTTATAAATAGGAAATGGAAATAAGGCAATTTTTTGATCTAAACCCCTTTCCTCAGGTCAGGACAGGATACCATAACAGCAATATATTGTACTGTTCTGAAGAAAGATTTGGCCTCTGAAAGCTAATTGAAAAATGGATTAGTCCAATAAAATGGTATTTTCTTATTTCTCATTATTTGTTTTATTTGTATTTGTTAATTTGTAAAGTGGTGATTGTTATGTATCAGTTTTTTCAAATTTACATCTAATGTCTTTATATTTTGCACAGTATTAGGGACATGTGTCACTGTTTTTGTGGTGTTGTATTGTATGCAGAGTCTGGTTTCTTGGCAGTTCAGTTTAACTTTTGTCTACATATTTCTATTTTTAGTTTGTGATTATTCCATATTGGGCGAGGGTATATCTCTGTTCTGTGTGTATGAAAAGGACAGAGTTTTCAGTTGGCATTGACTGCAGGATCAATTAACTATGCGGGATCTGGCTTGTCTAGTTTTACAATGTATGTGTTGCAGTGTAGTGTAGTGCAGGGCCGGCACGTGCATGAGGCCCAAAACAATGTTCTTCAACCGCTGGTCCACAGTGCGCTCAGTGCGGCGTTATCTTTAAGCCAGTTTCCTCTTCCTCACTGATTCAGTGCACAAAGCCATGGGCAGCGGCTCCTACGCGCATCCTGCGCCTGAACCAGAAGCCTTCTCTCTGATGTCACAATGTTAAAGGGAAGGCTTCCAGATGAGGTGTGGAACGTGCAAGGAGTCGCTGCCCACAGCTTTGTGCATTGCATCAGTGAGGAAGAGGGAGCCGCCTGAAGATAACACCAGGGGCGGCATAAAATGGCCAGGCGGGAGCAGGCCAGAAGTTAAGGCATAGCATAGAGGGAGAGAGACAACAAAGGTAGGGGGGGGAATGATTTTATTTTTGAATTTAGTGATTGAATTATGTCAATTTTGAGAATTTACATCTGCTGTCAGTGTGCTTTGTGTAGTTTAATTTGGTGATTAACCATTGTGTGTTGTTAATAAGATTATACTGTGTGTATCTATGAAAAATGAATGTAAAAAATAGTTTTACAATTAGTACTACTATGGGGGCATGGTCTGGGGTGGAGATGGGCAGGGTCTGGCCTACGACTTAGCCCAGTATTCTTCAACCGCCGGTCCACAAAATAATTATTTTATTTCTACTGGTCCATAGGTGTAAAAAGGTTGAAGAACACTGTTCTAGTGCTCACTGCTGTGTTTATTTTTTATTTATTTAATTTTCTTTTTTTTTTTCCCCCCTACTTTAGTCACCCTGTGCCACAGGCACCAGGATTTAATTAGAGTTAATAAAGTCTTACCCTTATTCCTATGAAGAGGAAGAGGAAATAAGAAGGGTTTATTTTTTTGGTGCTATTTGCTCCTCCCCTTGAGCACTTGGTAGCAAACCCTTGTTGTCTTGGCTGTGTGTGATTTTGTAGGCTGCAGCACTTAAAGAGTTTAATAAAGTCATCTTGGCCAGTTTTAAAGTGCTGCAGGCTGCAACCTTCAAACTGACACACGGCCATGAGATCACAGCAAGCTCCAGCTGAAAAACCAACCCAGCTGATAGTAAGTTGATATTTTAATGACTGTGGGATCATCCTCCTACCCTGGTTCAGGAGTGAGTTATGTGGGTGGCAAACACCAGTCTCATAGTGCTGCAACCTGAAAAACCGCACACGGCCGATTAATTTATTTCATTGAACCCCAGCTCCAGTAAGAAAAGTGACATCATTTATGTGGGTTTACCTAAAAAAACTGTAAAAAAATTAAGAATAGTGCATAACACGGCCGTCCGCTTAATATTCGGACTAAAGAAAAGCGAGCATGGTAGCCCCTACTACAAACTGCTACACTGGTTACCAATGGAGGCGCAAATAATGTTCAAGTTCTCTTGCCTATGCTTTAAACTGGTGTGGGGAATGGCCCCTGCCTATCTCTTACCACATTTCGAGTTATACATTCCCAGTACGACCACCAGAAAATCCAATCTTTTTGCCTACCCAAGGATCACTGATTGCAAATACAGTCCTTTATGGACAGAACTTTGAAGTCTCAAGCTAGCAAATAGCAGACCTGGCTAGGCAACTACATCAACAGAGCTAGGTTGACCTACGTCGCATTTCGGAAAGAAATTAAGACAGTACTATTCAACAGATTTATCTCCTAATCAGTTACCAATTCTAAATGAATAACTCCATGCTGATAAAGCACAGTTACTTACCGTAACAGGTGTTATCCAGGGACAGCAGGCAGCTAGTCTCATATATGGGTGACATCATCCGAAAGAGCCCCGATGCGGACGCCTCACAAGCAGACTTGCTTGAAGAAACTAGAAGTTTCGAGTTGCCCGCACCGCAAATGCGTGAGTGCCTTCCCGCCTCAGTTCAGATAGCTAGCAGAGAAGCCAACCAGGGGAGGTGGGTGGGTTGTGAGAATAGCTGCCTGCTGTCCCTGGATAACACCTGTTACAGTAAGTAACTGTGCTTTATCCCAGGACAAGCAAGCAGGTATTCTCACATATGGGTGACATCCAAGCTAAATCCAAATGCACAAAAAAACACCCTTAATGCTCAAGATTCGATATCAGATCAACTTCAAAAGGGAGAAAAGACCTCGGTGTCTAGGGGTACACTAAAAAAGCTACCCACATAGACAAACTGATCTCAAATAGAACTTGAGACCAGAAGACACATCCTTGGTCAGAAAAACTCCCAAAAGAAAGAAGACGCGATAAGGTAACAATTTATAGCATGAGCTTATTCCAAAAAACAGTCTTATAAATCTTAGCTCCCAAATCACTTATCTGAAATTCGCTGTCTTCAGTCCATTGATACTGGTAGAAACTTGAGACTTGAACGCAGGAAAAAAACGGCTCCAAAAAGGGATCAGCTTGAAGGATAGCAGCAACTGCTAGCCCGCCTCCCTGCAAAGAGTGTGAAAGCTCCGACTGGGACATTGGAAGCGGCTCGACCTCACGGGAGTCTGCTGAATGCCCAGGCAGTATAATAGGAAGCAGTTTAGGACCCATAATAGTAAGGTACTGAAGAAACTGCATCTGAAACAATTATGCATCTGCATAATAGTATGCAATTATGCAATTATGCATCTGCATAATAGTAAGGTACTGGATCTGCATCTGAAACCGGTCCACCTGTCTTGGCTGGAGGTTCCTTCGAAGCAGTGTGAGTGTGCTTCAACTTAGTAGTCTTGGACACTTTAATCACCACCAGTGGAACCGACTGCTGAGCTATTTGACCTGAGGAAACAGGGGAAGATATAGCAGGTGACGTCAAAGCAAGAGCCGCTGCAAACGATGAAGGTTTGATGAGGCTCGAGGTGGAAGCAGGAGGCGCAGAAGAAGCCTCGATGGAAGTCGAGGTCGAAGACGCCTTCGAAGTCGAGGGATCAGTTGGAGACTCCATGTCGAAGAGCTTATCCACCAAAATGCAACGACGCTTGAAAGCACGAGGCTGAAATGTTTGGCAAGGCAGGCACGACGTTGGATGATGTTTCGGCCCAAGGCACTTGAGGCAGCGTCTGTGAGGGTCCGTGAGGGAGATCGCGCGCCGACACTTGCTACACTTCTTAAAGCCTGTAGCAGGCCGGGACATAGGCTGAAAAATAGCCACCGCAAAGTCGAAGCTCGCGGGCTATGGCCGAGTGGCCCGTTCCGGAGAACGGACGGAAGAAGACAAAAAAAATTTATTATTTTTTTTTAAATCTAAAAGAAATAAAACAAAATAAAACAGCGATTCGTGAAGGAAATACACCAACCGCGTTCGAGAGAAGGCAAAAAGTGAATGAAGTTGAACGCAGAGAGTCAAAGATGGACTTCTCGGCTCTGCGGAAAACTAAGAACTGAGGAGACGCGCCCTGTGCTGGGCGGGAAGGCACTCACGCATGAGAGGTGCGGGCGACTCGAAACTTCTAGTTTCTTCAAGCAAGTCTGCTTGTGAGGCGTCCGCATCGGGGCTCCGTCAGATGACGTCACCCATATGTGAGAATACCTGCCTGCTTGTCCTGGGATAACTTGAGAAATACATGTACTGTACTAACTGTATTGTATCGTATTGTATTTTACTAATTGTAATCTGTAATTCACTGACTGTACTGTATCAACCTAAGAATATAAGAAGTTGCCTCCGCTGGGTCAGACCAGAGGTCCATCCCGCCCAGCGGTCTACTCCCGCGGCGGCCCAACAGGCCTATCACCTGTGCAGTGGTTCCTGACTATTCCTATAACCTATCTCTACTCCTATCTGTACCCCTCAATTTCCTTATCCTCTAGGAACTTATCCAAACCTTCTTTGAAGCCATTTGTATTCTGTAATTCGCTGACTGTCCAGCTCTTCACTGTGAACCGCCTAGAAGTCGTAAGATTATGGCAGTATAGAAGAAATAAAGTTATTATTATTATTATAAGGGGAGCACAACTCAAACAGATGGTATTGGAGCCCACTAGGGATCAGGCGATACTGGACCTAGGGATCAGGCGATACTGGACCTAGTACTCATCAACTGAGATAATGTCACAGAGGTTTCGGTAGGTGATACGTTGGCCTCCAGTGACCACAACATGGTATGGTTTCACCTCAGGAAAGGTTTCACTAGATCAAACACATCCACAAATGTCCTCAACTTTAAGGGCACTAACTTCAAAAGCATGGGAGAATTTGTCTATCGGGCGCTGCAAAACCAGGCCGCAACAGATATGTGGATTGTTACTAAAAATCATATTTTTCATTTAGATGTGGGTGGGGGGGCTCAAAAAATGATGGGCCTCGGGTGTCACATATGCTAGGTACGCCACTGGAAAGGGTACAATGGTAATCACTTGTTTACTCTTTCCAAAAATACTAGGACTAGGGGACATGTGATGGAACTATTAAGTGGCAAATTTAAAATAAGTCAGATAAAATATTTCTTCATACAATGTGTAATTAAACTCTGGAATTTGTTGCTGGAGAATGTGGTGAAATTGGTTAGCTTAGCAGGGTTTAAAAAAGTTTGGTTAATTTCCTAAAATAAGTCTATAGACCATTATTGAGATGGTTTGTGAAAATCCATTGCTTATTCCTAGGATAAGCAGCATAAACTGTGTTTTACTACTTGGGACCTGGTCTGGCCACTGTTGGAAACAGGATACTGGGCTTGATGGACCTTCGGTCTGTCCCAGTATGGCAATTTTTATGTAAGCCAAGTATAGGACAATCGAGGCATTGTAACATCACTGATGAGGTTGGCTCTTAGGCATTGGTGGAATGAGGCATTATGACATCATAATCTCAGCTCTGAAATGTTGCTACGCTTTGGGTTTCTGCCAGGTATTTGGGACTTGGGTTGGCCACTGTTGGAAACTGGATACTGAGCTTGATGGACCTTCAGTTAGTCCCAGTATGGCAATTCTTATGTTCTTAAAAGTTAAATAGTAAACAAACCAATAGTAACTGCAGAAATAATCAATAATTACAATACAGCCAACCAGAAACAGGGGGGGACTAAGATATCTCATATAGGGGAAAAACTCACAGGACAACAGAAGAAAAGACATTAATAATAATAGCCAATATTTGGGAGTCTGACTGGGCATCTACATTATATCTGCTGCCATATCAATAGGACTTGAGTGAGGAAAGGACAATGCCTTCCCTTTCTGAGTTCTGAAAGCTTTTAATGTTTGTGATGACACATACTTCTTGCTGCTCTTTTTGGGGGGTGGGGGGTGGAGGGGTCTCTTAGCACTCTAGTATTTAAATTTCCCAGGGTCACACTGGCCCTGGCCGCAGATTCTGTTTGATTTGGGAGCGCTTTTGGTTGAGTCTTACGCCTCTTGCCAGAAGTCGACTACTGAACTTATAATTTGATTATTCTTTTGTTTTCTGTCCTCGGGGTCTCTTTTGTTTCTGTTTGGGGGGATGGGGGGTAGTTGGGGGGTGATGATATAACTTGTGCATAAATGTAAGTGGTCAGCTTTGTTTTGCTGTAGATGTTTGCTTGCACACTGAAACTTAATAAATACATTTAAACATAAATTTCCCAGGGTCAAAGATTCTTAAACGATACTGGTAAAAATGATCAGTTTCAGTAACCATCAAGAAAGCTGGATTGCAGCCGTTACAGTACCTCACCACAACAGCCAATGTAACTGTTTCATATCTGAGACCCTGGACTTTAGTCAATACAAGGAGCATCACCCAGGCTTGGGAATCAAAAGCTAGGCTGCTTACAAAGCAAGCAGCTGCCATGCTACTGGTTCAGCCCATACTGAGGTGTTTTACTATTATATATCATAATAAAACCCTTAGTGCGCATGCGCACTTCAAACTCCGTGATCCGTGCTTCCGTGTCACACATGCACAGTAGAAGGAGCCAGTGGTGGTTTCCCCATCGCCCTCCCTCGGCAATGCTGGCTCCTTCTACTGCGTATGTGGGGCCACCTTAAGCACGGAGGCGGCAACCACGGCGGCGACTCCCTCCTCCCGCCCTCACTCCGTCTAACAGGACCAAGGAGAGCACAAAAATAATGGAAGCAGGCATACCGACGCTCAGCATCTGGACTGTGGTTGGCGTTTGTTCAGGCTAGGGAGGAGGCACAAGGAGTGATTTAAGGGTAGCTGGGAGAAGGGGGCTGGAGCTGAAGCGTCTCAGCACACAAGAACGAAAGACAGACACAAAGAAAGACAGCGGGCAGGGAGAGAGACAGAAAGAAAGACAGACAGGAGGAGGTGAGAGCTGAAGGTGGTTGCGGACGCGACCACTGGTCACTTAAGGCATAAGTTTTCTAGGCACAAGTCGAATATTGATTCTCCCCTCTACAAAAAAGCCTAGAGGACTACACCAAAATCTTGTCTCTTGCAGTTGATATTTTAGAATCTGAATCACAATTTTGCATGAGGTAAAAATCTTTATAGTTTATACGAATAATCTTTCCTTAATTGCTTCTGATCATTTCAGCTGAATGCAGTGCAACATGCAGAAAGTGGAAAAACTATCTAAATTTCACTTTCTGCATGTTGCACTGCTTTCAGCTGTGCATAGCTGAAACTATCAGAAGCAATTAAAGAAAGATTTATATACTATACGAGTTTTACCTCATGCAAAGTTGTCATCTAATATAATAAAACCCTTACCTGCGCATGCGTAGTTGAAACGGCGTGATCCCTGCCACCATGATTTCTGCTTCCGTAGCCGTGTTCTATGTGCGGCGCATGCGGTGTATGCACGGCGGTGGAGTCTGTGGCAGTTTGATTTGTGGCTTGTAAGAGGAGCCTGCAGCGCCGATTTTACCCATTGCCGACGTCGCTTCCTGCCAACAGCTGTGTGAGACCCGGGAGGGGAGGGGGGGATGAGAAACGCTACTGATGGCTGGCCTACTACAGGACAGGAGGAGCAGGAAAGGGGTGTAGCTGGACGGGGGAAGTAAAAGGAAGAGAAAAGGGCTACTGCAGGACAGGGGGAGCAGGCAAGGGGTAGGTGCATAGGGAAGGGGGGAATGCTGCTGCTGCACAGGGAAGGGGGGGAAATGCTGCTGCTGCACAGGGAAGGGAATGGGGGCCAGGGAGCAATCTTGGTTTGCTGTGGGGGGGGAGACAGAAGGGGGCCATGGGGAGAGACAGAAAGACAGGCAGGCAGCACAAGAGAACGAAAGACACACAGAAAGCAGGCAGGGAGAGAGACAGAAAGAAAGACAGACAGACAGGGGGCCAGAGAGAGAGAGAGGCAGATAGAAAGACAGACAGACAAAGGGGTCCAGGGAGAGAGAGAGACAGAAAGAAAGAAAGACAGACAGCGAGAGGGAGAGAGAAAGAAAGGAAGAAAGAGACAGGGGCAGGGAGAGACACAGAAAGAAAGAAAGAGACAGACATATATTCTAGCACCTGTTAATGTAATGGACTTAAACACTAGTTTCTTTAATAAGGCATTAACTATTTTTTCTGCGTCCCTCCAAGTACCTACAAATCCAAAATGTGGCCCTGCAAAGGGTTTGAGTTTGAGACCGCTGCTCTAGAGCAAGCATTTTAAGGGTAGCACCTGAATCCAAGCATTACAACCCCAGCACATTCTTCTACTTCTGTGACTCTTAATTTTGAATTCTGATGCGATTAGTAGTTCTTAGCAAATTTTCCTTGATATGCAAAGCAATATAGCAAAGTATGGTATGCAGGAAATACAGAACAAAACATTTACTATTGCTTTCATAGGAGAAAAAAAAAAAGAAACATTGTTTTAGCACTGTCTCTAGGCATTTCTACATACAAAATTCTCAGATTATATCACAGGCAGTTGCAGTCGACTGGATCAGCTAAGACAGGCTTTATTATACCTGCAGACTGTGGCTGATTATTTGCTTTGCTAAGAGGGGAGAAAGACCAGTTCAAGTACGCTACAGAAAGAAAAGCAGCTATTTTAGGATTCACCATTTTCAAAAGACAATCTCCCACTTTTGTTTGTGTTCCTCTTAAGGTAGTTTGGGAAAATCAATAAATTCACCTTTGCTTGTAGCATCTAGTATATATGGGGTCCTCACCCGTCTCCTCAGCCAGATTCACATAGGATCAACTCCTAGTGTTTTCTTTTATCTTTGCTTCATTGTAAATTGGAACCACCTCAACTGAGAGGGGAGGTTTGAAGTCCTAACTCCTTCCTCTGCCTAGGACTGCCCCTAGGGGAATGTTTCACAACGAATTGCTTTCATAGCAACCAAGCTCAGTTAATATTTTTTTTTTGGCTTTGGGGTTCTTTCCTTACCAGTTTTCCTTAGATATAATATCAAATTGTCACAGTCTCACTTTATTTCAAGATAAAAAGAGAGATTTTCATGCAGGCTCTGGCCATTTTTTTCAGGTATATCAGTGAAAGCAGGAAGACAAAAAATGGAATTGCGAGACTGAAAGAAGCTATATGGAAAGTGATAAGGAAAAAACAAACGTGCTAAACAAATACTTCTGTGTTCACAGAAGAAAATCCTAGAGAAGGACCGGTATTGACTGGCAAAGTTACATATGAGAGTGGAGTGGATACCATGCTGTTTACGGAATAAAGTTTTTATAAACAAATTGAAAAATTGAAGATGGACAAAGCCACAGGGCCAGCATGATCCATCCCAAGATACTGAGGTGTTGTCTGGAAAGAACCACCTGCACAGGTAGCAACCCCCTGATCTTAATAGCGGAATTCTAACTGAGATGCAAAGGAAGAACAAGAAACACACCAGGTACACACAATTATGGATCATAAATCTACAGAATCTGGAGCACACAGATCTGCTTCCTTTTATTGAGAAGCTTGGAGGCAAAAATGACAAGCATAGGTATTGATTACATATGCCACAGGATGCAAACCATACGCCATATGGTCCTTGGACAAAAGACACATTACACAAGCCAGGATTAATGCTTAGCCCACCCGGAAGGATGATTCTTTTATGGTGTCAGGGAAGTGCACTATAGTTACCCTCTATGTAGCATTCTCACATGATCTGTTAGATTTAGCAGTGATAAGCACAGTTTGGTGTTTATTAGGACAAAGTATAAGGGGTGAAAGTTGGCCCACCCTGAGGCAGTTGTATCAATTCCTAAAAGCAGTTAATTTTATATTTCCTGCCTTCTTGCAGGAACACAGAGAGAGGGGAGACATGATAGAGACGTTCAAATATGTTATTGGCCGTATTGAGGTAGAAGAAGACATCTTTTTCCTTACAGGACCTACGGCGACAAGAGGGCATCCGTTAAAAATCAAGGGTGGGAGATTTCATGGTGACATTAGGAAGTATTTCTTTACCAAAAGGGTGGTTGATCGTTGGAATGATAAACATGTGGGTTCACTTTGAGGAAGTGCTTAGGGGGAGGGTTCTTCAAGTGGGCAGACTTGTTGGGCTGATGGCCCTTTTCTGCCGTCATACACTATGTTTCTATGGTCAAAATGACATGCTTTACAGTGAGAGATTGGAGAAACAGGGCCTCTTCTCCCTTGAAAAGAGGGGACTGAGAGGGGACATGATCGAAACATTCAAGGTACTGAAGGGAATAGACTTGGTAGATAAGGACAGGTTGTTCACCCTCTCTAAGGTAGGGAGAACGAGAGGGCACTCTCTAAAGTTGAAAGGGGATAGATTCCGTACAAACGTAAGGAAGTTCTTCTTCACTCAAAGAATGGTGGAAAACTGGAATGCTCTTCCGGAGTCTATTATAGGGGAAAACACCCTCCAGGGTTTCAAGACAAAGTTGGACAAGTTCCTGCTAAACTGGAACGTACACAGGTAAGACTGGACTCATTTAGAGCACTGGTCTTTGGTCTGAGAGCCGCCGCGTAAGCGGATTGCTGTGCAGGATGGACCACTGGTATGACCCAGCAATGGCAATTCTTATGTTTTTATGCTGATTGCTTAACAAGCTCCTATTGCTTATGGCACTTGCTTAATATGTTCTAGTAAGTTTCTGGGGCATAGTGCAAGCTTTCTATCATATCAAATCTTAACTGATATATCAGAGCAATCTTCTTTATGCCTGTATTTCACTATATATGTTTTCCTTGGGGGTCTAATCCTCACGTATCCCCTTTCCAAGTCTACAGAGGGAGTTCAGAGAGGTTCTGGTGGGTCCTCTTAAAGATTTGTTCAATAAATCCTTGGAAACGGGAAAGGTTCCATGGGATTGGAGAAGAGCGGATGTGGTCTCAATTCATAAAAGTGGTCACAGAGATGAAGCGGGAAACTACAGGCCGGTAATCCTCACTTTGGTTATTGGAAAGATAATGGAACCATTACTGAAGGAAAGGATAGTGAATTTCCTAGAATCTAATGGGTTACAAGATCCAAGGCAACATGGTTTTACTAAAGGTAAATCATGCCAAACAAATCTGATTGAATAACTGAGCAACCAAAGAACTGGATCGAGGATGTGCATAAGACATAGTTTATTTCGATTTCAGCAAAGCTTTTGACACGGTTCTTCATAGGAGGCTCTTGAATAAACTTGATGGGCTAAAGTTAGGACCCAAAGTGGTGAACTGGATTAGAAACTGGTTGAGGATGGTGGTTAATGGAATTTGCTCAGAGGAAGGAAAGCTGAGTAGTGAAGTGCCTCAGGGATCAGTGCTGGGTCCGATTCTGTTCAATATGTTTATGAGTAACAATGCTGAAAGGTTAGACGGTAAGGTTTGCAATTTTGCAGATGATACCAAGATTTAATAGAGTGGAAACCCCAAAGGGAGTGGAAACATGAAAAAGAATCTGCAAAAGTTGGAAGAATGGTCTAATGTCTGGCAATTGAAATTCAATGCAAAGAAGTGCAGAGTGATGTATTTGGGGAGTGGGAATTTGAGGGTTGCTATATGTGCTGGGAAGTGAGAGACAGGTATGCATGGAAGGGGAGAGGAACCTTGGGGTGATACCTAAAAGCGACAAAACTGTGTGACAAGGCAATAGCTGTAGTCAGAAGGATGCTGGGCTGTATAGAGAGAGCCATAATCAGCAGAAGAAAAGAGGTGTTGATGCCCCTATAGAGGTCATTGGTGAGGCCACACTTGAGAGTTTTGGAGGCCCTATCTGGCGAAGGATATAAGACATATTGAAGCAGTTCAGAGGAAGGCAATGAAAATGGTAGGGAGTTTGTGCCAAAAGACGTGCAAGAAAAGACTACAAGACCTCAACATGTATACTCTGGAGGACAGCAAGGACAGGGGTGATATGATGCAGCCATTTAAATATTTGAAAGGTATTAATATAGGACCGAATCTTTTTTAGAGAAGGAAAAATGGTAAAAACTAAAGGACATACACTGAAGTTGTAGGGTGGTAGACTTAGGAGTAATGTTTGGAAATGCTTTTTCATGGCGAGGGTGGTGGATGTCTGGAATGCCCTCCAGAATGAAGTGTGGAGAAGGAAACGATGATGGAATTCAAAAAAGCATGCAATGAACACAGATGACCTATAATTAGAAAATGACTGGCATAAATTAATGAACTGAGACTGGTACTGGGCAGACTACAGAACAGTCATGCAGTAAGCACCAACATTGTGCGCGTGCCCAGGCCAAATGAATGGGCAGGGGACTAGCTCCCCAATTTTGTAAATGCATCTAAAGTAGTGCATGCACGTTGGCGTGCTTAGCCAATGTGCATGCACAGCTTGATTAATTGGCTTAATTGGTGCTGATAACTGACAATTAACACTTATTGACACTAATCTGTATCAATTAGAAGTTATGCGCACAACTCGATGGACACATTGCACAAAGTGTTATGCACCATGTCAAGTGCATGATCTAAAAGGGGGTGCAGTCATGAGCGGATCATGGACCTTCCTAAAAGTTAGGCACCGACCAATGGGTCAGTGCATAACATAAGCACAGGCCCTTAGGCATGTTTTAGCTGGTCTAAATGGGTATGCCTAAATGTTATGACACACACACTGGCGCTAAGCATGATTCTATAAGGCGCGCGTAACATTTACAGAATTATGCTTAGCACCTTGTTAGTCAGTGTTGATTTTATAGGCACCATATATAGAATCACTTCTTAAATGTATATGAAGGTACAGATGTTCTATCAGAAAGCAGAAACTCGGAACAGAACAAAACAGATAAAATGCCCATTGCATGTGTGTTATACGCAAGGCAAGGGGGTGGGGGGCCCTGCTGTAATATGAGTTCAACATATGCATGTGTATGGTTGGTGCGATCCCAAATCCCCCCCAATGAATCTCTCCTGTTGTGAGTGTATAACTGACACAAAAGACACAAGTCTTATGATACCCATCAGATCCTTCTCCTACATGTGTATGACTAATTTCTAGGACAAAATCACACACTATATGCAAATTATTCTTCCACTCTTCCAGAGAAATGCATTAGACATATAATTAATTTCATGCAGGAAAATGCCTCAGAAAAGGAGCCTATGCACAATCATAGACTGAATTGATCAGTGTAGTGTTCATGCTCCTTAGAAACATAGAAAGATGACGGCAGATAAGGGCTATAGCCCATCAAGTCTGCCCACTCCATTGACCCACCCCTTTAAGTCTACTGACCCCTTTAATTATACAGCCACTTTACTGACCCGCTCCTTCAAGTCTATACCCTAGTGACCCTATTCCTGGACTTGACCCCCGTAGGGATCACACATAGGTATCCCATTTATTCTTAAAGTCCGGGATGCTGCTGGCCTTGATCACCTGCACTGGAAGCTTGTTCCAATGCTCAATCACTCTTTCTGTGAAGAAGTACTTCCTGGCATCTCCATGAAACTTACCTCCCCTGAGTTTGAGCGGATGCCCTCTTGTGGTCGTGGGTCCTTTGAGAAGAAAGATATCATCTTCCACCTCGACGCGTCCCGTGATGTACTTAAATGTCTCAATCATGTCTCCCCTCTCCCTACGTTCTTCGAGAGTGTAGAGCCGCAATTGCTATAAATAATTTTACCTTATTGCAACTTATTTTAAACTTATCCTTAAATTATTTTAAAAAATTTTCTTTTATACTTTTTTTTCTTGTTTTTTACTATTGTATTTCCTAACTACTTATTCTCACAGTTCATCTTAGGTTTTGTCAAATTCTAATTCACTACTCCATACAACTGAAAAAAGTGACTGAAGTATTACTTAACTTAAAACAGTGCTTGGTCTTAGGAAATGCCGACGCGGCCAGCGTTTCGCGGAGTTATATTCTTATCCGCTGCTTCAGGGCCAGATGTACTAGGCATTCCAAGCTATCCATTACGTTTTTCAGTAAACGGGTTTTTGGCCAATGACTGGAGCAAGGAGCATGAACACTACGCTGATCAATTCAGTCTATGACTGTGCGTAGGCTCCATTTCTGAGGCCTTTTCCTGTATGAAATTAATTATATGTCTAATGCATTTCTCGGGAAGAGTGGAAGAATAATTTGCATATAGTGTGTGATTTTGATCGTATATACCACTCGGGTTAGTTTATTTAGTTTATAGACTATTTAATTTCTAGGACAAGCACACTCCCGACACACTTAAGCCACATTGGATCAGGCAAAAATTTTTCTATTTTCTAGGTAGGCATTCCCTGGAAATACCTAATGATCTCAAGTGCATTTATTTCAATACATCTAAATGCAATCTGCAGCTAATACCTGCTTTAGAGCCCTCTGCATTCATTATCTGACTCTTGTATCCCCAATTTCCCCAGGATTCTTAAGACAGTGCCATGAGAATTATTTATTTCTATTCATGTTAAAA
This sequence comes from Geotrypetes seraphini, assembly GCF_902459505.1. Classification (NCBI taxonomy): domain Eukaryota; kingdom Metazoa; phylum Chordata; class Amphibia; order Gymnophiona; family Dermophiidae; genus Geotrypetes; species Geotrypetes seraphini. The sequence continues at coordinate 178,327,668 of NC_047092.1, read as the reverse complement.
GCTTATATCCCACAACATGCCACAGGTTACAGCAAAACATACATAATAAAATTACACCAAACACAGTTATATACAGTCACATCATACTTACAACAGAGTCTATTAAAACCCCCTCTCAAGTATCACAAACATGCAAATAAATTAAATAACAATAAATAAAACAATTATTGAAATATATTTAGCAGAAGCATTTCAAATTCACTTGATCTTCTCTACCAGTGAATAAGATTTCCTGTCTTACTGTTGCTCACCAGAATAGGGAGAAGAAGCAGAAGTGTAATCAAATGATAATCCAGCTTTAACTGCTATACTGATGCATTGTAGTCTGCAGATTCAAGATTGATCATTTGGCTCAATATCCCTTGTCAAAGGCTATTTATGGGATGCAGAATCTAAATTTGTCTAGATATAACAAAACGGACATAAGAAAAAAGCTATTTTTGTCAATGTGTCAGGAGACTCAAGCTCTAGGCTATTTCTCTTTCTTCAGAGGTCCTTGTAAATGCATTATTAAATACTGTTACAAACTGATGAGCATATTTTCAAAATTTACTAAGTCCACTTTTTGTAGTTTTCAGCCATGTGATTAATTTCATTCAAGGCAAGATTCATTTACTGTAGCTTATTCCTGTGGGGATGACGCTGGAGGACCTTTCTGGACCTGCACAAAACTGATTTCTTTTTTAGATCTGCAATTCATCAAGTCACTAGGACTCGAGCATGACTTGATGGCACCTAATAGCAACAACATTCCTGTGGCAAACTCATGGACTGGGAGGAATAAGCCCTGGTAAATGAAACTTGCTTTCACGAATGGAATTAATCACATAGCTCAAAACTGACAAAAAGTGGACAGGGTGATATCAGTTGAAAATTTTCTGCAATGCAAGTACTCAAGGTTACATACTGATGGCCTATTGGTTTCATCTCTTGGTATCACATCTATATCTCTTTCTTATCTTTTCCACTGGTGAAAGTTTGCCTTCCCAATCTGTATTTCCAAAGCAAGTTTACTACCTCTGTTTGGAATTTCATATACAGTCAAATCTTGGATGGTTTACGAGTGTTTTGCAAGACAAGCAAAACATTTTCTTAAATTTTAACTTGATAAATGAACATTGTCTTGCAGTACGAGCACATATACATGCATCACGTCAAATACTTACAATATATGTGCGTCTCATCACTGATTACGGCTGAACATAATACATGCACTTGCAGTTCAAGGGTGCACAACATACGCACATCTCACACTGAGCATGGCTGAACGTAATAAAAGCAACTCGCCCAATACATCCGCAGTGTAGTGACTGTTTGAAACGAGTGAGATCTTGCCACGAATTGGCCGAGTTTCCATTATTTCCTACGGGAAAATTGGCTTTGATATACAAGTGCTTTGCATTACAAGCATGCTTCTGGAACGAATTATGCTCGCAAACCAAGTTACCACTGTATTAAAAAAATGATCCCTTTTTGTTCTATTTCATATTTGGAAAATATATAGATTAAAATCTTTGATATTATTATGTTGATCTTTATCAGAATCTCTACTGATACATACAAAACAAAAATGAAAGAGTTTTGCTTACTTTGGTAGTCTGGGATTTGATGAAGAAATATTTTGTCAGAATGCTTACATTTAACTGCATTGTGCCATATTATATGATAGTTAGCCATGGGATGACATTATAATACAAACATTATAATACAAACATTTTCATGAATAATGTTTGGAAAATCCCAAAAATGAAAGGTCACATATTACTTACAAAAGAACAGCTCTCTTGGCCCGCCTCACACTATCAAAGTGGGCCAGCCTAGCAAATACCCCGTGGCTGCTTGATGAAACCGCGGCTGCCGCCGCTGCTGGTCTGGGGATGAGAAGAAGAGGCGTCCTGGCAGCGGCAGTTTAGTCAGAAGGCAGAAAGTCAGCCGGCGAGATTAGGGCAGGAAATCAGCCGAGGCAGGCACGGTGCATGTGCAGCACGGAAGCACAGATCATGGCGCACGGAGATTGAAGTGCGCATGCATGCTAAGGGTTAAACATTTTAAAACTGATAGCTAGATTTATTATAAGTTGGGTTTAAACATAACAACATAATTGCCATACTGGGTAAGACCAAAGGTCCATCAAGTCCAGTATCCATTTCCAACAGTGGCCAACCCAGGTCCCAAGTACCTAGCTAGATCCCAAGAAATAAAACAGATTTTATGCTGCTCATCCTAGGAATAAGCAGTGGATTTCCCCAAGCCATCTCAATAATGGCCTATGAACTTCTCTTTTAGGAAATTATCCAAACCTTTTTAAACCCCGCTAAGCTGATTTCACCACATTCTCTGGCAATGAATTCCAGAGTTTAATTACATGTTATGTGAAGAAATATTTGTTTTAAAACTACTACTTATTAGCTTCATCGCATGCCCCCTTAAGCGATTTACATCTATCCTTTCCACTCCACTCAGTATTTTATAGACCTCTTATTATATCACCCCTGAGCCTTCTCTTCTCCAAGCAGAAGAGCCCTAGCCACTTTAGCCTCTCCTCATAGGGAAGTCGTCTCAAACCTTTTATCATTTTCATCGCCCTTCTCTGTACCTTTTCTAATTCCGCTACATCTTTTTTGAGATACAGCAACCAGAATTGTACACAATGTACAGCCATACCATAGAGCAGGGGTGTCAAAGTCCCTCCTCAAGGGCCGCAATCCAATTGGGTTTTCAGGATTTCCCCAATGAATATGTTGAGATCTATTTGCATGCACTGTTTTCCTTGTATGCTAATAGATCTCATGCATATTCATTAGGGGAAATCCTGAAAACCCGACTGGATTGCGGCCCTCGAGGAGGGACTTTGACACCCCTGCCATAGAGTGATACAAGGACATTATAACATTTTCATCTTTGTTCTCCATTCCTTTCCTGATAATCCCTAACATTCTATTTGCTTTCTTAGCCGCCGCCACACCCTGAGCTGAGGGTTTCAACGTATCCTCAACAATGACACCTAGATCCTTTTCCTGGGCAGTGACTCCTAACATAGAACCTATCGCCATGTAGTTCATGAATCACTTTTCGCTTGCTCACATTATACGTCATCTGCCATTGTGACGCCTAGTCTTCCAGCCTCACAAGGTCCTCTTGCAATTTTTCACAATCCTCTTGCAATTTAACAACTTTAAACAACTTAGATAGATTGTGAGCCCACTGGGACAGACAGGGAAAAATGCTTGAGTACCTGAATAAATTCATGTAAACTGTTCTGAGCTCCCTAGGGAGAATGATATAGAAAATTGAACAAATAAATTTAACATTTTTAGTTATTCTCATCTCTAGATTATCGATAAAAATGTTAAATTTATTTGTTCAATTTTCTATACCATTCTCCCTAGGGAGCTCAGAACAGTTTACATGAATTTATTCAGGTACTCAAGCATTTTTCCCTGTCAATCTATCTAATGTACCTGGGACAACGGGGGGACTAAGTGACTTGCCCAGGGTCACAAGGTGCAGCGTGGGTTTGAACCCACAACCTCAGGGTGCTGAGGCTGTAGCTTTAACCCTGTGCCACACACCTCCTGGGGAACCCTACTAATTACCCTTTTCCATTGAGAATATTTACCATTTCAACCTACCTACTCTTCATGATCAAAAGACTTTACATTACAGTATATGTTCCCAAAGCAAGAGTAGCCTAGTAATTTCGGGCGCTAAAAAATATGATCATGTTACCCCTTTGCTTAAAAATGCCCACTGGTTGCCAGTATCACACAGGGTAACTTATAAAATCGCCCTGCTGACATTTAAAACACTGCAGTTCAACACACCAGCATTCATTGATAGACTTTTGATCCTGTACGACCCTACAAGATCTTTAAGATCTATTTCTCAATTTAACCTTAATATCCCTTCTTTAAAAATCATTGGCTCACGTCGCACCTCCACGTTTTCTGTAACAGCCCCTACAATCTGGAACGCTCTTCCTTTATATCTAAAAATGGAAAAAAACCTAAAAAATTTTAAAAGCAATCTAAAGTGCTTTCTTTTTAAAGATGCTTTTAATTGAACTATTATATTTTAGCTTTTAATTTTATACTGTTCCCCTGTTCCTAAGTGTTTTTCCCTTAAATGTTTCTTACTTTTTCTATTACAATTGTATTTCTCCCCCCTTCCCATATGTATCTAAGACCTATGGGTCAATATTTACCCAGTTTGTACGGTTGGTAGTCCTGTAATTTTTATAGGAAAGTATGTTCAATTGTTATTTTTGTTTTAATGTTAATGTTTTTACTTTGTACAACGCTTTGTAGATTCGAAAAAGCGTTTAATCAAAAACTGAATAAACTATAAACTATAGAGAAGCAGGAAATCACAGGCTTGCTATTGTCCCCAACACACATTGTTGCCTCAGCTACCAGCATAGGAGCACACTTGCTAAAAAGTGTACCAACACTTCAATGCATGGATACACATTATTAATAACTAGGTCCTACTGTATATGACAGCATTTGTGGTAAATAATGCATTTTAGCTCAGAGTAGTGCTCCAGTGCTTCTTAGTAAATCTAGACTGAACAACGTAAGCCCTCTGGGGGATAGGAAGATATCCACCAAACCTGAATCTAATTCACCATGAACTACCAATGAAACACTCTTAAAAAAGGGTAATTTTCTATTAGGTTGGAAGTGTTTCAGGAAGACTGCAAGCATAACCCGCTATCATCGCCGGCTTTTTAGCTTGTAGAAGGGTAGAAATAACCATTTCCAAAAAAACCTTTGCACTCTGAGGTACCTGTTGGCTTAAAGTCAGGCAAACACATATCCTGATTGCCAAGGAAAACCAAATCCACATTTGGCAAGCAGGAAGGGACCATCTGAAGGAAAAACCCCGTCTACGAAACACGGAAGAAAGGGTCCCTACAAGACAAAGCCTGCAGTGCCAACACCCGACACATCCCTGTAATAGCGACCAGAAAAAAAAAAAGGTCTTCAGTGTTAAGACCAAGAGGGTAGCATCTCGAAGAGGCTAAAAAGGAGGAGTAGATGCCAAGGAAGACCTATGCTTCTGGGATCTAAACGAGGAGAGCCCGGCAACATGGACTCGAAGAGAAGGCACTATAAGGCCTAGCCTAATGAAAGGTGAGAATTATCGAGATTGGAGCTGAATAAGGGTCCACTTGGACCTGTGCACACCAATTGTGAAAAGCCTTCCACGCATGTAGTGTACGCCAAATCACAGACGACTTTGTAAACTTCAGAAGAGAATCAACCAGGGCAGAATATTCTGTCACTCTAAGGCAGTGTGCTCAGGAGCTAAGCCTTAATAGGAAATGGGCCCGGATCCTCCATGGATACCAGACCCAACGTGAGGAAGGCCAGATAGATGCTCAGCCGAAGGCTGCAACCTCTGTGCAGGCACAGCAAATCCACATACCATAGTCTGCGAGGCCAATCTGGAGCCACCGGAATGATCCTCCAAAGGACTCGGCAAACATCGGCCAAGAAGGAACAAAAATATCAGAGAATTTCTGAAAGCCATGGCCATATCAGAGCATCGAGCCCCTTGCTTCTGGGCTCGGATCATCAACTGAAGAAGCAATCCGCTTTCTTGTTTCATGCCATGGCCCTGAAGTTGAAGTGGGGTTTTCCCCAGCTTTACACTATTGCTTGGGAAAGGACCCACTCGTATGGATCGAGTCTGTCTGCTGAGGAAGTCTGCTTGAATGCCGTCTACTCCCACCACCTGCGCTGGGACATGATGCTCCATTCAATGAAAAGGAAGATGGACTGCCTGAGATAGAGAAGTGCTCTTGGTTCCTCCCTGGCAAGTGATGGCAGCTACTGTCGTTGCATTATTGAAGAAGACCTGGATCGCTTGGCCTTTTACCATCTTCTGTAATTCCATCAGAGCTAGTCAAATTATTCTGACCTCCAACCGCTTGATTGACCACTTTCGCTGAGAGGGTGTCCAACTCCCCTGAACAGGCCAACGATTGCAATGAACTCCCAAGCACTGAAGGCTGGCATGTCATTACCACGATCCAGGAGACAAAGCATAGTGGAATGCCCCAGTGGAGCAATTGCGTGAAAATGTCCCAGGCCATGCTTTCAAGGCTTCCAGAGCCCAAGGTAGACACATCTGCAAAGCATCCCTGTGTGCCTTGCCAAAGGAAACACATCCAGCGTGATAACCATTGATCCCAGAGCATGAAAATAATCCCATGCTGAAGGAACTGGCCGCTCCAGAAGGGAAGAACACAGTTTCTGTCAGCGGGCTACTGGTAGAGAGACATGGCCTGGTGCCAAGTCCAAAGGAACTCCCAGGTATCCGAGTGAGTGCATGGGAGTCAGATGATTCATTTTTGTCTTTTTTTTTCTTAATGTTTTGAAGCTGACAATCAAACCCAGGTCTTCCAGCACCTGGAGCACCTGCTCCAACATGCAGTGTCCTTCGGCCGATGAAAGAGCTCTGATCAGCCAGCCCTCTAAATAAGAAGACCCATCTGCCACATAAGAATATAAGAATTGCCGCTGCTGGGTCAGACCAGTGGTCCATTGTGCCCAGCAGTCTGCTCACGCGGCGGCCCCCAGGTCAAAGACCAGTGCCCTAACCGAGACCAGCCCTGCCTGCATTCGTTCTGGTTCAGCAGGAACTTGTCCAACCTTGTCTTGAATCCCTGGAGGGTGTTTTCTCTTATAACAGCCTACGACAGAGCATTCCAGTTCTCCACCACTCTCTGGGTGAAGAACTCCCTTACGTTTGCAGCCTATAAAGATAACACATTCCTTTTGATAAATGTTAACCTTTGAATGTCATTTAAACCAAGATTCACTAGATACCAGGTCTTTAGTCCAGAGGGAAATTGTGTTTGTGTGTGTTTTAGGAAAGAGGAAGAGAGAAAGTGAACATGATAAACTAGGGGTGGGCAACTCCGGTCCTCGAGAGCTGGAATCCAGTTGGGTTTTCAGGATTTCCCCAATGAATATGCATGAGATCTATTTGCATGCACTGCTTTCAATGTTTATTCATTGAGGAAATCCTGAAAACCCAATTGAATTCCAGCCCTCGAGGACCGGAGTTGCCCACCCCTAGTTTATCATGTTCACTTTCTCTCTCCCTCTTTCCTAAAACACACACAAACACAATTTCCCTCTGGACTACATTTGCCTGATATCACATTGAAAAAGACCTGGTATCTAGTGAATCTTGGTTTAAATGACATTCAAAGGTTAACATTAAAGTAAATGGACAACTCCTCGAGGACCGGAGTTGTCCACCCCTGTGATAGACCATTAACTATTCACTATGATTCTGACCATACTTACATACGGTAAGTCACAGTTCTCTCTTTCTGGCTTTCCTTTATTCTTTGGAAATGCTAGCCCTTCTGAGCTGCACTCACACCCATCTTTAAGGTAAATAGCAGATGGATGGCAAAGATAAGGCAAGTTTTGTATCACCAGCACTGGGAGTACATAAATGTGTGGCTCTCCAAAGAAATAGTTATACAAGTTGAAAGTTCTATCAAGATCTCTGAATTCACTAACAATTTATAGAGCTGCATGGCGATTTACCAAGAGCCTAAAACTCTATTTTATATAAAAGAAAAAAAATGAATTCAACAAGATAATGTTATCCATTTCAAACTGTTTATTGGTAAACATCTTTTGTTCGCAGTTTTATCCAAAATCCTTTATTTTTAAAATTGGAGGGGGGGGGGGGGCTTGCAGGAGGTGGTATAAATACAGAAACATTTTACATGAGTTAAAAATATATATACAGCAATCACAAGAAATGAGGTCCAAGCCAAAATAGGAAAATACAAATTTCAGCCAAACACTTTGCAACTGTCAAAACTGAGATTTAAGACAATGAAATGGAACTTAACAACCTAGACCTGGTTAGTGATCTATTAAAAAATCCCACAGATGCCTTGAACAGTCAAAAGGTTTGTGACAAATAAATTTTCTGGCTCTTTTTTTCACTTAATGGAAAAAAAATACCATCATAACTTTCAGGAGCAAAAATTATGCAAATCTTTTCCATTTATTCAGAGGCATAAAGTAAAACTGAGCTTATAGATATTACAAAATTACAAGCATGAATATTGTTCCAACAAATATTAACACCAAAAATCCTGCTATATACTTAAGCATTATAAATGGTCAAAGATTTGATGGTATATTCATCCAATGGCAATAAATCTTGAATAATGCCAAAGACAAGAAAAGTCAGATTAAAAATACAATATCTAAATTGCTCATATATCAACTTATATTTTCCTTGGCTTGATTGCTTTTTCGTGTATTCTTATCCCTAGGGTTCATCTTTTCCATTCTATTACAATTTACTTGGTTTATGTTTGCAATTTCAGACAAAACTCTGGGTTTTCCATTTTACATATCCTTTCCAGAACACTTGTTCATACAGTTTTTTTCATTTTTATATTTGTGTAATGCTAACATGGGATTCTAATGATGCCAATATAGCAGCAATTTGGCTTCCTAATGGTGAAAAACCAGCTATGGGAAACATTATATTCAAATAAAAAGGCTGCCTTCCACAGTCTGGACTACATTTTGCATTAAACTTTCCACAACATTTTCAGGTTCGACTTTCTTTCTTTAGGAAGGCTAGATAGCGCTATTTAGGTTTAACGTTAGTAATGTTTTAAAAATGTACATTCCAACAACACTTCCCAAACATGCCTTGGGGATCTCCCAGATAGTTAAGAACATAAGAATTGCCGCTGCTAGGTCAGACCAGTGGTCCATCTTGCCCAACAGTCCACTCACGCGGCGGCTGTTAGGTCAAAGACCAGTGCTTTGAGACTAGCCTTACCTGCGTACGTTCTGGTTCAGCAGGAACTTGTCTAATTTTGTCTTGAATCCCTGGAGGGTGTTTTCCCCTAGAACAGCCTCCGGAAGAGTGTTCCAGTTTTCTACCACTCTCTGGATGAAGAAGAACTTCCTTATGTTTGTACTGAATCTATCCCCTTTTAACTAGAGAGTGCCCTCTCGTTCTCTCTACCTTGGAGAGGGTGAACAACCCGTCCTTATCTACTAAGTCTATTCCCTTCATTATCTTGAGTGTTTTAATCATGTTTCCTCTTTTCAAGGGAGAAGAGGCCCAGTTTCTCTAATCTCACTGTACACCAACTCCTCCAGCCCCTTAACCCATTTTAGTCACTCTTCTCTGGACCCTTTCAAGTAGTACCGTGTCCTTCTTCATGTACGGCAACCAGTGCTGGACATAGTATTCCAGGTGAGGTTATAGTAGGTATTCTGGAAACCTAAGTAAGCATCAGGTATGTTTATATATACAGTAAAGTACATATGCACTGTTGATAAGGGTAAAACCTAATTGGCTGTAACATTTCCAAGATAGGTTTGGGAAGGCCTGTTCTGGCAATTAAATTTTTTTCAAATTTTTGGTTAAACAGGGATCTAATTAAAGGTCTGCTTCATTAAGGCTATCCACTTCTATCTGTGAACAAAAAAGTTTAATAAATTAAACCCCAATGTGAGGTTGTATAGGGTGGGACCCTTTTTTGGAAAAAAAAAAAAAAAAAAGGGGGGGGGGAGAGGCAGGGTGAGGAGGATGCTATGCTGCTGCTCTGCTATCACACAGGATGGCTAAAGTAACTACCTACGAGACTATGCGTCTTGGAGAGCTGCATCATCTTGGAAGGAACTGTCGTACCTGAGGACTCCTCCTCTGGGCTGGTTATATCACATAAGCCTACCCTCTGGGTTGCAACATTGGGAAGCTCCTCCACCCATATGATTAGGAATAGTCCTGCTAGGGATTGGAAAACCTAAGTGCATTATAGCCTAGGTGAGCTTCTCAGTTGCTCTTAGCAGCAGAGAATCCTAGGAATGTTCCACTAAACTAAACCTTAAGTTTGTATACCGCATCATCTCCACAATCGTAGAGCTCGGCACGGTTTACAGGAAATGGTGTAGGGAAGGAACTCCAATAAAGGTTACAGGACAGTATAAAAAAAGTTTAGGGACTTAGAATAACAAAGAGGAGGACATATTACATTTTTGAGAATAGCCAAGTTTTCAGATGTTTTCGGAAAAGTTGGACTAGGACAGGGGTAGGTAATTCCGGTCCTTGAGAGCTGGAGCCAGGTCAGGTTTTTTATGATATCCACAATAAATATGCATGAGAAAGATTTGCATCTCATGGAGGCAGTGCATGCAAATCCATTCATACATATTCATTTAGTACAGGAATGCCCATTTTCTGCCCCGCCTCCTCCTAAATATAATAAAGATACGTTTTAGCATATGGAGTAGTGTCTGTTAATTTGGCCGGACACCTCAGTGCATTCCACAGTATGCCATTTAAAGCTATGTTAGGCTTTGGGACACATTAACACCTAACACAGCTTAGTTAAAGGGCCACTTAGGCCTGGATTCTCTAAACGGCACCAGTAGGTGCCCAAATTGTAAAAACAATGCCATTGAAATAACATTTTTAACTGAGTTTCAAGGCACCTAAAAAAATCAGCACCGGAAGCGTGCCTCCGTAGGCACTTTAGATGCCTAACACCACTGTGGGTGTGGCTAATGCTGGAAGTGGCGTTAGGCAGCCCAAAGCTCCTTTGGAGGTGCAATTCACATCCTAGGTAGACCCAGAAATGTAGGCCAGGAAAACCCTGGCCTATATTTTCAGCACCTACCTTTCTCAGAGGTGCAATTCTGTACCCAGCTCCATCGCATGATTGACACACGATTGGTGGACACCAACAACTGCGCCTGTTACAGAATCTGGGCTTTAGCAAATATATTCCTACTTGTTAATTTTCTAGGTAGACTACTACATGCTACAGATAGATTGTTCATCAGTTGCTTTCTAAATCAGAAAGATATTTGAGCAATTCCTTAAAACAGCAGTATTTGATTTCTGTGGGTCCATTAATATGAAAAATAAATATGGCAAATTAAAGATTACCTTGGTGTTTGGCTCTTAGAACATATACCTGAAACAATGAAAGAGTATAAATTAAAAAGTGAAGATCATGAGCTACCAAAATGATAGTCTATGAAAGAAAAAAATAAAAGCTAAAAATGACCTGCTCATCTGCCCACATGAAATATGTACAAGAGTTTGGGCAGTCGATGGAGAAAGGGAAAAAAAGAAGACATACGTGCCATTTGCTGTTATAACATTAGCAAAAAAATAATAAATTGGTTTACATATTAAATACCAAAGAAACTTAGCAGTTTTATTTAAAAAATACAATTTAAGGATATCTTGTTTTTCCATCTCAGTTTTAAATGTGACTAATAATGTTGCTCTTTTGGCTATATAGTCTTTAGATGACTCAAGAAATCGGGAAATATTCAAACTATCAGGAGACACTAACTGATCTTTCCCCCCTTCTTCTGAAATCTTTATAATACTACTGGGTATATAATAAAGATTATCTGGACAAAAACTTTCTAAACCAGTATAAGATAGTACATCTTTTAAGTACATTTTAAGTAATTCTAAGGGAGAAAGAAAATGAGATAAAGGAAAATTCAGAAATCTGAGGTTCCTAGATCTCAAAGCATTCTCCATTTTCTCCAACTGTAAATGTAATAAAGTATTATCCTTTACTTGAGATACCACAGGATTGCATTACAGAGACAGATGATAAAACTGCTAAGTTCTGTGGTCAACAGATAAATGTTTTTCCAGATGTCTCTAAACAGACACAATACAGGAGGAAGCAATTCCTACAACTTAAGGATAAAACCTTGAGTGTAGGTGCTTCATTTTTTCTTAAATTCCCCTGCAAGTGTTTGGTGGTATATCAAGATACCAAATATATTTTTTTAGATCCAACTCATCTAGAAAATTTTCTTATAGATAAACCTAAGTTGGATATTTTGCCTGTTATTAATGCAGAGGTTGAGATGGAATGATAAATGAAATTATTATTATGCTTGACTCTAGAGTGTATTAGTGTTGAATATGTTGATGATGTTTAATTATTGTTTGTTAAAGGGCTCATCAGGAATAGCCAGCCCCCAATAAGGTGGACTTGAAGATTATTCTGTATTTTTATTTTATTCTAATTCCCTGCGTGTTTATTTTGCTTGAATTTGTTATTTGTTGTAACAATCAATAAATTTAATTAAAAAATAATAATTAAAAAAAAAAATACCAAAGAAACGGGCATCTTGTAGACATGGAGTCAAAGCAGATAAGAAACAAGCTATTATCAAGAATTCAATAAGAAGAAATGGAAGGTATACAATCTTAGCCTCAGTTATATGATCACTTGATGTTAGTGTTTATTTATTTAATTCATTTTCTATCCTATTTTCCTAAAGAGCTCAGAATGGGTTTCAGGTTAAACTTACATACTATACACTTAACAAGCTACGATTTGCACCGGATTTGCCTTAATTATAGTACAAATTTACGATACAAGTTTTTATCCTAACTTGACACATATAGGGGGGTCTAATACACATAATATACAGGTTACAATTTGCTATAGTTATCCTTACAGTTCAAGTTTTCTAATACACAGTTTACAGGTTAAATTTGCCATAGTTACAGTGCAAGATTTTTCAGTACAAGTTTTTCCTAACGTGACACATACTGGGATCCAGTACCAATATACATTTCTTTGTAATCCATCGGCCATGGGCAGGGGAGTTAGGTGAAGAAGTGTGTTTTCATTGCTTTCTTAAAGTTTAGGAGTCCTTCAAGGGATCTGATCTGCGGAGGCAGTCGATCCCAGTGGTTCAGTATGAAGTGGGAGCAGGAATGTCATTTGGCAGTTTGCAGTTGAAGGGCACTAGGGGGCGTTTTGAGGCATATTTCATCCTGGGAGCAGAGGGACCTGCTCAGCACATACGGAGGAAGCTTAGCCATCATGTAGCCCAGCGCCATGTGAACAGATTTGAATGCTAGCATCAGGCCCTTGAAGACACGTTTCGCTATGGGCAGCTAGTGAGCTAGTTAGAGTCTGGGAGACAGGGTTGTGTGCACGGGAGGTATTTTAGAAGTCTGATTGCCGCATTTTGAACACACTGGAGACGTAGCACATTCCTTTGCCGTGAGACCGTTGAATAGCGCATTGCAGTAATTAATATGGGAGATTACTAATGCACATATTAGTTAGGTGAAATCAGACTCTGAAAAGTAGTTCATTTTTTGGAGCTGTCGCAGGTAGTAAAATGAGGAAGATACCACATGAGAGAGATAGTTAGAAAGCAACAGGTTGCAGTCAAGGAGTAATCCTAGGCTACACGCTTGGTCTTTTGCAGTTATGATAGTCTAGTCCCAGCGCAGCAAGGGATGGGTATGGTTGCAGTGTTCTTTGAGGATCCAAAGGAGTTCCATCTTGAGGCATTTAGTTGTAATTTGTTTACGGACATCTAGTTTTTTTTTATTTCCGAGAGGCAGTTTAGGGGTTTTGTGATCTGGGTGTCACAGGTTTCTCCTAGCGGTAGGTGCAGTTGGACATCATCCACAAAGTGAATCTGTATTTGATATTTGCAGGCTATGTCTAGGACAGGTCTAATATAGAGATTGAATAATAGAGGGATAGCAGAGGCCCCTGTGGAACACTGTGCTTTTGGTTTTGATAGCGTGTCGTTGAGCAGAACGCTTTGAGATCTATTATTCAGGAAGGAGGTGAACCATCGTAGCGTAGTGTCTTGGATTGCAATTTCAGAGAGTCAATCAATGAGGAGAGGATGGTCAATAGTGTCGAACACCGTGCTGAGATTCAGCAGCACCAGAAGGACATCATTACCCTTATCCATGAGTTTCCAGCAGTCATCGATGCTGTCGAGAAGGCCAGTTTCAGTACTGTGGAATTTCCTGAATCTTGACTGGAAGGCGGATAGGGCTCCTTGTTCATTGATGGTTTAACAAAGTTTTTTTCCAGGATCTTGGAGATGAAGGGTAGTTTGGAGACAGGTCTAAAGTTGCCAGGCACTTGGGTTTTTCAAAATCAGTTTGATGACCGCTGACTTCCAGTTTGCAGGCAGTATACCTGTTTGTAGAGAGGTGTTGAGAGGAAGGATGGAGTCTACAAAAGAATCTTTCACCGCCACTAGGAGGCATGGCAGACATGGGTCCAGGTTGGGTGAATAGTGTCCAGTATCTAGGAGATGTCATGGGAGACAGTTTCAAAGAGAATTAGGTTCCCAGTTGTAGTTAGTTTTAGTTGTTTTGTCCAAGTTGCAGGGGGGTGGGGGGAAGAGAGATGTCTGTAGCATGGCGGAGCCAAGGTGAGATCATATTTTGTCTACTTTGTCAGTGAAGTAGTCTGAAACCAGGGTGAGGAGTATTTGCGGGGATAGTATTTGATCCCTTTGACTGGGGCTAGCTCTTCTTATAGGGTTGTTACCTCAGCATGCCAGTCCATGGCAGCCTTGTCAACAAATTGAGAATTTGGTTTTGATGTTCCTACTAGGTTTGAAAGGCCTGTGGAGAGATCCTCTATGCTGATAGTGTCGTTGTTGTATATCATCTTATGTTGGGATTGCTTCCTGGTTGACGGTTGATTTATTGTGTAGGTGTAATTGAATGTGATCAAATGGTGATAAGACCAGGGTACTGGTTTGGTGGTACAGCCAGGGGTTTGTGTGGTGAGAAGAGTGTCTTTCTGAATAACGATTAGATCTAAGATGTGGCCCGCAGAGAATTGGCGAGGGGACCATTTGCTGGAAGCCTAGGTCCAACGGTGAAGTGCTGAATCTGCCAAGGATCCAGTCTCATTTGGGTAGCTTGTGAAGTCAAATCCTCCAAGTATGATGATTTGGTTGTATGTGCAACCAGTTTGCTAAGGACGGATAGCAGGTCATCTAAGACAGCCATTGGAGAGTGCGGTGCTCTGTATATCAAGGTGAAAGTTAGGTCTCTGTTGTGACCCACCAAAGTGCGTCTAGTGTGATGGTGTCTATCAGTCTTGGGTTGAGGTTGGACTTAACGATAGTGGCTACACCTCTACCTCTAGTGTTGGTGCGTGAGCGAGCTAATGCTTTGTACCCTGGTAGACAAAGCATACCTAAGGTAGCTCCATCCTGATCTTTGAGCCAGGAATTGAATTTTACTTCAGGCATCAAGGAACCTATAAGCTAAAGGTTTTCTCCTATTTTTATCTTAGTAAATAGGGTCCTTAATATATCAAATCATTAATAAACCAGAAAGGTTCAGAAGTCACTGCTCCATCATAAAACTGGCAGAAGAGCAAAAAGTGAATTTATTGTACTTGTTAAATATGCAGTACATGGAGTGACAACTTTGGGGCTCATAAGAGTCCAGGGTCCCAGAGGGCCATGAGTCGATTTGAGGGGGGAGAGGGTTGTTCCTGTACCCATCCCCAATATCTCCTTGAATTGTGTTGGAGATGATGCCTCACTGTTTATATTCTGAACCTTTTGTGTTCCGTTGTTCTGTTTGCACTTTTGATTGCATCAATAAAAATTGTTTGAACCTAAATATGCAGTACTGTGCCTGCTGTATTAGACCTACCTGAAGTAGAAAGAAAAGGTCCAATGAAGATGCTGTGATGCAAATGTATTAGGTTAGGGCAATAAAAAGTTGATGGGCTTTCCAGAACCATGCTGAACTGGCATAAGAAAAGAGGCACAGCTCTTGAAATCTAGTCCTAAATTGTACATAAGCCACCATAACAAGTCCATTATTCACAAATTGTATTGTCAGCTGTTTACTAACAAGCTTACCTGCAGCACATTATCTACCTGGGTGACATTCAAGTCATTTTTGCATTATTTTTTTAAGCACCTCCTTCTTGAGAGGTTCTCAACCTTGAGCCTAATCTTTGCTTTTTGGAGGTAATTTTATTGTTTTTGCACGTAACTGGCCAGTATAATAATATGCACAACAGAATAATAATAATAATAATAACTTTATTCTTCTATACCACATGCTGAATGGCAGTGCACCGTTCCCTCTGCTGGTTTTTAAATGCTCCTAGCTGGTCAGGAAGGGGCGGAGCAGGCTCACACGCCCGGCAGGATTGATCGAGGCAGGAACGAGGCTCTGTGCAGAGCCGGTCTGGTAGGCAGGAGATCGTTGGTCGCAGTGAGGTTCAGTTCCCCTCGCTAATTTTTTCAAATGCTCCCAGCTGGTCGGAAGGGGGGATCAGGCTCACATGCCCGGCAGGATCGATTGAGGCAGGAGGCAGGAATGAGGCTCTGTGCAAAGCCAGTCTGGTAGGGAGAGGCGTGATATGTTAAGGATAATATTAAAGTGACAATAATAATAATAATAACTTTATTCTTCTATACCGCCACAGTTGAATGACTTCTAGGCGGTTCACATCGAAGAAGGCTGGACAATCAGCGAATTACAGAATGCGAGAAGTGAGGGTACAACTTATTACATAAGAAATAGATAAAAGGAAAATATGAATCTTAAGTATGTAGTATAGATCTCTTGTATGCAACCCAAGGAATAAAGCTGGACAATCTGCGAATTTTAGACCACAGATTACAAAACCTTCAAAAAGGAAATAAAAACCCTTCTATTCAAAAAACACATAAAACCGAACTAACACAATCAGAAATGTCCCAAGCATCACTTGCAACTACACTAAATATACTTCTAATGTCATGACAATTCAGACTTAATTTATGTTATGTTACATTTGGAGCACCTAGCATCATCTACACCCCTTCCCCATTCCAGCAGGGGAGAGAACTACAGGAGGAGCAGCGCTGACGGCGCTCGGCACCAACGGCCAGATCGGGAGCCCTTTCCAGCAGGGCACCTAGCATCATCTACATCATCATCCCCTCCCCCATTCCAGCAGGGAAGAGCCGACAGAGGAGAGCTGCAGTCCGATGCTCAGACCAATGGTCGGTTCGGGAGCCCGTTCCAGAAGGGTACCCGACACCATCTTCACTCCTCCCCCATTCCGAAGGGTCTACCTCTGAGGATCTCGCATCATGTGCGGCAGCGGTGGAGATTACCTTGCCAGAGATGTTGCCTGTTCTTGCAGGAAACTCGGGACCCAGATGATAGCCATCGGAACTGGGGTTGACGGCAGTTATAGAATAGAATGGGAATGGTGGTTGAAGTGAATTGGGGTGGAGATGGAGGTGGGTATGGAGATGGATAGGGATATGATATATTCCGGAAAGGCATTTAAGATCTGGTGTTAAATGATCATAATAATTACAAGTCAAAGATCTTGATGCTTTTTTGGAGTGTGTTTCTGTTTCTCTCTATGCTTATTTTTATCTCTATTTTGTTTACTTTAATTATTATTTTAATTCTGTCTTTAAATTATTTATTCATTACTTGGAATATTTCATTTCTATCTTATCTCTACCTCTGTCTTTATTTTTATTTTTCATACTGTTTCTTCAGGTACTTTAGTTAGATTGTGAGCCTTTGGGACAGTTAGGGAATTTCCAAATACCTATCTTATTTATTTAATTTTTATTTATTGTATCTTTAATGCATCATTTTTGTAAACCGCTTACAAACCTCATGGTTATTAGCGGTATATAAGAATTAAATTAAATTAAATATATGAGGTTCAATAAAAGAAAATTTTCACTGCCTGTTTCTATTCTGACCATTTATTCAGTTTCATGGTTATTACAAAAAATATTTTTTTACATGGGGGGTGTCAAAAAATGATGGGCCCTGGGTGCCACATACCCTAGGTACACCACTGTAGTATAGATCTCTTGTATGCAACCCAAGGAATAAAGCTGGACAATCTGCGAATTTTAAAACAGAGCTGGACAATATGGCGAATTGCAGAATGAAGCGAGTTACAGAATAAAGCGGATTACAGAATAAAGCGAAATACTGGATAAAGCAAATTACAGAATAAAGCTGGACAGTCAGCGAATTACAGAATGCAAGTAGTGAGGTTACAACTTATTAACAAGAAATAGTTAAAGTAAAATATGAGTCTTAAGTATGTAATTTAGGTCTTATGTATGCAACCCAAGGAATAATGCTGGACAATCAGCGAATTGCAAAATGCAGAAAGCGAGGGAACATATTACACAGAAATTGACAGAAAATATAACTTTGTAAGTAGTGAGGCTTCTGTTTAGGAGATTAATTTGTCAACCAGTACGGTTTTAATTGCTCTCCAGAAGGCGCCGTAGGTCAGCCTGGCTCCATTGATGTAACTACCCAGCCAGGACTTCTGTTTACTTGCTTGGAACATGAAGGACCTGTCCAAAAAGGATTTGTATTTGCAGCCTGTAAGATGGGGGGGGGGGGGGGGGAGGTAAAGAAGCAGTACTGTGGGTTAATCTGGAAAGAGGTAATGGAAAATGTATTTACATTGGTGTAATATATAGGCCTCCTTCACAGACAGAAGAAATGGACGAGTATTTAATTTAAAATGTTCATAAAATAGCTAGGAAAGGGGAAATACTATTGATAGGTGATTTTGATATGTCTGAAGTTGAATGCTGCATTCATTAGAAGAAGAATTGTTCCAGCAATTACTAACGGAACCCATGCGGGCTAGATCTCTTCTGGCAGTGCTTACAAATGGGAAAAGTGTTTCTGAGGTTATGGTGGGTGATCATTTGGCATCTAGTGATCACAGAATGACGAGGTTCAATATTAAAATGAGGTATGAGCGGACTTACTCAAATTTGAAGGTTCTAAACTTCAAAAGAACTTTGTCAAGATGGGGGAATATCTCAAGGAGTTAGATGGGAATAGCTGAATGAAGTAGAAAAGCAGTGGGCGAAACTGAAAGGAGCTATTCTGAAGACGACAAACCTTTATGTTAAGAAGGTACATAAAAGTAAAAGGAAAAGGCCGTTTTGGTTCTCAAATGCAGTAGCTGAAAAGGTGAGAGATAAAGGTTGGCCTTCATAAATTACAAGATGTCACAGAAAGAGGAAGGCAGACATAAATATGTGGAAAAGCTGCCAGAAAGCAAAGATGCCAATAGAAGAAAAGATAGTCGATATGGTAAAACTGGGGGGCATAACATACTTTAGATATGTAAGTGATAGGAAGAAGTGTCAAAATGGCATAGTGAGGCTTAAGAGTGAAGGGGATAAATATGCAGAAACCAATAAAGATAACAATTATTTCTGTTTTGTGTGCATGAATAAAAGACCAGGGGAAAAACCACAGAAAACAAGTGTAAATGGGGATACAAGTGTAATTCTCAGAAGACTGTGTTTGTGAGGAGCTAGCTAAATTAAAAATAGACAAGGCAATGGGGCCTGATGGGATACATCCCAGGGTACTCAAGAACTCAGACAGGTTCTGGCAGCTCTGTTGTCCCATCTTTTCAATGCTTCCTTAGAGTCTGGTGCGGTCCCGGAGGACTGGAGAAGGGTGGATATGGTCCCTCTGCACAAAAGTGGAAGTAAGGAGGAGGCTGGGGATTGTAAGCCAGTTAGTCTGACCTAGGTAGTGAGTAAACAAATGGAAACACTTCTTAAGCAGAGGAGAATAGTGAGAGTTCTAGAATTCAATGGACTGCAGGACCCGAGGCAGAATGGATTTACAAGCGGCAGGTCTTGTAAGACGAATCTGATTGATTTCTTTAACTGGGTAACCAAACAATTGGATTTGGGAGAAGCGCTAGACCTAGTGTACTTGGGCTGTAGCAAAGTTTTCGACACAGTGCCACATAGGAGATTGATAAATAAACTGAATGCTTATGGTATGAACCCTAAAGTGATGAACTGGATTAAAAGCTGGTTAAGTGGAAGGCGACAAATGGTAGTGGTAAATAGAGTTTGCTCAGAGGAAAAGGATGTTGTTAGTGGAGTGCCGTAGGGGGTCTGTCTTTGGCCCAGCTCTATTTAACATCTTTATGAGTGATATTGCGGAAGGATTCTCTAGCAAAGTGCGCCTTTTTGCAGATGATACCAAGTTTTGTAATAGAGTAGACACCCTGTCAAGTGTGGATAACATGAGAAGGGATTTGGTGAAGCTTAAAGAACAGTCAAGCAATTGGCAACTAAGATTTAATGCTAAAAATTGCAGGGTCATGCACTTGGGCTGCAAAAATCCAGGAGAAAGGTATAGTATAAGAGGTGAGGAACTTATGTGTGCAGAAGAAGAACAGGACTTGGGAATAATTGTGTCTGATGATCTCATGTTAGCAAAACAGGTAGAAAAGGTGACAGTAAAGCCAGGAATGTGCTTAGGTACACAAAGAGAGGAATGGTCAGTAGGAAAAGGGAGATAAGTTTTGGCGAGGCCCCATTTGGAATACTGTGTGCAATTTTGTCATACCTTCAAAAAGATATAATAGAAAGTAGTCAGCGCAGAGGGCTGCTACAAAGTTGGTTAGTGGTCTTTGTCATAAATCGTATGGGAACAGTCTTACAGAACTTAATATGTATACTCTAGAGCAGGGGTGTCCAACCTTTTGGCTTCCCTGGGCTGCATTGGCCAAAAAAAATGTTTCTGGGGCTGCACAAATGCGCAAACGCTGCAGCAAGATGGTAAACACCCAGGGGCAGCAGAGTAAAACACTGCATTGCCCTCGACCAGGGCCGCACAAAATACTTCACTGGGCTGCAGGTTGGACACCCCTGCTCTAGAGGAAAGACAGGATAGAGAGGGAATATGATAACGATGTGGTATTAATGTACAGGAGGTGAGTCTTTTTCAAATTAAGGCAAATTCTGGAAGGAGAGGGCATATGATAAAGTTAAGAAGTGATAGGCTCAGGAGTAATGTAAAATTATTCTTCACAGAAAGGGTAATAAATGCTTGGAATGGTCTCCTGGTGGTGGAGACAAAGATTATCTGAATTCAAGATGTGTGGGATCTCTTAGGAAGAAGATAAGATGGTGGTGAAGTGCAGACTGGATGGGCCATTAGGCCTTTATTTGCCATCATGTTTCTATGATGATGCTTCCTTTGCTGACAGGTGTGTACAGGGGCAGAGGAGGAATAGAGTAATTCAACTTTAACTGCAAAGCGCCAAACGATGTTCCTACTCCCACTTCATACTGATCCACTGTAATCAACTGCTTCCGCAGATCAGATCCCTTGAAAGACTCAACTTTAGGAAAGCAATAAAAACATACCTTTTCAATTAACTCACCCACCATGACCAATGGATTACAAAGAAATGTATATTGGTACTAGATCCTCAGTATGTGTCACTTTAGGCTAAAATTTGTATTGAAAAACCTTGCACTGTAACTATGGCAAATTTAACCTGTAAACTGTATATTGGAATTAGGTCCCCAGTATGTGTCGAATTAGGATAAAAACTTAATTCGAAAAAACTTGTGCTGTAACTATAAAATTGTAACCTGTTAACTATATATATTATGTATGTTAATCTGTAACCCATTCTGAGGAAAACAAATTAAATAAATAAGTATGCACACAGCGCCTGATTCTGGAAATGGCACCTGCCGCGATAGGAGCCTGCAAAATGGGCACCCACCGTGTGTCAATCACCGGTAGGCGCTGCATACAGAATCACATCTATTTTTTGTACAGATGCCTTAAATGTAGCCTGGCATTTTAGAGGCCTACATTTAAGGCCTCTCACACCAACAGAAGCGCCGAGGCATACCTATGGACACATAAAGCCACTTCCAGCATAAGCCTTCTACTCAACCAGTTTCTGACTTAGCCCATCACTTTGGGACCCATCCCGAGGGCACTCAGTTTATTTATTAGACGCTTGTGTGAAACACTGTCAAAGGCTTTGCTAAAATCTAAATACACCACATCTAATGCACTCCCGCTACCCAATTCTCTGGTCACCCAGTCAAAGAAATTGATCAGATTTGTCTGACAAAACCTACCTCTAGTGAATCCATGTTGCCTCCGATCCTGTAATCCACCAGATTGAAGAAACTTCACTATCCACTGTTTTAAAAGTGTTTCCATTAATTTGTTTATTACAGAAGTCAGACTTACCGGCCTGTAATTCCCTACTTCTTCCTTACTTTCACTTTTGTGTAGAAGGACCACATCCGCTCTTCTCCAGGCCTTCAGTACCACTCCCGACTCTAGAGACTCATTGAAAAGGTCAGTCAGTGGAGCCACCAGAACTTTCCTAAGTTCCTTCAGCACCCTCCGATGTACACCATCCGGCCCCATCGCTTTGTCTACTTTTAATTTAGCTAGCTCCTCACGAACACAACCTTCTGAAAATCAATCAGCGTCTAACACTCCTCCATCCCTATTAGTGTTTGTCTTCTGTAGTCCCGCTCCCGAGGTTTCAGCCATGAACACAAAACAGAAATATTTATTAAGCAATTCAGCCTTTTCTTTATCAGCTTCTACATATTTCTCCACTTCACCTTTCAGTTTCACAATGCCACTTTTACACTTCTTCCTAGAACTGTTTTATCCAAAACATGTCTTGTTGCCCCGTTTTACCATGTCAGCTATTTTTTCTTCCATTTACATCTTTGCTTTCCTGACTATTCAACCAACCTTTCTTAACTTTTCCAGATATTTTTGCCTGTCTTCCTCTTTCTGTGATCTTTTATATTTTATGAAAGCTAACCTTTTATTCCTTATCTTCTCAGGTACTACTTTTGAGAACCAAAGTAGACTTCTTTTCCTCTTACTTGCCTCACAAAATGGTCTGTCATCCTTACAATAACACCTTTCAGTCTTGCCACCTTACAGATGTTCACATCCAGACAACAATTCCTTGAAGTAATCTCCCATCTGAACAAAGTTCATTTTTTAAGAGTCTAGAACCTTTACTTTTGAATAAGCCCTCTCTATACCCATCTCAATATTAAACTGTACCATGCAGTGATCACTGGATGCCAGATGATCACCCACTATAACATCAGAAACACTTTCGTCATTTGTAAGCACTAAGTCCAGTATGACCCCATCCCGCGTAGGTTCCATTACCAACTGCTGGAATAGTTCTCCTTGTAGAGAATTCAGGATCTCCCTACTTCTAGAAGATCCTGCAATAGGGATACCCCAATCAATATCCAGCATTTTAAAATCACCTATTAGTAAAACTTCCCCTTTTTTAGATATATTCTGAATGTCTACAATATTTTTATTTATTTTATTTAAAATTATTTATAACCCGCTTATCCACAAATCTAAGCGAGGAACAAAATCACACACAAAATCACTTTAAATGATACAGACAAATTCAAAACAGCAAAGCAAAACAGGGTAAAAAAAGAACAGCCACAATTCACACTGCCACATTACTTACACCAAAAAGCACTCAAATACAGTTTTAATCCCCTTTCTAAAAGACCAAAGCATTTCAGATTGGCGTAGAAACAAAGGCAAAGCATTCCATAGCGCCGGGCCCTGGACAGAAAACAGACTTGTAATTCCCCGTAAGCCTCACCACCGCTAAAGATGGAACACCTAAACTCAAGCTATCTGAGGACCGTAACTCACGCGAAGGACAATACCACTGCAAAAGAGAGAACACTTGATGGGCAATTATATTGAAAAACCTTAAACATCACACAAAGAATCTTAAAATCGACCCACATACCAATTGGCAATCAGTGAAGCTCATGAAGTATCGGAGTAATATGATCGAATTTTGAAGCATGAACGATAAGGTGTGCCACAACATTTTGCGCCAGCTGCAATGCTTGCAAAACATATTTAGGCAAGCCTAAATAAATGGAATTACAATAGTCAAGCAAAGGTGTTATCATAAACGTGATGACTTTCGAAAGTTATCATTTGAAAGATAGTCGCATAACCTCCGTAATAAACGCAGCTTAAAAAACACGGCGGAAATAACAACCTTAATTTGAGGTTTGAAAGACAGCATGAAATCAAACCCAACTCCCAAGTACCTACACTGCATTTGTACAGGAACAGCTTCGCCGGCAAATGAAATCTTGGAAGGACAAGCTTCCAAGTTTTTTCCATGGCCAATGTATAACACCTCAGTCTTCTTAATATTGAGTTTTAATTGATTTTGAGACATCCATTCCTGAATGATAGAAAAATAGTCATACAAGTATGATAAAGCTTCAGCCTGTGATTTTTCCATAGGGGTAAGGATCTGAATGTCATCAGCGTAAGGATGAAACATAACACTTAACGAATGCAACACCTTACACAAAGGGAGCATATAGATATTAAATAAGACCGCTGACAGACAAGAGCCCTGAGGAACCCCGCATGACAAAGGAACCCAATCATAAGAACATAAGCATCGCCTCTGCCGAGTCAGACCATAGGTCCATCATGCCCAGCAGTCTGCTCCTGTGGCGGCCCCCCAGGTCAATGACCTGTGAGTGATCTATTATTCTAAAGCATTTTGTACTGTATAGTAACCCTCTAATTGTACCCTTTAATCCCCTTTTCCTTCAGGAACTCGTCCAATCCCATTTTGAAACCCAAAATCATACTCTGCTGTACCATCTCTTCTGGAAGCGCATTCCAGGTGTCCACCACCCTCTGAATGAAGAACTTCCTAGCATTTATTCTGAATCTGTCTCCCTTCAATTTTTTTGAGTGTCCTCTAGTTTTTGTTGCCCCCGCCAGTCTACCTTCTCTATACCCTTCATGATCTTGTAAGTTTCTATCATATCCCCTCTAAGTCTCCGCTTTTCCAGGGAAAAGAGCCCCAGTTTCTCCAGCCTCTCAGCATATGAAAGGTTTTCCATGCCCTTTATCATTTTTGTTGCTCTTCTCTGGACCCTCTCGAGTATCGCCATATCCTTCTTAAGGTACGGCAACCAGTATTGAACACAGTACTCCAGATGCGGTCGCACCATCGCCCTATACAGCAGGAGGATAACCTCCTTGGTTCTGGTAGTGATACCTTTTTTGATAATGCCCAACATTCTGTTCACCTTTTTTGAGGCCGCTGCGCATTGTGCCGCTGGTTTCATTGTTTTATCCACCAAACCCCTCAAGTCCTTTTCTAGGTTGCCTTCCCCCAATATCATCCCCCCCATCGTGTAGTTGTACATCGGGTTTCCTTTCCCTATGTGCATGACTTTACATTTCTCTACATTGAAGCTCATCTGCCATTTATTTGCCTACTCACTCAGTTTGTTCAGGTCCCTTTGAAGTTCTTTATATTCCTCAACAGATCTAACCTTACCGGAGAGTTTTGTGTCGTCCGCAAATTTTATAACTTCGCACCTCATCCCTGTTTCCAGGTCATTAATAAATATATTGAACAGCAGTGGTCCCAGCACTGACCCTTACGGGACGCCACTCGTGACCCCTTTCCAGTCAGAATAGTGTCCCTTTACTCCTATCCTCTGTTTCCTGTTCGCCAGCCAGTTTCTGATCCATCTGTGTATGTCCCCTTCCACCCCGTGGTTCCACAGTTTCCTTAGTAGGCGCTCATGAGGTACCTTGTCGAAGGCTTTCTGGAAGTCCAGGTATACTATGTCTATGGGGTCACCTTTGTCCAATTGTACGGTACTGGGGTTCAAGAAAGGATTGGACAATTTCCTGGTGGAAAAGGGGATAGAAGATTACTGTACAGGTCCTGTACCTGTTGGGCCGCCGCATGAGCGGGCTGCTGGGCGCGATGGACCTCAGGTCTGACCCAGCGGAGGCATTGCTTATGTTCTTAAAAAGTGCAGTAGGTTCATTTGGCATGATCTTCCACTACAGAAACCATGCTGGCTTGTTCTCATCAGCTTATTTTTTTCTATATGCTCATTGATACTGTCCTTGATTAATGATTCATAGAAACATAGAAATAGACGGCAGATAAGGGCCACGGCCCACCTAGTCTGCCCACCCCAATGACCCTCCCCTACCTTTCTCTGTGAATAGATCCCACGTGTCTACCCCATTTGGCCTTAAAATCAGGCACACTGCTGGCCTCAATAACCTGAAGTGGAAGACTATTCCAGCGATCAACCACCCTCTCAGTGAAAAAGAATTTCCTGGTGTCCCTGAAAGGGTGGTTGATCGGTCATCTTCCCCAGAACTGAGGTTAAGCTGACCGGTCTATAATTCCTTGGGTCACCTCTGGATCCTTTCGTGAAGATAGGTGTAACATTTGCTATTCTCCAGTCTTCCGGGATTACCCCTGTTTTCAAGGATAGGCTGCAAATCTGCTGTAGTAACTCCGCTATTTCGTCTCTAAGCGCTTTTAGTATTCTCGGGTGGATTCCGTCTGGGCCCGGAGATTTGTCAGTTTTTAGTCTATCTATCTGTTTGAGTACATCTTCGAGGCTTACCTCCATGCACAATAATTTTTCCTCTTGATCCCCCTTGAAAAATTTTTCCGGTTCCGGCACGTTGGATATGTCCTCTTTTGTGAAGACCGACGAGAAGAACGTGTTTAATCTGTCCGCCACCTCCTTTTCCTCCTTTACCATTCCCTTCCTGTCTCCCTCATCCAGGGGTCCCACCTCCTCCCTCGCCGGTTGTTTTCCTTTCACATATCGAAAGAATGGTTTAAAATTCCGTGCCTCCTTGGCAAGTCTCTCTTCATACTCTTTCTTTGCTGTTCTGACCACACGGTGACATTCTTTTTGATGCTTCCTGTGCTCTTTCCAATTTTCCTCGGTTTTATCCTTTTTCCATGTCCTGAAAGATTTTTTCTTGTTTCCTATCACCTTCCTAACTACATTGGTTAACCATGCTGGGTCTTTTGCTTGATTCTTTCTGCACCCTTTTCTAAATCTGGGTATATACCGGTTTTGCGCTTCGTTTACCATGTCCTTGAATAAGGTCCAGGCTTGCTCCACCGTCTGTGCCTTTCTGGAGCTGACGGAGCAAGCCCGGTCATTTGCTACAACACAAAATGACCGGTTACCCAAAAAAGACCCAAATCAATCCAACACCATGCCCATGGCCCATAATCTCGCTAACAAAATTGGATGATTAATCATGTCAAAGGCCGCAGACACATCCAATAACACCAAAAGTACGAAACTCCATGTATTATGGCAGAGCTTGATGTACCTTTTACCCGGCTGTTTCTTTTGGTAGTTACTATTGCTCTGTGTGTTGTATTCTCAATAAAAATTGTTTGAATGTAACCACTCTAAAAAAAACCAATGTAAATATATTTACAGTTCTTTCTTTCCAAATTGATCCACAGTGCCTCTTCCTTGCCCTGCAGATCCGTCAATTGTGTGGCATTAATATGATTATTAACAAATAACACTACTCCCCCCTCTTTTTCTTCCTACCCTGTCTTTCCTGAACAGATTATAGCCCAGTATAACTACATCCCAGTCGGGGGTCTCTTGTGAACCACATCTCCATAATTGCCATTATATCCAACTCATCTTTTTCCATCTTAGCTGCTAGATCCGGAATCTTGTTACCCATACTTCAAGCATTAGTATATACTGCTTTCCAGACATTGTTGCTTTTCCCATCCATGTTAGAAGTATTCAGTGATTTGCTTACCTGAGGGTTTATACTCACCCATAGGCTTTGATTACCCTGCCCCATCGCTTCTAGACTAAAGCCCTCTTCAATAGATTAGCCAGCCTACTGTCAAAGACCCTTCTTCCCTTCTTTAATAGATGCATTCCATTCCTGCTCAGCATCCCTTGGAAAATCATCCCATGGTCCAGGAAGCCAAAACGCTCTCAGTGACACCATCTACGTAGCCATGCATTCATCTATAGGATGTGAGCTTTTCTGCCCAGGCCTTTACCCTCAACAGAGAGGATGGATGAGAATACCACCTGCGCACCTGACTGCTTCACCTTCTCTTCCAGAGCCATGAAGTCACTTTTGATACATTAGTAGGAGTACCTGGCAGTTATCATTAGTGCCAACGTGGATGAGCAGTATCGAATAATAGTTATCAAGCTTGATGAGTCTCTGCAAGCTCTCCATAACATCTTGGGTTTTGGCACAAGGTAGACAGCATATCTCCCGGGACATCATGTCTTGTCTGCAGATAGACGATTCTCTACTCCTCAGAAGGGAATCACTTACCACCATTACTTTACGCCTCCTAGTGGTCAAAGATCCCGTAATTTGGGGGATTTCAAGCTTTGGCCCTTCCTCTCCCTGGGGTGCTCTTATCTCCTCCACTTCCAAGGCTGCATACTGATTCTTTAGTTCAAGGGTGGGTGAAGTCACAGTACCAATCTTGCAGGGTTCCATAATCTGAGTCAAGCTGTCTTCCCTCAGCACAGCCTCTTCTTCCCCACTGCTAGAAATCACAGATGCTTCTCAGTCTTGCCACCTCTTCTCTAAGTTCCTTTACTTCCTTCATGAGGGATTCTAGCTGAAGACAGGTTGCACAAAGAACCACTCCCTCTGCTTGGGCAAAATGTTCTGTCTGCACAGAGATAGAAGCTGTAACCTGAGAAGCAGCTTTGAAGACATGATGTTTCCCAGCCATACTGTGGTTGCAGAAACTTACACCTGGAAGAAAAAAGAAAGAGCAGAAAAATCCTACCAAAGCAATGCCCTGTTCCTGGTTGGCTGAAGCTCCATCTTGGGGTGGGCAGGAGGGAATTAACACCAAAGACTTTCCTCAACAGCTATTTGTGCCCTAATCTGCAACCTAAAATACTGATCTAGACTAAAACACTTTTTGTATGAAACCCTAACAGAGACTCTAAAGATACACTATTGCCCGATTTTGCTGAGCTAAAAAAGAGAACTACAATGAAATAACCTGCTATTTGCCTGCTAATTTTTTTCTGGTTACTGGACAAGCCACATGCAAAGCAGGACAGATACTATTTCCACTTCACTGTGTACTAAAACAATTTCTCAATGTATGTACATTTTTGCATGTACTGTACCTTTCTCCTTGCTATATATATATATATATATTTTTTTTTAATGCTCAGGTATTTTATCTTCACAGTTTATAAAAATTCCTCCAAGGGTTCCACTACATAGACCGTAAGAAGGGAATTTAATATTTAAAAACATGAAATAGCATTCATCCTCCTTACATGCTAGTTTTAGCTGCACCCCACTTCCCTTAATTAACCCCCCCTTTTACTAAACCATGATAGCGGTTATTAGCCTAGGGAGCCACGCTGAATGCGTCACACTGCTCCCGATGCTCATAGACACTCTATGAGAGTAAGAAGCAGCACGGAGCATTCAGCGCAGCTCTCTGCGCTAATAACCCCTATCGTGGTTTAGTAAAAGGGGGGGTTAGTTCTAGATTTGGATTATATCTAAAATAACCATTTCACAGTCTTATCAAAATAAAAAGCTAGGAATAAAAGATTAAGAATTTAAGAAATGCATTTATGAACAATCACAGATTTCTATTTGTTGTAGAATGAAAAAAAAAAAAAGTATGCATTGTAGCATTCTGCTCGGTACCAGCCTGAATTATCCTATTTAAAAAAAGGATCTTGGTATCAAAGGTTTTATTTTATAGCATTAATCCTCAATAGCAAAAAGTCTTCTTCAAAGCATATAGCAAAAAATATAGCAAACATCAGCACTTTCCTTGAATTTTTTTTTCTATCAATTTTGGTTTCAAAGACCTGGTTGATAAGACTACAAGAGCTCAAAGACAGCTCTTTGTGACTTTAAATCCCGAAATAGGCATGAATTTCCTAGGAACGTGCAAGTTTGCTCACAGTTCCTTGGTTCATAGACATGCGCTGAATTGTCTTGCGCGCAATTGTCTTAGCGCTTATTTGTCTGCGCTATTTTGTCTGCGCGCAATTGTCTTGCGCGTTTTTGACCTGTCACCCAGTTCCTTACATCCTGGTGAAGAGAAAACTGGAATATATTGTGTTATGGAGAAAGTGTTAGGTAAACTGAATTAGTTCCTCTTAAAAAGTTAGCTTGGCAGTAATTAGGTCAACTCTAACAAAGTTATGCACAGAAATATTGTGAGATGTCAAATATTTATATCTATTCTTAAGTTTCGCTATCACATTGAATATTTCTGTAGTTGCATATGGGACTTTAAACTCAACTTTAAATTACAGTATTTCTTGCCTTACAAAGGAGTTTATGTGATTGCTTTTGCTTTAAAAGTGATAGGTGGAGGAATTATTTTGTTTTTGGCTTACAGGGTCCTTCTAAAGAGAAATTCAAGTATTAGGACCATGCGGCGAAACAGGAATATGTGTCCACATAGTGCGGCCTGCAAAGTAGCATTATATTCACCAATCTACAGTATATACCACCCCAAAACCCAGTAGATGTCGCCTTAACGTTATGACTGGTAGCCTCCTTCCAAAGATAATAAAGATCTTTTACATGTCCATGTGAAGTCATCATTCTGCTATAAATGCAAGGATGGTATGGAGTTTTTCCTTCCCCAGAGAAAAACAAGTGATGCTGAGGAACAATTCCTATTTTGTTGGCACACAGCCCCATAAATACATCATCTATGTAAAAACTAGTATTGAGCGTCTGTGAAGCTTCAAACACTTTTGCTGCTACGTCTCCAGAAATGAGATATGCAGCTCCAGATGTATAATCAGGATAAGACAACCACTGGTATATTTCATATGGAACATAATACTTGCTATTTCTGTCCCTTCTGGGAGCGGATCCTCGATGGACTTTTCCAATCCACAAATCTTTAACATCAGTTTTCTCCAGACTTTGCAAATATGAAATAAGATTGGGAGTGTGGATAAAAATGTCGTCGTCTGCTGACATGATGAACTTTGCATGGGAGCAATAGGTATTTGCCCACTCGAACTGAAAAACTAATTTCAGAGTTAGATTGTGAAAGGTATCCAGAAAATCTTGCTGAATGAGATCATTGTACTGCTGGTCTTCCCATTTAAGTTTTGCTTGCAGCTTTTGTCTGTTCACAGGGTCTTTCTGAACTCCTAGAGCAAACATGATTTTAATATTGGCTTCATATTGTGAAAATATGTACTTCTCATTGCCCCAAGTTTGCCGAATCGCATCTCGCCTGTCTCTGCTTTCAGGTGAAGACTTTACAAATAACAGAAGAAAAACATCTTGTGCTTGACATTTTTCCTTGTGGTTAATCAAGTATTTGTACCGTGGCATCATATATATTTTGCTCTTGTTGATAGACAAGCTATCATTTATAAACTTGTAATTATTTATAAGGTATCTGTAGGGAATAGACTTTATATGGCCCACAACTGTGGTATCCTGCAGTCCCCACAAAAGCATAACAGACAGTATGAAACAAGAAGCAAATATTTGCAGAAATTGCCATTTTCTAACTCTCCTGGCACAAATATTCATTCTGAAAAAAATCCTTTTCACGTGTTCCACAAATTCGAGTTGGACAATTTTGTGTAGGGAAAATGTGGAGTTACTTCAAACTAGAATGCCAACTAGAGTGCACATGAATCACATTTGTCAACAATTTTCTGCACAGATGGCAATCATGGAAGGCACTAAAGTGTGAGGACTGCGCTTGAAAGTTCTTCCGCACTGACATTTCATCTTTTTCAGCTACTGCTCCCGATACTTAGATTTCTTCATGTACGGACTCAGGGATCTGTGGAATATGAAGCAGAAAAATGTTACCGATTTATTAACTTTCCCCTCCAAAATCAAATTTAACGTTAACAGTGGTACCAAATTTTTGAAAGGAAAATATTTTTGTTACAATTTTCATGTATTCTTTTGCTTCCTTTATTTTCTTTTTTGTTTCCTCTGTTTTTATTTGTTCTTTTCAGCAGTTTATCCCTGAGAGATATTTTTTAAAATTAGAATTATCTTTTTAATCCACTGCTCTCATTTGAGTTGCGCAGCACACCTTACATCCACACAATTCAAATCCGCAACCTAATCCAATGTTGCAGATGAAGAGGATGTGGCTCAACAGTAGCAGTTCTCATCTTCCATGCTGTCAAATGAGTGGTGCGCATTCCTAAATAGACAACAAGCTCGGGATGGGGGGGGGGAGAGAAACAACAAAAGAGCTGGGGGGAGGGGAAAGAAAGCTGAGAGATAGTGGAAAAAACGGGGCAGAGAGAAAGCTGGAAGTTGAACCTGCTGAGGGGAAAGATTATGCTTAGGAGGATTTTAAGCCAAATTGGGTTGAGTCTAAGGGGGGTGGTAGTGGGGAAGAATAGGAGAGGAGTGTCATATATCAGACAGAAAGAGGCCAAGCTGTCTGATGGAGTGATTCTCATAATTAAACCAGCACCAGCTGCCCTCATTTTTACCCAGTACTGTTTTTGCCACTGCTGTTTCTCTGCCTCAAACATGGTCATTGTTCTTAGTTTAGACCACTGCATACTGTTTATCGTTGACTTTGCAGAGTATTGTTCAGATTATATTGTCTTTGTTAGGGTTGTAACTACAGCTTCTCTGTGCTGGCTTATTCTCAAATTACTGCATTCTTAGCTGTAATTGTCATGCATTTTATTTAAATAATTTTTATTGGTATTTAAAGAAAAAAAAATGTAAATTTATTTATTTAAGCATTTATATACCACTTATAGTCTAAGTGGTTTACATTCAGGTACTCAAGCATTTTTCCCTATCTATCCTGGCAGGCTCATATTCTATTTAATGTACCTGGGACAATACAATATAATATAGATCATATGTATGAACAAAAGACAAAACCAACCAAAACAAACAAATTAAACAGTAGATTAACATTTAAAAGTGTTAATGATCAGTAATACTTCCATAAATATATCAAAAAGGACAGTATGGATGTACACTTTAATCAAGCAAATCATTATGGTTTAATAGGCACATGACTATAAGACTCCAATGGTTTCCATATTTAAGTAAATTTTTTTAGAGCATTTAAATCTCTCTGCAGCAACACGCTCATACTTGGCAGTTATACAAACTGTGTTCCACCAAGTTGTATTCCACCCTAGAAGCATCCTTCCAGTGTTGCAATATGATTTTAATAGCCAAATTGATCAAAATTCTTAGTAATTTTGCTTTATTATCAGATATTGTTTGTTTAAGTCCAAAATGGCCCAACACTATGATGTTTAATGTGAGTGGGTTCCTTTATATTCAACAAAGTGCTGATGGTATCCCATACGCGTAGCCAATACTCACTTATGCAATCACAAGAATATAATAAATGGATTAGAGTGCCAACCTCTTTTTGACACGACCAGCACTTATCAGATCTATCACCACCAATTTTGGATAATTTATAAGGCGTCCAATTGGCTTTAAGGAACACAAAAAAAATAAATTGGTTAGTAGCTGCCGATCTTAGTGATTTGTGAATGGAAGTCCAAATCTGTTCCCAACATTGCTCAGTTACTGCCTTCTTAATGTCAAATTCCTATGTATCTGTAGTGTAGTATCTTTGGGTGCGAAAATGAGTTGAACTGTAAGATTTTGTACCATTTAGAAGCAGCCCCTTTTTTAGATGTTATCACTGACATAAAAGACAGGCTCGGAGTGGAAGAACAAAGAGGTTAACTCTTCAAAAAGGTATTAAGGCAATGTTGAAGTTTTATCCACTTATAAAATTGGTTGGGAGGCAATGTGTATTTATGCTGTAATTCCTGAAAGGTTAACCACTTATCTTTTCTTTTTAGACCTATATCAACTTTGCCAACTTTATTGAAGGTAGTGGAAAAGGTTGTTGATTCTAAATTGGAAAATCATTTATAACAGAATGATATTTTAGACATGCATCATCAGTATGTTCTTTGAAGTGATCATAATATTGAGTCATTGTTAGTGGCAACACTGGATGAATTGTGCTGTGGTTTTGATTGAGGGAAGAGATTTTTGATGGCATTTCTTGACATCACAGCTGCTTTTGATACGTTAGATCATAATATATTGCTGGATAGATTTTTTGATTGTGGACTTTGTGGGAATGTCTTTCACTGGTTTCAGTCATTTTTGACTGATAGAAAAAGGAGGTCTATGTAACAGGTAGTGTTTCAAAATATAGGGTTGTTAAGACAGTGGTGCCGCAGGGCTCTGCTCTTTCGGTAGTCTTGTTTAATCTCTACCTTCTTCTGTTATTTAGACTTCTAGGAAACCTCAATGTTTCATATAGATTGTACGTTGATGATATTCAATTTTTTCCCCTATTGAAGGTTCATTACTGACCTCAATGCAGATATTGAATGATGTAATGAGCAATATTAAGAACTGGATGGATGCCAATAAGTTAATGTTGAATATCTATAAAGTTTCAAGTTTATTTAAAATTTATTATACACTTAATCAGACTTCTAGGTGGTGTACATCAATAAAAAGGTAATTATATAAAGGTACATTAAACAAATAAAATAAAAAAGAACATCTGAATTAGTAAATATAAACATCACTGGAGAAAGTTAGTATGACAAACAAGTGGATGGGACAAACTATGACAAAAGGAAAGAGAGAAAGAAATACAAAATTAAAAGAAAGGGAACATGGAAGGGACAAACAGAAGGTAGGGGGACGTAGTTGG
This sequence comes from Geotrypetes seraphini, assembly GCF_902459505.1. NCBI lineage: Eukaryota > Metazoa > Chordata > Amphibia > Gymnophiona > Dermophiidae > Geotrypetes > Geotrypetes seraphini. The sequence continues at coordinate 178,293,431 of NC_047092.1, read as the reverse complement.
GGGAACTATAGTTCAAAGGCGTCACTGAACAGAAAGGTTTTCAATTTGGATTTGAAGCAATTTAAAGTTGATCCTGATTCTAAAGTTGCATTAAATGTACTGAACATAGTTTTTCATTTTTCCACAGAGGTTTGTTTGGGTGTCATTTTGGATCCCCAGTTAACCTTTAAGTTACATCTGCAGAATGTGATTAAAAAGACTTATTTTAAGTTGCAGATATTGAATACACTTCAAATGTATGTATCAGGTTGTGATTTTAAACTATTTCTTCAATCTGTTGTGTTAGGTGGTTTGGTCTACTGTAATATTGTGCATTTAGGAATGACATCTTCTGACATGTGTGCATTACAAGTTATTCAAAATTCCATTATTTGAACTTTGGGATCAGGAAGTATAAACATGTAACTTCATATTTCATATCATTGTATTGGCTGACCATGGAGTAGAGAATGAAGTATAAGTTGTTATTGTTGGTTTATCTAAGCGTATATCATCACCAAAATACCTACAGGATTGTGTGACACTCTATGTGACCTCTTGGCCACTGCACTCTGCTACCCATTGCAATTTGGTTAGTCCAAATCATAAGAAATTACGTTTACAGACTATGAGATATAGTACTTTCCTAAGTGTGGGACCTGCTGAGTGGACCAGAATACATCAAGCAACAAAAAGATTTGTGTAAATTTCAAAAAATTGTTAAGTAAAACTGTTTTGTAAGATGAAGTATGATGATTGATGCCTTTTATATGAATTGGCAATCAAACATGTTTTTTTGGACATGTTTGTTTTGTTCTGTTATTTTTTTTAATTATGCATGTTTGGTTGTAATCCGGATTGTTTAAAGGCAGAATATAAATAAACTATAAACTGTACTTAAATGGGTAAATCAAGGTTTGAAATAATTGTCAGTCTACCTTATACAAATACTAAGTAGCTTTGATAGGTTTCCTTTCTGTGATTCAGTTATTTTTCAGGATCTTAGGCCCCAATGCTCAAGAGCTTTCCATGCTGTTTAGACTCCTTAAACCAGTCTTGGCACAGAAGCTCTGCCTTTGATGCTCAAAACAGCAGCCTATGCAAATGAATTTCAAGGAACTGATTAGTATTTAAATGAAGCAAAATTTTCCATCAGGTTTGGACTTGCCGGTAGCTGTTGTGCAGGTGTTCTGTGAATATATGTCCTGTACCTATGCAATGGACACCCACGCACAACTGCTGCACCCATTCTAAACTTTTTTTTTTAAATCCAGACTGCTTCTTTCTTGCCCGCAATCAACTGAGCCAGCAGAGAAGAGCCACCTCAACTGATTATGGCTCCAGTGTTGGCTCAGCTGATCACAGGCTATGCCTACCAATCCTCTCATCTGAGTAGGCGCCAACCACAGTTCCTCTCCCTTTTACCGAGGCCACTCCACACAAATAGTGTGCATAATAATTTGCATGCTATTGTGCTGAGCATCGCCCTGTAAATTAAAATCGCTCCCAAACAGTATTTATTACCATGTTGGAGCATTGTGCATCCTGCTCTTAGTGCTTAGTCTTATGTTTCTGTTGTTTCTCTTTAGTTCAAACGAGCTAGCATAGAAAAGCTTAAACCCTAAAATTAATAAAATCATGCCCATCTCTTTCAGTCCTCATACTCTCAACTTGCAAATATTTGAAACAAAGATCAAGTCCTTTATTGGCCCAAAATATACAATAGGGGAGATACTGAATTTTGACCACTATTGACACGTTCTTCCCCACAAATGACAAATTTTTCATTTATACATGAGCAATTCAATACAGACCAATATTTAAATCAAGAATGTTTCTCATAATACATTCACAAATAAAGTTTGTACATTTCTCTGTAGCTGTGTTGCGTTAAGAAAGAGTTTTGCTGAACAGGTATTTTACTGACTTGATATGTACACTTCCCCCTCCCCATTTGCGGTTTCAACACTCGCGATTTCACATATTCACAATTTTTATGGGGGGAGGGGGAAACCCCCCCCATAGTATAGCACGTTCCTGCCTCTCTCCAGCCTTCCACCACAGCACCTTCCCCCCCAGGAATAGGAAATGGCTGCCGTGAGCTCCCGTCGTAGTCTTGAGAGACTACGGGAACTCATTGCAGTCATTTCCTATTGGCGATCTGCACGGGGCAGAAGCGTTGGAAGATCGCTCCTGCCCCGAAAGCCTGTTAGACCATCAGGTAAGGCCAGGATGCCGGGAGGGAAGGCGGCAGGGAGGCAGGTCAGAGCCGGGCGAGAAGATATTCACGATCTTTCCCTATTCGCGGTCTGGCTCTGCCCTTATCCCCCGTGAATACCGAGGGAGAAGTGTAGTGCACACCTCAAAGATAGACAGATGCAGCTCCTTCAAAGGTGGTTAAATCATGAAAAATCTAGAACCAACCTTAAATTGCTTAAGACTACTGATTTTTCTCTTTCACCACAAACTAGAAAATTTCCAGTTCCACAGTATATCCACCGCAGTTCTTTTTCAAAAGGGGAACCAGGTGCACATCACACTCTATCCACATTTCTATCAAGTGACCCACTGCTATACCCAGATCATAACAATGAACTCTTTAGTTTTAACCTAAGTTTGCAAAAATTTCTAAGGACTAGATGTCCCTAGGGTCCTGGAAGTGAACAAATAGAAAAATACAAAACAAGTCTTACTGTTCTATTTTATGATACTACCGACTTCTCTCTGTTGAAAATTTTTTGCAGATACATGTAATATAAGAAAATTACTATTTGCACCACATCACACTGGGAGAATTTTCTACTTGGTTAATTAATGTCTTAACATAATTATCATAATGCAACCTGTTTTCCTTCTTGAAGATAGGAAACAGGGGCAAAGAAAGTCTAATGTAACCAGGCCATGTGATGTAAGATGTCTTACTTCACCTCCAATCCTGCTAGCTAGGAAAGCAGGCATAATCCATAGTCTGAGTCACTGAAGCACTATCATTAACAAAAGAGGGCATTGTATAATTTGGTAATACAACATTTTAAATAAAAATTTAAGAATTTTAGTCTACAAGTATTTTTCCAATAAATATACAGCTTTGCCTTTTATTGGCAATCAGTTAAGAAATGATAGCAAGTAAAGTAGCAAAGGAAAGATTAGGTTCTTACCTCGGTAATCTTCTTTCTAGTAGACAGACACTATTCCTCATCTTGTGGATAATCAATCCCTTCTTGCGAGAATTCTTGTAGAAGCCTCTTAGCATTCTTTTGCTCCACCTCCTATCTATGTACTGTCCTCTAATTCCTCAGTTCGTACCAAAGCCCTGGAGAGGACATGGGGTAGGGGGATGCTCCCCAAGAAACATATATGTTCTGCTCATATCATTAAACATATAGCAGATAAAACAAAACTTCAGCATTTGCAATACATAACAAGGTGAAAACAAACAAGTCATCAACCAGAGCACAACCTGCACTAAGATTCTTCACAGTGGCAGTCAAGGCTGGATATAGGAAAGAAACAAGATGTTAGGAATAGTGTGTCTGGGTTACTAAGGCAAGAACCTAATATTTCTTTAATGTGCGACAGACACTCTTATTCCTGAACTTGCAATACATATCAAAGCTGTCCCTAGAGCTTAGGATAGGAAAGATGTGCCTGCTGACAGAACTGAAGATCTTAATGAGGAGTCCTTTTTGACTGTCATGTCCACCCTATAAAACTTTGTGAACATACAAAGAGAGAACCAAGTGGCCGTTCTACAGATTTCTTCTGGGGACACCGCTGAAAATTCTGCCCATGAGAAAACCACACTTTTAGTGGAGTGCGCCTTCACAGATAAAGGTGGATGCTTTCCATGTCCGATACAGGCTGAAGAAATGGCTATCACGGTTTAATAAAAGGGGGGGGGGGTGAATTTGGAATGAAAATACTCCACAGTAAAGACTACAAAATATTTTTTAAGCATCAATGACCTGGAAAACAGATTACTAAACTACTTAATCTGCCTTTTCACAACAAATGTAAGACAAATAAGCTAGAAATATAGTCTGCTTCATTTTGTTCTGAGCTCATATTTATATTAAACAAATGGTAATTAGGAAAATGTTATTGGAGAGACAATGTACATAGATAAAATACAGTTTATTCAGGATATTTTAACAAAAAATTACTTGGTAGATACTGTTAGTTTATGAGACTAATGGCCTCTTTTACAAAGCCGCGCAGCAACAGCCCCGAAGCCCTTTAAATGTCTTTGGGCTTTGGGGCCGTTAGTGCAGTGCAGCAAAAGAGGCCGTAAGAATCTGGTCTTCATATTTCAAGAAAATTAAATCAAGGTATGAGATATCTAGCAAACAAAATACATTTTATAACACTCTAAGAAGGGAATGTAAAACCATGGGATTCTAACTTATAGAAAGGATTTCTGGGCTGAGCCAACATTTCTGTCAACTTTCAGGTACTGTAAGTAGACAATGACATGGGGACAAATTTTTCCCTATCCCTGCAGAAACTCAATTTCCCTGTCCTGTCCCATTCCTGCAAGTTCTGTCTTAACGACACAAGCCTCGAACACTTATGATTTTAAAGTGTTTGAGGCTCTTGAAGATAAGGACAGAGCTTGCAGGAATGGGGCAAGGACAGGAAAAGAACTCACCGGGAGGAGAAAATGAGTTCCCATGGGGATGGGGAAAAATTTGTCCCCGTGCCATTCCCTTTTTTAAAAAAAATTCTTTATTTATTCAATTTTAATTGAACTTACAGCATATACATGCATTAAGAAACAGAAATCTAAAGCTATATACATCAAAAAGGAAAAAAAATCATCATCAGGTAAATTTCCATAACTGATTTCTCTATAAGTCCTCAACTTAATAGAAGGGAGAGCATACGAAAAAAGAGGCACAATTTAAGTTCAATTTGTTTATTTATTAAAGTAATAAAGAAAAGGAAAAAAGAACATCATATAAACAGGTCAAATTTCCCAACAAAACATAAGTGACGTCTCAATAGCTATACATTTCTTTCTTCCTTTAAACTAAGTTCCAGTTTCTTCTTTCAGACCTGAAATCTGAATCTGTATTTTTCGCTTATTTTCAAGAAAAACCTTTAATTGTTTGGGATCAAAGAAAAGTCCATGTCATTCTCTACCTGAAAGTAGTTAACCTGCCTTTTAGTCTAAAAGCAACGGCCTCGGTTTTTAAAAGAGCACAAAGCTAAGTATTCTAAATAATGAAATGAATTGAAGTAACTTTTATAAAGCACTTTGAAGCACCAGTGCACTTTAAAAGTTTTGCATATTTTTCTCTGCCGGTTCTGAGTGTTGAAATGAATTATGTGGTCTTTTCATGATAGTCCCAACCATGCAATACTAATGAATTGAGAAGGTTTTTAAGAAGTATAGATTCATTAATTTAAATATGAAGGAATTAAGTGAAATAAACATTGAATAAATATTGAATATTTAAAAGAAGATTAGAAAAAGGAGACTTAGCTAGGAGATATAATATAAACTTTTTATGAATTAATAATAAAGTAATTAATATTAAATATTTTTAGTTATGGTAGGGAGGAGGGGTTCATGCCAATGATGTAAATAGGAGTAAGAGAAAAGAATTCCTTTCTCTTGGAAGAAATCCCAGAATGGGAAAATTACTCCATAATCTGAGGCTTATCCCCGTTTAATAATTAACAATAAAATTAAAACCACATACAGTGTCATTTTGACTTTTAGGAATGATTCCTTTTTTTGTATTTAAGAAAAAAAACAACAACAACAAGACACAGATATGGCCATGAATTTTCTGGTTTCAAGGAGATGAGCGACTTCTTGATATTGATCCAGAACATCAGCAGGAAGATGCTGCTTAAAAGTTAGGTAACTGCTGGACTAAGGGCCTCTTCTATCAAACTGCGCTGACAGTTTGTAGTGCGGTGAGCCGCGCTGAATGGCCCACGCTGTTCCCAATGCTCATAGAGTTCTTACGAGCGTCGGGAGCAGCGCGGGCCATTTAGCACGGCTCTCTGCACTAAAAACTGCTAGCACAGTTTGATAGAAGAGGCCCCCAAAGTGTTTTAAGATTTTTTTTTTTTTTAATTCATATAAAAGTTATAGATGAGAATACAGCTTGCTAGCATAGAATTTTGATTGCTCCATCTACCAAATTTGTCCAGCGTACAGTACTTGCATATGCTCTAGTGCTGGATGATCTTTTTAGAGCAGATTCAACTAAGAGAGACTGATGGTCCTGTGAGCCAAAGTAAGGTGGGAAGGCACTCATGCATGCACAGGACAGGCCATCTCAAGACTTTTAAAGTGATGACGACACCCATCGGTGAGAATATGCTGCCTGCTTGTCCCGATATAAAATATGGTGTGTGGGAAATATAGGACAAAACATTTACTATTGCTTTCATAGGAGAAAAAAAAAAGAAACATTGTTTTAACACAGTCTCTAGGCATTTCTAGCTACGAAATTCTCAGGTAATATCCCAGGCCAGTTCACTTGATCAGCTGAGACAGGCTTAATCATACCTGTGACTGATTATTTGCTTTGCTAACAGGGGAGAATGAAGACCAGTTCGAGCAAGCTACAGAAAGAAAAACAGCTATTTTAGGACTCACCATTATCAAAAGACAATATTCCAGTTTTGTTGTGGGTTAGACCTTTCCTCTTAAGATAGTTTGGGAAAATCAATAATTCACCTTTGCTTGTAGCATCTAGTATATGAGGTCCTCACCCCTGGCTAAATCCTCCTGGCATGCAGCAGTCCCTTTTTCTAGCATGAATTACCTCTCCTCAGCCAGATGCACATAGAGCAGCTCCTCTCGATCTTGTTTTCTCGTATCTATATTTCAACAATCGGAACCACCTCAACTGGAGAGGGGAAGTCTGGAGCCCTAACGCCTCCCTCTGCCTAGGACTGCTCCTAGGGGAATATTTCATAACTAATTGCTTTCATAGCAACCAAGATCAGTTAATTATTATTATTTTTTTTAGCCTTGGGGTTCTTTCCTTGTCAGTTTTTCTTAGCCATAATATCAAATTGTCATGTTTGTTCCACTTTATTTCAAGAAAAAAAAAGAGTTTTACCTCATGCAAAATTGTCATTTCTTTAATAAGACATTAACTATTTTTTTCAGAGGCCAAGTACCTACAAATCCAAAATGTGGCCCTGCAAAGAGTTTGAGTTCACTGCTTTAGAGGTACCATACTTGCAGTTTTATTAGCAGTACAGTGCCTAAGAAAGAGAAAACTCAGTAATAAAAGTTAATCTTTTCCGTAATGAGGCAGAGATTGCAACACCTCCAATAATTGGTGTCTCTCTCCATTGTTGGTGTCTTGTGGAGAGTTGGTATTGCTATGTTCTATAAATTCTGCAGTATTGATGCATGACTAATCTTCCAGAGTTAGGGCTACATTCTATATAAGGCATCCAAAAAATTGGCGCTAACTAGAATGGCACTTAGTACACCTTATACAATTGTACCTAGCACCTCTGCGTCATATAACTTTAGGTGCCCCATTTAGGCCAAAGAAAGCCAGGCTTAAATACCTAAGCCTAACTAGTGCATACATTGGGTGTATTCTATAAATTTTAGGAATGCCCTGCTCCTCCTTGTCCACGCCCTTTTCAGATTCACACACTAGAACTGGCACATAGCACTTTATGTCAAGTTGTAACTTTTAATTAGCGTCAGTAATTGTCCATTATCTGCACCAATTAGGCTTGCTAAGCAATTAAGTTGTGCGTGCAAATTGGCTATGCACACAAATTTGCATGCACAACATGGATGCTTTTCAAGGGGCTCTGCTCAGACAAATGTGATGGAACTTACGAGGGAAAAAGTGAAACTGGATCTGGTGCTCACAAATGGGTAAATTGTCTCAAATGTTACAGTAGGTGCCCACCAGAGAAGTATCAATCAAACGGTTTGGTTTGATACAACAGCTAAAATGGAGGTGAGCCACACAAAACCCCACGATCTGGATTTCAAATGTGCAGACTTTAGTAAAATGGGGGGAGTACCTGAAGAAAAAGAGATTAGGTTCTTACCTTGATATCTTTTCCAGTAGATAGGAATGGCACGCTGAACCACAGGGTTGTTCATGCCTGCTCATGAGCATTCTTCAGATGTCAGTCACAGCTTTACAGCTCCTCCTCTTTCTCCCCTGTCTCTGCTGCCCCCTTCAGTTCGTTCCACAGCCAGTGACAGCCCAACAGAAGATGACAGGAGGGATACGAAGAATTCCAACACCAAGTGTCTGATCTGCTCAGAATTTTAAAACAATCACTGTCCAAACAGGGGGGGAGGGAGAGTGTGACATCATGACACTTAGCTGTGCGGAGGCTTCTCGTCCAAGCTTCACTTCTCCCCCGCTTATAACTTCTTTTTTTGCCGTATTGCAGCACTAACCTGGCACCTATCTACGGATCAATATTAATAACTCAGAAATAGTGAACTTCCCACTAATAATTTTAACAATAAACACATTCACAAGGTCATGTGGAAGATATAAAGAAACTACAACATGAGTCAGACGAGGCTCTGTCGGGAGGAAAAGCCTCAGACAAAGCCATCCCACCACCATGGCTGTGGCTTAAGGTGTTTAGGCGGAGAACCTCATTGGCATGAAAACCTCCCAGAGGGCCAAATGGCTCTGTGTTGTGCACAGCTTTGCGGCTGGCCAAGTTTAAACAGATCACACTCTCCCCCAAGATGGCGGAGGAAGGGACACCTGCGAGAACAACAGTCACGTAGCAAGAAGTGACTGTGAGGGAACTCGCCAAACATTTAGCGGCGTTGACTGATGACAAATTTTCCAAATTTCAGGCCTCCGTGGATAAAATAAAGGATTGCATGGAGCATCAAGGATCACAGCTTACACACCTCGAACAGCGAGTGTCAGTGCAGGAGGACAATGCTGGTCAGGCCGCAGCCCAAATCCAGGCGTTGGGAGACTGAATGTAAAACACTTCTCGCTCACCAAGTTTCCAAGTTTATTAATAATTTGATATATCGACCATCAACAATTATCTGGTCAGTTTACAATGATAAAAATATAAAATTTTAAAATAAAAAATAAAATAAGGGAAGAGTGGGGTAGAGGCAAAGTTGAGACGACTACATTGACATAAATGATACAAGAGAAGTTTGGGGTGGGGAAGGTTAATAATTACATCATAAAAATAAAAATAAGGGGACGTACGAAGGGAGAGGAAAGAACATCAAGAAAAGGGAGGTCGCTTCTTGGAAGCAGTTCTCATGAAAAATATTCTGCGGTTGGAGAAAGCACAGTTACTTACTGCAACAGGTGTTATCCAGGGACAGCAGGCAGCTAGACTCACATGTGGGTGATGTCATCCACGGAGCCCGGATGCGGACAGCCTTGCAAGCAGACTTGCTTGAGGAAACTCAGAAGTTTCGAGTCGGCTGCACCACGCATGCGCGAGTGCCTTCCCGTCCAGCACAGGGCGTGTCTCCTCAGTTTAGATAGCTAGCAGAGAAGTCAACCCAGGTGGGTTGTGAGAATAGCTGCCTGCTGTCCCTGGATAACACCTATTATGGTAAGTAACTGTGCTTTATCCCAGGACAAGCAGGCAGCCTATTCTCATATGTGGGTGAACTCCAAGCTACAAGATATAATTACCCGAAGTGGTTCAAAAACACACTATACTAAACTAATCATTAATACCACTTCCAGACAGAATGTATCCAATATATATTAATATTCATTCAGGAAAAAGGCCTCAGAATAGGAGCATACGTACAGTCTGTGATAGGACTGTACATATGCTCCTATTCTGAGGCCTTTTTCCTGAACTCCAAGCTAACCAGAATGGGATGGTGGGAGTGTTGGCAATTCAGGAGAATAAATTTTGTAATACTCCCTTGCCAAAATGGCCATCCCGTCTGGAGAAAACATCCAGACAATAATGAGAGGTAAAAGTATGCACCGAGGAGCTTTGCAAATTTCCTCAATATGAGTGGATCTGAGGAAAGCCACTGAAGCCGCCATGGCTCTGACTTTGTGAGCTGTGATTCGACTCTGTAGATGCAGTCCAGCCTGAGCATAGCAGAAAGAGATACAAGCAGCCAACCAGTTGGAGATAGTTCGCTTAGAAATCGGATGTCCCAACTTGTTTGGATTGAAGGAGACAAAAAGTTGAGGAACAGATCTGTGTGATTTGGTGCATTCTAAGTAGAAGACCAAAGCACGCTTACAGTCCAGAGTATGAAGAGCTGATTCTCCAGGATGAGAATGAGGCCTTGGAAAAATACTGGAAGTACAATGGATTGGTTGAGATGAAATTCTGAAACCACTTTAGGTAAGAATTTAGGATGAGTACGAAGGACTACCTTGTCATGATGGAAAACTGTGAAAGGTGGATCAGCAACTAAAGCTTGCAGCTCACTGATTCTTCGAGCAGATGCGAGAGCAATGAGAAACACCACATTCCAAGTGAGATATTTCAGATGAGCCATATCCATTGGTTCAAAAGAAGGCTTCATCAATTGAGCAAGAACAACATTGAGATCCCAAACCACTGGAGGCGGTTTGAGAGGAGGTTTGACATTGAAAAGTCCTTTCATAAATCTGGAAACCACAGGATGAGCAGAAAGGGGTTTCCCTTCGATAGGCTGATGGAAAGCAGCAATTGCACTAAGAAGGACTTGAATGGATGTAGACTTGAGGCCTGAGGTAGATAAGTGCAGAAGATAATCCAAGACGGAAGACAAGGAGGTATCTCGAGGCTCCTTGTTATGAGAGATGCACCATGTAGAAAATCTAGTCCATTTTTGGTGGTAGCATTGTCTAGTGGCAGGTTTTCTAGAAGCCTCTAAAATGTCCCGAACAAGTTGAGAAAACTGAAGGAGAGTTATATTGAGAGGTACCAAGCTGTCAAGTGTAGAAACTGCAGGTTGGGATGAAGACGAGATTCTTGACTCTGTGTAAGCAGAGATGGAAAAACTGGTAGAAGGTTTGGCTTCCTGCTGCTGAGCTGAAGTAGAAGGGAGAACCAGAGTTGCCTGGGCCACCGAGGAGCTATTATAATCATGGTGACATAATCGTTCTTGAGCTTGACAAGAGTCTTGAGAATAGAGGGAATGGAGGGAACGCATACAGGAACAGATTCATCCATTCCAGAAGGAAAGCATCTGTCTCCAGGCGATGAGGAGAGTATATCCTGGAGCAGAACTGAGGCAGTTTGTGGTTGCGGGGAGACGCAAGCAGATCTATTTGAGGAATTCCCCACTGAGAACAAATGTGATGAAGAGGCGAGGAATTGAGTGTCCATTCGTGAGGTTGCAGAAGACGACTCAATTTGTCCGCCAGGCAGTTTTTCTCTCCTTGAATATAGACTGCTTTCAGGAAGGTGTTGTGATGGATCATGCAGTCCCACACCCTTTGAGCTTCCTGTCAAAGAGGGAGAGATCCTGTTCCTCCCTGCTTGTTGTCATAGTACCTGGCAACTTGATTGTCTGTCCGAATAAGGACAACCTGGTCGTGAAGAATATGCTGAAAAGCTTTGAGAGCGCTGAAGATCGCTCTGAGTTCCAACAGATTGATGTGACACTGATGATCAGAGCTGGACTAGTGGCCTTGAGTACAGAGCCCCCCCAAGCGTTGGTCGAGGAATCTGTCGTGAGGACCTTCTGATGAGGGGGTGTCTGAAACAGTAAACCCCTGGAGAGATTGGAAGAGAGCATCCACCAGTGGAGTGACTGTCTCAACGAAGGAGTGACTGTAATGTGTTGAGAGAGTGGGTCACAAGCCTGTGCCCACTGAGATGCCAGAGTCCACTGAGGAATCCTGAGGTGAAGTCTGCAAAAAGGAGTCACGTGAACAGTCAAGGCCATGTGACTGAGTAGTACCATAATGTGTCTCGCTGAGTGTGAAGAAAGGGAAGACACTTTGCGGCAAAGCTGAAGAAGAGCATCCAGATGCTGCTGAGGAAGGAATGCTCTGAGTTGGACAGTGTCCAGAACAGCTCCAATGAACTATAGGTTCTGAGAGGGCTGAAGGTGGGATTTGGGAAAGTTGATTTCGAATCCCAAGCTTTGTAGGAACCACATAGTCCGTTTGGTCGCTACAATAACCCCCTGAGATGTTAAATCTTTGATGAGCCAATCGCCAAGGTAGGGGAACACCTGAAGACCATGGTTCCGCAGAGCTGCCACCACCACTAGGCGCTGCCGTTGGGGGGGGTTGGAACCCCCATCATAGAGAAAACTTAACTTTTTGCCTATTTTTTAGGGGAAAAGTTAAGCTTTCTGTATAATGTGGGGGGGGGAGGTTTACACCCCTAAACCCCCCCCCCCATGGCAGCGCTAACACTATTAAGTAAAGTGCGGGGTTCCCCCCACACACACCCTCGGAGCTCTTTAAAATAAAGTTTTAGGGCGGTGCGCTGGAGTCTTGCACTCAACTGTCTACTCTAATGTCGGCACGCCTTTGTCCCGTCACCAAAATACCATCTCTCACCTTGTCTATGCAGCATATAATCGTACTTAGTACACAGTACATACAAGAAAAAATTAAATTCTACTTACCCAGCTGGAAATCTTTTTGAGGAACTGAGACGAGCCCCTAAAATGTAAGGTTTTGGAGGGGTAATATTGAAGCAAATATGCCCCAATGATATAATGTGGCAGCCTTACAATCCGCCAGGCCCCAGGTTCGATACCCTGATTGAAGATTCAGTAGGCAGTAAAATTACTGACAATGACAGCCCAGAGTAATTGCATAAAGAATATATATTGTGCAGAAATAAGCTTAATATTCCAGAAAGGCAATGTTACAGAGTTATACATCCGGCATATACAGTACTGGGTTACAAATGTACAGAAAGAAATAGACATAAGCTTTATAAATACAGAGTGGATTCAGAGACTGCTTGAATGTATGTGTGAGAGAGAGAGGACAGTTTACCTGCATTAATGTGTGTTTGGATAGGTGAGAGGCTGTCTAAGAAAACAGGGAAAGTAAGCCAGGGTCCAAGTTCCAGAGAGAAAAAGAAAGGAGGGGGGGGGGTCCAGGCTTCAGGTTCCAGGGAGAGCGAGTGGTCCGGAGAGAGAGTGAGAGAAAATTAATCTCATAGACCTGTTCTAAAAATAGAATCTATTGAATTAAGTACCCCTATCTTTTTGTAAACTGATTGAAACAATGGTGAATAAAGTGAGTGGGGTGTGAGAGACTGGAGAAGAAAAGAGGGAGAAACTGTCCCTCACAGTCTGGAGTCAAATGTAATTTCCAGTATCACTCTGACAATGGTTTCTGATTAACTATGCAGCTGGGGCTACTGTCTATCTTAAGCTGTCCATCTTAAGCACCAGACATTAGCACATCTTAGCTGTACCAAAGTCCTTTGTTACCTTTAAGCACTGATGTAATTTAGGCATTCTGGGGCAATCTGAGGCTGTCTGCACTGACATGCCCTAAGGTCAGAGATGAATGATATGATCTCCCATAGGCCTTTGCTGACATTGGTTAGGCCACCAGAAAATGCTGACAGCCACCACAGCACTGATTCTGGCACCCAAAAAATGGCCCATGGGAGTAAAACAAACTCCAAAAATTGTCAAAAAAGGAGTTTGGAGGTGGGGGACCCTTGGGGTAATCTTAGAAACCCGTGGAGGGGCATAATAAAAAAACAACAACATCTAAGTCCCTTTTGGCCTAAGACCTTAAACGTTGAAAGGAGAAGCAGGGAAAATGTCCATTATCAAAAAAAAAAAAAAACATCCAAAAGAAGGTTTTAAAAAAATAATGGCCTGCCTCTATGCCCAGACCACCACTACGTCTAAACTTACACCATATAATCAATCAAAAAAAGCCTAAGTCCCAAACGCCCAAAACAAGGGCTCTTAGGCAAAGGAGGAGCTAGTCCTTCGCCTAAAAGCTGGATTCTATAACCGGTGTCTGTCAAAAACAACACCAGTTACAGAATCCCCCCCCCCTACAACGATTCAGGCAGGAGGGAGCCCAAACCCTCCTGGCCCGCGGCACCCTGAACCCCCGACTACGATCGGGGCAAGAGGGAGCCCAAGCCCTCTTGCCCCAGCAGCACCCACTTTCCCCAACTCGATCGGGGCAAGAGGGAGCCCAAGCCCTCGCCCCGGCGGCACCCACCTTCCCCCAACTCAATCGGGCCAAGAGGGAGCCCAAGCCCTCTTACCCCGTGGCACCCACCTTCCTCCGACTCGATCGGACCAAGAGGGAGCCCAAGCCCTCTTGCCCCGTGGCACCCCCACCCACCAATCATAATCGGACAGGAGGGAGCCCAAGCCCTCCTGCCCGGCAGCACTCCCACTTGCCGATCACGATCGGGCAGGAGGGATCCCAAGCCCTCCTGCCCAGGCGAAACCCCCCACTCCCACTAAGATACGGGCAGGAGGGATCCCAGGCCCTCCTGCCCTCGACGCAACCCCCCCATGACCGCCCCCCTGAATCCCCGATCGGCCTCCCGCCGACTCGCAAACCCCCCCGCCGACCCCTCAACCCTCCCACCCCAATCCCCCTCCCCCGTACCTTAAAAATCGTTGGTTGGACGGACGGGTGCCAAGCCCGTCTGTCCAACATGCTAGCCATCCCCGGAATGGCTGGCCTTAGGGCCTGATTGGTCCAGGCGGCTCAAACCTCGCCCACAGGTGGGGCCTGAGGCACCTGAGCCAACTGGAATCGGCCCAGTAGCCCTAGGCCCCTCCTGTGGAAAGTTGGGCCCATGTAACTAAGGCCCCGCCCACAGGAGGGGGGCCTAAGGATACTGGGCTGATTCTGGTTGGCCCAGGCGCCTCAGGCCCCACCTGTGGGCGAGGATTGAGCCGCTTGGGCCAATCAGGCCCTAAGGCCAGCCATTCCGGGGAGGCTGGCCTGTCGGACGGACGGGCTTGGAACCCGTCCGTCCGACCAACAATTTTTAAGGTACGGGGAGGGGGATTGAGGGGTCGGCGAGGGGGGGTTCGTGGGTCAGGGGGGCCGATCGGGGGCTTGGGGGGGGCAGTCGTGGGTGGGTTGCGTCGAGGGCAGGAGGGCCTGGGATCCCTCCTACCCTTATCTTAGTGGGAGTGGGGGGGGTTCGCCTGGGCAGAAGGGCTTGGGATCCCTCCTGCCCAATCATGATCGATGGGTGGGGGTGCCGCCGGGCAGGAGGGCTCGGGCTCCCTCCTGTCCGTTCATGATCGGCGGGTGGGGGGGTGGGAGTGCCGCGGGGCAAGAGGGCTTGGGATCTCTCTTGCCCCGATCAAGTCGGGGGAAGATGGGTGCCGCCAGGGCAAGAGGGATTGGGCTCTCTCTTGCCCCGATTGTTGTTGGCGAGGCCAGGAGGGCTTGGGCTCTCTCCTGGCCCGATCGGATTGGGGGGAGGTGTGGATCGCTGCAGGAGAGATGGGTCATCTCGTCTGCCGCTTTAGCGATCCCAAATGCTTAATTTGGCGGCACTTGGTGGTATTGCTATTGCGGTAGGGGAGATGAGGCATCTCTCCTTCCCCGAATGGTTACTGTGGGGGGTGGGTAGGTTGCCGAGCCGTTGAGTTGATCGCGCCAGCCGCGATCAGCTCAGCGGTCCCTTTTCAGCACTTATACCTGTTTTGACTTGGTCTAAGTCAAAATGTATAAGTGCCGACTAGGCAACCTGCCTAAAGTTTTGGTTATACCTGTTGTACGCCTAGATGTAGGTTGGCCCACCTCTCGCCCTTTCCCCGCCTCTAAAAACGCCTCTTTTCTCTCTGTGTGTTTAGAGGCAGGGGGAAAGGCCTAAGCTGGTTTTAGATACATCTAAAACCAGCTTTGATTATGGGTACTTGGATGCAGTGGCATACTAAGGGGGGGCGGGGGGGAGGTCCACCCCGGGTGCAAGCCCTGAGGGGGTGCTCCGGCGTCCGTTCCCCCCCCCCCCGATTTCTGGTTCTTCCCCGCACCATTTAGAGTAGCGAAGCAGCCTACAAGATCGCAATGTCAGCGATCTTGCGCTGCTTCGTGCTGTCCTCCGCCGCGGTCCCGCCCCCTCCACTGACGTCAGAGGAGGGGGGCGGATCCGCATCAGAGGACAGCACAAGCAGCTCAAGATCGCTGACATCGCGATCTTGCTGCAGGCTGCTTCCCTATTCTAAATGGTGTGGGGAGGCCAGAGAGGAAGAACCGGATGTCGGGGTGGGGGGTGAGGGGTGGGAGGGGGGGCGAGCGGGTCCTTCGGGGTGGGGCGGGCAGGCAGGCCTTCAGGGGGAGATGCAGGTCTTAAAGGGGGGAGACAGGCTTTCTGGGGGGGTGGCAGGCAGGCAGGCCTTCAAGGGGGGGACAGACAGGCAGGCCTTTAAGGGGGGGACAGGCCTACAAGGGGGTGCAGGCCTTCGGGGGTGCAGGTCTTCAAGGGGGGGACAGGCAGGCAGGCTTTTAAGGGGGGGACAGGTCTACAAGGGGGTGGGACAGGCCTTCGGGGGGTGCAGGCCTTCAAGGGGGGGGACAAGCCTTCATGGGGGAGACAGGCTTTCGGGGGGGACAGGCAGGCAGGCCTTCAAGGGGGGGACAAGCCTTCATGGGGGGAGACAGGCAGGCAGGCCTTTAGGGGGGAGACAGGCCTACAAATGGGGTGGGACAGGCCTACAAGGAGGTGGGTGCAGGCCTTCAAGGGGGGGACCCTGTGTAGAAGTACACAGAGGGAAGGGGGTGTTCAAAGAGAAGTGCATATGCCAGACTTTGGGGGGGGAAGAAATAATGGGTCTGAAAATAGAGGAGAGGGAGAGAGATGATGAACCATGAGATTTAGGGAGGGAAGGAACAGAAAGGGAGAGAAATTGGACACAAGGGATGGTGTGGAGGAGGGATAGAGATACTCGATAGGAGGGTAATTGGGAAAAGAAAGGGAGAGATGGTGGGCCCTGGGGTGGTGGGGAAGGAGGGAGAGATGCCGGATGAAAGGGTAGTTAAGAAAAGGTGGATCTGTGGAGGGAGATGAAAAAAACGGAAAGATACCAGACTTCCTGGGGAGGGAAGGGAAATGGAAAGGGAGGACAGAGATGGCAGATGGATGGTTAGCATGAAGAAAGAAGGAGACCCTGGCAAGCAAGTTATCAGAAGACAACCAGAGCCTGGGACCAACCAGATTTGAAAAATAACCAGACAACAAAAGGTAGAAAAATTAATTTTATTTTCTGTTTTGTGATTACAATATGTCAGATTTGAAATGTGTATCCTGCTAGGGCTGGTGTTAGACCGCAAAAGTGAGCTAGGATTTAACAGAGAGAGGAAAAGTCCTTTTTGTTTCTTTATTTTATTTACACCACAGCGCCAGTGTGGTTAGGAGAAGCCAAAGGGGGTGAATAAGCTATAAAACCCACCAAGATTTTAGAAAAAAATCACCCAACTGGGCAGGAAAATCGAATCGAAAAACCAATTAAATAGGCTGAATCTAAATTTTTCTTCCTGAATCGGGCAGTTTGCGCTACTGTCTCAGACTTTAGGACCTGGGATTGGGGAGAGATGGCATCCTCAGTACTTTATAATGCAAGTGAAACGAGGATTTGGTCAGACTTTTGAAGGGTCTACAGAAGAAAAATATTGTATAGGCCGGGGACATGAGACAGCAGGAAATGGGAACTTTTCTTCCTTCTATTTTTGTGAATGGAAAGGCTGAGGATGTCAGAGAGTTCAGTTAAAATATGTGCTTTATAAAAAAAATATAATAATGTGTTTTATATAGTTTATAAGCATTGCTGGCCTACCCGGTGAGGTGTTCCTAGTGGTGGTGGTGGTGGTGGCAGTGTGTCAATGTGTTGAGAGGAAGAGGTGGTCTGGGAAATTCTCCTGAGCAAACTCCAGGCCCATTTCCACCCCCCAGTTAGTCCACTCCACTCAACTGGTTCACACACTGAGTGGGTCTTTGGGTGTTGTGCCTGGGTAGTTGTTTTGGGATCTCTTCCAGTGGTTTGTCAGTATCTCCTTGTGGTCCAACCTTGTTAATCTTAGCATTGACCTTTTGTAACAGTGCTGCTTGTGTGGCATTAGGCTATGTAGTGATCGAAAGAAAAAACCAGACCTTTGCACATTTTTGCACTATAGGTGAGTGTATGAGGAGATTCACATTTCCTGCACAGCTAAGCTTAAAAATGAAGTGGCCAGAAGTTATGGTAAAAGCAGATAGCTTAGCTGGTTTTAAGAAAGATTTGGACAAATTCCTGAAGGAAAAGTCCATAGTCTGTTATTAAGACATGGGGAAGTGTCTGCTTGCCCTGGATCGGTAGCATGGAATGTTGCTACTCTTTGGGTTTTGACCAGGTACTAGTGACCTGGATTGGCTACCATGAGAATGGGCTACTGGGCATGATGGACCATTGGTCTGACCCAGTTAGGCTATTCTTATGTTATGTTCTCATCTGTAGGGGCCTTTGTTTACACTTCTTACTTTAATGTATTTTTTTTTCTGGGAACTTATCAGTGTTTTTTTATAATGGGAACAAAAATGGAAGAAAATTAATGTGTGTGGAATGGGGGGGGGTAATTAATTTCTTCAGCTAAATAATTAAATCCACTTCAACCAGACATAGGAGAACTCGCACACCATTCACACACCCTCCAACCAAAAACGTCAAAAGAAAAAAAACTGTTCGACAACCTCCTAACCATTCGAGCTGCAACACTCGACCCCCAACTCTACAACCTACTGACCTCGACCACAGACTACAAAACCTTCAAAAAAGAAATAAAAACCCTTCTATTCAAAAAACACATAAAACCGAACTAACACAATCAGAACTGTCTCAAGCATCACCTGCAACTACTCCATATGTACTTCTCATGTCATGACAATTCAGACATAATTTATGTTATGTTAGGAATAATGGTTACATATATGAGGTTCAATAAAATAATATTTTCACTCCCTGTTTCTATTCTGACCATTTATACCGTTTCATGGTTATTACAAAAAATATTTTTTACATGGGGGGGGTGTCAAAAAATGATGGGCCCCGGGTGCCACATACCCTAGGTACGCCACTGCTTGGACGATCAGGCTTTTTGATCATCTAAATACCCATTTAGGCCACTTTGTAGACTTTTTTTTTTTTATTATTATGAGCCCCCTAGTTTTGCTTAATTCAGTCCCACATCAATTTTCCCATTGATAGTAATAAGTTGTACTTATAGAACTGTCATGTGCTTCTCACTGCCGCTGAGAATGGAGAAGGAATTGCTGCTTCAGACAAGCAAGGGTGGCTCCTGCAGCTTGTCTCGTCAGGCTACCTTTTATTCAGATTCAAAAACCTCCACCCAGTCTCCTGGCCATTTTCGGGGTCTAATCAGAGGTCAAATTACCCTGCGCTTGAGCACTTTACTCCGCAGGTCCTCCTGGCTACTTACCTCAACATCTGAGCCTTCTCCCAGGCACAGCTGTACCAGGACTACTGGGAACCTCTTAGCACAGGGAAGCTTTGAAAAAGATCAGATGACCCAAAAAGAACAAATCTAATGTAGGGCAGAGGAAAGGACACCTTCTCAACTTGCTTGTAGAAGTTAAGACTGCCCAGGGAGACAAGGAGGCAGAGCTGAGAAAAAACAAATTGATACCTTCTACAGTCCAACTCACAAGTTGGGGTACACAACCCATCTGTAAGGAATCATATGCTGTTTGCATAGGAAATATGCATTTATACATCCATATATGCCAGTATCCTAATCATTTGCGTATATATTCAGCATGTAAATGTCCATGCCTATTTTATACAGTTTACCACTTGTACTGGGTGAAGAGCTTTTGTAAATTATCCTCTATAATATAAAAATGTACATCTTCAAACCTCTTTCCTTGAGAAGCTGCAAAAATCCACTGCAGTACTTGTACTCATCTCTCTGCAATTCAGACTCTTCTGGAAGCAGAGGATGGATTGAGTGATGAAAGGTACCTTTCTGGCATACATTTCTAGGATTCCATTTCAGAGTTTGTGTTGATAGTGGTTTATTGTTAGCTTCTATACCGCTACTAATGACTGGGTAGTCAATTCGGAGATGTTTACATTAGTTTCTATAATGATGCTTCAATACCCGAACTTTAGTAATGGTGTTACTATACATGAGATATGATTTATGAGCTTCTATAATGGTGTTACAATATATGAGCTTCGGTAATGATGATCAAGAGAACATTCAATAATACTGCTTTTCCACAGCTTTCTTATGTTACAACATACGTTGACACTTTCTAGTTCCATTAATCTATTACTGTGAAAATTTTTCTTTTAGTTCAAAGAGAAAATAATTTTGTTTCCTCTTTGTTTAGCCACATAATTAATGAACTGATAGAAACAGAACGTGTTTATGTAGAAGAGCTTCAGAGCATCATAGAGGTAAGCCAACAGCTTTTATCATCCAACTGTGATATTATTGATGTATTGTGTATTCATGTACCGTATTACAAAGAGCTTTTGACTTAGTTTTAAAGCATTTGCAAAATAATTTGTGGCTTTTGTCATTTAAAAATATGTTATCAAAGTCATACAGAAGTTCCTACTAAAGATCTGTAATTAAAAAAAATAGGTTCTACAATAATACTAGCTTCACGGCAATACTGATCTAACAGCACAGAAATTAAATTGGCTGCTATTCTACAGCCATTATATCAGTTTCCATGAGTAAAATTTGATAACACAACCACATTTTTGCTTTTAGAGCAGTGTCTCAAACCTTTTTTTTAAAGCTCTGGCACACTAAACAAAACAAAAGTTTTTCGCGGCACATTATACTGTATTTTTCACACTATAAGACGCACCTGACCTTAAGACGCACCCTAGATTTAGAGGAGGAAAACAAGAAAAAAACTTTGTGAACCAAATTGTGCACCCAGCCCCCCTCACTCCTTGCCAGGTTCTGCACCCTGTCTCCCCTTCCCTGCCAGGCTCGGTACCCTGTTCCACTGCCCTGCCTTGTAACCTGCCCCCCCACCCCCCTCATCTCTGGTGATCTAGTGATAGGCTGGGACAGGAGGCAACTGTCCCGGCCAACTAACAATTTTTTCCTTCCCACCCTTCCCGGTAATTTTTTTAATCCCCTCCATACCTTTTTAAAATACCCCCGCCTGACCGCCCTTTTAAAACAAACCCCACCCCATAGTACTTTTTAAAATGCCCCTTAAGCCTGGAGGTCCAGCGGTGTATCAGCCAGCAGGAACGTGCTTTCTGCGTTCCTGCCTGGACCCGCACCACTTTCTGAATGGCTGTTGTCATTTCTCACGGGTCGTCTTCGCTGAATAAGGCGCACCAACATTTCCACCCACTTTTGGGTGGAAAAAAAGTGCATCTTATAGAGCGAAAAATACGGTAATTGAAATTATAAAATTGCAAAAAACAACAAAAATTAAATTTGAGTTATTAAAGTTCTTTAAGCTATGTATGGGCAATTATAACAATGGTGAAATTAAAGTAGAGTATAATTACTTATCAATGCAATGGATGTGCTTGTTTTTGAGTGCAAATTAGCTCAAAACACGGCTCGATAGTACAAGTAAACAACGCATTTCATCACTCACCATCTGCAGTTATCTTTTTCAATTTAATTTCTGTCAGAGCTGAAAATCCAAGTTAGCAAAAATAAGAAGATCAAAACGGTAAAGCCTTGATTGCTTTGTTGCTCAAGTTAGGCTAACTACTACCTAAAAAAATAAAATTACTTGCCGTTAGTTTTCAAGGACCAATCACATCAAAGAATGATGCTCATCTGGGAAGTTGTATCCTTATGCATATAGATGCTCATAACTTTTGACAGACTCTTTCGTATGCAACATATATGTCAACTAGTCTAGTGCAGTGTTTTTCAACCGCTGTTCCGCGGCACACTAGTGTGCCGCGAGATGTTGCCTGGTGTGCCGCAGGGCCGCCGGGCCCGGAGCTTACAGGGGGCCCGAGGCAGGGGCGCCAGTAGCTCGCCAAGGCAAAGTGAGTCGATCACCCAGGACTCACTTTGTCTTGGCGATCTAATCCACAGTTCTTCAACCGCCGGTCCACAGGAAATTTTTGCCGGTCCGCGCAGGACCGGCAAGATTGACTCATTTGAACTTCCTGCCGGTCCGCGCAGGACCGGCAAGATCAGCATCGGAAGCGTGCGCTGGGCCGGAGAGATCTTGGGGAGCCTCCAACAGTGGCTTTCTCCCCTCTCTGCAGCTCTCCTTTACTTCCCAGCGCAGCGATTCACGATGGCAGCCTCGGGGCTTTTGCTGAGTCGCGGCTGCCTCTGATGATGCAACTTCCTCTTTCCTCAGAGGCGGCGCGACACAACAAAGGATCCGAGGCTGCCTTCGTGAATCGCTGCGCTGGGAAGTAAGAACAGCTGCTGGGAGGGGAGAAAACCACTATCAGTCTGGGAAGCTGCTGGGCAGGGGAAAAAAGGGACAGCTGCTACTGGAAAGGGAGAAGGAGAGATGCTTCTGGGAGGGGAGGAGGGAAAGGAATCTGGGAAGCTGCTGGGCCAGGAAAAAAAAGGGACAGCTGCTACTGGAGAGGGAGAAGAAGGAGAGATGCTTCTGGGAGGGGAGGAGGGAAAGGAATCTGGGAAGCTGCTGGGCCAGGAAAAAAAAGGACAGCTGCTACTGGAGAGGGAGAAGAAGGAGAGATGCTTCTGGGAGGGGAGGAGGGAAAGGAATCTGGGAAGCTGCTGGGCAAGGAAAAAAAGGGACAGCTGCTACTGGATAAGGAGAAGAAGGAGATATGCTTCTGGGAGGGGAGGAGGGAAAGGAATCTGGGAAGCTGCTGGGCTAGGAAAAAAAGGGACAGCTGCTACTGGAGAGGGAGAAGGAGACGGAGAGATGCTTCTGGGAGGGGAGGAGGGAAAGGAATCTGGGAAGCTGCTGGGCAAGATAAAAAAAGGGACAGCTGCTACTGGAGAGGGAGAAGAAGGAGAGATGCTTCTGGGAGGGGAGGAGGGAAAGGAATCTGGGAAGCTGCTGGGCAAGGAAAAAAAAGGGACAGCTGCTACTGGAGAGGGAGACGGAGAGATGCTGCTGGGAGGGGAGGAAGGGAAGAGAGTTACTGCTGGACAGGAGGCTGGGAGAAAGAAAGAAAGGGGGCAGGCAGGGAAACAGAAGGAAAGAAGAGAAACAGAAAAAAGAAAGAAAGGTCAGGGAGAGAGGAAGAAAAAGTTGGGGGAGGGAATGAGGTGTGGAGGAGAGAAAGCATACAGGCTGATAGAAGGGAAGAAAGATTGGATGCACAGTCAGAAGAAGAAAGTGCAACCAGAAATCACCAGCCTGGCTGGGCGGAACTTCCTCTCCGATTGCAGAATTGACGTCAGGGAGAGCATGCGTCGGCTTTGGGGCCTGTTATCCATTGGTGGGTCCTGTTCCCCGATGGCAGCGGCAGTGGCAGTGGCTTGGGGAACGGCAGGGAGAAAGAAAGAAAGGGGGCAGGCAGGGAAACAGAAGGAAAGAAGAGAAACAGAAAAAAAGAAAGAAAGGTCAGGGAGAGAGGAAGAAAAAGTTGGGGGAGGGAATGAGGTGTGGAGGAGAGAAAGCATACAGGCTGATAGAAGGGAAGAAAGATTGGATGCACAGTCAGAAGAAGAAAGTGCAACCAGAAATCACCAGACAAGGTAGGAAAAATGATTTTATTTTAAATTTAGCAAAGTGGAGGCAGTATTACCACAGTTTTCAAAGGAATTTGCCCAAATAACTTAATAGTTAACTGGGTAAATTCCCAGAGATGAAAACTTCCCTTCACTTACTATGCACAGTTCTGAATTTATATCTGCTGTCTATATTTTACAATATGGTCACCTTTTACTAAACCGCAATAGTGGTTTTTAGCGCAGGGAGCCTATGAGCGTCAAGAGCAGTGCTGGGCATTCAGCGCAGCTCCCTGCGCTAAAAACTGCTATTGTGGTTTAATAAAAAGGATGGAGGGTATATTTGTCTATTTTTGTATGCTATAAAAACCAAATACAGAGAGAGACTGAGAGCTGTTGACGAAGAGCTACGTGTGTGTCTTTCTTCCATTCCAGCCAGAATATCAGCTTTGTGTTCAGCCAAACAGGCCCAGGTTTCGCAATGAATAAAGTATTTTATAATTTTTATTTCATAATAAAGTAATTATAAAATACTTTCTTTGTGTTTATTTGATTCCTATTCAAGAGAATTACTTTATATATAGTCAATATAGGCAGAGAGTTAAATTTTTTAACATTTTCTAATGGTGGTGTGCCTCGTGATTTTTTTCAACAAGTGTGCCTTTTCCCAAAAAAGGTTGAAAAACACTGGTCTAGTGTATACTTATGAAGGGAATTTTTTAAAATAAAGTAAAATTGTGGAATCTCTCATGGCACACCACTGTGCCATGACATACAGTTTGAGAGACACAGCTATAGAACATCAATTACTACAGTAACACAAAGATGCAGGACTTCAGGATATCCTTATGAATATGCATGAGACATATTTGCATACAATGGGAGGTAGGACCCTTGCAGAATTTCAGGCCTTGAATGCTACAAACAGATCAGGTTTTTAGGATAACCCTACTGAATATATTGTTTGCAGACTTTGGTCAGCAATATCGCATCTATGCGGACGATCTGCAGTTTTTGTTTGAACTTCCAGCAGACTGCAAACAGGGCTTCCAGTTGTTGTTGCATTATATGGATGAGATTCAACAATGGATGACTATGAACCATCTTTGCCTAAATGTTTCAAAGACTAAGATTTTATGGCTTTCCACCACCGGTATCAAAGGAGATCTGGTGAATTTTGTGTATGCTGGGGTTACCATTTTAATACAGCAGGAAATTAAGAGTTTAGAAGTAATCCTCGATACCTCATTAAAATTTTGCAGCCACATTGTCTCAGTAGTTAAAACTGTTTTCTTTAAAATAAAGATGGTGTTAAAATTATGGAATTTGTTGTCAACTATGAATTTTAGACTGGTTATGCATAAGAACATAAGAATTTCCACTGCTGGGTCAGACCAGTGGTCTATCGTGCCCAGCAGTCGGCTCATGCGGCGGCCCCCAGGTCAAAGACCAGTGCTCTAAAATGAGTCCAGCCTCACCTGTGTACGTCCCAGTTTAGCAGGAACATGTCCAGCTTAGTCTTGAAACCCTGGAGGGTATTTTCACCAACAGACTCCGAAAGAGCGTTCCAGCTCTCCACCACTCTCTGGGTGAAGAAGAACTTCCTTACGTTTGTATGGAATCTATCCCCTTTCAACTTTAGAGTGCCCTCTTGTTCTCCCTACCTTGGAGAGGGTGAACAACCTGCCCTTATCTACTAAGTCTATTCCCTTCAGTACCTTGAATGTTTCGATCATATCCCCTCTCAATCTACTCTGTTCAAGGGAGAAGAGGCCTAGTTTCTCTAATCTTTCGCTGTACGGCAACTCCTCCAGCCCCTTAACCATCTTATTCGCTCTTCTCTGGACCCTTTTGAGTAGTACCATGTCCTTCATGTACGGCAACCAGTGCTGGATGCAGTACTCCAGGTGAGGGCGCACCATGGCCCAGTACAGCGGCATGATAACCCTCTCCGATCTGTTCGTGATCCCTTTCTTTATCATTCCTTGCATTCTGTTCACCCTTTTCGCCGCTGCCACACATTGCTTGGATGGCTTCATTGACTTATCGATCAGAACTCCCAAGTCTCTTTCCTGGGAGGTCTCACCAAGTACCGCCCCAGACATCCTGTATTCGTGCATGAGATTTTTGTTACCTAAAAGCATCACTTTACACTTATCCAGGTTGAACCTCATCTGTCATGTTGATGGCCATTCTTCGAGCCCGATTATGTCAAATTGCAGATCTTCGCAATCTCCCTGCGTCTTCACTACTCTGAATAACTTTGTATCGTCCGCAAATTTAATCACCTCACTCGTAGTACCAATGTCCAGATCGTTTATAAAGATGTTGAAGAGCACGGGTCCAAGCACTGAGCCCTGCGGCACCCCACTGGTGAAGCTCTTCCAGTCCAAGTATTGTCCATTTACCCCCACTCGCCAGTTTTTAATTCACATGAGTATTTCACCCTCAATTCTATGGCTCGCAATTTTCCGAAGTAGTTGTTCATGAGGAACCTTGTCAAAACACCTTCTGAAAATCCAGATACACAATGTCTACCGGGTCGCCCTTGTCTATCTGGCTGTTTACTACCTCAAAGAAGTGCAGCAAGTTCGTCAAACATGATCTGCCTTTGCTAAAACCGTGCTGACTAGTCCTCATCAGCCCATGTCCGTCAAGGTGATCAATAATGCAGTCCTTTATCAGCGACTCTACCATCTTTCCCGGTACCAAAGTCAGACTCACTTGTCTGTAGTTTCCTGGATCTCCCCTTGAACCTTTCTTGAAGATCGGCGTTAACATTCGCTACCTTCCAGTTTTCCGGAATCTTTCCTGATTTGATCGACAGATTGGCTATTAGTTGAAGCAGTTCAGCTATAGTCCCTTTCAGTTCCTTGATGACCCTCGGATGGATGCCATCCGGTCCCGGGGATTTATCGTTCTTAAGCCTATCACTCTGTCTACACACCTCCTCTAGACTGACCGTCAATCCTGTCAGCTTTTCGTCTTTGTTTCCAACATATAGCCTGATGGGTTCCGGTATGCTGTGTAAATTTTCTTCGGTAAATACAGATGCAAAAAAAATGTGTTCAGTTTGTCGGCGATTGCTTTGTCCTCCTTTAGCGCTCCCTTTATTCCATGGTCATTCAACGGTCCCACTGCTTCCTTCGCAGGTCGTTTCCCCTTAATATATCGAAAGAATGGCTTGAAGTTCTTTGCCTCCATGGCTATTTTTTCCTCATAGTCCCTTTTGGCCCCTTTTACTGCCTTATGGCATCTGCGTTGATGTTGTTTGTGCTTGTTCCAGTTTTCATCCGTTTTTGACCTTTTCCATTCCTTGAATGAAGTTTTCTTGTCTCTTATCGCTTCCTTCACCTCTACAGTGAGCTACGCCAGTTCTTTGTTCTTTTTCCTCTTGGATCCCATGTTGATACGCGGTATATAGAGATTTTGCGCCTCGGTGACTGTGTCCTTAAAAAGGGACCAAGCTTGCTCTAGCGTTTATATAGTACTTATCCTCTTCCCTACCATGAGTCTCATCTCTTCGTAATTCCCTTTTCGGAAGTTCAGTGCCATGGCTGTTGTTTTGGACCAATGTTTCTCCCCTGCATTCAGATCAAAGCGGATCATATTGTGATCGCTGTTTCCCAGCGTCCCTTCTACTTCTACATCTTGTGCCGGTCCTCATAGGCCATTTAGAATTAAGTCCAGAATTGCATTTCCTCTAGTATTTTCCTTGACAAGTTGTTCCAGGAAGCAACCGCCTAAAGTATCCAAGAACTTGGTCTCCCTAACGCTGCCGGAGGTGCCTAGATTCCAGTCTATTCCCGGATAGTTGAAGTCACCCATGATATAGTTGCATTTAATCTCGTCTGTCAATTTCTTCGGACTGCCCTGGGGGTCAATAGTAGATGCCGATCTTCGTTTCTAGTACATTTGTTCCTGGAATTTTGACTCATAGAGACTCTAACTTATCCATCAGTTGTGGCGTGTTCTCTCTGGCAGATTCAATTCCTTCTTTGACGTATATGGCAATGCCCCCACCTTTTAGGGCCACTTTGTCTCTGCGGTATAGTTTGTATCCTGGTAGCACAGTGTCCCAGATGTTTTCCTCAGTCCACCATGTTTCTGTGATGCCTATGATGTCAATGTTATCTTTTTGTGCCATAGCTCTAATTCACCCATCTTATTCCTAAGGCTCTTTGCATTCGTGTACATACACTTGAGTTTGCAGCCTGTTCCTTTCTTGCATTTCCTTCCCTCTTGTGTCCTTTTCGATCTGTCTTGCCTGTGATCTGGTGAGTCTTTCCCTCTATCTTCTTGTACAGTATCCTCCGGGTATATTGGTTCCCGAACCATCGACTCTCTCTCTCTCGGTCGACTGTCGGCTTTCCCCTTCTTCCTAGTTTAAAAACTTCTCAAATACTGCTGAAACCGAGCATGTCCCGACCTCAATGTTTCAATTCTACTATCAATGTTCTGAGTAAAATGGGCTTTTAAACATGAATAATTCTTCAAAACTTAAAAAAAAAAAAAGACAAACCCAAAGTCTGTTGTAACTTCTGACATTCACATTTTCTCTTTTGGTCCTCTACAGGGTTATGTTTCAGAACTAGAAAATCCAGACTTGATACACCTAATACCAACCACACTTCAAAATAAAAAGGATGTTCTCTTTGGAAATCTTCCTGAAATATATGAATTTCATAACAGGTATGTATGTATTTATTTATTTATTTATAATTATTTATAGCCCGCCTATCCACAAATCTAAGCAGGGAACAATACATACATACATAATCATAATAAAAGGTAAAGACAAATACAAAACAGCAGAAGACAACAAAAGTAACAGCTCCAATTTACACTGTTGCCTAGCTAGCACTAAAAAAAATGCTCAAATAACAGTTTTCACCCCTTTCCTAAAATGCCAGAGAATGTATGATTAGCACAACGCCAAAGGTAAGGCATTCCACAGTGCCGGGCCTTGCACAGAGAACACAGATTTGCAATTCCCCATAAGTCTCAAGGCTGCTAATGAGGGAATTTCAAGTTTCAAACTGTCTGAGGACCGAAACTCATGAGTAGGATAATACCACTGCAAAAGAGAACAGACATTTTACAGGCCATTATGCTGAAGCACCTTAAACATCATGCAAAGGATCTTGAATTTAACCTGCTTTCCAATAGGTAGCCAATGACATTCACGAAATATCGGAGTAATGTGATTGAATTGTGAAGCATATACAATGAGGCGTACAGTGGTGTTTTGTGCCAGCTGCAAAGCTCGCAGGACACATTTAGGTAAACCTAAGTAAATGGAATTACAATAGTCAACTAGAGGTGTTATCATTAACATGATAAGTTTGAAAATTATCATCAGAAAAGTAATCACGTAACCTCCGCAATAGGTACAACTTGAAAAATACGCCCGATATTACTGTCTTAATTTGGGCCTTAATAGACAAAGGGCTCCTTTTACTAAGGTGCGCTAGCGTTTTTAGTGCATGCAGGAAGTTACTGCACGCTACACCATACGCTACGCTTCTAGAACTAACGCCAGCTCAATGCTGGCGTTAAGGTCTAGCGCACGGGGCAATGTAGCGCTATTCTGCACGTTAAAGCCCTAATGCGGCTTAGTAAAAGGAGCCCAAAGTGTATTTTGTAAAATATACTGCAAGTCTTCACTTGCACATCAATTTATATGTATTACTATGATATACGAGTTTCTTAGCATAGTAACATAATACTAAGCCTGAAATTTCTACAGGATTCCAGGCCCGAGTCTCAGTTTACCTGTCTGACATTGCTACTTGGATGTCTTGCCACCATCTAAAATTAGGCAAACAACCATAAGAACACCTTGCCTTCGGGAAAGGACAGTCAAACAAAAAAAGGCAAGGGTGATGTCTTTTCAACCAGTAATCAAACCTGTATTAACCAAGTAAGAGTCCTAACAGGAATCCCTGTTTTGGTGTATGGGAACGCCTTCCTCATGGGACACTGGAGATAATGACGCTAGGGTCCAGTGAACACATAAGTGGTTGAGTAGCAGCATGCAATACTTCACTGAAAGTGACCATCTAAAATTAAACATGGCCAAGACTGAACCCTTATCTTTCCTCCTAAACCCACCTCTCCTCTGCCTCCATTCTCCATGTGGATAACACTCTCATCCTCCCATTCTTGTCAGCTCGCAACCTCAGAGTCATCGTTGACTCATCTCTTTTCTTCTCTTTGCATATCCAGCATATCACTAAAACCTGCTGATTCTTCCTCTACAACATCGCTAAGATCCAGCTAAAATCAAGCCTTTTTTTTCTGAACACACTGCTAAGACCCTCTTCCACGCTCTCATCACCTCTCGCCTGGACTATTGCAACTTGCTTCTCACAGGTTTTCTGCCACCTCTTGCCTGGACTACTGCAACTTGCTTCTCACAGGTTTTTTGCCAAGCTATCTATCTCCCCCTTCAATCTGTTCAGAATGCTGCTGCACACCTCTTATTCCACCAGTGTCATTATACTCATATTACCTCTCTCCTCAAATCATTTCACTGGCTCCCTGTCTGTTTCCACATACAGTTCAAATTCCTTTTATTGACCTACAAAAGTGTATTCACTCTGCAGCTCCCCAGTACTCTCTCCTCTCTTCTCTGCCCCTATATTCCTCCCCAAGCACGCCATTCATTGGGTAAATCTCTCTTGCCTGTACTCTTCTCTACTGCCAATTCCCAACTTTGTCCCTTCTGCTTTGCTATGTCATAGAACAACCTGCCTGACTCAGTACGTCAGACTCAGTCTCTGGTGGTATTCAAATCCATGTTGAAAGCTCTTTTTTTTGGAGCAGCATTTAAGTTCTAACCCCATCCCACTGCTAAAGCACCCACTCTGTCATACCTTCTATATTCCCCTACCCTTTCTCCTCATCATTCCCTTTTTAATTTACTATCTCAGCAGCATGTATAGATTCATCTTTATCTTGTTCATCTGTCGCAAGTAGATTGCAAGCTCTTTCAAGCAGGGAGTTTCTCTTGCATGCTTAATGTACAGTGCTGAGTGTGTCTGGTAGCACTATAGAAATAATAAATAGTCATAGTAATAGTGCATGATGGCAGATAAAGGCCTGCATGGTCTATCTAGTCTGCCCAACAAGATAAACTCATACCATAATATATGATGTGATATTACATATGCAAACTTGATCTTGATTTGTCCTTTCCATTTTCAGAGCACATAGACCATAGAGGTCTGCCTGGCACTAGCTTTGTTCTCAACTTACTGATGCTGAATTCATCCAGCCTTGATCAGGGTAGACGGTAGAAGTCTGTCCAGTATGGACTTTGCTTCTCAATTACCGGTGTTGCCATCTAATCACTGCTAAGCTTGTTTGGTTTCATGTCTTCCATACAGAATTCTTTTGTGTTTATCCCATGCAATTTTGTATTCCATTACCATTTTCATTTCCACCTTCCCCCATAGGAGCGCATTCCAGGCATCTACTACTCTCCCCATAAAAAGTACTTCCTGGCATTATTCCTAAGATGTCGTCCCCCCCCCCCCCCCCCCCCGCCCGCAATCTAAATTTATGTTCTTTAGTACTTCTAGTAGAACAACAAAGTAAAACTTGCAAACAAAAATCTTCAGGAAAGATGTCATCAGAAAAGTCAGGGTTTAAAATTCAAATAAGAACATAAGAATTGCCATACTAGGACAGACCGAAGGTTCATCAAGCGCAGTATCCTGTTTCCAACAGTGGCCAACCCAGGTCCCAAGGATCTAGCTATATCACATGTAATAAAACAGATTTTATGCTGCTTATCCTAAGAATAAGCAGTAGATTTCCCCAAGCCATCTCAATAATGGCCTATGAACTTTCATTTAGGAATTTATCCAAATTTTATCCAAACCTTTTTTAAACTCCGCTGATTTCACCATATTCTCCAGCAATGAATTCCAGAGTTTTAATTATAGAAAACGTAGCATTTCTTGACTTCCCCCCCAATTTTTAAACATATATTTACATCAAATTGTTAAGAACAGCAGAGGACATTGAGGAAAAAGGACAAGATGGAATGTCACTTAAAAAAACCCCCCAAAACATAAGAAACTAGAGGACAAATTTAAACAGTAATTTTCCCTGAATTCTCCTGTCCTGACCAAAGAAACAATCAAATGCAACATCTCCAGACAAACATTCAGAAATCAAAGAAAAGAATCGATGCTCTTTCAAATCCAGAATGAGCCAAAAGTCACCCATTTCTTGTATATCAAAAATGGATGGCGTTACCAACCCTAGCCTTGTTCTTAAGTGGGAGTTCTGGGGTGGAGGGGGTCATACCCAGAAGGCACAGACTCCACATGACAGGTTCAAGGCTTGGGGCTGCAGGGGGGCTGTGAACTCCTCTAGTCTCAACCAGATACAGGACTGTGGTCTGACTCCTGAGAGTCAAGACTGGCCAGTCTCAACCACAGGGCTTAGACAGTAACTAGTATCTGGTACAAGCAATCCTGCTGCACTAGTCCAAACTGCACCATCTGCTAGATACAGAAAAATACTGATAGGTCCAGATTGCATCACTTCTTATACCAGTGGCATCACTGGAATCTTGAGCTTTTCTGTCTCCATCTGTTGGTAGCAGAACATAACCCACTGGGCTGGGCTGGTCTAGCAGGATGAGAAGGAAACTCAATTTAACAGCCTGAAGTCCACAATCTAAACACCTCTCAAAAACTCTGTTTTGTTTCCTTGGGAACCAACTCTGTCCTCTAATGTCAATTATTGACATGGTTCAACTTTTTGAATTTCTTGCAGAATTTTTCTTAAGGAAATAGAAAGTTGTACAGAAAATCCTGATTCACTGGGTAGATGTTTTCTAAAAAGGGTAAGTAAACCTAACACATTTGTGTATATCTGTAAAGATGCATATTGTTTAAAAAACCTTAATGGACATTATAACTTTGTAGAATTACTTAGCTACATTTACCAACTTGTTCATTTCAAAGGTCTTATTTTATCCTCTATTCTCATTTCTAAGCTATCCCCCACCCCCCAAAGTGCCAGTGGAGGGGTTTCTGGTTCATCTCCAAACATCAGAATGTAGTTTTGAGGGAACACTACCCTCTCTTAGATACCAATTTAGCAGAACCCATACCAACAAGGTAAGGGGCTGGGGATGACTCCAAGTATTTCTAAAAAACAAACAACTAGATGATTCCATCCTATCACACCCCTAAGGGCCTTCAGAAAATTTCTACTAAGGAAAAACTTCAAACATCTTAATCTCTCCTCCTTAAAAAAAAAAAATCAGACCACTATTAACAGCATGGGTTGCTTCCTAGTGTCTCTGCAGAACAGGACACAACTAAATACATAACATGTCAACTCTTGGCACCAGTCCGATACCAACAACTTGCTAAGTCCTCTGAAAATATTCCTATAGTCCATGTGGAAGAAGGAAACAAAATGCACATTATTATGTAAGCGTAAAGGGTCAGATTTAATATACTGCCTTTCTGCAGTACAATCAAAGTACATTTATTGTATGCAGGTACTTTTTCTGTCCCAATCAAACTCATTTCCTTGGGTTCTCAGCCCATTGTGCTAACCTCCACACCATTCCCAAGTAGAAAAAGATGAACAGATAGGAAGATTAGGTTCTTAACTTGATAATCTTCTCTCTAGTAAAAGGCATATGAGTCTTGAACTAGTGAGTTATTCACTTCTACTTGAGAGTTATGTAGAAGGCATTATTCACATTCTTTTCAACTCTACCTCCTGTATCAGTGAGCTATGCTGCTGTAGGTTCTCACGAGTCCCAAGAACCTACGGCAGCCATTCGGAAAGCAGCGCGGGGTGAGCGGGAGAGCGTAAAGCTTGCTCCTGACGTCCGCGCTCCTGATCTGTGCACTGCTGGCCAGGAAATAAGGAGGAGCCTGGCACGCAGAAGCGAGCAGCAGTTGGTTGCAGAGCGCGCGAGGCCAGCTTTTCAGCCCTTGTCTAGGGGGTGGGACAGGCTGGTGAGGAGCTCGGGGGCTGCTGCTGTTCTTCCACCGTGTCACGGTGGCTAGCTGCGGTCCCGGCTTGTGGAGGTGATCTGCCCAGCGCTCACGCATGCGCACTCCTGCCTGCAAGGCCACGGACCTACATCTCAGATCAGGGAAAACGGAAGCACGCAGTTGAGTGCGCATGCGCGGCTAGCATTTTATTATTTCAGATGAATACTTCTTATCTTTATGTTTCAGTAGTGACTGAAGTCAGCCTGTTGTGTATTTATAAAGAAGAATAGACAACAGACTTAATTTATTTTTTATGAACTTCTCTCTTGTTCCAGAAAGAGGATCTTCAAATCTATGAAAAGTACTGCCAAAACAAGCCCAGGTCTGAAGCTCTGTGGAGACAATGTGGAGAAAGCCTTTTTTTCCAAGTAAGGTGAAAATGCAAACCAAAGTTGTTCAGTAGAAATCTAATCTAATCTTCGGTTTACATACCTGGTCATCTCCCAATGGAGCTCGACTCGGTTCACATATAATTAAAACTAGAGAACATAGTAAAAAAGCATGAGAGAAATAAGAACTATAGTATTATCATTTCATTGAGACTGTAGTTAAACCATTTAAAAATTGCGAGAACAACAAAGTTTTCAGGGATTTATGAAATAATTGAAGCTGGCCTATAAGTCTAATGGAGTCAGGGAGTTCATTCCAGATCTCTACAAACTTGAAAAAAAAAGATCGACTGAGCTTCCCAGCAGATTTAATTCCCTTAAAGGAAGGGAAGGATAGCTTATATCTTTGTGTATTTCTCAAATGACAAAGTCTAAGGGCTCGTTTTAGAAAGGCATACTAGGGCCTTAACGCGCGCCAATAGCGCACGTTAAATTCTCGAGCGCGCTAGCCACTACCTCCTCCTTTTTAGGAGGCAGTAGATTTTGGTTACCGTGCACGTAATTTTGTGCGTGTGCTAAAAACCCTAGCGCACCTTTGTAAAAGGAGCCCTAAGGGTAGTTGTCTGTTTTATGAAATATTGCATAATAAAATTGGCAGTTACAATGAGGGAATTTCTTGTTATAGGGGCCTCTCCACCTGAAAAGGTCACTGCAACCCATTTCCACTCTCCTCAAAATATTTACACAATACTACTTAGGTTAAAAATTAAGTGCAAACAGTATGAAAATTTACAAAGCGTAGCTCAACAGGAGAGATTTTCTTGAAACAACGGACAATTCTGTAAACGGTGCCAGAAGTTAGGCGGCAGTAGGCGCCCTACTGCCGCCAAGCTTAATTGGTTTAATCCACGCACTAAATAACACCATGCAGTGATCACTGGATGCCAGATGTTCACCAACTGTAACATCAGAAAACACTTTACCCATTTGTAAGCACCAAGTCCACTAAACAGGCTTTCCTCAACTGCCATCTGTACCCTAATCTGATCTTATGCTTTGAAATGCAACCTAAAATACTGAACTAGACTAAAACACTTTATATAAAACCCTAAGAGATTCAAAAGGTTACACTATTGCCTAAACTGACTTTGCTGAAAAAGCAGAGTACACTGAACTAAAAAAGTAAAAGAGAAGGACAATGAAATAACCTACTGAAGCCCAGGTTTGAATGTCGGCAGTTACGATATTCCAAAATGGAGTTTTTCTTCCCCTTAGCACAGGGGTGTCAAAGTCCCTCCTCGAGGGCCGCAATCCAGTCGGGTTTTCAGAATTTCCCCAATGAATATGCATGAGATCTATTAGCATACAATGAAAGTAGTGCATGCAAATAGATCTCATGCATATTCATTGGGGAAATCCTGAAAATCCAACTGGATTGCGGCCCTCGAGGAGGGACTTTGACATACCTGCCTTAGCAGATCCTCACCCAGCACCTCTTCAGATGGAAAGTAACCACATAATGATCATATCACATGAGTCCAGGATAGTGAAACAGTACAAGAGTCACAGAGGATTGTTAGGTGCTAAAAAATAAGAATAGCCATACTGGGTCAGACTAATGGTCCATCTTGGCCTGTATCCTGTTTCCACAGTGGCCAATCCAAG
Source organism: Geotrypetes seraphini (assembly GCF_902459505.1). Classification (NCBI taxonomy): domain Eukaryota; kingdom Metazoa; phylum Chordata; class Amphibia; order Gymnophiona; family Dermophiidae; genus Geotrypetes; species Geotrypetes seraphini. The sequence continues at coordinate 178,257,881 of NC_047092.1, read as the reverse complement.
TCACAAGTACCTGGCAAAAACCCAAACTTGGGGGTAGGAAACGGGAAAGGAAGAATTTATGACAAAGATGTTAGAATGTGGTTGGATTTTTATGACAGTTTGCAAAAGTAGACTTGGGCTAGCAACTGGGACCATCTGGCAGGCTTTGCAATTCTTTCCTGGTATCTCAACAAGGATAGAAGCTGGAGGAATTGTTTTGCTTGCAGAGGTCAGTCATTTCCCTTGCAATTTAAATTTGGGAGTGGAGGGGATGGGACTTAGAGAAATAGTAGTTGCTATAAGCTTCTATTTAAACAACTTATACGCTGCCTCTCTACCATTCTAAATGGGTAGCCAATTTAACAGATTGTTAAAAAGAATTCCAGTGGGTGATCTGGGAAATTACAGACCAGTAAGCCTGACTTCAATGCTGGGTAAACTAATAGAAACTATTATAAAGAATACAATTAGAGAACATATGGACAAACTTGGTTTAATGGGACAAAGTCAGCATGTGTTCAGCCAAAGAAGTCTTGCCTCACCAATCTGCTTTATTTCATTGAAGGCATGAATAAATGTGAATAAAGGTGAGCTGGTTAATGTAGTGTTTCTAAATTTTCAGAAAGCTTTTAACATAGTTTCTCCTGAGACTCTCCTGAGAAAATTAAGTCATGGGATAGGAGGCATTTTGTGTGTGGGTTAGGAATTGGCTATTGGACAGAAAACCCACTGGTGGGGTTAAATGGCCATTTTTCTCAACGGAGGAAAGTGAATAGTGGAGTGCCACAGGGATATGAGCTAGGACCAGTGCTACTAACATATTTATAAACAATCTGGGAATCAGAAAAAAAAAAATGATGTGATTAAATTTCCAGATAACATAAAACTATTCAAAGTTGTTAAAACATATGCATGCGGTCAAAAATTGCAGGAAGACCTTAGGAAACTGGAATACTGGGCATTCAAATGGCAAATAAAATCTAATGTGGACAAAAGAAAAGTGGTGCACATTGGGAAGGACAATCAAAATCCTAGTTACTGTATCTGATGTTAGGGTCCACCTTAGGAGTCAGCACCCAAGAAAAAGATCTCAGGTGTCATTGTAGTCACTCTAAAATCTTCTGCTCAGCCAAAAAAAAAAAAGCAAACAGGATGCTAGGACTCATTAGAAAAAGGATGTTAAATAAGACAATGCCTCTGTAATGCTCTATACCCTCACCTTAAGTATGGAGTTCAATTCTAGTCGCTATGTCTCAAAAAGATATAGTAGAATTAGAAATGATTCAAAGAAGAGCGACCAAAATGATAAAGGGGATGGATATGCCTCTCATATGAAGAAAGGCTAAAGAGGTTAGAGATCTTCAGCTTGGAAAAGAGACAGCTGAGGGGGAAATAATTGAAGTTTACAAAATCCTGAGTGGTGTAGAACAGGTAAAAGTGAATCAATTTTTCACTTTCAAAAAGTACAAAGACCAGGGGATACTCAATGAAATTACATGGAAATACTTTTAAAACATAACTCAGCTGATAAAGAGCCTCTACAGAAATCAAGAAGCTGCAGCGAGAACAGAATATGGCAACACCAATTGGTTTCCAGTAAAAAAAGCATCAGGCAAGGATGCATCTTGTCACCTTACTTGTTCAACCTTTACGGTAAAGCCATCTTCAGAAAAACAAATTTGGAAGAAGACAGCATTGGTTTCAAAGTTGGTAACCAAAATATATACAAATGGGCAGGAGACCCAGGCAAGCACAGCGCTGTGTACGCCTTTCAGCGCTTTAGAAATAATACGTAGTAGTAGTTATCAGAAGACAAACAGAAACCAGAGCCTGGGACCAACATGATTTGAATAATGACCAGACAAAAAGTAGAAAAAATAATTTTATTTTCTGTTTTCTGATTACAATATGTCAGATTTGAAATGTGTATCTTTTCAGAGCTGGTATTAGACAGCGAACATGAGCTAGGACCTAACAGAGAGAGGAAACGTCTTTTTTGTTTATACCACAGCACCAGCAGGGATAGGAAAGGGTAAAGGGGTTGGGGTGGGTGAAGAGGTTACAAAATAAACCCACCAGGATGTTTAAAAAAACAACAACAAAAAACACATAAAACACCCAACTGGGCAGGAAAATCAAATTGAAAAATTTCTTCCCGAATCGGGCAGCACTAGTTTGAACATGTACTTGAAGGAAAAGTCCAAAATCTGCTATTGAGATAGACATGGAGGAAGTCACTGCTTGCCGTGGGATCAGCGGCATGGAATGTTGCTTTCAACTCCTAATTCCCACCCACTTTAAATCTATCTGATGCCATATCATTCTCTCTGCAAAAAACTTCACAACCCCTGTATGTTCTGTCTGTCCAAATTAGATTATAAGCTCTTCCGAGCAGGGACAGTCTATTGCATGTTAAATGTACAGCGCTGCATACACCTCTCAGCACAACAGAAATAAGAAGTAGTAGTATTTGGGTTTATGCCAGGTACTTGTGACCTGGATTGGTCTTTGTTGGAAGCAGAATGCCTGGCTAGATGGACCATTGGTCTGACCCAGTATGGCTATTATGTTCTAAGTCAGTGGTTCCCAACCCTGTCCTGGAGAACCACCAGGCCAATCTAAAGTTAAAAGGGGATAGATTCCGTACAAACGTAAGGAAGTTCTTCTTCACCCAGAGAGTGGTAGAGAACTGGAATGTTCTTCTGGAGTCTGTTATAGGGGAAAACACCCTCCAGGGATTCAAGACAAGGTTGGACAAGTTCCTGCTGAACCAGAATGAACACAGGTAGGGCGAGTCTTGGTTAGGGCAAAGGTCTTTGACCTGGGGGCCGCCGTATGAGCCGACTGCTGGGCGCGATGGACCGCTGGTCTGACCCAGCAGCGTTAATTCTTATGTTCTTATTCGGGTTTTCAGGCTAGCCCTAATGAATATGCATGGAGCAGATTTGCATGCCTGTCACGTCCATTATATGCAAATCTCTCTCATGCATATTCATTAGGGCTAGCCTGAAAACCCGATTGGCCTGGTGGTCCTCCAGGACAGGGTTGGGAACCACTGTTCTAAGTAGTTAATAATCTTATACCAGTACCGGAGATAGGGGTGATACAAAATCAAACAAGTCAACAGCTCCCCAAAAGTATGAGTATCACTGGGGAGAGAGTTCTCCAATAACATAAATATTCAAAGATTCTTAAATAAAATTTTGTGAATATGAGGAGGTTTCAGTGATTTGTAAGTGCATCCCAAGCACTAACCGAGACAATGAGTCACAAAGGACTCGTCACAAAACACACATACACATCATTTTGCTCCTCTTAAGTTTTGAGTTCCATAATAACTCCGTGCAATTTATATAACATTAATTAAAGGAGAACCAAATCCCAAGTGAAACAATCAAAAAGAAAGAAATGCTGTTACCTGCTATTATGATTGAAATCGCTCCATACCATTTTACCTGCTATTATGATTGAAATCACTCCATACCATTTTGTGTTAGTAAACCTGGTCATAATTAGCAAATCATCATCGGTTTGCTCTCATTAAATATGAGTTTTGCCGATATATTGGCTGAGTTGCATGTTTAATGTTTCGAGTGGTGCTGAGATGGCAGCACCAGTTGTGAAGAACTAATGGGCAGACTTGCACTCTCTATGACCCATATATGGCAGTTCGGTTTAGGATGGGTGGGAGGGAGCTTTGACAAACTCTAGTAATTTGGAATGTGAGCACAATGCCGACCAGACAGACTTTTATGGTCTTTGTCCCATAAATGAAAAGAATTTGGATAGGCTGGAGTGGACTTCGATGGCAACTTCAGTAGTTGGAACCTAAAGACTTCTACTATCTATGTTCCAGAAATGCCAAAGACAATTTTAATCATGAAATAATGAGTGACTGTTAAGCAGACAGGATGGACTATTCATGCCTTTATTTGCTGTCATTTATGATGTTACATAAACCATTTTGTGGAAAAAAAATTTGTACTTTAAAACAGCCTCTAAAATTGTCTTGAACATGGAATATATTAGATGCCAGAAAAGAAGTTTGTATTATTGATAGGATTATATGTTTAATGACATTTCTCCATCATGGTTTTTAAAGGCATGCCAACACAAGCTGGATCATAAACTCTCCTTAGATGCCTATCTCCTGAAGCCAGTGCAGAGGATCACAAAGTACCAGCTGCTCTTAAAGGTAAATATTTAATTAGAATAAGCACTAGCACATTTTCACTCCTAATCACTCTCTCAAACTAATCAGCATTTACCACATCCAATGCTAGTTACAGAATAAAAGCCAGAACATTTTTCATAAAACTCAACTTTATACAGATGAGACTACAAAAACAAATCTTTGGAGAGGGCTCCCCATTATCTATGCACAAAAGGAAAGAGGCATTTCCATGTTTATCATCATTTTTCTCCTTTTGGATCCAATTTTTCCCCCCTCCAACAATAGTTATTATTTGAGATACTGATACATTTATTATAAATACTGTGGATTGCTTTACAAGTTTTCATAAGATAGGGATGCTGATATTGGCATGCTGACTAAATTCTCATTAAAATGATGCAATCAGGCCTGTATGAATTCCTCCAAGAAAGAGCATGATTCTGTTTGGACAACTAACTCCTTGTCTAGCATGTATTACAGCATCAGGAGATTTATAATACAAAAATTAAATAATACAGGATTTCACACTTACCTGCATGTCACATTAGCAATGGATCTTTATTTTCCCTAAAGGAAAAAAAAAAACACATTAATGAACTACATTCAGGTAATATAGTATTCTTTGAAGCAATACAGTTTGTATATACATTAGCATTTATGAATTGCTAATATGCCCCAGGAGTTCAATGCAATTTACAATTTAGAAGAGCCTGGCCATATCCTGGGATTACATTATTTCATTAGGGTTCATGACACAGTTAACTTGGTTTGTATTCATGTGGGCCTATGGATTATGGCATATGGTTTGGAGAGAAGACTGGCTATTTCTGGTGTTGTCTTGATATTATGGTTTCTGGTATGGGTGTCTTTTTTCCAGTTTGTAGGGACCTTGATCATCTATCAAGGTAAGAGAGGTGGTTTTGTTTCTTGTTTGGTTTCTGGAGGTCTCAGCCTGTTTGGGGGGGGAGGTATTTTCCAAACAGATAGGTTTTAAGGCATTAACAAAAGTTTTAGTAGGAGGATGTGCTCCTTAATTGTGCTGGTAAAGGATTCCATCATTTTGCTGCCAGGTATGAGAAGGTTGTAGAGCAGACATGTCAAATTCTGGCCCGCGGGCCAAATCTGGCCTGTGGTGCAATAAAATTTGGCCTGCCAGACAATTCCTGCCGTCGCCGAGATTTGGCCTACCGTTCCATCCCTGCCTGCCGCTGGCGTAATCACCACTGCTGCCACTGCTATTCACAAGCATCTGGGAACAGGAGGAAGATGAGCTTCGGACATTAAAGCAGCCTATAGAGGATCGACAGCTGTAGCGATCCTAGCAGGTTGCCGTAGCTTCCTCAGCACATTCCCTCTGCCGCGGTCCCATTCATCAGAGGAGGGGCAGGACTGCAGCAGAGAAAATGTGCTGCGGAGGCCGACTGCAGCCTTCTAGGATCGCTTCTGCAGACTGCTTTATTTTGTTTAAATCAGATGGTAGTGATCAAAATGGTGATGAACAGAAGAATGCTTAGGACAAATACAGCAAGTGGCGATAAGAATAAGAAGAGAGGTGGCTGGAGACTGAGTATTAGGGTCTAAGGTGGAATAGTAGAAATGATGCAACTGACAGGTTTGTAAACCAAGAGGATCTTTTTTACTGATGAGACTTACAAGGTTGGGGGATTGGGGATGCTAGTATTTGGGGGGACTGGGAAGGAGAGGTTGAGGTAAGAGGAAGTTTAAGACAGTGGGAGCAATCTGGATAGAGGAGAACTGAATGAGGAAGGGGGAAGAAGAAAGAAGAGAACAAATGATTGAGCTGTTTGGAGAGTGATGAGTTGGAAAGAGTGAGGAATAGGGGAGGACAGATGAGTTAACAGAGCTTTACAGTTGTTGCAGTTACTATGTCTAGGTATGCTGAGCTGGAGCAGGAACACGAGCAAGAGCAGGATGTGACATCACTAAGTGTAACAAAAGGAAGATAGCATGAAACAAAGAGGGAGGTGATGAGAAAAAGGAAAGAAGCTAGACCTCGGGGGAAAGAAGGGAAACAGAAGAGGAGGTAAATGGTTAGCACAGAGAAAGAAGGAGACCCTGGCAAGCGAGTTATTAGAAGAAAACCAGAGCCTGGGACCACAACATGATTTGAATAATGACCAGACAACAAAAGGTAGAAAGAATAATTTTATTTTCTGTTTTGTAATTACAATATGTCAGATTTGAAATGTGTATCCTACCAGAGCTGGTGTTAGACAGTAGGCGTGAACTAGGACCTAAAAGAGAGGAAAAGTCTTTCTTATTTATTTTGTTTACATCATAGAGCCGGTGTGAGGTTGGAGAGGTTATGACCCTATACTTCTACTAAGACTAAGGGGTCCTTTTAATAAGGTGCGTATTTAGCGCACGCTAAATCGGTTAGAGTTCCTTAATAAAAGCACTCCTATGTATCTTAATAAAAAATTTGGCCCGCAACTTAGCCTATGTTTTAGATTTCAGCCCCTTATGTGATTGAGTTTGACACCCCTGTTGTAGAGTGAATAGCTTTGTATTCGACTTCTCTAGGATTTGGGAATCTTAATTTCATATGGTTGCTGATCAGGATATACAAGTCTTCCTCCATATTCATGAGTTTCTAACACAAGCTAGCTCTTAGAGCAATACTGTAATTTGCAGTAAATAAATAATAAATGTATTTGATGTCAAATACTAAAAATAGGAGTTGCTATGTTCCATGCCTCTTTCTGACCAGTACCTGCCCCTGCCTAAGTCCCCCAAGTCTACTTCCCAAAATGGGTCTGTTTATGGAGAGACTCCACCTTCTTTCTCTTAGTGACTTCCAGGAAGCGAGAAGATGTTGCTGTTTGAATTGCTCAGAGTAAATATTTGAAAGTAGATAGATGTGGTTGGCTTGTGTACAAGTGTAGAGGTATTATGAGTTAGTGAAGTTTTCCCTCATGGGGGCCATGGAAAAGTAGGGAAATGGAGTTCTCCAGCAGTCAGAGATGTCCCAAGATTGGGATCCTCTGCAGCACCAAAGTGCCTCACAAAGGGTTAGCAGTGAGATCAAATCCCTTTCACTTTCCTGCTCCTTGTGATCTTGGGCAAGTCACTTAATCCTTCAGTGCCCACCGCTTTGAATGTCAAAGCAACAAAATGGCAGTATAGAAGTCCCCATTCCTTTTCCCCTTTCACCCCCAAACCCTCCAAATATAATTGAAAATAATCACGAGCAGTAAAGACAGCTCCTACCATCTCACTGGTTAGAGAGACAACTGAGGAATTGGAGGACAGCCCAGAGGGATAGAAGGTGGAGCAAAAGAATGCTAATGAGGCTCTCTGCGAGCATTCTCGTGAGAAGGGGTTAACTACCCCAGAAGTTCAGGAATAAAAGGGCAAATTCTATAATAAGCGCCCAAAAGTTAGGTACCTACAAAGGCACTGTTCAGCACGATTCAACTAAAATTGGGTGCTGTTTAGTGAATCACGCTGAGCGGCACCTATTTTGGAGGCGCCCATTAAATAGGCCAGCTGAAGGAACAACTAAAAGGTAGGCGCCCATGCGAGCACTTAAGCACGCTTAAGAGCAGTGATTCTGTAAGAAGGTACCTAACACGTAGCCACGCCCATGCCTAACATGCATAGCATCTATTTTTTTGAAGGCCGCCTAAATTTTTAGAGCCGCCTTATTACAGTATCGCGCTTTCTTGATAGGCGCCTAGGTTTCAATCAGTGCTGATTACTTTTTAGTCAATTTAGATAGGCGTCTATCTAGTTGGGCGCCTCCGAAATATATGCCTAACTTTAGGCGATGGTTACAGAATTTGGACCAAAGTGTCTGTCACATTAGAAATTAATTAAAAACTAATTCTGTACCCATGAATGAAAATACAGAGTGCTATAACGATAATCATTACTTAAATGATAGTATAGTAATTCCTTTCTTCAAGCCATCTCTTTGTGCTACTGTGCTTTCATTCTCAACTTTAATAACATGCTCTGTAAACAAGTATAATATTTGGCTTCCTAAAACATCCCCATGAAGTGATCAGGGATGTCAAGTTACATGGAGTCCAGAAGCGAATGGTTCACTTCAGCTGCACAGCAAATTGAATAAAGTGGATATTTTCCACCAAGAAAAGGGAATGAGTAAACAGTGTATATGCATAAGAAACAATTAAAAAAAAAAAAAATTGTAGGCTATGTTTTGGGCTTTCAAAATAGACCTATGAATTTTTAGCCCAGTGAAAGTGACACTGAACATATACTGTGTGATTCAATTTTCCTAGTCAATACAAATTTCTGTTAAAGTATGTTCATGCTAGAAACAATTGCCCTGAATACTTAGCTTTTTAAAGTCATGAACAATATTTCTTCTTAATGTTATTGCCAATTATAAGAGAAATGGGAAAAGTCAGATTTTAAAAGAACAAAAGGACCCCTCTCCTGCCCCCCAAAAAACCCAACACCCAAAACAAAACTGCACTATAATATTTATAAACTTGCCATCATTATTAGAATTTAAAATATCCTGTTTTTAACGCTAACATGCAAATAGTGTTGCAGAGATTACTCAGTTTCTCCAACAGCTCTTTGCATCCATGACATTCTCCTAAGAAATTATCAAAAAAGTCCCCTTTAAAGACTGATGATAATGGCTCCATGGTAAACAAACATTAACCTGCCCATGCATTTAGAGAAAAACTATTGCTTTTATTCTTCGCCACGCAACACATTCTGACTTTGGCCAGTTAACAATGAAGCACTGAAATTCTAAATAAATGCGACATATTCAGCATATCACTCCTAGTTGTCAACAGGGAATTATTTATGCCCTGGCTTTCATTTCAGTTCTGTAATAAATGCTCTTGGGCACAAGTCAATGGCATCTAACAACAACAACAAATGCTCTGCAAAAACACGACAACTAAACTATGCTGTTAACAATTTTAAGTTTTATGTTGAGTTATACCACCTTGGATGAAATCTCTTCATACAGGCAGTTAATAAATCCGAACAGTAAAATACAATTTGTATTTCCTCTGATTTTTATTGGGACCAATCACAGCTAACATCAGAAAAACATTTAGCCATGCAAATAGCTTAAGTGGACATGCAAAAGGTTTTCAAAGTCCAAATGATTTACAACCCAAGTTGCAAACCAATTAAGATTGATAATCATGCTTTGCAATATAGCCAATGGCCTAAGAGAAGTGAATAAAACATGGTCAGTTAAAGCTAAGAGAACAAGAATTTGAAAAATGTTAGAGAAGCAGTCTTCTATGAAGGAAGACTCAAACTAGAGCAATGTCTGAAAACTTGGTTGTTGTTTTTTTAAAACAGGATTGGTGTCTCTTCTATTGATAACAGAACTAGAAATAAAAACCACCAAATATCCTATACAGACCACTCTCAAACTCCTTGGAGTAACAGTAGATAGATGTTGCACTCTTCAGGTGCAAATCAACAAAATCACACAAAAAGCATTCTTTACCATGCGCAACCTTCGCAAAATTAGAAAATTCTTCGGCAAAGAACAATACAGACTCATAGTTCAATCCCTAGTCCTAAGTCTACTGGACTATTGCAATATCCTCTACCTTCCTTGTCCCACCTACCTAATAAAACAACTACAGACTGTCCAGAACACTGCCCTCAGACTGATCTATTCCCTTCGAAAATTTGACCACATCACCAACGCCTTCCTAGATTCACACTGGCTTCCAATACAAGCCCGCATCCAATTTAAGCTATATTGCATAATATTCAAAACATTAAACGGAACGGCACCCTCCCACTTAAACAACCGCCTAAATAGGAACCTCTATTCCAGACAAAGGAGAACCCAGTCCCCTTTCTCCTACCCCCCTTATAAAGGAACTAAGCGCAAAAAGATGTACGACAACCTACTAGCAACACATGCAGCTAAATTGGACCCCTCCATCACCAACCTACTGACAGCTTCAACTGACCTCAAAGCTTTTCGAAAAGAAATCAAAACCATACTATTCAAGAAATACATTCTAATTTCCTAACCCCACTCCTCTCCCCTCTCTCCCCTTCTTAGAATCCTCCCTTCAACATGTGATTTAGACCTAACGCCTTTAACTGTATTCCTCTTCCTGAAAACGTCCAGCTATCGTTTAGATGTATTAGGCCCTACGTCGTTAATTGTATTCCTATTCCTGGAAATGTCCAGTTATCTTTTTGTTGTAATCCGCTTAGAACTGCAAGGTACAGGCGGAATAGAAGTCATTAATGTAATGTAATGTAATGTAATGTAATTGAAGCCTGTTTTCAGAAAATGCTTTCCTTTTAATCTGAACTTCCTGCATTGTATCTCCTACTTTGCCCAATAAAACTTTGCTGTACATCTCACATCAGGACACAAGAGCCGTAAAAAAAAATGCAGTACTGTATAACCTCCATATACTGTATATATTTTTTCATCCTGTCACTGAGATCCTTGATCACATGTAATCATGAAAGGAATACAAAAATATTTGCATTTATAAACGAGCCATATAATGCTAACATCTCATTAAGTAACAACCACATTGGTTTCATATGACTCAAATAAAATTTGATTAAATGTAAAGCCTTAGACTGAACATGACATAACAGTATTCATGATTCAATCAGGAAATGCTTAAGTACAGCAAGAATTCAGAAGGCACAGCAGAACTGGAAGAAGCTCTTTCCACTGTGCAGGATATTATTAAATCCGTTAATGACTCCATGCACCAAATAGCCATTACTGGATTCGAGGTATGTGCCATTCACAAAGCATAAATTCAGATGTTTATTTTCCAGCAAATTAGGAGGGTTTTTTTGGAGAGTACAGAAAGTTGGTCTATAGCAGCAGTCTCCAACTCAAACCCTTTGCAGGGCCACATTTTGGATTTGTAGGTACTTGGAGGGTCGCAGAAAAAATAGTTAATGTCTTATTAAAGAAATGACAACTTTGCATGAGGTAAGTACCTACAAATCAAAAATGTGGATTATCTGAAATTATCAGAAACAATTAAGGAAAGATTTATAAACTATAGTTTATAAATCTTTCCTTAATTGTTTCTGATAATTTCAGCTATACAGTAAACCCCAGCAAATTTGCGGTTCGCAAATCACGGACTCAGTAATTTGCAGTATTTTCTGACCACCTCTTCCTAGTACTAAAGTCAAGGTTACACCAATCAGGAGCTGCTTATCAAAGCAGCTCCTGATTGGTGTAACCATGACTTTAGTATCAGGAAAAGGCGGTCGGAAAATGTGCTCGGCTTCATAAGTACAATTTAAGCACCCGCCGGTGCCCAGCTGTCCTCTCCTGCCTTCAATCACCTGAAAAACCGTATTTGTGGTTTTTCGAAATTCATGGGTGTTCCTGGGAAATTCATGGGAACCCCCGTGAATTTCAGGAGAGTACTGTACACAGCTGACAGCAGTGCAACATGCAGAAAGTGAAAAACTATCAAAGTATCAACTGCAAGAGGCAAGATTTTGGACCAACTATTTTGAGGCCCTCGGTATTATAAAGAATGATTCTTTATGGAAAACTTGTGCCTTAAGGCCCGGATTCTGTATAGGCCACCCAGGAAGGACATCCTATACAGAATCGGGCCTAGGTCCACCCAAAATAAACCCAATTCTGTAACTGACGTCCATGTTGCAGATGCTGGTTACAGAACTGGGTTACTGTAGATGCGGCCGCTATACTTATCGCAGCAAGGGATCTCCCTGCCGCGATAAGTATAGCGGCCGCAGCTGCCACTGAGGAAAGAGGCAGAGCTGAAGAAAAAGTTTTGATTCCTTCTGCAGCAGCTCACAATTTGGGTGACTTAACTCACTTGTCAGGAATCGTATGCTTTGTGTAATAGAATTCTTAGGTCCATATTTTTAGTCCATATCAATCATAATTTGAACAGTTCAAAAAATTTTCATAATAGTAAAACATTAACACATCTCAAATAGGTAGTTCAAAATCATCTCCAATATTATTCCATCCTTTGTAATAATTTACTATGGTTGCATAAGATGGAATAATATTGAAGAAGATGATTTTGAACTATTTGACACACATCTAGCCAGTCAGATTTTCAGAATAGAGAATGACATGGGGACAAATTTTTCCTCATCCCCGCAGGAACTCATTTTCCCATCCCCGCCCCATTCCTACAAGCTCTGTCCTCATTTGCACAAGCCTCAGACACTTTAAAATTGTACGTGTTTGAGGCTTGTGTGGTTAAGGCAGAGCTTACAGGAATGGGACAGAAACAGCAACAAAACTCATGGAGATGAGATGGGAAGACTGAGTTCCTGTGGGGATAGGGAAAAATGTGTCCCCCATGTTATTCTCTGTTTTAGAATACCCATAATGAATTATGCATGAGATAAATGTACTACCTCCACTGTATGAAAATTATCTCAGTGGAAATATGACTGGCTAGGTATCAGTTCTACTCAGTGGTCTGAGCAGCAGCTAAGTTTAAAATGAATAGTACCAACCCTTGGCTGGATCCTCAAAATGAAGAGCAGTGCCAGCCAACAGAATCTCTTAAACCAACCAAAGGTTTGAAGAGTTTTTAGGCAAGTGCACACAAAATAAAAAGCTTGTTGCAACTTTCACATGCATTCATCTTGTGTAAAAAAGAAAGTGTGTAATTTTATAATGTTTATGAACCATGTCTACCAGGTACAAGCACAGAGCTTGAATGTCCTGTGATTTCACTTTTGATTTATATGTTTCTGCTTTCTTGGAAGGGGGACCTGAATGATCTCGGAAAGTTGCTCATGCAGGGCTCCTTTAATGTCTGGACTGACCACAAAAAAGGCCACAACAAGGTAAAGGATCTGGCCAGGTTCAAACCTATGCAGAGACACCTTTTCCTGTATGCCAAGACCCTGCTGTTCTGCAAGAAACGAGAGGAAAACACCGAGGGATCTGAGAAATCACCATCCTACAGCTTCAAACATTCCCTCAAGGTAACCAGGGCCCCAAGAATGGGCAATTCCCATTCACTTTATTAGTTATTTCAAAACCCCTGGAGAGTTTTTCATAATGAATAATTCTGAAGCATTGACTCTCTTGTGGTCACTCCTGCTTATTATGCCCAAGGGAGGAAGGCCACGATGAACTGGCTGCAATGAATTGTCCAATTTCAGTGTTTGGGGATGCCCCCACACCTCTGTAGGTACCATAAAGCCCAGCTTCCCCATAATGGGACAATTCATCGCAGCTGCACTGAAATGTCCTACGATGAATCATTCCATTATGCCCAAGGGATGGCCAGTCACAATATGCAGTCACTTCATTTCAAAAACATTGCACTGTCCTCGACACTTATATGTCCATGTACTTTGCTTCTTTTAGTATGGTGTCCTGGTTAAGAGTGCTAAATCTAAAATAAATATAAAAAACTGCAGTTGCTTTCCTCATCTACTGTTATTTAGAACCTGTCTTATAATAATTAGTCTCAACTGGTAAAACCTCTCAGGATTGATAACTGCCATTTCAAACTAATAATTTAGGGCTCCTTTTACTAAGCTGCGTTAGAGCATTAATGCGCGGAATAGCACGCGCTGAATTGCCCCGCGCTAGACCTTAACGCCAGCATTGAGCTGGCGTTAGTTCTAGCCGCGTAGCGCGCAGTAATATCCTGCATGCGCTAAAAACGTTAGCGCACCTTAGTAAAAGGAGCCCTTAGTTTACTACAGAAACAACTACAGTGATCTAATATCTTTAAATGACATTGTGAAAGTGCTAGAGCCAGAAAAGTGTGGTAAATAAAACTAAAGAAGGCTTTGGGGAGTGTGGCTTAGTAGTTATAGCTGCTGCCTCAGCACCCTGAGTTTGCAAGTTCGATCCCAACCTACTCATTTTGACTCTGGACAACTTGCTTAACTCACGACTGCCCCAGGTACTACAGTTAAGGAAAATACCTAAGAGTACCCGATTACTACAGTATTCAATGTATTGTAAACAGCTTTGGGTGAATCTCTTCATGAAAAAGAGGTTACTAAATAACTAGGGGTTTTTCCCTGTTTTAATCTAAAACAGGGAAAAACCCCCAAACAAACCTGTAATCATTTTGAGGAGCTGGGAATAGAAAAGAACTAACCCAACAGGAAAGAGCTGGTATAGGGATTCATCTCCGAAAACTTTAAGGTGGCTATTGTCCTAAGTACTAAAAATGTTTCCTGCTACAGACAGAAAATGTGAAAACCCTTAGTACACTGGTTTTGCACATTATCACCAGCAGAGGGACTATTTTTATAAAGGTCTTTGGTGAGCCCCAACCTTGAATATACGGTGGTATATAAACCTGGAGACCACATCTACAAAAATACTGAAAAAATGGAGACAGTTAAAATGAAAGTCATCCAAACAGTGCATGGCAGGCATGTAAACTATACCCAAGACTTAAAAAGCTAAAGATGCAGACCAGAGAAGAAAGAAAATAAAGCAAAGGTCTAATAGTGAACTATCTAGCACAGTGTTCTTCAACCTTTTTACACCCGTGGACCGGCAGAAATAAAAGAATTATTTTGTGGACCGGCAAACTACTAAGACCGAAATTTTAAAAAACACATTTTCGCCCCATCTCCGCAAGCTCGGTCCCCACAAACCATCTGATCCCATCTGCACAAGCCTCAGTTATGATTTTATATTGAACGTATTTTATTAAAGTATAAAAAGAAACAATATTCTGTACAATTGTCATTTTATAAATATAAATATTCAGAACAAGGACCAACAAAACCCCTGTCTCCCCTCCCCTTCACATATATCCCCTCTACTATCATGAAAACTAAACAAGCCAAATTATTACAGAATGCTACACAGAAATATCATGCTAACAGAATACTGCAGTCACACATGACAGGAATAGTGTTAGGCTTTGCAGTCCACAGTTATGTCTCTAGCAGGATATATATTTCAAATCTGATATATTGTAATGACAAAATAGAAATAAAATGATTTTTTTCTACCTTTTGTGGTCTCTGCTTTCATCTTCTTTCCACTCTTCCTTCCAGCATCTGCCCATTCCATCCACTGTCTGGCCTCTCCCCCTTCCATATGTATCTGACTTCTTTCTATGCCCCTCTCCCCTTTCCATCCAGCCTGTGCCTCCTCTCTCCTTTTTACATCATTCATTCCAGCTTCACTGCTTTCTTCATTTTTATCTCTCCTACACCAGATCTAGCATCTTTATCCCTCTCTCATTTCTCTGCTGACCCCATTTCCAGCATCAATCTCTCTCTACTTTCTCATTCCTGTCTCTCCCCTTTCCCTCCTCTAATCTCCCTGCCAGCTGTTTCCTTCCTTTTTACCTTCTCCCTTCCCTCCTCCCCCCTATCCAACAGTAGCTCTCTTCCCAACTCTTTCCCTCTTCCCCTCCCAGCAGCATCTCTCTTTCTACCTCTCTCCAGGTGCAGTAGCAGCTCTCCCTTTATCCATCAGCTTCCCAGCCTCCAACAGTGGCTTCCTCTCCTTCCAGCAGCTCTCAGTACTTGCCTGCAGCAGTGATTTCCTTAGGCAGCCTTGGGTCCGTTGCCGCCTCTGAGAAAAGGGGAAGTTGCCAAAGTGAATCACTGCCCTGGTAAGTACAGAGCTGCTAGGAGAGGAGACAGCCACTGTTGAAGGCTCCCCATGATCTTACTCCTGCTGTGCCCTGCACATTCGCGACCCCCCCCCCAAGCCGGCAAAAACAGCTTTGCACCGCAGGCCCAGCCGCCCAAGACGAGTCGGAGGCCCCTACCCGCCGCATCCTGCACGTGGGCAGACTCAGCACAAACGCTGCTGATGGCCCCAATCGACACGCTGACCTCCCCGCGCACGCTGACCATCTTCTCTCTGCCTGCACTTTCCCCGCGGCCCTCTTCGGCGACTCAGCAGGGGCAGCGATCAAGACAGGCTGCAAACGTCGAGACCTTCCCTCTCTGAGTCCCGCCTATTTTGTTTCAACTTCCTGTTTCCGCATAGGCGAGACTCACAGAGGGAATGACCGCCTGTCTTGATCGCCCGAGGCTGGGAGGAACAGAAGATTTCTGCAAACACCATCGGGGCAGAAAATTTAACGGGTCCATCTCGCCGGTCCTGTGCGAACCGGCAGGAATTTTCTGCGGACCGGCACTGGTCCGCGGACCGGCAGTTGAAGAACTGTGATCTAGCAGACTTAAATGAGACAGAATGCAGTTTAAACTGCTTGGTTGTACTATAGAAAGGAGGTTTATTACAAGGGATGGCCCAAGCCCTGCAGTATTTTAGTCTACAGAGTGAAAAGCTCATGGACATGGAAATTATTTTTTGACAGTTGAATGAGACAGAAGAAAAAAGAATGGAAACTACAGTCCGTTCTCATTAGTCACATGGTTACAAAGTGCAATTTCGCCTACCCGCAGTTGCATCAATTGCAACAAATAATGCCCCATTTGCACTGCTGTGTTTGTGTATTCACAGATTGGCGCTTTATAAAACAGCTTTTTGGCTTTCATTTTCACCTCAGTCAGGCTTTGCTTCCAGATATGGCCTCCAAGCTTCTGGAGAGTAAATTATAGGTACTTCAAGTGCTGTCCCATGCAAGATCCTAACCTTATTTCTCCAATAGTATCCACTGTTCACTCCACGGGGTGGTGGATGGCCTTGTCCCCGTGCCCACAGTGAACACTTCCCCCCCACCATTTCAGCGGGTTACCCATGGCTAGCCGCGGGTAACTGCCACCGTGTCATTCTCTAGTGGTGTGCAAACTTTCAGCATGGAGATTTTGAGACCGAAGTTGCAGCAAGGTCTGGGAGGTCTCAAACGATGTCAACCCCTGAAATTGTTGACCATGTCCATGACCTGATTTTGGCAGATTGGCAAATATTGGCTAAAAGAATTGCTGAGACATTACAGATATCCAGGGAACGTGTTGGGTATATAATTCACTGATATGCAGAAGCTTTCAGCCAAGCGGGTGCCCAAATGTTTGAACTAGAGAGTTGCGCGGGGACAGAAATCCCACCCGTCCCCACCCGTTCCCGCCAAAGTCCCACCCGTCCCCGTGAGGAATCTCACCCGTCCCCACCCATCCCCGTGAGGAATCCCCTCCATCCCCACCCGTCCCTGTGAGGAATCCCTTCCATCCCTATAAACTTCAGAAATAGTTATTTCATTTAATTATGCTATTGAATTAAAGGCTCTGGTAGAAACCCATTTACAAATAAGCAAAAAGACTTTATTAATTTGAAAATATTAATTGGGAAGAATACATACTTTGTAAACGGGTTTCTACCAGAGCCTCTTTTGTTTATAAATTTTTATCAACACAACTAATATACTACTTTATCCTGAAGCAAAAAAAAAAAAAAAAAAAAAGGAATTCTTTTCCTACCTCTGTTGCCTGGTTTCTGCTTTCCTCATGTTCTCATTCAATTCCTTCCATCCACTGTCTCTCTTCCTTCTGCATCTTCCATTTGCTCTGTTACTTTGCCTCTCCCTTTCTTCCTCCTTCCAAATTGGTCTGGCACCCATCTTCTTCTCTCCGCTCCCCCCATAGTCTGGCATCTGTCTTCTTCCCTGCCAGCGTCTTCTCCCTACTCTCTCTTCCCCATTTCCTTTCAGCGTCCTTCTCCTCCCCATCTTCCCCATGTCCTGTCAGCGTCCTTCTCCCCCCTCTGTCTTCCACATGTGCTTTCAGTGTCCTTCTCCCCCCTCTGCTTCCCCATGTGCTTTCAGTGTCCTTCTCCCCCCTCTGCTTCCCCATGTCCTTTCAGCGTCCTTCTCCCTCTCTGTCTTCCCCATGGCCTTTCAGCGTCCTTCTCCACCACCACCCCCCGTCTTCCCCATGTCCTTTCAGCATCCTTCTCCACCCCTTTGTCTTCCCCATGTGCTTTCAGCATCCTTCTCCCCCCTCTGTCTTCCACAGTGCTTTCAGAGTCCTCCCCCCCCGCCCTTCCCATGGCCTTTCAGCGTCCTTCTCCACCCCTTTGTATTCCCCATGTGCTTTCAGCGTCCTTCTCCCTCCTCTGTCTTCAAGTGCTTTCAGAGTCCTTCCTCCCCCTCCTGTCTTCCCCATGGCCTTTCAGCGTCCTTCTCCCCCCTCCTTCTCTACCGCACCGGGTGCAGCACAGCCGGCCAGGTCCCCTTACTTTTGTGGCGCTTCCCCGACTGACTGACCGACAACAGCCCCGGTCCGACAAACCTCCCTGCCCTGTAGCCGCGAATCTAAATTACCTTCTTACAGCTGCTGTAAGAAGGTAATTTAGATTCGCGGCTACAGGGCAGGGAGGATTGTCGGACCGGGGCTGTTGTCGGTCGGTCGGGGACGTGCCACAAAAGTAAGGGGACCTGGCCGGCTGTGCTGCAACCGGAGCGGGGCGGACCGCCCCCCTCCCTTGGTAGCCACTCGAACCGTGAGGCTACTCTCCTTCTCCTTACCTGCCCTGCCTGCAGCACAGAGCCGAACGGAAGTCTTCCAGACGTCAGCGCTGACGTCTGGAAGACTTCCGTTCGGCTCTGTGCTGCAGGCAGAGCAGGTAGGGAGAAGAGCCGCGCGACTTAGTACATCCAGCCCCGCAGGAACCCCGCGACCCTCGGAGGCGTCCCCACGGGATCCCCGCGACCCTAGGGGTCGTCCCCACGGGATTCCCGCGACCCTAGGGGGCGTCCCCAAGGGATCCCCGTGACCCGAAGGGGGAACCCGCGGGTCCCGCGGGATTCCCGTCGTCCCCGTGCAGCTCTCTAGTTTGAACGTTGACAAGAAACGACATCGAGTGGACATGTCAAGGTTAATTTTGCAGCATTTTCAGTGAGCTGGTGCCAATGTTTTGGAACAACTAGTTACTGTTAATGAAACATGGTTACACCACTATAAAACAACAGTCCATACAATGGCAGCATTCAGGTTCTCCAAAACTAAAGAAATTCAAGACCCAAAAGTCAGCAGGAAAGGTCATGGCCACAATGTTTTGGGATCAGGAAGGTGCTGTAATGACTATCTTCCAAGAACCAAACAGTTAATGCAGAAAACTATTGTAACTTGCTGCGCCAACTAAAAGAGCCATCGAAAGAAAAAAGGAGAGGGAGATTGCAGAAGGAGTTCTCTTTTTGCATGGCAATGCACCTGCTCACAAGGCAAAACAATAGATGTTTTGCGGCAGTTGGGGTATCAGTGCATAGACCATCCTACTTCACCAGGTCTTGACCCATCTATTTTCCGTTTCCAAACTTTAAAAAAGAGTTCGAAAGGGTGACAATTTTCAAGTGATTCGCAGGCAACCCAGTAGCAGAACAGTATTTCAGTGTCCAGACAGCAGAGTAATTTTTTTCCCCTAAAATGTTACAGAAACATCAGCAAGAGTGTTGAACTTAGGGGGGTGACTATGTGGAATAACTTGCAAGCTTAATGGCGCCATCTCATGCCCTTCTTGGTGGAGCTGAGACCTTTTCAGCACCCCGTATACTCTAACACAGGAGACTGTAGGGGTGGGGTTCGACATTTACCTGGGATTTATGTTGAATTGCCCCTCCTGTGCAGTTTTAAATTTTACCCCAGTGGTCTCAAAGTCGCGGCCCACCAGGGCCTAGTTTGAGGCCCTCGGTATGTTTATCATAATCAGAAAAGTAAACTAAAACCGTTTCTTGATCATATGTCTCTTTAGCTATAAATGACAATATTGTTATTAAGACTTAGCCAAAAGGAAAGATTTATAAACTATAGAGTTTTACCTCATGCAAAGTTGTCATTTCTTTAGGAAGACATTAATTTTTTTTTTTTCTGAGGCCCTCCAAATCCAAAATACTGCCAAGCGTTTGAGACCTCTGTGTAAGGATTAGGAGCTAGAAGGAGAGGTCCTACCGACCTTAGCCCAGAGGCAGCCAAATGAGGTACCTCGGGAGGGGGGGGGGGTTGGGCAAGGATAGAATCGGAGGAGTTTAAGGGGGGGGGGGCAGGGTGAAAGAGTTGTGGGGGTAAACTGGAGAGAAAACGGGATTCGGCCTAAAATAGAAGAAGAAAAAAAAAAAGCTGAGGAAGGGGTGAGGTGATAACTCTTGACAAATAAAAGCCCCCCCCCCCCAGCAGATCTCTCTGCTACTACCAACCTCCTCTCCGCCCCCCACCCTCAGACCTTTAGCCCTTGTTTAAAATCTTACGGAATAGAACCGGGCCGCAGAGGGGGGAGGGGGCAAAGAGCTGTAAAAGCGCGGGAAACACACGCGCGCGCCCCTCCCCCGCGCGAGAGGAAGAGCACGGGGTAGGCGGCAGGCGCGCTTTTTTTTTTTTTTTCCTCTTCTCTAATTCGGCGCGCGCACGGCCCCTCCCACCTCGGGACTTGGATGGCTCCGCCCCCTCCTGGCTCCTCCGTGCCGGAAGCGGGGCGGGGAGCGTGCGCTGATTCGCTCGCTGCAGGCCCCATCTCGCCCCTCTCAGACTGGAGAGGTGGTGAGGAGGGCCCGGTTGGAGCGAGGGAAATACAGTACAGGGACTTGAAGAGAGAGAGGGAGGGAAAAAGCCAAGAGCACCCGCGTAGGGGGGAGACTAATGAGGGGTACCAGTTGCAGAGGAGGAAAAGGCTGGGGGATGGAGCTATAGCTAGGGATGGAGGGGGTCTACTTTGGAGGGAGCGATGGGGCTTTGCAACCTTAGAAGACTAGGCAGAGAACAAGAGGGTCAAGATCTTTTCTTTCATCCCTATCAATCACTGAAATCATAGACCTTTGGAGAGTTTTCTGGGATGCAAAGGATATGATAGTGCAGTCCCTATGGGGTAGCAATAGAGAAATCTTTCGGAACTTGTGATGTTTTAAGGAAGTACTGCAAAGCCCACAAAAGAATCATATATGCGTTTGCTAATCCCTAACCTTATCTTATCTACAAGCTTAATTCTAAAAATGGGCTGTATAAAGAGAGGCGTAGTCAGTAGAAGGAAGAAGGTGTTGATGCCCCTGTACAGGTCATTGGTAAGGCCCCATTTGGAGTATTTGGAGACCATATCTGGCGAAGGACGTAAGAAGACTTGAGGCGGTCCAGAGGAGGGCGACAAAAATGATAGGAGGCTTGCACCAGAAGAAGTATGAGGAGAGACTGGAAGCCCTGAATATGTATACCCTAGAGGAAAGGAGAGACAGGGGAGATATGATTCAGACGTTCAAATACTTGAAAGGTATTAACGTAGAACAAAATCTTTTCCAGAGAAAGGAAAATAGTAAAACCAGAGGACATAATTTGAGGTTGAGGGGTGGTAGATTCAGGGGCAATGTTAGGAAATTCTACTTTACGGAAAGGGTAGTGGATGCCTGGAATGCGCTCCCGAGAGAGGTGGTGGAGAGTAAAACTGTGACGGAGTTCAAAGAAGCGTGGGATGAACACAGAGGATTTAGAATCAGAAAATACGATTAAATATTGAACTAAGGCCAGTACTGGGCAGACTTGCACGGTTTGTGTCTGTATATGGCCGTTTGGTGGAGGATGGGCTGGGGAAGGCTTCAATGGCTGGAAGGGTGTAGATGGGCTGGAGTAAGTCTTAACAGAGATTTCGGCAGTTGGAACCCAAGCACAGTACCGAGTAAAGCTTTGGATTCTTGCCCAGAAATAGCTAAGAAGAAAAAATTAAAATTGAATCAGGTTGGGCAGACTGGATGGACCATTCGGGTCTTTATCTGCCGTCTACTACTATAGTAAGGTGTCAAATTAGACTTGGGACAGAGTTGGCTGGCTTCAGAGAACCTCTTTATCCAGGACCACCTAATTCTCTAGTATTGTTATAGGATGGTCCTATATTGCTGTAAAAATCAGAGAGAACTGATTGCATCGCACTGGTGATTAAAGAACATCTCTTGGCAGGGCTTTCAGCAGAAATTGTGAAACTTAAGCGGGCCATATATTGAAACGTTGAATGGCAGGGAGCAGTTTGGAGATTGCTTGTGTGACAAAATCGATTCATCTCTGGCTGCCTAGATTGTGAGCCCGGTAAGATAGGGTTAACAGGTTGGTTTTTTTTTTTTAATTTAAAAAAGGAATGTGGCCCCACTCACAGCCCTGCCACACACAAACCTTGTTTCTTTTTTGGGCCACGCCTGGAGGGCATCTGCGCATGTGCAAATGCGATGCAGTGGCGTCGCACGCATGCGTGCCATGATTGCATCACATCCACGCATGCGCAGTTACCCTCCACTCACGGCCCCGAGCTCAGGGGTTTTCAAAATTGCCAGATTTTGGAAAACCTATCCAGACGCCTGGACAGTCCTGTAAAAAGAGGACATGTCTGGTAAATCCAGACATCTGGTAACCCTACACTAAGGCAGACTAAGAATGTTATACACTTCCCCCTCCCCATTCGCGGTTTCTGCACTCGTGGTTTCACATAATCGCGATTTTTTTCTGGGGAGGGGGAAAATAATAAAAACCATATTTTTGACCTCCTCGCCTTCCCGGCCTTACCTGGTGGTCCAGAGGGCTTTCGGGGCAGGAGCGATCTTCCTACGCTCCTGCCCCGTGCAGATCGCCATGAGGAAATGGCTGCTGTGAGTTCCCGAGACTACGACGGAAACTCCCACAGCCATTTCCTAATGGCGATCTGCACGGGGCAGGAGCGTAGGAAGATCGCTCCTGCCTCGAAAGCCCTCTAGACCAGTGTTTTTCAACCTTTTTATACCCGTGGACCGGCAGAAATAAAAGAATTATTTTGTGGACCGGCAAACTACTAAGACTGAAATTTTAAAAAAACCCACATTTCCGCCCCGTCTCCGCAAGCTTGGTTCCCGCAAACCATCTGATCCCATCCGCACAAGCCTCAGTTATGATTTTATATTGAACGTATTCCAGTACCTCCCCTCTTTTCCCCATCTTAATCCAGCAGATACCTTCCATCACCCTACTCCCTCCATTCCTTATTCAGCATCTTTTCCTTGTCTCCTTATTCCCCCTTTACCATGTCCAGCATATTGTGACCACCACTGTGGTCCGTCCGGGACTCCACAGCACCTCACAGTGGTTACACAAATAATAACACCTGCGTGTGACCCGGACTGGAGTCACCCTGCAGGCCTGAACTGACACCAATAATAAAAAAAAAAAAAACCAATTCTCTCAAAAGGAGATAAATGAAAATGCTTCACTTTTATTCCTTGATAAAGCATCAAAAGTTAGGTAATTATAGGTCCAAGCAAACAGATAAGTAGACCACAAACTTAAATAGTCCAAACTCAAAAGAAAAGAGCAACAAATAGTGCAATAAAAAGTCAACACTGCTTTTCTTCCTATTTCTTCAGCTCTGAGGTTTGGGCCCACCTCAGAGCTTAATACAGCCTACTCCCAAGCAGATTATTCAGTTTAATCACCAAAAATAGAGTTCAAGGCACTGGCCCACCTCAGAGCCACTATAATGAAGCCTCTGGCAGTCATGCACTAAACTGCCAGGCACAGGAGAGTGCCTCGGGTTTGCTTTAATTTTAGCTATTATATAGCCTACAAAATTCCCACCCAGGTAATAGCAAACCTCTCCCAAAATAACAGACACTATCAGCTTCATAAAAGCAAAAATGCAAAACAGTAAAGAAAAACCAAAAGATCCTCAAAGGTTCAGCTTCCACAAAACAGTCTTTCTCAAACAAAGTCAGCTGAAAAACACTCACTGTTTCTTCCAGTTAGCAGTTGCAGCTGGTGGAAAAACCAACTTCCATGGCTTCCTCACCAAGGCTCATTTCCTCTGGTATGTTGTCAGTCTCCATCGGGAGTTCCAGCTCAGATACTGATTTCTCCAGTATGTCTCCAGCCTCCTGCACCTCCATAGGTGAGGCTGGTTCGCTCCTGTTTGGCCCGAGGAGACTCTCAGGGAGGAAAGGTCTCAACCTTCTCCCTAACCTGCCTCCTTGCTTGCTCTCAGCTGCTGGCTTTTGTATCAATGGGAAACACCCTAACCTGGCTGATTCAGCAGTCCTCAAGGCAGCTTTAGAGCTCCTCTTGTGGTGGTCTAGATACTGCTGGTCTACAGGATTATTGGGAATTTCAGGCTCCCTCTGGTGGTCAGCCTGAGAATCAGCCAAATCCACCCTAGGAAAGCCTTTACACACTCCCTTCCGGGTTTTACTAGGGGTCTTTGCAGGAGCTTTAGCTGGGACCAGGGCATGCTTCTTGTCTGCCTGGTCACAATATCCCCTCTGTCTCCCTACTCCTTCTACCCATGTCTAACATTTTACTTCTGTCTTCATACTCCACCCTCCTGTTCAGCATTTTCCATGTCTCTCTGCCCCCTGCAAGGTCCAGTATCTTCCAACTCCCACCTAGTTCCAATAGCTATCCTCCCCCAAGGGGATCCACCATCTCCCTTCTGTCACACCAATCCCTCCCACCCCCTACTATTGAGAAGAAGAGGAAAATGCGGTAAGCTCTTCTATGAAGAAGAATACACTAAGTAAGTCCTTGTATGATACAGGTGAAGCACAGTAAGTCCTTTAGATACAGCTAAAGGTGAAGAAACAGACATCACAATGGAAAAATTCCCTCTCTCCTACTATAATAAATCAGTGTATTAAAAGTCTAAAAAAATGATTTATGAGACATTTCTGACTACACTTATCAACTGTCATGAGCTAGGAGAAGTGAAACTTATGATTAACAAAAAACAAGCAATACTTAACTCTTTTGCATGGCAACAGGGCCTCACATCTGTTATGATATCATAAAAAGATGAACACATCTCCTGGTCAAGAATAGAATTCTAAAGAAAATTATTTAGCAAGAGTATCTTGTGATAAAGGCAGGGCTTGGAATTGCTGATGTGGTAGGATTAAAAGGACATATGCGGGAAAAAGATAGATTTTCTGGTAAACAGGACATGCGTATGGTGTGACACAGATATTATGAACCAATTAATGAATTAACAAATGTAATGATGTGTAAGAAATAACCAATAAAGATTTATCATGTGATTTAGACCAACGTGGTGCTGGCCACCAAGAAATGTATAAAATCAGGCCTTTAAGAGGAAGTAAGCAGAACAGACATCAAAGGATCCTCAGGCCTGAAGATCACATTCTAGTAACATAGTAGATGATGGCAGATAAAGACCCGAATGGTCCATCCAGTCTGCCCAACCTGATTCAATTTAAATTTTTTTTTTTTTTTTTTTTTTTTCTTCTTAGCTATTTCTGGGCGAGAATCCAAAGCTTTACCCGGTACTGTGCTTGGGTTCCAACTGCCGAAATCTCTGTTAAGACTTACTCCAGCCCATCTACACCCTCCCAGCCATTGAAGCCCTCCCCTGCCCATCCTCCTCCAAACAGCCATACACAGACGCAGACCGTACAAGTCTGCCCAGTAACTGGCCTAGTTCAATCTTTAATATTATTTTCTGATTCTAAATCTTCTGTGTTCATCCCACGCTTCTTTGAACTCAGTCACAGTTTTACTCTCCACCACCTCTCTCGGGAGCGCATTCCAGGCATCCACCACCCTCTCCGTAAAGTAGAATTTCCTAACATTGCCCCTGAATCTACCACCCCTCAACCTCAAATTATGTCCTCTGGTTTTACCATTTTCCTTTCTCTGGAAAAGATTTTGTTCTACGTTAATGCCTTTAAGTATTTGAACGTCTGAATCATATCTCCCCTGTCTCTCCTTTCCTCTAGGGTATACATATTCAGGGCTTCCAGTCTCTCCTCATACGTC
Organism: Geotrypetes seraphini; assembly: GCF_902459505.1. Lineage (NCBI taxonomy): Eukaryota > Metazoa > Chordata > Amphibia > Gymnophiona > Dermophiidae > Geotrypetes > Geotrypetes seraphini. The sequence continues at coordinate 178,232,101 of NC_047092.1, read as the reverse complement.
TTCTGGCGCAAGCCTCCTATAATTTTCGTCGCCCTCCTCTGGACCGCCTCAAGTCTTCTTACGTCTTTCGCCAGATACGGTCTCCAAAACTGAACACAATACTCCAAGTGGGGCCTCACCAATGACCTGTACAGGGGCATCAACACCTTCTTCCTTCTACTGACTACGCCTCTCTTTATACAGCCCAGAATCCTTCTGGCAGCAGCCACTGCCTTGTCACACTGTTTTTTCGCCTTTAGATCTTCGGACACTATCACCCCAAGGTCCCTCTCCCCGTCCGTGCATATCAGCTTCTCTCCTCCCAGCATATACGGTTCCTTCCTATTATTAATCCCCAAATGCATTACTCTGCATTTCTGTGCATTGAATTTTAGTTGCCAGGCATTAGACCATTCCTCTAACTTTTGCAGATCCTTTTTCATATTTTCCACTCCCTCTTCGGTGTCTACTCTGTTACAAATCTTGGTATCATCTGCAAAAAGGCACACTTTTCCTTCTAACCCTTCAGCAATGTCACTTATATACATATTGAACAGGATTGGCCCCAGCACCGAACCCTGAGGGACTCCACTAGTCACCTTTCCTTCCTTCGAGCGACTTCCATTAACCACCACCCTCTGGCGTCTGTCCGACAGCCAGTTTCTGACCCAGTTCACCACTTTGGGTCCTAACTTCAGCCCTTCAAGTTTGTTCAACAGCCTCCTATGAGGAACTGTATCAAAGGCTTTGCTGAAATCCAAGTAAATTACATCTAGCATATGTCCTCGATCCAGCTCTCTGGTCACCCAATCAAAAAATTCAATCAGGTTCGTTTGGCACGATTTACCTTTTGTAAAGCCATGTTGCCTCGGATCCTGTAACCCATTAGATTCAAGGAAATACACTATCCTTTCTTTCAGCAACACTTCCATTATTTTTCCAACAACTGAAGTGAGGCTCACCGGCCTGTAGTTTCCTGCTTCATCCCTGTGACCACTTTTATGAATAGGGACCACATCCGCTCTCCTCCAATCCCCAGGAATCACTCCCGTCTCCAGAGATTTGTTGAACAAGTCTTTAATAGGACTCGCCAGAACCTCTCTGAGCTCCCTTAGTATCCTGGGATGGATCCCGTCTGGTCCCATCGCTTTGTCCACCTTCAGTTTTTCAAGTTGCTCATAAACACCCTCCTCCGTGAACGGCGCAGAATCTACTCCATTTTCTCGTGTAACTTTGCCAGACAATCTCGGTCCTTCTCCAGGATTTTCTTCTGTGAACACAGAACAGAAGTATTTGTTTAGCACATTTGCTTTCTCCTCATCACTCTCCACATATTTGTTCCCAGCATCTTTTAGCCTAGCAATTCCATTTTTTATCTTCCTCCTTTCACTAATATATCTGAAAAAATTTTTATCTCCCTTTTTTACATTTTTAGCCATTTGTTCTTCCGCCTGTGCCTTCGCCAAACGTATCTCTCTCTTGGCTTCTTTCAGTTTCATCCTGTAGTCCTTTCTGCTCTCCTCTTCTTGGGTTTTTTTATATTTCATGAACGCCAACTCTTTCGCCTTTATTTTCTCAGCCACTAGGTTGGAGAACCATACCGGCTTCCTTTTTCTCTTGTTTTTATTGATTTTCTTCACATAAAGGTCCGTAGCCATTTTTATCGCTCCTTTCAGCTTAGACCACTGTCTTTCCACTTCTCTTATGTCCTCCCATCCTAACAGCTCTTTCTTCAGGTACTTTCCCATTGCATTAAAGTCCGTACGTTTGAAATCTAGGACTTTAAGTATCGTGCGGCCGCTCTCCACTTTAGCCGTTATATCAAACCAAACCGTTTGATGATCGCCACTACCCAGGTGAGCACCCACTCGAACATTAGAGATACTCTCTCCATTTGTGAGGACCAGATCCAATATCGCTTTTTCCCTTGTGGGTTCTGTCACCATTTGTCTGAGCAGAGCCTCTTGAAAGGCATCCACAATCTCCCTACTTCTTTCCGATTCCGCAGATGGAACATTCCAGTCCGCATCCGGCAGGTTGAAATCTCCCAACAGCAGAACCTCCTCTTTCCTTCCAAACTTTTGGATATCCACAATCAGATCCTTATCAATTTGCTGCGATTGAGTCGGAGGTCTGTAGACTACACCCACATAGATAGAAGTTCCATCTTCTCTTTTCAGAGCAATCCATATCGCTTCTTCCTCTCCCCAGGTCCCTTGCATTTTGGTCGCTTGGATATTGATCTTTACATAGAGAGCTACTCCTCCACCTTTATGACCATCTCTGTCCTTCCTAAAAAGATTATATCCCGGTATGTTTGCATCCCATCCATGTGATTCACTGAACCATGTCTCTGTGATAGCAACAATATCTAGATCTGCCTCTAATATCAGGGCTTGCAGATCATGAACTTTGTTGCTTAGACTGCGAGCATTTGTGGTCATCGCTTTCCAGCTATTTTTCAGCGATAATCTCCTTTTTCGTATGGATTTTTGTGTCGTTTCACTTTCCGTTGCAATACTAAGAAATGAGTTGCTGATATTGCTTATGTTGCAGCCTTTACTACTATCACATCTTTTCTTTTGCCGGGGGTGATCTCTATAATTGTCCTTCGTACATACACCACCCCCACCTTCTAGTTTAAATGCCTAGAAAAATATTGTCTAAATTTCTCTGCAAGGTTTCTTTTTCCTGCTGTAGTAATATGTAGCCCATCAGTGCAATATAGCTTCTTGTCCTTCCATGTATTTCCCCATCCTCCTATGTACCTGAAGCCTTCTTGATGACACCAGGCTCTGAGCCATCTATTAAAGTCCTCTGTGTTTTTCACTCTTTGCTCTCCTTTTCCATATGCAGGCAGTATTTCAGAAAAAGCTAAAGTCTTTACAAAAGGTTTCACGCCCTCACCAAGCTCCCGAAAAGCTTTCTGTGCTGCAAGTGTGGAGTTGTTGGCCAGGTCATTTGTTCCCAGATGGATAACAACATCAGTGTTAAAATCCTTAGTTTCTTCCTTAATTATAGTCAGTATTTGCCTGGAACTCCTGGTAGCTGAGGATCCTGGAAGACATTTCACTATTTTGGTCTCCTCGCCCTGTGTTCCAAGGTTAATGCCTCTGATGATGGAATCCCCCAACAGTAATAGTTTTCTGTTTTTGGCTTTTTTATTTGTACTTAGGGTGCTCTTGTTCTCTTGAGTTTCCTTCATTGGTTCAAGTCCCACCTCCCTTCTGTTTTCCTGAGTATCGCAGTGCACTAGTGGAGCGAAGGAATTCTGTAGAGGTAATATTAGTGAAGGTGGATGTTTCTGTGTTATATGTCGCAGTCTTCCTGAGCCTACTGTGACCCATTTATTCCTGGGCTGTTTTATTCTTTGAGGTAGAGGTGGTAAGTTGGTATGATTTTGTGGAGTGATGGAAGCTGTTTTAATTGTATTCAATTCCTGTTTAAGTTTGCAGAGCTCCTCCTTAATACTGGCAAGTTGAAGACAGATGGGGCAAGCCTTAAGCCTCCAAATAGTATGTCTTGGAATTAAAGCACCACAGTGATTGCATAGAATAAAGGTCATCTTGATTGGTTGTGAAGTGACTTGATTTGAGTAGTCCTGATTATATGGGTCTCTATATATGAATAGTGGTCCCTGGGGTTGGTGGGACTATAAGTAAGACTACAAGTAAGGCAGAAATATAGGCTCTATACCACCTAAAACACAGTATTTTAAACAAAACTGCAGGTTCTATCAGTGCTACCCTAAAACACAGGATTTATAACAGGATTTTCCCTACTTTAGTCACCCTGAGCCACAGGCACCAGAAATATAGGCTCTATACCACCTAAAACACAGTATTTTAAACAAAAATGCAGGAAAAGGAAATAAGATTTAACAGAGGAAAGAGAAGGATTTATTTTTTTGTGCTTTTTTATATTTTTTTTTAGTAAGAAACAAGGAGGAGAAGAGAAATTAAGCAGATATAATGCTGAAAACCAGTGAAAAGAGCAAAATATGAAATGCTGAGTAACTTAGCTTTTAGAAGTTCACAGGGCAGCCTTGTTTCAGCAATGTCCCAAAGATAATGCAATTAACCTTAGAAGTAAAACAGAGCCCCTCCCTTCTCCACCTAATCAGACACAATGGCTAAAAACTAGTGAGTCAGAAATATAGGCTCTATACCACCTAAAACACAGTATTTTAAACAAAAATGCAGGTTCTATCAGTGCTACCCTAAAACACAGGATTTATAACAAGATTTTCCCTACTTTAGTCACCCTGAGCCACAGGCACCAGAAATATAGGCTCTATACCACCTAAAACACAGTATTTTAAACAAAAATGCAGGTTCTATCAGTGCTACCCTAAAACATTCTGTTACTCTATATGCTGAATGATTTATTCTTGTAAGCTGTTACTGATTTGTTAATAAATATACTTATTGATTGATACCAGTATATAGAGTGTGAGGTCTCTCTCTCGGCTGGCCGATCTCATTTGGTGACCCTCCGATACACGTAGCCTAAGTGACCTCACTGGATTGAAGGCCTCAAAGTCTGCTTGTCAGACTTCTCCACACTTTCCTTTGGTCAATATTTTGCTTCTGGGTTTAATGTTTGTACTTATTCACTGTCTTTGCATTAACTTCCTTATTTTATTGCAGACTCGCTGTGTCGCCCTCCTCATCTTGCTTCCCCCTTATGCCATTTCTTCTTTTCTTCATCTTTAAACCAGTAATGGAATATGGTCTGCCTTGAACACTAATTTCTTCTTCATCACTAATCTTTTTCTTTTGGTTTTTTTTCCTTCATAGGACCCACTGGTGTCAAATTTGATGGTCCCGGAGCAATACTCTACATTGCCTTGCCCGGGACCGGGTTCCCATCCTCAATTGTCCTATTGGTCCTTCAAACTGGAGTTAGTAGAAATATGAACTGGTTGGTAACGCAGCTAGAAATACGAACTGGTGGGGAAAGAAGCCAGAATAGCATAAGAACTGGTGGGGAAAGAAGCCAGCATAGCATACATATATAACTAAGAACTGGTGGGGAAAGGAGCCAGAATAGCATACATACATAACTAGTGAAGCAATATTTACGGCCATTATCACTTTATTTCTGTGTAAATCGTATGTTTACTTCCCTTCAACACTTTTTTCTTGGTATAGACACTGATTCGATTGCTGGTTGAATTCTTTCCTTTATTTCTTGTGGTCTTGGGCCACGCCTGACGTTTCTTCTGCTATATCAAACAAATAAAAAAACAAACTATTGGGTCTATCGCTGTTATGGTGTGACTGTTGAACCAGCTTTGACTGGTGGTTATGCTGTTTCTGGTCTCAGGCCACACCTGAGGGTACCTGCTCTTCTGTGATCACATTGCATCATTTTGTAAGTATTCTTTCTTTCTTATGTTGTTAGTAAAGGCCTTATTAGTTTTATTTTTTAGACTCCTTATTTTGTTAATCGTAGAGTTTGTAGTTGGATATATTGTTCATTTCTCCCATGTTGCCTGCTCCTGCAGTCTCCCGTCCAGCCTCATTTCCTATGCTACATGATTGCATTGATACCACTGTACTGGACCCACCCCCTTATTTTCATGCTTCTCCACTTTTGCTGCTAGCATCTCAGTCCTCCCGTTTGTACCACTCTCTGCCACTGTCAACTGCCCCTTTGCTCTCCCCAGCGCATACTCCTAACCCTAACCCTATCTCTCTACCTCCCGTTGCACACCAGGTGCAATGGCAGGCAGATCGCACTCTTACAACACATACTGGTCGTTACTCTCCTGTCACGTGGGCCGCTATCTCTCAGGCATTAGATGATATCTGTGAAACTATTCACCAGCAATGCATCCCGCCCCCCACCTTCCCCCACTTTACAAGAAACTGTGGTTAAGCAGTGTTCCTGTCTCGGGAACCCACATCTTCAACAAGAATGCTCGCTCTGTCTGATTTCTCCCGCTACTTTTGCTGACATTAGGAATCCCTTGTCTTATACTTCTCTGTCTGTCAGTGCTAGCCTTGATTATTTGTCCTCTGCCCCTAGCCCTAGCCCTCCTGATTTCATATGCCTCCCATTTCCTACTTCTTCTATTCTTGCATTTCAGCCTTCCCTAATGTTACGTAGGTTTTTCACCGGTCTTCTGTTATGCCGTTAATTAGACAATCCTGTTTTACTATTCCTTATTCTACCCCCATATTTCCTGCCATTGTTGAACGGAAAGTATACATTGCCTTGTGCTCCGTAGCCCCTATTGATGTCACAATTCTGCATGATTATGACGTTGCTTTGACTGACATACCGACTTACCTTGCCCAACTTTCTTTCTTTTTGCATGATATGTTGTCTTCCTGGATTTAATTAGTGTAAGTGGTATTATCATGTGTAGCCACTATTTTGTATGGGTTTTGGCTTATTAGTTCTGTTTTTCTGGGTTTATTTCTTTGCTACTGACAAGAGGGGTCTTCTAGCCTTGGCATAGCTCTGAGTCTGTGTTTTACTGTTATATTTTCAGCTTGTCATGCTGCCTGATGGCTTCCTTTGTTCTTCCATTTATGCTGTTTGATTTATATTTTAGCTGTTGCTTGTGTACTGGCCTGTGTAATATATGGCACTGTGGTTTTTGTTTCCTGTTCTTTTGTGGTCACGAACCAAGAAAAAAACAAACAAAAAACTGGGGGGGTGAGGGGGATGAGATTGAATGAGACTGAAAGAGGAAGTATATTTTAACTGCGTTTCAATGTTACCATAAGCTTTCATTAAAACAATTATTTATTTCATATAAGTTTGCTGGATTATAAAGGATTGTTTTTGAGAAAGAGAAGAACAAAATTACAGAAAAGATTTGGATCACTATTGTTTTTATATATAAAGACAAACAGTATTGGAAAGAAGGGATAAGAGACAAATACCGGAAGTCAATAGAAAGTGTTACGTTAGATTGGCAATGAAGGGAATATATAAGCAGATTATTGAAGTTCATAGAAAGATAGTGTACGTAGACAGGAAAGATTTGTGTACGTAGATAGGAAGGATTTGTGACAAGTGTTTGCATAGTAATATATATGCAATGATTATGTCTAACCAAATTACTGACAGGCATTGGATATGATAACTGGCAATGTAAAAATAAAACGCACCCTTTATCTTTCTAGGTCTGGGATTTTTAATATGGGCGTTTCCCATCACCTCACTTTTTCCCATTACTAACGATTATTTGTTTTCTAGAGTTAGGAAAAACTACAGTGCACTTTAAGATTTTTATGAGTACTCTAAAAAAAAAGAAATAAAAAGAATTATACAAGAGAGGCGTTACCTTAATACTTGCTAGCAATTAATGTCTGTCCGTTTTTCAGAACTACCATCCTTTTATGTTACAGTGAGTCATTATCTGTTGTATACGTCAAATTCAGTGTTTTTGGAAATACGAGTGGATTTCTATTTATGAGCGCTTTCTATACTTATCAATATAAAGGAAGGAATCTTATTTTTTCACTACTCACCACAACGATTTCAAACCTTATTCTTTGTCTGTGATCAAAGTTTAAGAAATGAGTTATCCTTCCTCTTCTTTTTTTTTTCCGTTACACAAACATACATAGCTACTTCCTGGTTGACGTGTCTGTGTTTAGGGACACTGGGAAATATAGTGCTCTATTTCTTTAACTTGAACTTATCAGCAGCTATTTTCTTTTTGTTTTTTTTCATTATTCATGTCTCTACAATAACTGGTCAAAAACAAAAAACTCCAAAAAGTCTGCCAGAGAAACTTAGCAAGATACCAAATAAAGAGGCAGTAAAGATCAATTGGTTCTCGAAGAGACTGTTGACTGTCTAAACACACAACAGTGAACTCCACAGAGTGATTGAAATAATAATATAATTTAATTTGATAAAGGAGTGCCCTCAGTGTGATAAAGCAGCGAAAGGAGCAATGCTCCTGCGCTCAAATCATGAGACAAGGACAACCAGTCCCTGCCCCCACACCATCATAGGGCGCTTCCAGGGTGTGTGAAATAAATCAATAAGTGCAAAAAGTGTAAAAAATAAAGCACAAAGCAACACACATGAGTGAAGACCGACAACAGTCTCTAAGAGAACCTCCCCCAAGAAAACAACTCCCATAAGAATCAAAAACGCTGACTTAGCTGGAATTGAGTGATGAAACGAACTCCCGAAAGCAAGAAAGTTCGCCAGAAAAGTAGGTCAACCAGGCATGGTTTCGGGAAAAACTCCCTTCCTTAGGAACCAGAATAACTAACTCTGAAGACCATCGAGATATCTTTGCTGAGGATTTTCCACCCGTATAAGATCCAGATGATGGATGAGCCCCATTGGAAGGACCTTATTACCAGAGAAGGAATATGATGAGTGCCTAGAAACCTTAAAGACTTACCAGCAAAGACTTATTGACTGTTGCTACTAATGACCGGACGATCTTTATGGCTTTGGATTTCTACAGCTTCATTTTTGCCTCCTCACAATCATGGACTTGTTGATTTGCACTTCAACCTTTTTTATGGACTTATGCAGTATTAGTATATATATATATATTTTAATAACAGGCTTATTTCTAGATTTTGATTGTACTTTTATGCATTTTCATCCTATTTTGACTCCCGTAATTGCACCTTAATTATTTTCCATTTCAATTGGATTCTCTCCATCTCCTTTCTTGCTGCTAGAGCTGAGGTGAAGTGCAGTGAAGACACAAGGATGACTTGAACCTAATCACTTCTTCTGATCCTAAGAAGTGCACTACAGACTATGATAACGAGAACTGATGTGGTTACCTGTATTTCCAATTTGGCCTATGAGCATAACCTGATAACGTTTGGACCCAGCCGAGTCTGCACTGATCCCAGCTATTTTGGAAGGGCATGGAGATAATCTAACTTGTTAATTTATCCTTTTATTCCTTTTTGATAATAGTACACTCATAACAGGATGAAGAAAATCACTTGCCGTCTGCTCCGACCGCCTCTTCCTGTAGTAAAGTCGGACTACACCAATCAGGAGCTGCTTTGACCCGCAGCTCCTGATTGGTGTAGCCCAACTTTACTATAGGAAGAGGCGATCGGAGCAGACCGCGAATTCACGGGGGAACACTGTATCCCTTCTTCTCCTTTAGAGAACCTATGCATTTGTCCCAAGCTTTCTTGAATTCAGATACAGTCGTTTCCATCACCTCCGCTGCGAGGCTATTCCATCTATTCACCACTCTTTCCATGAAGAAGTATTTCTTTAAGTTATTCTTGAGTCTCTCCCGGTTTACCTTCATCCTATGACTCTTCATTCCGGAGCCTCCTTTCAATACAGAAAGAAAATTATGGCTAATATGCTGACATTTACTATATTTCAGTAATATTTTATTTCACGATAGTTCAACCCAGTGACGAAGTGAGGAGGGGGCAGTCCGCCCCAGGCGTGGTCTTCCTCGGGGTGCTAGCACCCCTTCTCCTCCTCTCTGCCCTCCTTCCCACTCCTCCCCTTGCTGTGCGTGTGCATCCACGCCCCTTCCCTGTATCTTTTTAATTTCGGAGTGAGCAGCGATGAAGTTGCTGCCTGAGTCGGCTTTGGCGCTCTCTCTGACCTCACTTCCAAAGTTAAAAAAGTACGGGGAAGGGGCGTGGGGAAGAGGGCAGGAGAGGGGTGCCACTGCCCCTCGCTATGCCACTGGTTCAACCCTGAACCCTTAGAGGTTCAGGGTTGAATATCATTTTTATCCCATTCATTTCATGGCCTCACCCTGTATATTTCCTATTTGTTTCTGTAGAAATGAGCTTTTCTACATTGTGTCCTGCTGTTATTTCATGAATTCCCATTCGACATTCTTTGGTGGTGGCTGTTTTGGGTTTTGTTTTTTGTTTTTAAATAACTAATGTTAGCCAATTGTTTCATCTGTGGCCAGAAAAAATCTGTTGGTGGCTAGATTTGGGAAATTCAGGTCTGGGGACGTGTGTTTTATGTGTTTAGCTAAATATAATGAGCTGAAATCTCACTCTTTTTATATCTTTTGTCTGTATATTTATTATATGTGTAATACTGTAATCCGCCTTGTCAAAGGCTGACTATAAATAATAAGCCTTAAACCATTTAGGGACCCTTTTATCAATCAGCAGTAGAGAGTTTTAGCGTGGGCCAGCAAGCTAAATACTCTGACACTCGTTCAGTTTCTGTGAGCATCAGAACATTTACTTCGCCGGCCCACACTATAATGCTCTACCGCTGCCTGATAAAATGAAGCCTTGGACTTGCACTGTTTTAAGTACTGTAAATAGAATTATATTTAAAAATGTACCCCCTCTTTTACAAAGCCAGGCTAGCATTTTTAGTGCTGACTGTGTCGGTAAGAACTCCGACGCTCATAGGAGCGTCAGAGTTCTTACCACCGGCGCTAAAAACGCTAACATGGTTTTGTAAAAGAGGGGCATAGAGAGAAAATGCCCATGTGTGTCTGTTTTGACTGTCAGCCATTTAGCAAATGAGCAATATTAACATTGCTATTATTTGGAATAGAACAGTTGCATTTGTTGTCATTTACAGTATATTAAAATCTTAAATTAGTTAGATTCAATCTAGTGCGTGCAAATGCCACCGAAAGAGTAATGTCTCGCTCTTCAACAGAGATCTTTTTTTTTCTTTTTACACAGATGAGTGCCGTTGGTATTACAGAGAATGTGAAAGGAGACATCAAGAAGTTTGAGATTTGGTATAATGGCAGGGAAGAGGTGTATATCATTCAGGTAATAGTTGTACAGTTTCTTCAGTATCCTTCTGCATGTTCTTTCTCTTTTCACAGATTGTACTTTACATGATTGCCAGTATCCAGGCAATCTGAGAAATGCTCACCAACAGAAGTGTCACCATCACATAGGCAGTGCTTTCGACTCCTAACTCCTCTCACCTTGGGTTCTGCATCCCCAACCCTATATGTCATGTCTGCCTATCCTAGGTAGATTATAAGCTCTTCTGAGCAGGGACCGTCTACAAATATCAAAAAGTACAGCGCTATATAACTGTATCCATGACATCCTGTTTGTCTGTCTTGCCTGTTTAGATTGTAAGCTCTTTTGAGCAGGGACTGCTTTCTTACTCTTTGTGACTCTGCGCAGCGCTGCGTGCGTCTGGTAGCGCTGTAGAAATAATTAGTAGTAGTATGTTGAGCACCAGAAGGCAAGTAAGGGTGACACTTCTGTTGGTGCCGCTTGACTTCACTTTGGCTACTCAATTACTGGTACATAGAATAAGTCAGAAATAAATATTGGCGGCAGCGTTAACTTGGTAGAGTGAACAGTTTACACATTGTTAGCTTTGTTTTCATCCCTGACCCTGAAGAAAGTATTGAAACGCATTGGCGAGAAGTATTGCTGCACAAACAAGCTAAGTCTTATAAAGATTATAAAATATAAAATACAAGCTATATAGATAAAAGATTGGTAAAATTAGCAAGATGATAAATTACCAAGATTGTGGCCAGATTGAGTTAAGATTATTCTTTTGGTGATCTGAGGATCCTATGGATTGATAGATGGTGCATTATACACCGTTGGCTGCCAGCGTAAGAGTCACTATGGTTCTAGGACTATTTGTGACTTTCTAAGAAACTTGAGAGGTGCCATCGACTTGTATTCGAGTCCTAGCGACTTGATGAACATCATCAAGTTTTTGAAACCTTTAAGAACTTAGACAATGCATAAATGACCTTATGGTCAGAGTGCTACAAGGTATCTTTAGAACCAGGGGTGCCCAAAAGGTCGATTGCGATCGATCAGTAGATCGTAAAGGCAATTCGAGTCGATCGCGGAGCCCAACCCGAGCTCCGTGATAGACTCGAATTACCTTTGCGTTCTCCCCGTTCCCCGACGCTGTAATAGGCTAGACTGCAGAAACGCCGGGCACACCAGCCTTCCCCCCTTCCCCCAACGTCAATTCTGACATCGGAGAGGAAGTTCCGGGCCAGCCAATCGCTGCCTGGCTGGCCCGGAACTTCCTCTCTGACGTCAGAATTGATGTCGGGGGGAAGGCTGCTGGCCTGTTACAGTGTTGGGGAACAGGGAGAACTCGGCAGCAACGGTGGCTTGAGGGCCTGTGCCCAGATGATGGTGGCGGTGGCGGCTTGGGGAGAAAGAAAGGACAGGGAGACAGAGAGAAAGAAAGGGGGACAGGGAGACTGAAAGAAAGACAGAGAGAAAGAAAGGGGAGGGGGCAGAGAGAGAGGAAGAAAAAGTTGGATAGTCAGAAGAAGAAAGTGCAACCAGAGACTTATGAAATCACCAGACAACAAAGGTTGAAAATATGATTTTGAAGTTTAGAATGATGAAATATTTTGACCCACCAGACTGGACTTAACAACCATCTGGATTCCCTTTCACATTACAAACTATAAAATTATGCTGCCTTGTCACCTTCTAGTTACCCATCCATCTTTCTCTAGTTTTCCCCATCACTCTTTCATTCCCCCCAACCCCCTTAACTGCCACAGAAGACGACAGTCTCTAATCGCTCATTTTTGTGCAATGGCCGGTATTTTTATTGTGCATTTTTGCTTGTTTTTGGTGTGTTGCTTGTTTAATCAAACCTTTGGCATACCATTGGTGTTGCAGAAGCACGGCCATGTCCAGTCATTTCCACATCTGGGTCTTTGTGATTATTTGAAAAGTAAAGTCTCTTCAGGTATATCGCTGGACTTTGTTCTTTGATTTATTACCCCTCTTTTTTTTGCTGTTTTTGATTACCATTGGGTCCTATCTATCCTTCTCGTCGTTTCGTCAAAGTTTTAGCTTCCCCTGTGAATTGTAATCAACTGTTCACTTATTTGGAATTTTCTTATACAAATAAAATATTTCTGTATCAAGCGCCCTTTACGTCCATTGTCCTTCAATCCTCGATGATCTTCTTAACATCTAGAAATTCCTTCAAATGATTAGGAGAGAAAAAAATATATTTAACACCTAAGTATCTGACCAAGCATTTACAGGGTAATGCCAAAAGAAACGATGCTCCCATATTTATAGTCTGTTGACGCATAGAAAGGAATTCTTTCCTCCGTTCTTGTGTAGTCTTAGCAACATCAGGGTATATCCATATTTTCTGTTCCCCAAATAATTTTTGAGAGGTTTTGAAGAACAATTTCATGATCATATTTACATCTTGCTCAAAAACAAATGATACTAAGAGCGTTGCTCTATCCGTATCAGACGTTATTGTTTGTTCAAGTAGAGCGGTCACATTTGCAAAATCTATCACGGTAATCTTTCCTCTTTTCTCTCTTTCAGTCTCATTTTCATTTTCACCTTCTTCTCTTCCAGGCGTCTTCTTATTCAGTAGGTAGTAAATTTTATTTATTGGAGGAATACAATTTGAAGAAACTTCTAAATTATAGGTTTAACTAATGCCTCTTAATTTTCTCTCATAATTTATTTTTGCTTGCTCACCCCCCAATGGTATGCATATTGATCTCAAGCATATTCATTTGGGAAATTCTGAAAACCTTCCAACTAGCTTCCAACTAGCATTTCTAACTGAAAGTTAAATGGAACTCTGAAATCAAGGAAAGATCTGGACGCAAGTCCAAAAACATCATATTTGGAAAACATAACTCATAAATCACAGCAAATGACCTGCTGAAAAGACGATCTTACTTTGCATTAATTGTCCACAGTATAGTGTTGCTGACAGAACAATGATCTAAATGGAAGAGTTGACAGTAGGAATCCTTTTCTAAATTGTATCACAAAAAACCCTAATGTAAAATATGCCGAAGAAAAGAATCTGGAAACTTGTTTGGAACAAAGTACTTTGGACTGATGTAATGGAGACTGAACTGTCCAGCCATAACCATACAAAACATATTTGGATAAAAATAGGTGAAACATTCAAGATATTGAAGGGAATTGACTTAGTAGGGTGGCGAGGGCCGAAGTTGTGCAGGCCTGAACTAGAATATAGTCATTATCTTAAAACCAGTTTTGCCAGTGTAAAACTTTATTCTGGTCATATAGGTTGCATTCATAGGTGCACAGGTGATTGTGTGTGCTCAATCTAGTGACATATTGCATTTTTATAGTTGTAAAATTTATGTTCATTTTAATAATGTTTTCTAATTACAAATTTTATGATTCTGGTAAGGCCATAGAGAGTAACTTCTACAATTTTATTCCAATTAGTGGCTGTATTACTTATGGGTTTTTAATTTTTTTTCAGGCTTCATCTGTTGAATTGAAAAATCTCTGGATATCTGAGATCAGAAAAGTCCTTACCGGACAGTTAGAAGCGTGCAGAGGTGAGAGCACGCCATTTCCGCTAGATTCCATGCTTATCTGCCCTAAAGATGTGTGAAATGGGACGATACATTGCGGCCAGTTCATTGCAGCTACACTGAATCGTCCCATACAGCTGGGCAGTGACGGAAGTCTGGCGGCCAAGAGCCGAGGGGATGCAGCACTTGGGACCGCACAAAGCCCTAATCACTGGGAGGAGTGCCGAGGAACCGCCAGTGACAACTTAAGCAGGATGTTCCGTCGAACACCTAACCCATCTGGCCCTGCACTGCAGTAGCAGAGCAGAACGGCGGACAGGAGGCAAGGGGAGAGAGACATACTGGGCAAGGGCACTGGGATGCCAGTGGCTAAAGGGGGCTCAGACGGGGGGAGGAGATGGGGAGGGTATAATTTGGGGGGAGGAGGTTTGAAGGAGCACCCCCTCCCACAAACAACAATTAGGGTGTCTTTTACTAAGCTGTGTTAGGGCTTTAACCCGCGGAATAGCACACGCATAATTTAATTTACAAGCATACAAGCACGAATCCAATTCAAATTCTACTGCCTGATATTCAAAGCATTACACGGCTCTTCCCCCTCCTATCTAAATAACCGCTTAAACCAAATCTCCACCTCAAGACACAGAAGAACCTCGAACCCTTTCGCCTTCCCCCCACTCAAAGGCACACAACGCAAGAAAATGTTTGACAACCTTCTAGCAACACAAGCAGCAAAAATCAACCATTCCATCTCCAATCTTATGACAATATCAGACAACCTCAAAACATTCAGAAAAGAAATCAAAACCCTGCTTTTCAAAAAATTCATCCAAATATCTTAGCCCCTCCTCTTTTACCTCCAGAAGATTCACCTACCTTCAGATAACCTTCCCCCAAATTACCCACCTTAACACCTTCCAATTAAACAAATACCATAAATAGATTGTAACCTACCCTCTCTAACTGCATTCCATATGTATTTTTCATACAGTTCTTCACTGTCAGTTTAATTTCCATCCTATAAGTTCACATAGAATTTTTCTTTTTTCAACCATCTTTATTTTCTCTTCTTTATTAATTTCCAGGTACTTTAGTTAGATTGTGAGCCTTCGGGACAGTAAGGGAATTTTTTAAGTACCTTCTTACTTCTCATTTATAATCTTAATGTATATTTTCTTCAAACCGCTTAGAACCTAACGGATGTAGCGGTATATAAGAAATAAATTACATTACATTACATTACATTTAATTGTGATTTATTTATTTATTTATTTAATTCTTTTTCTATCCTATTGTCCGCAAAGAGCTCAGAACGGTTTACACAGGTTAAACATACATATCATATCGTTGACAGGTTTACAATTTGACATAATTACAGAACAAGTTTACTTTACAAGGTTGTCTCTTATCTTAATACAAACTAGGGATCTAGTACAAACAAATAGAGTTTCCAGGTGACAATTTGCATAGTTATCCTTGGCTGGGCATGTTTTTTTCAGTACAAATTTTTAACGTAGTGTGTGTGACACATTGAGATCTAGTGCCAAATACATTTCTCTGCAATCCATTTCTCATGGGCAGGAGGTAATGGGCTGTTAGTTTAACCGTAGCGCGGTTTTTAGCGGCTGTAACAGCTCCAATGCTCACTATGAGGTCGGAGCTGTTACCACCGCGGCTGGAGCTAAAAACCACGCTACAGTTTTGTAAAAATGGGCAGGGGGGGAGGTTATTTTGGAAGTCTTTATTTGTGTGTGATAAATGCTGGGTTTTACTAAGGGCTTATTTTACAAAGCCGCGTTAGCGCGCGCGACTTTTAATCACGCACTACCCCTGCGCTAGCCGAAAAATTACCACCTTCTCAAGAGGAGGCGGTAGCGGCTAGCGCGTCCGGCAGTTTAGCGCACGCTATTACACGTGTTAAACCGCTAACGCACCTTCGTAAAAGGAGCCCTAAATGGCAGTAGAGGTTTCTACTGTTTACAGTTTAGTTTATTTGCCTCCTCTTTTACAAAGCCGCGCTAGCGTTTTTAGCGCCAGCCGCCGCAGTAACAGTTCGGACGCTTGCAGGAATTCTGTGAGCGTCGGAGCTGTGTACCGCGGTGGCCAGTACTAAAAACGCTAGCGCAGCTTTGTAAAGGAGGGGAGTTGATATACCGCAAATGTTAACACAAAAAGTTAAATCAAAGCGGTTTACAATGTTTAAAAAAATACAAACAAACAAGGGGGAGTTGAATTCTCTGACGCTCATAGAATTCCTGTGAGTGTCGGAACATTTAACTCGCCAGCCTACGGTAGATATCTCTACTGCCCTTTAGTAAAAGGAGCCCAAAATATGGCCAACATTTTCTTTATTGCTGTAGCACATAGAGAATGACACGGTGACAAAATTCATCACCGTTCCCGTCCCGCGGATAACCGCGGGAAATAATCCCATGTCATTTTCTAGTGTCTGTTTCAACCTCGGTCCTTCTACACCAGCATTCTTCAAAGCAAAGCTTGCGGGTCAGTGGTTGTGGCCATTCATACTCTGATTCTTATGTGAGCCAAGGATAATGAAGCCATTGTGACATCACTGATGTGATTGGCTCTTAGGCACTGGTGGAATGAGGCATTATGACATCACAATATCTGCTCTGGATACCAGAGACTGTCATTCTGTAGTGTCTGTTTCAGCCTCAGTCCTTCTACACCAGCATTCTTCAAAGCAAAGTTTGAGGGTCAGTGGTTGAGACCATTCATACTCTGATTCTTCCCTCTCTCCTTAAAGAATGACATGAAGATGGTTATCCGCGGGGACGGGAACGTTGATGAATTTTGTCACCGTGTCATTCTCTAGTGGCACACATTGCATGTACCCAGAAATTTGGAAGTAAAATTAACTGCTTTTCTTTCCTGGAACAGAAGCAAGTCAACTGCACCAAAGAATCACCGAGAATGTGTATCATGCACCAATGAATTCCTCCAGGTAATCTGCAGGACCAAGGCCCCGATTCACTAAATTCACCGACCTGGATCGTTGTTGGGCGGTTCTTGGCCAAGTTTTGCCGAGCGACCGATTCACAACAGATTCTGCATGCAAATGAGCTGATCGGACACACGCCCTTCAGCAATCCCATGGATCGCTGTAGAGCGATCGAAACGCATGTACAGAGTTGTTGGTTATAGATGCAATTTGCGCATGCGCTTGCTCTTCGCACGAGCAAGCTCAAAAGAAAAGGGGGTGGGGGTGGCTGCAGTTTACTTGCTGGCCCTACAAGTGGACATTTTAAAAGGAATGATTTTAATTTTTCTGTTGCCAGATTATGGAACAGAACACGCTTTAAACCCGCAGGTTAAAACCACGGGCTCGCACTTGCAGAATATATAAAAAAGGAATTCTTACGCATATGTAAAAATATTTTACAGTTTTATTTTTTTTATTTTGATGGTTGTATTCTATGGGGTTGTAACCTCGATACATGAGATTTCAGGGCGGAAGAGGACAGGAGTGACGGCAAGGATAGTGAAGCGACTGATTCTCAGCAGTGCCTTCATTTCGGATCGGCAAACCCAATCGGTGTTTCTTCTTCTGCTTAGTGATTCGATGCCTTCCTACTTTTGCATGCCATTTCCCCTCTTTTGCATGGGTGGATCGGGTAGGAGATTTGATCGGCAGCAGTTTAGTGAATCAGGTCGGGGTCGGGGGAACGATTGCAAAACGAGTAAAACTGATTTTGCGATCGTCAGGACAGGATCGGAAGATTTAGTAAATCTAGACCTAAATCAAGTAAATTCAGTGTTCAGTAAGCTTCCCTGACAGGGGCTGGTAGTTTTGTGATTCATATTTGCATGCACAAAACCCAAAATTTACACCTGGTTGCTTTTAGATCTGAATGTATCATTTTCCTACAGGGTGATTTACCTGGAGGAAAAAAAAAAATGTTTTCTTTAATTTTATTTGAAGGAAAATAAGTCCATTCGGCTGTTGGGTGGGAATGTTTTAGTTCAATAACAGAGGAGTGTTAAGAGCTGTCACGTGCCTCGAATCTCCTTGAACAAATTTCCAAGATAATGGATGCAGCTGTTATTTACCCTTCTCTCCACTAGTACAAGAACATGAAGGGATAAGGGGGAGTGATTATCAGCTTCTAGACCAGACATGGGCAAACTGTGGCCCGCGGGCCATATCCGGCCTGTTTAGTTTTTTAATCCAGCCTGCCGACCATCCGAACCCCGCTGACCGCGAGCCCTACATACCTCCCTCCAGAGCAGCATCGGGCCGGCAGCACTCTAAACAGGCTGCTTAGCGGCCTTCTGTTGTCGGGGAATTCCCTCTGCCGCATCACTGATGATGTCATCAGTAACTCGGCACATGGAAGGTCCCGGCGAGAGAAGGCCGCAAAGCAGCAAGTTTAGAGTGCTGCCGGCCCGACGCTGCTCTGGAGGGAGGTATGTAGGGCTTGGGTTCGGATGGAAGGGAAGGATGGAGGGTTCAGCTGTGGGGGGTGGGGGCGGGTGCTCAAGGGTTCTGTTGCACAAAGGATGGGAAGGAGGGAAGCTGGGCAAGGGTTTTGCTGCACGAGGGAGGGAAGGATAGAAGCTGGGCAAGATGGGAGGGATAGAGGGATAGAAAGATGCTCTTGGTCCAGCCTGTCTGTCAAATTTAAGAACCCATTGTGGCCCACGAGTCAAAAAGTTTGCCCATCCCTGCTCTAGACAGATAACCAAGGTAAACATAGAAATAGACGGCAGATAAGGGCAATGGCCCATCTAGTCTGCCCACCTTAATGTCCCTCCCCTACCTTTGCCCTGTGAATAGATCCCATGTGCCGATCCCATTTGGCCTTAAAATCAGGCACGCTGCTGGCCTCAATCACCTGTAGTGGAAGACTATTCCAGCGATCAACCACTCTTTCAGTGAAAAAGAATTTCCTGATCGCTGGAATAGTCTTCCACTACAGGTGATTGAGGCCAGCAGCGTGCCTGATTTTAAGGCCAAATGGGATCGGCACATGGGATCTATTCACAGGGCAAAGGTAGTTACTGTAGGCCTGCGGAAAAGCACAGCCAGCATTTTAAAAATATACTGACCACATACCACTGGACATTATCCCCAAAGATTCTAGTCTGTAGGCAACTTTTGCAGTTAAATCAAATCCCCACTATAGAAACCTAAATGGTTTGTTTTTGGGGTTTTTTTCTCCTGAAGATATAGCAGAAGGTCATCCAGTATACAGTCTGAGTCTTCAAGTCCAGAAACTTCCAATAAGAAGAACAGGCTGTCCAGTCCTAACAGCAGACAAATGAGAGGTAGGAGTTTTTTAATCATGTGGAAAAAAACAAACTTTTTTTTTTACTTTAGCTACTTTGGGGGGTCTTTTACTAAGGCCCGCTATCCGATTTAGCGTGCGGTAAATGCTAACACATCCGTAGAATATAATGGGTGCGTTAGCATTTAGCGCCTTAGTAAAAGACCCCCTTAATCCCTACTAAATATCTTCAAATTCTGCTTTTTATTTGACTTCAGGAAAAGCAATTTAAGAATGTTTGAAATTGGATTTCATATTAATGCCTGCTTCTTAGCGTACTGTTAGATTAAAAGCACATAAAACAAGTGTTGTCATCTCGGCTATTAATCTTTCTACTGTTTATTCCTGGAATACTCCCCTCGTGCATATGCTAAAATGGCATCCAAATCTATCCCCCTTTTACAAAACTGCGTTAGGCTTTTTATCGCCGGCCACGGTGGTATTAGGTATGACGCTCAGAATTCCTTTGAGCGTCGGAGCTAATACCACTGCAGCCATAGAAACATAGAAAAAGACGGCAGATAAGGGCCGCGGCCCATCTAGTTTGCCCACCCCAATGACCCTCCCCTATTTAACTCTGTGCAGAGATCCCACGTGACGATCCCATTTCTTCTTAAAATCAGGCACGCTGCTTGCCTCGATCACCTGAAGTGGAAGTCTATTCCAGCGATCAACCACTCTTTCGGTGAAAAAGTATTTCCTGGTGTCGCCGTGCAATTTCCACCCCCCCCCCCCCTCCTGATTTTCCATGGATGTCCTCTTGTCGCCGTCGGACCTTTGAAAAAGAAGATATCCTCTTCTACCTCAATACGGCCCGTGAGGTACTTGAACGTCAGCGATAAAAAAGCCTAACACAGCTTTGTAAAAAAGGTGTGTGTGTGTGGGGGGGGGGTGGTTTAGATAGCTCAGGGAGGTTGAAATGCTTCTCAGGGATTATACAATGCTAAAATATAGCATTGCACATCCTTTGGAAGAAAAATTAATAGAAAGTGATGTTAGCCATTTCCCTGCTCCAGATGCTCCAGATCGAACATACTCTCCTCAAAGTATCAGGTGGCTACAGCAGTCCATTTTAATGGCACTTTTGCAGCATGTGAAATTGTGCTATGAGCTGAATATCTTCAAGTGTTTGTCTATTACTACAGCCAGGAGCATTGCAAAACAGGAGCATCTATGTATATCCTCTGCTTTGCATCATGTTGGTATTCGTGGAGAAGTTGGGGGTTTTCTGTCATTAATTCTTAGCTGTTATTTTCAGAAGGTATTTAAATAAATGCACATGTTTTGAGGATATTCATAGATCACCAAATCTTCCCAGCATATCATAAGAACATAAGAAATGCCTTCACCGGATCAGACCGAGGTCCATCAAGTCCGGCGATCCGCTCACGCGGCGGCCCATTTAGGTTCTCTATTATGAAAACCTGAAATTACCGTATCCCTCAATATGATTTGCAAGAAGGTGTATATCCAACTTGTGTTTGAACCCCCAAAGAGTAGTCTCCGCCACAACATCCTCAGGAAGAGAATTCCAAGCGCCCACCACTTGTTGTGAGAAACAGAACTTCCTGGCATTCGTCCTGAACCTGCTGCCACCCAGTTTCAGGCTGTGACCTCTTGGCCGTGTCACATCTGAAAATGTTAGTAATGCTGCTTCTTGGTCTATTTCATCAAATCCTTTTAATATTTTAAAAGTCTCTATCAAATCGCCTCTCAGTCTTCTCCTCTCGAGTGTGAACAGTTCCAGTTTCCTGAGGCGTTCTTCATAGCTCAAATTTTTCATTCCTTTGACTAGTTGTGTGGCTCGCCTTTGCACCTTCTCCACGTTCATAATACTAACTTGTAAACAACTGAATATTTTTCTAAAGTGTGTAGAATCCTCAGATGGCTCACTTTCCTTTATTTAGAGTTCATAGAAAGATAATATGAGCCAATATCTTCAATGGATCTTTTTTTTGTATATTTTTAAACTTTTTCTTCTTATATACAGTGGTACCTTGGATTACGAGCATAATCCGTTCCAGGTGCATGCTCGTAATCCAAAATGCTCGTTTATCAAAGCGAGTTTCCCTATAGAAAATAATGGAAACTCGCTTTGATACATTCCCCCCCCCCCCACCGATAACCGGCATCGCTCCCCACCGCTCGCAAAGGCCCCCTCGCTCCAACTGGCACCCCCCCACACGAACCGGCCCCCCCGCCCGAACAACTTAAACTTACCCCCCCCCCCCCCCGTCTAGCGATCTGTGCCTGCACTAGACGGGCGGGGGGGCCAGTTCACGCGGGGGGGGGGGGTTGCCGGTTGGAGCGAGGGGGCCTTTGCGAGCGGGGGGGAGCAATGCCGGTTATCGAGGGGGTGGTGCTCACAAATCGAGTCAACACTCGGTTTGCGAGTCAAAAGTTTGCTGAGTGTTCTGCTCGTCTTGCAAAACACTCGCAAACCGAGGTTTGACTGTATAAAGTGCAAATGTAGCAGTTTTATGTGCAAACTTAGCAGTAATAAATAGAAGCTGCATAAAAACTTAGCTTATTCTTAAAGGGCTCCCTTTACTAAGCTGCGTTAGGGCATTAACGCGCGGAATAGCGCGCTCTACAATTCCGAGCGCGCTAGACGCTAACGCCAGCATTGAGCTGGCGTTAGTTCTAGCCGCGTAGGTTAGCGCGCGCTAGTTTTAGCCACGGGGTTAGCGCGCGTTTAATCTGCGTGCGCTGAAAACGCTAGCGCACCTTAGCAAAAGGAGCCCAAAGGAGCATTGCGGGAGTGTGACATGAGAACTGCCTGCTAATGTTGGGCTGGGAGCCTTGACCCTGTTGAAAATTTTGTCATGTCGGTGGAGGCGCTCCCGCAATGCGCTTTAAGAATACGATAAGTTCTTATGCATCTTCTATTTATATTACTGCTAAGTTTGCACAAAAAACTGCTACATTAGCACTTTATATATAAGAAGAAAAAGTTTAAAAATATATCATAAAAAAGGGTCCATTGACGATATTGGCTCATATTATCCTTCTATGAACTCTAAATAAAGGAAAGTGAGTCCTCTGAGGATTCTACACACTTTAGAAAAATATTCAGTTGTTTACAAGTTAGTATTCTGAATGTTTATGTCTTGATATGCTGGGAAGATTTGGTGATCTATGAATATTTGAATAGTCCCAGATGAAGTTTAGGCAAATATGCCTGCATAGCCTTCAAGATTCTACATGGCGTCCTCCCTCCCATTATCCCACTCTTCTGGAATTCCTCAAACCCACTCTCCACTAGATCCTCCCAAAAACTAAAACTATCTTTCCCGTCTACAAAAGGTATATCCCGCACAGGAAAACTTGGAACATCCCTCCCCTTTAGAACCACAGAACTCTGGAACAACCTCTCATTCCCTCTCAGAAATTCAAGCTCCCTCCAATCCTTCCGCAAACACTTGAAAACTTGGCTCTTTTCGAAAATCTAATCTCCTCCCGTTCTCTAGTACCCTGTTCCCTCTCTATCTTCTCAGTCCCTCTCCTATATCCCTTTGTAGTTCCTTTCCTCTCAACCTCTGTAAACCGTGCCGAGCTCTGCGCTTGCGGAGATGGTGCGGTATACAAACCTAAGGTTTAGTTTAGTTTAGTTTAGTTTAAATAGTGGACTGAGCATATTTTGAGGATAGCATGTGATATGTGAACTGGTGTGATAAACCAGATACTGTATATAGTAAGTTGATGTTATGACGTTAGAATATTTGAATCCATCTGAAAGTTAAGACTTGAAAACTAAAAACAGCTGCCAAATTCTCCACCCTTGTGTAGACATACAAATGAAAGTGTTTTTAACTTAGGAAAGTATAAATTTTCATTAAAGGCAGAACTCAGCAGATACTTTACGATTCTGGACTGATGCCACAGCACTTACATTTCAGTCCATCAGTTTCTGCACTAGATGGCTACAGACAGTTTGAGAGGCGAGAAGATGTAAGTTTGTGGTAGAGAGTGACACGGGGGACAAATTTTTCCCCGTCCCCGCAGAAACTCAATTTCCCCATTCTGTCCCCGTGAGTTTACCAGTCCTTCTCTCTGCTCCATTCCTGTAAGCTCTGCATTAACCACAGAGGCCTCGAACACATATGATTTTAAAGTGTTTGAGACTTGTGCAGATGAGGACGGAGCTTAGGCATTGGTGGAATGAGGCATTATGACATCACAATCTGAGCTCTGGAATGTTGCTACTTAGGATTTCAAAGTGAGGCGACTTGTGCAGATGAGGACAGAGCTTAGGCATTGGTGGAATGAGGCATTATGACATCAAGTTTCAAGTTTATTAACTTTTTAATATACCGACCATCACCAAGTATCTGGCCGGTTCACAGTACAATTTATAAAAAGGAAAACAAAGATAATATTTAAAATATAAAATGTGGTGAGTGAACATTAAAGACATAATTGACTAACATGAAAGTGAGGATATAAGGGGAAGGGGAGGGAAAGTTACATATTCTGGAGAAGAGAGGGAAATAGTGGGGGTAGGGAAACACATATTGGGTAGGATCGCTTTAATTAAAGCGGTTGGCTAGATAAGTTAAAACGAATCAGTTGAAAAAGAAAAAATGATAGGAAAAAAGAGTGGAATAGAGGAGATAAAGGTAGGCAAAGATTGAAAAAGTGGGGTAAGTAAAAAAGAGAATTTAGGGGATAGAGAAAAGAGAAAAAGAAAAAAAAAAAAATCTGAGCTCTGGAATGTTGCTACTTAGGATTTCAAAGTGAGGCGACTTGTGCAGATGAGGACGGAGCTGAGGCATTATGACATCACAATCTGAGCTCTGGAATGTTGCTACGTAGGATTTTAAAGTGTTTGAAGCTTGTGCAGATGAGGACGGAGCTTAGGCATTGGTGGAATGAGGCATTATGACATCACAATCTGAGCTCTGGAATGTTGCTACTTAGGATTTCAAAGTGAGGCGACTTGTGCAGATGAGGACAGAGCTTAGGCATTGGTGGAATGAGGCATTATGACATCAAGTTTCAAGTTTATTAACTTTTTAATATACCGACCATCACCAAGTATCTGGCCGGTTCACAGTACAATTTATAAAAAGGAAAACAAAGATAATATTTAAAATATAAAATGTGGTGAGTGAACATTAAAGACATAATTGACTAACATGAAAGTGAGGATATAAGGGGAAGGGGAGGGAAAGTTACATATTCTGGAGAAGAGAGGGAAATAGTGGGGGTAGGGAAACACATATTGGGTAGGATCGCTTTAATTAAAGCGGTTGGCTAGATAAGTTAAAACGAATCAGTTGAAAAAGAAAAAATGATAGGAAAAAAGAGTGGAATAGAGGAGATAAAGGTAGGCAAAGATTGAAAAAGTGGGGTAAGTAAAAAAGAGAATTTAGGGGATAGAGAAAAGAGAAAAAGAAAAAAAAAAAAAATCTGAGCTCTGGAATGTTGCTACTTAGGATTTCAAAGTGAGGCGACTTGTGCAGATGAGGACGGAGCTGAGGCATTATGACATCACAATCTGAGCTCTGGAATGTTGCTACGTAGGATTTTAAAGTGTTTGAAGCTTGTGCAGATGAGGACGGAGCTTAGGCATTGGTGGAATGAGGCATTATGACATCACAATCTGAGCTCTGGAATGTTGCTACTTAGGATTTTAAAGTGTTTGAGGCTTGTTCAGATGAGGACAGAGCTTGCAGGAACGGGACAGGGACAGGAAAAGAATTTGCGGGGACTGGATGGGAAAATGAGCTTCTGCGGGGACGGCAAAAATTTGTCCCCTTGTCATTCTCTAGTTTGTGATAGGAGATAAAGTAGAGCTGGTGCTGCAAAAGGTTTTGTGCTGGTGACCACAGAGCAGTGATCGTGTTTTGACTCTCATTTCCTACAGCAGGGTCAGTCTCTAGGGAAAATATTTTTGAACATAAATATCTAACAATTCTATGAAGTCTAAAAATCATTTATCTTGTGAGGTGGCCACTTTTCTCTTAGATGGATACAAAGTATCCTTGAATTTTATTAATTTATTTATTCAATTTTCTATACTGTTCTCCTAGGGGAGTTCAGAATGGTTTACATGAATTTATTCAGGTACTCAAGCATTTTTCCCTGTCTGTCCTGGTGGGCTCACAGTCTATCTAGTGTACCTGGGTCAATGGGGGGATTAAGTGACTTGCCCAGGGTCACAAGGAACAGTGTTCGTTTGAACCCACAACCTCAGGGTGCTGAGGCTACAGCTTTAACCACTGCATCACAATCACCCCATTCTTTTCTTGGTTGGGGTGAGAACTTTTCAGTAGCCCCTCATATTGTGATGTCATAATGCCTCATTCCACCTAAGAGCCAACCTCATCAGTGATGTCACAATGGCTTGGTTTCTCTATACTTGTGCCCATTTACTAGATACATTTGCCTCACTGAAACGAAAAGTGTGGAATGATTTGTACGTTTCATGGCTCCACATCATATTTATTTATTTTTCTATGCTGTTTTCCCAGAGGAGCTCAGAACGAGGAAAGGGGAGAATGTTTCAAAAGAGAGAAAGCAAGGACTCAAGTCAGTGAGAAAGGAAGAAAAGGGATAAATCCTTATGGGCTTCGGGGCTGTTACCGCGGCTTTGTAAAACAGGCCCTTAAAGGATCTCCGGTTTGTTTTAAATCTGCTACTTAGCAGCTTTATCACATGCCTCCTAGTCGCCATCTTTTCTCCAACCTGAAGAGCCCTAACCATTTTAGCTTCTCCTCATAGGGAAGTCATCCCATTCCTTTTATCAATTTTGTCATCCTTCTCTGTACCTTTTTTAATTCCTGCTATATTTTTTTTTTGAGATATGGTGACCAGAACTGCACACAGTATTCGAGGTGCAGCCATACCATAGAGCGATACAAGGGCATTATAACATGTTCTGTGAAACTGTGACTTCACTGGTATTTGGTAACGTGCACATTATTTGCTGGATGGTGCTGGGACAGAGAGACAGCAGAGGCCAGCCCATACTGGGAGTAAAAGTGAGAGTTCCTCTCTTTCTGTTGCACCATACCAGTTTACCAGTTTCATAGAACAATACTACTTCTAATGTTTATTATTTCTATAGTGCTGAAAGGCTGAGAACAAGTTTTTACATTATAAACTAAGGTCGTATATGCCTAGCAGTATATCCAAAAATGATGCTTGACACTGTTACTATTAGGAAATTCTTCTTCACGGAGAGGGTGGTAAATGCCTGGAATGCCCTCCCGAGGGAAGCGGTAGAGAGGAAAACGGTGGTGGAATTTAAAAAAATGTGAGGATCTCTAATTAGAAAATTAAGGATATAAATTAAAGAGCTAAGGCCAGTACTGGACAGACTTGCACAGTCTGTGTCCCATATGTGATGATTTGGTATAGGATTGGGCTGGGGAGGGCCTCAATGGGAATGCCACTAACTAGGAACATGAAGATGTTACTTGTCGGACTTTATGGTAGAATATCCTGCAAACAGGATGGTTAGATAGGCTGGAGTGAGCTTGGACAGCAAATTCAACATTTGGAACCCGAGACCATACCAGGTGGACTTTACAGTCTACGACCCAGAAATATCAAAGAAGAGACAATTTAATCATGTATTTTTAATGGGTATAACTTATGGGCAGACCGGATGGACCGTTCAGGTCTTTATCTGCCATCATTTACTATGTTACCTGGCAGAAACCCAAAGAGTAGCAACATTCCAGAGCTGAGATTATGATGTCATAATGCCTCATTCCACCAATGCCTAAGAGCCGACCTCAGCAGTGATGTCACAATGGCTTGATTAGATGGCAACTTCAGCATTTGGAACCTAGGACAATACCAGGTGGACTTTAATCATGTAATTTTAATGGGTATAACTAATGGGCAGGCTGGATGGACCATTCAGGTCTTTATCTGCCGTCGTTTACTATGTTACATTACTATGTCAGGAGGTATACTTTCTCTCCATCAGGTATGAACAAAATCCATATCCACTGCTTCACTCAAGGAGTCTTAGTGTGGCTCC